>NC_044551.1:173119713-173719713 GCF_007565055.1 Rhinopithecus roxellana
ATTAAATACCAAAGAAATGCTGTGGCAGATTTTCATGCCATGTCAGCCAGTACTGAAATGGTTAAGATAAGCAATTTGAATGAACTCCATAAGATTGATCCAAGTCAAATTACCTATAACCTATTTAATAGACAGTGCTATGCACTTGAATTGAAGAAATAAGATTGGTGTTTAAGAGGATGTAAATCCAGTGTGAAGCGTGGATCCATGAAAAGCCTGGATGGCTGCCTGGTACTTGTCCTTAAAGCTTCCATCATTAGGCCAGGAATGGTGGCTCACGCCTGTAATCCCTGCATTTTGGGAGGCTGAGGCAGGCAGATTGCTGGAGTCCAGGAGCTCAAGATCAGCCTGGACAACATGGCAAAACCCATCTCTACAAAAAATACAAAAAAAAAAAAAAAATTCTCAAGCCTGTAATCCCAGCACTTTGGGAGGCCGAGACGGGCGGATCACGAGGTCAGGAGATCGAGACCATCCTGGCTAACACGGTGAAACCCCGTCTCTACTAAAAATACAAAAAAAAAAAACTAGCCGGGCGAAGTGGCGGGCGCCTGTAGTCCCAGCTACTCGGGAGGCTGAGGCAGGAGAATGGCGTAAACTCGGAAGGCGGAGCTTGCAGTGAGCTGAGATCTGGCCACTGCACTCCAGTCCGGGCGACAGAGCGAGACTCCGCCTCAAAAAAAAAAAAAAAAAAAAAAATTATCTGGATCTGGTGGTACATGCCTGTAGTCCCAGCTACTTGGGGCTGAAGTGGAAGGATCACTTGAACCCAGGAGGTTGAAGCTGCAGTGAACTGAGATCATGCCACTGTACTCCAGCCTGAGTGACAGAGTGAGACTCTATCTCAAAACACGTTTCCACGTTTCCTTTTTTTTTTTTTTTTTTTTTTTTTGAGACAGCGTTTCACTCTTGTTGCCCCGGCTGGAGTGCAATGGTGCAATCTCCGCTCACTACAACCTCCGCCTCCTGGGTTCAAGAGATTCTCCTGCCTCAGCTTCCTGAGTAGCTGGGATTACAGGTGCCTGCCACCAGGCCCGGCTAATTTTTGTATTTTTAGTAGAAACAGGGTTTCACCACGTCGGTCAGGCTGGTCTCGAACTCCTGACCTCAGGTGATCCGCCTGCCTCAGCCTCCCAAAGGAGGGATTACAGGCATGAGCCACTGCACCCAGTCAAAAGTTTCCATTATTAAGTTATGCATGCCGGCCGGGCGCGGTGGCTCAAGCCTGTAATCCCAGCACTTTGGGAGGCCAAGCCGGGTGGATCACGAGGTCAGGAGATCGAGACCATCCTGGCTAACACGGTGAAACCCCGTCTCTACTAAAAAAATACAAAAAACTAGCCGGGCGAGGTGGCAGGCGCCTATAGTCCCAGCTACTCGGGAGGCTGAGGCAGGAGAATGGCGTGAACCTGGGAGGCGGAGCTTGCAGTGAGCTGAGATCCGGCCACTGCACTCCAGCCTGGGCGACAGAGCGAGACTCCGTCTCAAAAAAAAAAAAAAAAAAAAAAAAGACCATCCTGGCTAACATGGTGAAACCCCGTCTCTACTAAAAATACAAAATACTAGCCAGGCGTGGTGGCGGGCGCCTGTAGTCCCAGCTACTCGGAGGCTGAGGCGGGAGAATGGCGTGAACCCGGGAGGCGGAGCTTGCAGTGAGCCGAGATCGCGCCACTGCACTCCAGCCTGGGCGACACAGCGAGACTCTGTCTCAAAAAAAAAAAAAAAAAAGGACTTTCATGACCCACCAGCAGATGACAACTAGACCTCTCAGAGTCCAAAACTCAGCCACTGACTCTTTTGGAAATGACACCAGAGAAAGACTGTCCTTGAACTCTATTGGAAGTTCTTCTCTGCTGCAAAACTTCAGTGCTCTGAGACTTGGATCCACATCCCTCAGCTCAAAGGAGCCCCTCAAGGCTCCTGGAGCTGTATACCTGTGGGAGACTTTAAGGTAAAGTTGATGAGGGAACTTTGCCCTCCAGAAGCAGAAGGATTCTAGATGTGGACTCTTTCCCAAGATCATTGGTCAAGACTTCTTTGCATCATGCAAGCCTTAACCTCCCCTGACCCCCTCTTTCCTGCTGCCCTAATCCTTTCCTTTTCTCTCCAGGAAAATCCATGGGACCATAATTTGTGGATGGCTTTAGCTAAGGTTTGTGCTCCAGCAAAAAAACAGAGCAATTGTTGGGTATATGAAGACAAGCTAGTTTCCATTAAGGAACAGTTCCAATGGGGTTCTTGGGGGCTCACTCTTGATAATAGGGGAGTATTGTTAGTATGGAATTTGAAACTAATTCATAACTTGGGGAAAAATCTTGGACTTTTTGGCCACCACACCTGACTGACTTTTGGCCAGTCAGACCTCCCAGGGGTTCAGATGGGTAGAAGTCGCCCTCTGAAATGTAGATGACAACATACATGTTCAACAAAAGCACTTAATGGGGCTGGGTGCAGTGGCTCATACCTGTAATCCTAACACTTTGGGAAGCCGAGGTGGGTGAATCACTTGAGGTCAGGAGTTCAAGCCTAACCTGGACAATATGGTGAAACGCCATCTCTACTAAAAATACAAAACTTAGCCAAGCATGATGGCACGTGCCTGTAATCCCAGCTGCTGGGGAGGCTGAGGCAGAAGAATTTCTTGAACCCAGGAGTCTGAGGTTACAGTGAGCCAAGATCACGTTGCTGCACTCCAGCCTGGGTGAAAGAGTGAGATTCTGTCTCAAAAAAAAAAAAAAAAAAAAAAAAAAAAAAAAAAAAAAAAAGCCCTTAATGAAACATCAACAGCTTTAGTTCTTCTTTTTGCTCAGGGCTTCTGCATGTTACTAAACAAAACTGAATATTGTACCTATCTTTCCCCTGATTTTGCTACTACAGAAAGCTTAATTTAAAAGGTGTTTGATGGTAGCTAGGCATGATGGCACACACCTGTAGTCTCAACTATTCAGTAGGTTGAGGCAGAAGGATAGCTTTGAGCCCAGGAGTTCAAGTCTAGCATAGGCAACACAGCAGGACCCCATCTCTAAAAATAAATTTGCTGGGTTTTTTGTTTTGTATTGTTTTTTGAGACAGAGTCTTGCTCTGTCGCCCAGGCTAGAGTGCAGTGGCTCTATCTCAACTCACTGCGACTTCTGCCTCCCAGGTTTAAGCGATTCTCCTGCCTCAGCCTCCCGGGGATTACAGACAAGTGCCACCATGCCCAGCTAATTTTTGTATTTTTAGTAGAGATGGGATTCACCAGGTTGGCCAGGCTGGTCTCAAACTCCCGACCTCAGGTGATCTGCCTGCCTTGGCCTTCCAAAGTGCTGGGATTATAGGTTTGAGCCACCTTGCCCAGCTGATATTGCCACCAAATACATTAAGGAAATGTCTCAAGAAAAAGGAAACGTGTATTTACAGGAGCAAATAACAGTTGGCTTGCAGACATCCTAAATGGTGGATGGCAAGCTTGACTTTTCCAAGGTTTTCCAATCTTTATGTTCTTCTAGTGGGTCTTCAGGTTACTATGACTCGTGTTAATAGGCTAACAACAAAACTGGATACCTCTTTACATGAGACCACTCTACAGTGAATTATGGTCTTCAGTTGCCATTGTGCCCCAATAAGGAGTATGACCAAATGAGCTCAGATGCCTATACTGTATGAACTTTGACTTGTTTGATTTGGATGTTTGGTTCATAGGGGCTCCTATTGAAGAGTACTCTTCTGTCTTTTGGGATTATCCTCCTGACAGTCATCATAATAATCCCCCTAGTACACTATATCCTCTTGGGTTTTTGGTTGTTTGTTTGTTTTTGAGACAGAGTTTTGCTCTTGTTACCCAGGCTGGAGTGCAATGGCACGATCTCAGCTCACTGCAACCACCGCCTCCTGGGTTCAAGCGATTCTCCTGCCTTAGCCTCCCGAGTAGCTGGGACTACAGGCATGCACCACCACACCTGGCTAAATTTTGTATTTTTAGTAGAGACAGGGTTTCACCATGTTGGTCAGGCTGGTCTCAAACTGCTGACCTCAGGTGATCCACCCACCTCAGCCTCCCAAAGTGCTGAAATTACAGGCGTGAGCCACCACGCCCATCTTAAATGTCATCTTAAATGTCTGTATGAAGCCATCCATTGAGTGTCAATCTCTCAAAAATTGAGAGGCTGACCAAAATGGAGGAATTGTTAAATTAAATTTGGCTTGAGAATGCCTCTGTACTTGAGTCCTTATGGAACAAATTGTAACCTTAGTACATAAACTAACTACAAGCCTTAGGAGGATACTTTTGTAACAGTAGTGAGTCTCAGCCGGTCACACCAGCCAAGTGTCAGTCAATCACAGTTGGGCAACTGATCAGACCATATTCAAAAAAAGCAAATGCTGAGCTGTAATCACCTGAGGTGTTCATAAATGCTGCCCGCCCGCGTTGCAGGCTACAAATCTTTCAACCTGTTCTGGTTTTGAGGGTTACCTGATTCATGAATCATTCTTTGCTTAAATAAATTCTGCTTTAATATAATTTGTCTAAAAATTTTAACAGGGCTATGAGTTTTCTTTCGATATATGAGTTTTTCTTGGGATATGTGTTTACATATATCCCATAGGTTTGGATTTGTAACAGTTCTTTAATTTCTGTAATTCCCTATATCCAAGAGTTGTGAAGCATAGGTTTTATTTTATTTATTTATTTATTTATTTATTTATTTATTTATTTATGTATTTATTTTTGAGACAAAGTCTCGCTCTGTCGCCCGGGCTGGAGTGCAGTGGCCGGATCTCAGCTCACTTCAAGCTCCGCCTCCCGGGTTTACGCCATTCTCCTGCCTCAGCCTCCGGAGTAGCTGGGACTACAGGCGCCTGCCACCTCGCCCAGCTAGTTTTTTTTTTTTTTTTTTTTTTTTTTTGTATTTTTGGTAGAGACGGGGTTTCACCGTGTTAGCCAGGATGGTCTCGATCTCCTGACCTCGTGATCCGCCCGTCTCGGCCTCCCAAAGTGCTGGGATTACAGGCTTGAGCCACCGTGCCCGGCCGTGAAGCATAGGTTTTAAAGTTTTCAGGTAGAACATTATGCCAGTTATCAAATTGTTGAATTTCAGATACAAACTCAATCTTCATTGCCTTCTCTGTGAAAATGAATATGGGCCCTTTAAACATTGTTTCTTTGCCAGCTGGCACAATATTTAGCTTTGACAGTAGAGGGCACTGGAGAGACACTGCAGGAGGCTCACTCATTCAGTAGGTTTCCATGGCCTGGGTGGCTTCTCCAGTGCCAGGTTCCTGCGCCATGTGCAGCCTTTCTAAGTGGCTAGCTTTTGCGGCACAAACAAGCTTCTCTAGCGTAGCTCCTTCACCATGTTGCTCCAGCACCAGGCTCCTGTGGTGGTGGGCAGCTTCTTCAAGGCCCAGATCCTGCAATATGCAGAAGCCTACACCACCTAGCAACCAGCAATTTCTCCAGGTACTTCATAGTACCCGGTAGTTTCACAGCAGAATGGCTCTAAGTGGGGTACCTCCTATAATAAACAGTCTTTCAGCATTACAGGGCATATCACCAGCAGGTCCTAGAGAGGGGATTTCCAGCAACTTCCACTGGTGTGGTACAGGAGGAACTTCTCTGCCATTCACCAAACCAAGGCCATATCCCCTCCGGCAATGGGGCGCTGGCTCTCAGCCCTAGAGGGGCCTCTTCCTTAAGTGCACTGTCTCAGCCCTAGGTTTGCTGCTGCTTCTTATCTGCATTCCTCCGTTCTTTAGAATTCCTTTTACTCTTCCATAAAATCAAAATAATACCTGATATGAAAAGTGGACAAAGATCTTTAAGGAAAAAAAGAACTGAGGCAGGAGAATTGCCTGAAACCGGGAGGCGGAGGTTGCAGTAAGCTGAGATCGTGCCACTGCACTCCAGCCTGGGTGACAGAGTGAGACTCTCTGTCTTACAAAAACAAAAAAACAAACAAACAAAAAAAACAAATTAGCCAGGCGCGGTGGCACATGCCTGTAATCCTAGCTACTTGGGAGGCTGAGACAGGAGAATCGCTTGAACCTGGGAGGTGGTTCAAGCAACAAGAGCGAAACTACGTTTAAAAGAAAAAAAAAAAGAACTATAGACAAATATTCATAAACAGAGATGCAATAATTTAGAACAAAATGTTATAAGGGCTAAATGATAAGAACTTATGAACATACAGAAGGAAACAAAAGAAGGAAACAGGCCAGGCGCGGTGGCTCAGCCTGTAATCCCAACACTTTGGGAGGCCAAGGTGGGCGGATCACCTGAGGTCAGGAGTTTGAGACCAGCCTGGCCAACATGTAGAAACTCCATCTCTACTAAAAATACAAAAATTAGCTGGGCATGATAGTGGGCACCTGTAATCCCAACTACTCAGGAGGCTGAGGCAGGAGAATCACTTGCACTTGGAAGGTGGAGGTTGCAGTGAGCTGAGACCATGCCACTGCACTCCAGGGGTGACAGAGCGAGACGCTGTCTCAAAAAAAGGAAGGAAACAAAAGAAGGAAACAACAGACACGGGTCTACTGGAGAAGGGAGAGGAGCAGAAAAGATAACTAGTGGGTCCTGGGCTTAATACCTGGGTGATGTAATAATATGTATAACAAACCCCTATGACACGTTTACCTATGTAACAAACCTTCACATGTACCCCCAAACCTAAAATAACAATTTTTGAAAATTGCTAAATATGCTACAAAAATCATTTTAATATAGAAATAAAAGAGCTGTTAATTACTCTGAAAAAAAGTTAGCAAATGGAATCCAACAGTATATAAAGAGCACAATACAACCTTGAATTTCCAACTTCAAAACTTATTGTAAAACTACAGTAATAAGACAGTGTAGTAGTACTCGCATAATCATGACATAAAAGATCAGTGAGATAAAACTGACAGAAATAAACACTAATATTTATGGTCAATTGATTTTTGACAAAGGTATCAAGACAATTCAATGGGGAAAGAATGGCCGGAGGCGGTGGCTCACACCTGTAATCCCAGCACTTTAGGAGGCCAAGGCAGGCGGATCACCTGGGATCAGGAGTTCGAGACCAGCCTGGCCAACATGGTGAAACCCTGTCTCTACTAAAAATACAAAATTAGCCGGGCATGGTGGCACATGCCTGTAATCCCAGCTACTTGGGAGGCTGAGGCAGAAGAATCACTCCAACCTGGGATGCAGAGGTTGCAGTGAGCCAAGATCGTGCCATTGCACTCCAGCCTGGGCAACAAGAGTGAAACTCCGTCTCAAAAAAAAAAAAAAGGTGGTGGGTGGGGGCGTATAGAATAATCTTTTCAACAAATGATGCTGGGACACTGGAAATCCACATGAAAAAGAATGACATTGGATCCCTACTTTAAACCATTTATAAATATTAAGTCAGGCTAGGTGCAGTAGCTCACACCTGTAATCCCAGAACTTTGCGAGGCCAAGGTGGGAGGATTGCTTGAGGCCGGAAGACCAGCTTAAGCAACATAGCAAAACCCCATCTTTGTTTCAAATAAATTTACAAAAAATAAAAATAAATAAGTTATTTCATGTTATATGTATTTTACCACAATAAAAATATTAATTCAAAATGAATCAAAGACCTAAATGTAAGTGCTAAAAGTATAAAACTCTTAGAGTGTAAATCTCCATGGTCTTAGACAGTGGTTTCTTTTTGTTTGTTTTTTCTTTTTCTTTTTTGGACATGGTATATTGGTTTGTCACCCAGGCTGGAGTGCAATGGCATGATCATGGCTCACTGAAGCTTCGACCTTCCATTCTCAAGTGATCCTCCCATCTCAGTCACCCAAGTAGCTGGGACAACAGGCACACAGCACCACGCCTAGCTAATTTTTTAAACTTTTTGTAGAGACGGGGGTCTCATTATGTTGTCTAGGCTGGTCTTGAACTCTGGGATTCAAGTCATTTTGCCTCCCAAAGTGCTGGGATTACAGACACGGGCCACGGCACCCAGCCAACAATGGTTTCTTAGATATTAGCCCCAAAGCACAAGCAACCAAAGAAAAAAATAGGTTAAATGGACTTCATTAAAATCAGCTGGTGCAGTGCTGCATGCCTGTGGTCCCAGTTCCTCAGGAGGCTGAGGTGGAAGTATGGCTTGGGTCCAGGAGTCAGAGTCTAGTCTGGGTAACATAGTGAGACCTCCATCTCTAAAAGAAAAAAAAGGAAACTACCTTTTGTGCTTCAAAAGACACTATCAAGAGGGTTAAGCAAGGAGCATTGGTTCATGCTTGTAATCCCAACATTTTGGGAGGCTGAGGCGGGAGGATCACTTGAGGCCAGATTTTAAGACCAGCCTGGGTAACATAGTGAGACCTTGTCTCTACAAAAAATAAACAAAATTAGCCAGGCATGGTGTCATGCAGTTGTAGTCTCAGCTACTAGAAAGGCTGAGGTGAGAAGATCACTTGATCCTGGAAAGTCAAGGCTGCAGCGAGCTGAGATCGTGACACTGCACTCCAGCCTGGGCAACAGAGCAAGATCCTGTCTCCAAAATTTAAAAAAAAAAAAAAAGAAAAAAGAAAAAGTTAAGCCAGGTGTGGTAGCTCACACCTGTAACCCCAGCACTTTGGGAGGCTGAGGCAGGAGGATCCCTTGATCTCAGGAGTTCAAGATGGGCAACATAACAATACCCTATCTCTACAAAAAACATTTTTTGTTTTTTGAAATGGACTTTCGCTCTTGTTGCCCAGGCTGGAGTACAATGGCGAGATCTTGGCTCACTGCAATCTCTGTCTTCCAAGTTCAAGCAATTCTCCTGCCTCAGTCTCCCAAGTAGCTGGGATTATAGGCATGTGCTACCACGTCCAGCTAATTTTGGATTTTTAGTAGAGATGGGGTTTCTTCATGTTGGTCAGGCTGGTCTCAAACTCCTGACCTCAGGCAATCCGCCCACGTCGGCCTCCCAAAGTGCTGGGATTACAGGTGTGAGTCACTGCGCCTGGCCCAAAAAGAAATTTTTTAAGTTAGCCAGGCATGGTGGTGTGCACCTGTAGACCCAGCTACTCGGTAGGCTGAAGTGGGAGGATTGCTTGAGCCAGGAGTGCAAGGCTGCAGTGAGCTATGATTGCATGACTGCACTTTAGCTTGGGCAACAGAGTGAGACTTCGTCTCAAAAAAAAAAAAAAAAAAAAAAAAAATTAGCAGGGCGTGGTGGCAGGTGCCTGGAGTCCCAGCTACTTGGGAGGCTGAGGTAGGAGAATCACTTGAACTCAGGAGACGGAGGTTGCAGTCAGCCAAAATCACGTCACTGCACTCCACCCTGGGTGACAGAGCAAGACTCCATCACACACACACACACACACACACACACACACACACACACACACACACACGTAAAAGACCTACAATAGGCTGGGCGTGGTGGTTCACACCTGTAATCCCAGCACTTTGGGAGGCTGAGGCGGCCAGATCACTTGAGGTCAGGAGTTCGAGACCAGCCTTGCCAACATGGTAAAACTCCATGTCTACTAAAAATACAAAAATTAGCCAGTCGTGGTGGTGTGCATCTGCAATCCCAGCTACTCGGGAGGCTGAGGCGGGAGGATCACTTGAACCTGGGAGGCAGAGGTTGCAGTGAGCCAAGATCACGTCACTGCACTCCAGCCCGGCCTACAGAGTGAGACTTCATCTCAAAAAAAAAAAAAAAAAAAAAAAAGCAAGTAGCTTGAATAGACATTTTTCCAAAATAGATACACAAGTGGCCTATAAGTACATAAAAAGATGCTCAACATTATTAGCCATTAGGAAAATCAAGTCAAAACCACTTTGGAAATAATTTGCCAATTCTTCAGAAAATTAAACAGGGTTACCATATGACCAAGCAATTCCATTCCTAGGTATAAATCCAAGACAATTAAAAACATATGGCTACACAAAAGCTTGTACAGGAACGTTCACAGCAGCTTTATTCCAACACCCAAAAAGTGGAAACAACCCAAATAACCACCAACTGCTGAAAGGATACACAAAATGTGGTGCATCCACACAACGGAATATTGTCCATTGCGAGGAATGAAGTTAGTCTCAGCTACTGGGTGTTGTGTGTATGTGGCGGGGCGGGAGGGGGTTGAGGTGGGAGGATTGCTTGAGCCTGGAAGGTTGAGTAACATGGGGAAACCCCGTCTCTATCAAAAATACAAAAAATTAGCTGGGCATGGTGGCGCACACCTGTAGTCCCAGCTACTCGGGAAGCTAAGGTAGGAGAATCAGTTGAACCTCGAGGTTGCAGTGAACTGAGATTGCACCACTGCACTCTAGCCTGGGTGACAGAGGGAGACTCTGTCTCAAAAAAAAAAAAAAAAAAGAAAAAAAGAAAAAAAAGAGAAAGGTTTGTGGTCGCTAGGGCTGGGGTGAGACAGGGGATGGAATGAAATGGGGAGTGACTGCTAATAGATACAGGGTTTCTTTTTAGGGTGACAAAAATGTTTTAAAATTCATTGACTATTGATATTTAGTAACTATACTAAAAACCATTGACTTGTACAATGTAAATTGGTGAAGGGGTGAGGGTGGATGGGGAAAAGGGAGATGTTGATTCCAGAGTACAAAGTTTCAGTTAGGTGGAATAGGCATTAGTGACCTACTGCTCAGAATGGTGACTGTAATAATGTACTGTACTTCCGAACTGTTAACAGAGTAGATCCTAAATGTTTTCACCACAAAAAAGATAAGCATGTGGGCCAGGCGTGGTGGCTCACGCCTATAATCCCAGCACTTTAGGAAGCCAAGGTTGGTGGATCATGAGGTCAGGAATTTGAGACTAGCCTGGCCAACATGGCAAAACCCCATCTCTACTAAAAATACAAAAATTAGCTGGGCGTGGTGGCGAGCGCCTGTGATCACAGTTACTTGGGAGGCTGAGGCAGGAGAATCGCTTGAACCCGGGAGGCGGAGGCTGCAGTGAGCTGAGATCGTGCCACTGCACTCCAGCCTGGGCGACAAGAACAAGACTATGTCTCAAAAAGAAAAAAAAAAGACAAATACGTGAGGTGATGGATTTGTTAATTAGCCTAATTTAGTCATTCCACATTGTAAACATGTATCTAAACATCATACTGTACCTCATAATACAGTTGTCAATTAAAACTAAATTGGTGAACTACATGGCATATGAATATCTTAATAAAGGTATTATAAAACAGTAGAAAAGCACATGCACACACACACAAAGAAGGAATTGTTTTGATAGAAAGTGCTATGCAGTAAATTGTTTTTTGTTTTGTTTGTTTGTTTTGTTTTTTTGAGACAGTCTCGCTCTATGGCCCAGGCTAGAGTGCAGTGGTGCTATCTCGGCTCACTGCAACCTCTGCCTCCCAGGTTCAAGTGATTCTCCTGCCTCAGCCTCCCGATTAGCTGGGACTACAGGCACATGCCACCACGCCCAGCTAATTTTTGAATTTTTAGTAGAGACGGTGTTTCACCATATTGGTCAACCTGGTCTCGAACTCCTGACCACAAGTGGTCTGCCCGCCTCAGCCTCCCAAAGTGTTGAGATTACAGGCCTAAGCCACCATGCCCGCCTGCAGTAAGTTTAGACAGATGATGCTAGACATGACATAAAAGAGTTGATGAAGAGCCCCACACAGTTTGGAGCATTCTTTTCAGCCCAATTTTACAGGCGAGGAAACTGAACTCCACATAAACTTTTTTTTTTTTTTTTTTCAGATGGAGTCTCACTTTATCGCCCAGGCTGGAGTGCAGTGGCAAGATCTTGGCTCACTGCAACTTCCGTCCTCCGGGTTCAAGTGATTCTTCTGCCTCAAACTCCCGAGTAGCTGGGACTACATGTGTGAGCCACCACGCCTGGCTAATTTTGGTATTTTTAATACAGATGGGATTTCACCATATTGGCCAGGCTAGTCTCCAACTCCTGACCTCTTGATCCACCCACCTCAGCCTCCCAAAGTGCTGGGATTACAGGCGTGAGCCACCATGCCTGGCCAAACTTTCTTTTTTCTTTTTTTGAGACCGGGTCTTGCTCTGTTGCCCACACTGGAGTGCAGTGGCGCGATCATAGCTCACTGCAGCCTCCACCTCTCTGAGTTCAGGTGATCTTCCCACCTCAGCCCCCTGAGTAGCTGGGACTACAGGCGCTCACCACTACGCCCCGCTAATGTTTTTGTAGAGACAGGGTCTCCCTGTGTTAAATTTTTTGTAGAGACAGGGTCTCCCTAACACCCAGGCTGGTCTGAAACTGCTGGGCTCAAGTGAGCTTCCCACCTCAGCCTCCCAAGATGCTGGGATCACAGGCGTGAGCCACCATGCCTGCCAGAAACTTCAGACCATATAGCTAGCACACGATGGAAGCCAGATTCCAATCCAGGAAGTTAATAGCCAAGCTGGGGCCCTGACTGCTACACTACACTGCCTCCTGGGAACATGCGTCTCTAAGATAAAGACAGGGTGGAGAACATCTATTGCTGAGAATCTCTCCCAGAGATTGCTCTCTCTTCCTAGTGCCAACTCCCCAGTGCTCATCGGAGAGTCCTCATCATTTGGGTGCCTACCATCTGTTTAATAGACATCATAGAAGTCTTGGTTTCTGCAATTTCTAGAGTGAAATTCAGGACAAAGCAATCTCCTTGCAAATATTCAGCATGCAGCTTCTCTTCAGGGAAGTGATGAAGTGATGTGTCTGCCAACGTGTATACTCAGTTGAAAATGATCAGATAGAAGGCTTTGTGACACAGCCCCTGATGTCAGAGCAACCTCTGAAAACTCATAAAAACATCGATTGCATAAACTCTTTTCGGAATGTTCAGGACCACAACTGAGGACGATACTAATTCTTCAGGGAGAGTTTAATGTAGCAGATTTCTACATCTCACGACATTTTTTGTGTTTTAACCTAAGTGTAGGTTTTGCTTGTTTGTCTAATGTCTGATTATCAAATGAATACGGAGATCTAAATCTTTGTATAATATCTGGGTCTAGTTCTGTGAGCTAGATTCCCAGATGTGGAATAATCCCGAGTCAAAGGATATGAACATTTTCAAGGCTCTTGATCTGCATTGCCAAATTGCTTTGCAAAAAAGATTGAACCAATTTACACTCCCACCAGCAGTGTATGAAGAATATATTTAAATGCAAATCCCAAGCTGCAGAACATCTCTTTCTTAGGTATTTCAACTTAAAAATTTTTTTTTTCGTGCTAAGCAAAAGCTGACCCAGGATGTTAAAAAAAGAAAGTCTGACATAAAAATGGAGCAGATAGTTAAAACAGCTTCTTAGGCAGAAATGAGCTTTAGAAAGGCCCAAGCAGGATGATAAAAATTTTAAGGCATCATAGCACGAAGCACAATTCTAAAGGGACCATTAACAGTTTGGCTGAGATTGGAAAAGTAACCGCCAATAATGCTGGGCGTGGTCAATGCCCCAAATTCTAGATTAGAAAACGCAGGGTGTTTCACTCATTTACACTTCACTTTCGCCTAAGGACGATTTAAGATACCCAAAGGCAGGATCTTGATAAGTAGTATTGTTTGAATCAGTAATCCCCTGAAAATGAAAGAAACCCACGCCCCCTGAACTAAGGTCAGCGTTTATCTCTTCTTTCCAGGCGTTCCATCAGGACGCCTCGCCTCTAATCTCAGTTCGGTTTGCCACAACTACTGCCTCCACCCCTAATAATGGGGTCCCATGATTTTAGGGAAGACACGGGTAGGCAGACAAGAGGAAGCCCAGATTCGGGGTACCAACCCACAGAGCGCCATACAAATCCAAAAAGTGCTGGGACCTCAACGTTCGGCCAGGACACCCTTCCCCGAGCCCCCGTTATTTGGGAAACCGCCCCGTCCCCGCCTGCGAGTCTTCCACGACTACTTCTCGGTTCCCCCGTGCTACCCGCTTCTACCAGCAAGAAGAAGCCGACGGCCGAGGAGCCAGGAACTCGATTTCGCCCCTTCCCACTCCTCTTTTGTCACTTTTGTTCGGCTTTTCCTGCTTTCCCTCCCTTCTCTCCTTTCTTCTTCCCGTCCTCCCTCTCTCCTCCTCCCCTCGCCGCCAGTCCTCCCCAACCGAGCCCCCTGAGTCCCCTCCCCCGCCTCACCCTCGCCCCTCTCCTCTCGCAGCCCCGCCCTCAGCCAATCAGAGCGCGGCCTCCGGTGGCCCCGCCCTTCCCCGGCGATTCCGGGCGGGCCGGGCCGAGCCCAGGCCGTGGGTGCGGAGGGCGGCGCCGCGGGGCGGGGGCCGATGGGTCCTGGCGGACGGGAGGCGCCGGCGCGGGGCTCGCCTGGACACGGGTGTGCGGGGCTGTGAGGGGGCGAGGCGGGCGCTGCGGCCCGCCCGGGATGGGCCAGCCCTGGCCTGGCGGGGCTGAGCCGAAGGCGAGGGCTGCGCGCGGGCCAGGCCTGCGGAGCGGGCGGCCCGGGGGCTGAGGTAGAAGTGGGCGCGGAGGAAGGGGCCGAGCCAAGGCGGTGGGTGGAGCGGCGAGGGGGGCGGAGGCTGGGCCGCGGCGGGCAAGCGGAGCGGCGCGCCTGTCCGGAGCTCGGCGGTGGCGCCGGAGGAGGCTGCGGCGGCGGCGGCGGCCCGGACGAGCGTCCGGAGGTGGCGGACGAGGCGCCGGGGGCCCCCATGGGCGGGTGTGTGGGCGCCCAGCACGACTCCTCGGGCAGCCTCAACGAGAACTCGGAGGGCACCGGAGGTAGGTGAGCGCCAGGGGGCAGCCTCGGCCCCCCATTGTTCCCGGCCAGGCCCGGCCACCTGTCCCGACCCCCGCGGGCCGCGCCGGGCCCCCGCGCCCCTTTGTCATCCCCTCTTCCACGTCATTCCCCGCGCTCCGCTTCCGGCTGCCCTGCCGGCCGCGGGGATCGCCACTTCCCGCCCCAGCTGCGAAGAAAAGTCCTCTGAGCGCCGGGGACGTAGCCCTCGGCCTCGCCGACCGGTCCGCTCAGCTCGGGGAAGTCGGACCCGAAGCTGCCCTTCTGGCCACCTCACTGTCTCTCCAGCCCGTTTAATTATTGAGGAACAGGATGGCGGCGCCGGGGTTGCGGAAAAGCGAATTGATGGCGGGGGGAGGGAGCTTGATGCGTTCCCTCCGACGGGCCCCGCCACATCTTTCCGCACCCTTCCTTGTTCAGTGGAGTTGGCTGGTCTCAGCTTTCCTGAGTTTCAGATGACAGCTGCCCCGGTTGGTTCCAAATTGGCCATTTAAACCCGCGAGTTTCAGGAGCTCGACTAGGGGAGACTCCAGGGGCCGCAGGCATTGTATTAAGGAGGGGAGGGGAAACGGTCTTCCCGGGTAAAACGTGGCTTCTTGCTAGAGCTTGGGGGTGTTAGGCCGGTGTGCTGTCGGGGTGGGCTAATCAAATTCCCATCTGTCTTACGTAGAAGGAAAATTATGTAGGATAAAAGTACAAATGCATTTGGACTCTGACTTACCCCAGTAAGATCAGTACTTTAAAAGTTTTCTAACACGGGAACGCACATCTACTTTATAGTAAAAGCGTGCTGAGGGTAGGTATTTTAATTCAATCAGTAGTAGTTATAGTATGGCAGTATAATAAAATTAGTTCTACTTTTATTTGACCTTTGGTTACGTCCATTCTGTAAATTATTTTAGTTTATAAACAGCCTTGGGGCAAAGATGATAGCGTTGGTTTGATTTTTGACCTAATGTTAGCTGCCTTAAAATGTGCATGTTTGTAAATTTTTAAATTGTTTGGGTATGGGAGGGTTTACAACTTTTTCTTAACATACTGACATTTAGACCAGTTGCTTGCCATGTCACTTAAGCTCTCTTCACAAACCATGTACACCTAAGTTTTTTGACTGATGGATTTCCTGGCTTCCACGATGGTTAGCCATGCCACTTTATTAAAATCTATGGGTATCCTGTATGACTAAATCCTGGGTAAATAACTTGAGAACTCAGTGACAGTTGTCTTGAAAAAGTCCATGAAAATGCTACTTTATAGTGTATTTTATGTCGTAGCATTATTACTGGCACATTGAGATCCTCAGTGACAATAAAGCAGGAAGATAAAAAGGGCAAGATTTAAAACAGCCTTGGGTTAAGGTCAGATTGGGGGTCAAAATGAATCTTCCTCTAATTGTGGTGATCATTAATGGTTCTGAAATATATTAGTATTTGTTATAGCTAGTGTTTGGTTTTAATTACTTTTTTTCACACTCATTTTAATATTGTCATAAGCATTTTGCTCTTCTCCGTAATGCATGTGGATTAATTTATTTAAGCCTTTTGGTAGTGTGACTTATGACCAGACAGGCATTATTAATATGGGCTTTAAAAAGCGTGAAATCTTAGCTTTGGGTAATTTATTACCAGTGGTATCCAGTTAGATAGCTATAGTATCAGGTTCTTTGAGGACTGAGTTCTCTGGACCATAAGCTGTGCTATACATAAAGTTTAGAAAAAGGAACATCAGCCACCAAACATCTTTATATTCTTTTGGAGAGAGGGCATGGGCCCTGATGTAACTGGGGTCGGGGAAGAGGCTCTTGGGCTAAAGGATTATTTCTGGAATTTGATTATGGACGCTTTTATTCTCCATTATCGTCGTGATAATTAAGAGTTAATTGTGGTTTAATGAAATTAACTCAGGTGTGTTGCAGGTTAACATATAAAAAAAAATTGCTTATTAAGTAGATTGTTGGGAAGGGAAAGACTTTTTCCTGAGGGTGTTGGCACAGATCCCTAGCTTTTCAAACATACTGTCGTAGTGAGTTAGGTTTGGGGGGGGGGTTGTGGGGAGCTTGGTTTGGTTTCTCCAGACAGGTTCTTGCTTTGTCGCCCAAGCTGGAGTGCAGTGGCACAAGCACAGCTCACTGCAGCCTTGACCTCCCTGGTACAAGTGATCCTTGTACTTCAGCCCCCTGAGTAACTGGGACCATGAGGTGCATTCCACCACAGCCGGCTCATTTTCTTAAAATTTTTAGTAGAGGTGGGTTTTTTCGTGCTTTTAATCTGAATGTATTTGGTTATGAAAATTGTTGTATCAACATGGAGTCTTCACATGCTTCTTATAACGGGTTTAAACTTTTCATGACAGATTTAATTACATTCACCAACCAGGTGGGGTGGCTCATGCCTGTAATCCCAGCACTTTGGGATGCTGAGGCGGGAGGATTGCTTGAGCCCAGGAGTTGGAGACCAGCCCAGGCAGCATAGTGAGACTCTGTCTTTAAAAAAATAAACAAAATAATTACATTCACAGGGTTGTGCAAACATCACCATTTTGGAATAGCCTGACCCTTTCTAAATATCAGCCAGCCTTAGTAAGAAAAAGATTTTTTAAAAAGTCTTTTGACCATTTGAAATACTATACTTTCCTTTTTCCCTCTGAATCCATCTCTTATATATGCAAGTAAGTATGTATATATCAATAAAAGCTTCCTCATTAGATGTATTACTTCTTTGAAGGAATTTGGGAGATTTTTATAAGAGACTGTAGAATATGGAAGTGGCTTAATTCACATTCTAGGCTTTGCATTATCTGTTGTTTTGGAATTAATTGTTGTATTTTCCTCTGGCATATACCTTGCCTAGAATTTAGTTCTTGAGCTCCAGCTACTTAGCCTTTTTTTAAATAAAAAAAAAAATTATTTTTATATTTTGTTGTTGAGATAGGGTCTTGCTCTGTCACCCAGGTTGAAGTACTGTGGCATGATTATAGATTACTGCAGCCTTGAACACTTGGGCACAGGCAGTCCTCTGGTCTCAGCCACTTGAGTAGTTAGGCTGCCTTTTTTTTTTTTTTTCCAGATGCAGTCTTGCTGTGTTGCCCAGGCTAGAGTGCAGTGGCACGGTCTCCGCTCACTGCAGCCTCTGCCTCCCAGGTTCAAGAGATTCTCCTACCTCAGCCTCAGGAGTAGCTGGGATTACAGGTGCCCACCACCACATCCAGCTACTTTTTTTGTATTTTTAGTAGAGACGGGGTTTCACCATGTTGGCCTGGCTGGTCTTGAACTCCTGATCTTTAATTAATCTGCCTGCCTATGCTTTCCAAAGTGTTGGGATTACAGGTGTGAGCCCCTGTGCCCAGCCTGCTTTTCTTTTTTTTTAATGCCTACTTTTAATCAAGGCAGGTATGTCATAGAAGTTATGTAAGATTATTTAACAGTTCTAAGCTTCCATGCTCCTAGAATTTCCCATTGGTTTGACTTTTTTTTTTTTTTTTTGAGATGTAGTTTCACTCTTGTTGCCCAGACCGGAGTGCAGTGGCGTGATCTTGGCTCACTGCAACCTCCACCTCCCTGGTTCAAGCAGTTCTGCCTCAGCCTCCCAAATAGCTGGCATTACAGGCGTGCACCACCATGCCTGGCTAGTTTCATATTTTTAGTGGAGACAGGGTTTCACCTTGTTGGTCGGGCTGGTCTTGAACTCCTGACCTCAAGTGATCCACCCTCCTCGGCCTCCCAAAGTGCTGGGATCACAGGCATGAGCCACCTTGCCCAGCCTGTTTTGACATTTTTAGACATTCTGTTTGGTTCTCCGTCTTACTATAATGACATTGTGATGCTGGAGTCCGCACTTAGGACCTCTAGACAAGCCTTTAGCCATGGCATTTGCTAAGGAATTAAATCCTTTATGATTTTTTAAAATAAATATGTGGGCAGAAAATCCAATAAACTTGTATTAATTGAAGACAGCTAACAAGCTTTTCTTTTTTTTTTTTTTTTTTTTTTTTTTGAGACGGAGTCTTGCTCTGTCGCCCGGGCTGGAGTGCAGTGGCCGGATCTCAGCTCACTGCAAGCTCCGCCTCCCGGGTTTACGCCATTCTCCTGCCTCAGCCTCCGGAGTAGCTGGGACTACAGGCGCCCGCCACCTCGCCCGGCTAGTTTTTTGCATTTAGTAGAGACGGGGTTTCACCGTGTTAGCCAGGATGGTCTCGATCTCCTGACCTCGTGATCCGCCCGTCTCGGCCTCCCAAAGTGCTGGGATTACAGGCTTGAGCCACCGCGCCCGGCCGCTTTTCTTTCTTTTACCTCTTGAATGAAAGTATAGTAATGTACAAAGTAACTTCTCACCTTCTGAGTGTGTCATTTATTTTGTACGTTTAGTGCTGTCCTAAGAGAACTGACCGTGGTGGTCACAAGTTTTCAGGTTTACAGAGAATAACTGAATGCTGGACATTCATTCCTTTAGTCTGTATTCCAGAATGTCTTGAGAACATCACGGAGTTCTTTCAGATACCTTATAGCAACCTTACAGACACCTACTCAATGAGCAACAATGGTTTTTGAATAGCATCTACCATTTATCCAGTATTTATTATGTGACAGGTCCTAACAACCCTATGAGGTGAATAGTATCTCTGTTTCACAGATAAAGATTGAAGCCTAGAGCTATTATTCGGTTAGAGCAAAAATGATTTTGTTCCTTGCCATTACTTTTAATGGCAAAAACCGCAATTACTTTTGCGCCAACCTTTAATAACTTGCTCATCATCACATAGCTTATAACTGGCAGTCAGAGCTTAAACCCAGAGCTGCTATAAAGAATGCTAGTTTTCTGTTTTTCTCTAGTTTACTTTTTTAAAATTGTGGCAAAATTGGCCAGGCCCAGTAGCTCACGCCTGTAATCCCACCACATTGGGAAGCCAATGCAGGCAGATCACTTGAGGTCAGGAGTTCAAGACCAGCCTGGCCAACATGGAGAAACCCCATCTCTACTGAAAATACAAAAATTAGCCAGGCGTGGTGGCAAGTGCCTGTAATCCCAGCTACTCAGGAGGCTAAGGCAGGAGAATTGCTTGAACATGGGAGGCAGAGGTTGCAGTGAGCCAGGATCATGCCATTGCACTCCAGCCTGGGTAACAGAGCGAGACTCCATCTCAAAATAAATAAAAATAAAATTGTGGCAAAACATATAACAGAATTACCATCTCAACCATTTTTGAATGTATAATTCAGTGACATTGATTATATTCACAAAGTTATATGGTGTAGAATCATATAATATTTGCTTTTGTTTGTGGTTTAATTACCATAATGTCTCCCGCGTTCATCCTGTGGTAGCATCTATCCTTTTTTTGGCTAAATAATATTCCATTGTATGTATATACCGCCTTTTTTTTTTCCCCCTCCGTAAGGCAGAGGCCCGCTCTGGCACCCAGGCTGGAATGCAATGGTGCAATTCCATTGCAGCTCACTGCAACCTCCACCTCCCAGGTTCAAGCGATTCTCCTGTCTCAGCCTTCCGAGTAGCTGGGATTACAGGCACGCACCACCACGCCTGGCTAATTGTTTTTTTTGTGTTTTTAGTAGAGACAGGGTTTCACCATGTTGCCCAGGCTGGTCTCGAACTCCTGCCCATGTATATACCACTTTTTTTTTTTTTTATCCATTCATCTGTTGATGGACATTTGGGCTGCTTCCGCATTTTGGTGTGAATGATGCAGCTCTGAACTTTGGTGTACAAGTATCTGTTTTCAGTCTCTGTTTCCGGTTCTTTCAGCTGTATAGGAGTGGAATTGATGGATCATATGGTAATTCTGTGTTTACCTTTTTGAGAAACTACTAGATTATTTTCTACCACTTATTCTTACCAGCAGTGTATGATGGTTCCAGTTTCTCTGTATTTTCACCATCACTTGTTATATTCCATTTTTTAAATTACAGCAATTCTGAAGTAGTATCTCGTAGTTTGGTTTGCATTTTCCTGATGAGTAGTGGTGTTGAGCGCCTCTTTTCATGTCCATTTATACATCATCCCTGGAAAAATATTTATTTATGCTCTTTGCTCATTTTTTGAGTTGTTTTGCTTTTTTTTTTTTTTTTTTGGAGTTGTAAGAGTTTTATGTATCTTGGATATTGAACCCTTATCAAGTATATGATTTGCAGATATTTTCCCCCATTCTGTGAGTTGTCTTTTCATTCTCTTGATGGTGTCTTTTCATGTACAAAGGTTTGTTGTTGTTGTTTTTTAATAGAGTCTCACTCTTATTACCTATGGTGGAGTGCAGTGGTGTAATCATGGCCTACTGCAGCCTTAACCTCCTGGGCTTAGCCAATCTTCCTGGTTCAGCCTCCTGAGTAACTGGGACCACAGGTGTGCACTACCACAGCTAGCTAATTTTAAAATTTTTTGTAGAGACAGGGTCTTCCTGTGTTGTTGAGGCTGGTCTCAAACTCCCAGACTTAAGTGATCCTCCCTCCTTGACCTCCCAAAATGCTGGGATTACAGGCGTGAGCCACCGTGCATCACCTGAAGTTTGTAATTTTAATGATGTCCGATTTATCTATTTTTTCTTCTGTTGCTTGTGCTTCTAGTTTCAGTTTTAAATATAAAGTAACCTTTCACTGATGTATATAGAATAGAGCTATAGCCAATAATTTGCAAATCTCACAGCTAACATTTGCTTTCTCGACAAGAAGTAGAAAACTTTTATTTCCTCTGTCTGATCTGATGGATCTGATGAAAGGTTATTAGCGGTGAAATGGTTCATAAAAGTCGACAATTCAGTTAACAGGGTAGCTAAAAAAGAAAAAAAGTTGACAAAAGTAATTCATGAATGTACTTTGTCTTTTTGTTCCCATTTTTGTTTGTTTGTTTGTTTGTTTGTTTTGAGACAGAATCTGCTCTGTCACCCAGGCTGGAGTACAGTGGCATTATCTTGGCTTACTGCAGTCTCCGCCTCCCAGGTTGAAGCGATTCTCCTGCCTCAGCCTCCCAAGTAGCTGGGATTACAAGTGCGCACTACCACGCCTGGCTAATTTTTGTATGTTTAGTAGAGACAGGGTTTCACTATGTTGGCTAGACTGATCTTGAACTCCTGACCTCAAGTGATCCCCCACCTCAGCCTCCCAAAGTGCTGGAATTACAGATGTGAGCCACTGTGTCCGGCCATTTGTTTCCTTTTTTTGTCTTCTCCCTTTCCTCCCTCCCTTCTCTCCCCCTTTCTCTTTCTTCCCTCTTTCCCTCCCTCCCTTTCTTTGTCTCTGCACCCAATAATGAACCTTAAAAATGAAAGCATCTGTCCTAAGAGAACATAATGCAACTGGCCCACATGTACGGGGTCAGAAGTCTTGGGGGACTGATCTTCGCCCCAGTTGATTATCTAGCTCAGTTTGTAAACTGATAGTACATGAGTCACATCCAGTCAACAAACATGCTTTATTTGGCCTGTATAATGTTTTTAAAAACATACCAGATAGAAGAATGATTATGAAGTAAAGCTTGGAAGTGGTTGTAAATAATACATGCGTGGGGTAATGGTTGATAAAGTGGCTGCTTTGGCTTGAGCAGTGTGTGTGAGAGAAAATGATGGAGAAACTGGGCAGGTATTGAGTAGGATGTTACTGTGGACTCCTGAAGAGAAGAGCTTATCATCTGATGAAAGGGGTGTACTGACTGCTAAATGTCATTCACTAAATATTAGTTGAACCACTGTTATGTACTGGTTACTGGGATTACAACAGAGGGAAAAAATCTCTGCCCTCAAAGGAATTTACAATTTAGTACTTTGCTGCTTAAAAAGTTTTGTCTCTGGATCAGCAATATTGGCATCACCTTGGCAGCATGTTAGACGTTCAGAGCCTCAAACTCCACCTTAGACCTACAGAATCTGCATTTTCACAAGATTCTCAAGTGATTTCCTATGTACATTAATGTTTGAGAAGCACTGGTATAGGATTGCCTAAAGTGGGAAGAGACTAGGGCGAGGAACCCATCAGGGAAAAAAATAGCATGAGTTGGTGATTTATTGGATGTAGGGATACAGAAGAGAAAAAGAGAAGTAAAATAATACGATGTTTGTGAACCTGAGTGACCAGGAATATTGAGGTAGCTTGGCAGATTTTGGGGAATAAGAAAGATAGCTGGGAGAAGCCCTGGTTTAGCATTTAGTATATGTTAAGGTATAGGTGACAGAAGAATATTTAATTGGAGTCACCATTTAGTGTGGCACGGAAATTTAGATAGGGAACTCCTAGATGCTTAGTGCTATGATTGTGGATTTTGGGATCAGCTGGGGTGAGTTGACTGAAGGTGTAAAAGTGAATGACTGCCAATAAGTAAGTGAAAGAGGAGAAGAATACTAAGAATTGAGTCATAAGAGTTTCATAAAGGGTGAAGCAATAAGAAAATCACCTCTAATCAGGCCTGACACATAGTAAGTAGGTATTTAGTATACTGAATTTTGTTGAATTGGGAAGTAGGGAAGCAGGTCTCTGCTTGTAAAACTAATCTGGTTGCATTTAGAACAGATCATTCTTGTAATTTCAGAAAATAATTTGGTTCAGTAACTTGGTTCTAGCCGTGGTGTGATATAGTTTGACTGTGTTCCCACCCAAATCTCATCCTGAATTGTAGTTTTCATAATCTCCACGTGTCATAGGAGAGACCCGGTGGGAGGTAATTGAATCATGGGGGTGGTTACCTCCATGCTGTTCTTGAGATAGTGAGTGAGTTCTCACAAGATCTGGTTTTTTAAGGGGCTTTTCCCCGTTTCGCTGGGCACTTCTTCCTCCTGCCATGTGAACAAGGACGTGTTTGCTGCCCCTTCTACTGTGATTGTAAGTTTCCTGAGGCCTCCCCAGCCCTGCGGAACTGTGAGTCAATTAAACCTCTTTCCTTTATAAATTACCCATTCTCAGGCAGTTCTTTATAGTAGCATGAGAACGGACTAATACATGATGTTTGCAAAAATTCTAACTGTAGTTTGTTACTCATATCCTAAAACAAGGTAGATTTCTTGGGTATGCAATTCCAGAATATACCAGTAGCCCTTTTGAGGTTGGTGTGGTTCAGGACAAACACATTCTCTGTAAGACTTTCTTCACCAAGAATGTCGTGTGTACTTCTTTCTTATGCATTTTCAGTGTCCATTATATTCTACACATCATCAAACTGGTTTATTGAATTTTCTTATGCTTCTGTTCTTTGAGTTGTGCCAATAGTAAAGAGTAAAACAGCCAGGTGCGGTGGCTGACACCTGTAATCCCAGCACTTTGGGAGGCTGAGGTTGGCAGATCATGAGGTCAGGAGATCAAGACCATCCTGGCCAACATAGTGAAACCTTGTCTCTACTAAAAATACAAAAATTAGCTAGGCGTGGTTGCACATGCCTATAGTCCTACCTACTCAGGAGGCTGAGGCAGGATAATCACTTGAACCTGGGAGGTGGAGGTTGCAGTTAGCTGAGATTGCGCCACTGTACTCCAAACCTGGCGACACAGTGAGACTCCATCTCAAAAAAAAAAAAGGTAAAGCAAAATTGAGCTTGAGGAGGACTGAAGATTTAGTCTCCTTTTACCCCTAGTGTGACAGTGGAAGTAAAAATCCTTCGTATTTTCTGGGTCGGTGAACTCCGGGGCTTTATGAGAGAGGTGCCTAAAATTTCATACCACTTTGGCAAGAGACTTTTAGAGTATTTACTTGATAGGAAGCAGAAGGCAGCAAATTTTACTAGGATAAGTGGAGTTGTGGGGAGGGGACCAAAAGGAAAATGGGCAGCAAGAAGACACAGGTTGAAAATACAGTGGTACTCTGGGTAAACAGGTCTGTCAGGTATGGGAACTTAATATATAGGTCAAGGAAGCTACAGTTGGAAAATATTGGACATGGGGAGAGCTGAATGCTCTTTGGGAAAAGTTTTAGCACTAGTGTTTACATTAAAAACTGACATGGGCCATTGTAGCTGCTCCCTGATCGTCTACCTTCCATTGGGCTAGTCCCACTCCATATTCAATTTTCTATCAATAAAGGATTGGAATTTATGTTGGAAGTTTTTTTTGTTTTGTTTTGTTTTTGAGAGGGAGTCTGTTGCCCAGGCTGGAGTGCAGTGGCAGGATCTTGGCTCACTGCAACCTCTGCCTCCCAGGTTCAAGCGATTCTCCTGCCTCAGCCTCTGAAATAGCTGGGATTACAGGCGCCCGCCACCATACCTGGCTAATTTTTGTATTTTTGGTAGAGATGGGGTTTTACCATGTTGGCCAGGCTGGTCTCGAATTCCTAACCTCAGGTGATCCGCCCGCCTCGGCCTCCCAAAGTGCTGGGATTACAGGCGTGAGCCACCGTGCCCAGCCAGAAGGCATTTTTAAAGAAGAATCTTGCAGTGGACATTATGTGAAGATTTTTTTCATCTCTAATTTAAATTTATTTAGGAATCAGTTATTAGTGCTGCATTTTATGGACAGAAACTTTAATCCATTAGACATGATAGCAATTTTTATTCTTCTGACTTTTGATAGCCCTAGTCTATAATGCCTCTTCTTTGGATAGATTTTAATAGATAGGTTTTATTTTTAAATCTGCCTGATTTTCTTACTGTATATGCAAAGCTGTGGCAGTACCTTGTTAGTACTAATTTACCCAGGTGAGTCCTCTAATGGGAATGATTATTGAGTATTAAATCACTAGAAACAAAATTTTGCCTTTACA
The DNA here is from genome assembly GCF_007565055.1 of Rhinopithecus roxellana. NCBI lineage: Eukaryota > Metazoa > Chordata > Mammalia > Primates > Cercopithecidae > Rhinopithecus > Rhinopithecus roxellana. Next base: position 173,145,060 of record NC_044551.1, read on the forward strand.
TTGATGCATTTATCTCTTGTGGCTTTTGACCAAAACACATTCTTACCTTGTTGCAGGAAAACATCAGGTTTATTTAGTTTAAGCAACATGATCAAATTAACTGGACATGATCAATTTGCCTATTTAATGATTCTCATTTTTTCCTTACTGCAGACCACCTGAGTGATTATCTTCATTTGGGGGGCCACTGCACCTGATTCTCCTCATGCCCCTCCTCATCCCTCGCATCTTTCCGCTTCTGCTTATCTGGCAGAACTAGGCTGCCAGCAAGCTTTTTCTTGAGTCACTGGTAGTTCAAGGACCATAGGATGAGACTTTACTAATTCATATGTACTTAAAGATGCATGTGTGTTGGCCAGGAATAATCAGCATGTATTTGTCTTGCATCAGCTACTTTGACATGCCATCAGCAAGAATCGAGTTTGGTTTTTAATATATCCGTATATTGAGCTGAGCGGTTAAATACTGCTGAGTGTACATTGGGTGTTGTGATGCCATATTTTTGCATGTTTGCAGTGAAACTTAGAAGTTTCCATTATTGCTCTGTTTTCTGAAGTGGAATTTCTGTTGAAGTTAGACATCTAAGAAAAATGAAATATTTACATGTGAAAATCATTCTAAATGAATTTTATTTGAGAGTGAGGTCATAATTATATTTACATTTGCTCAAAACTTGACTAAGTAATTAATTAGTGACTATTGGGCTTTTCTGATTGAGTTCTTACCCTCACAGTAAAACCTTTAATTTTTTTTTGCATTTATTGTAGTGGGCTTTTAGGTATAAGCAAGGTCAGACTATTTCTTTGCATTGGTTCGTAGTTTCCATGCTTGTGGGCTGTGTGACAATATCAAAGGAGTGGAGTAACAAATAGTTCAGTTCATTTAGTTATGAATATGCCTTCAACTTAGGGCAACCACTTTATTTCTTAAGTGAGTTAAGATGCTTCTTCCTGAAACTTTAAAAAATAGTCTCCATTATTCCAACTCCCAGCACTTGACCCTAGCTGTAATTAGAGATATAAATAAGGCCTACTGTGTGATATTAAGTACCTTATGGCCTACTGGTGGAATCATATATTTAGGTAGAACTTAGGTAAAGTTTAAAAAGTCTCTACAGCAATCAATATATTATATAAGTTCAAGGAGGAGTGGGGAGCAGGGTCAGAAACCGTCACTGAAACAGTAATACAAGAAGTTGGTCTTTTTTTTGTTTTTTGAAATGGAGTCTAGCTCTGTCGCCCAGGCTGGAGTGCAGTGACGCAATCTCAGCTCATTGCAAGCTCCGCCTCCCAGGGTTATGCCAGTCTCCTGCCTCAGCCTCCCGAGTAGCTGGGACTACAGGTGCCCACCACCACGCCTGGCTAATTTTTGTATTTTTAGTAGAGACAGGGTTTCACTGTGTTAGCCAGGATGGTCTTGATCTTCTGACCTTGTGATCCACCTGCCTCGGCCTCCCAAAGTGCTGGGATTACAGGTGTGAGCTACCTCGCCCAGCCCAAGAAGTTGGTCTTAAAAGAGGATTAGATGAAGAAAAGGCAGAGAAGGGCATCATTCTGTATGTAGAGGAAATTACTTGTACAGAGATAGCATTAAAAAAAAGTAGCATTTAGGCGGATTGCTAAGAAGCTTGTAGAGGAGATAGGTGAAGTGTGAAGTTATTAAGATATGTTATTAGATTTGGGAAGGCAGGATTGCCATAATCAGACCAAGTTGTGAGACTATATTATAGGTGATATTAGTTAAGTGGTTTAAAATTTTTGTTTTTTGTGCTTTTAACAGACAATTCCCATGTAATGCTGCATTTTGCAAGGTTATTTTATATAAAATTCTAATGTACTAGGTTATTATAGTCTAACAGATTTTTATTCTGTTACAATTTTAATGCTACAGGTTGGACACCCCTAATCCAAAATTAGAGGATTTCAGGTTTTCAGATTAGGGATACTCACTTACTATGTGTGCTGCAAGTATTCAAATCTGAAAAACTCTAAAATTCTAGGCTGGGCGCGGTGGCTCACGCCTGTAATCCCAGCACTTTGGGAGGCCGAAGTGGGCGGATCACGAGGTCAGGAGATCGAGACCATCCTGGTGAACATGGTGAAACCCCGTCTTTTACTAAAATACAAAAAAATTAGCCTGGCGTGGTGGTGGGCGCCTGTAGTCCCAGCTACTTGGGAGGTTGAGGCAAGGGAATCTCTTGAACCTGGGAGTCAGAGGTTGAAGAGTCGAGGTCACGTCATTGCACTCCAGCCTGGGCAACAAGAGCAAAACTCCATCTCAAAAAAAAAAAAAATCTAAAATACTCAGAACTTTTGAATAAGAGCTACTCAATCTGGGTTATCACAGATTAAGCATAAGAAATGTATTTAAATTAAAAATTAGGGCAGGTGGTGGCTGTGCCTGTAGTCCCAGCTACTTGTGAGGCTGAGGTGGGAGGATCTGTTTGAGCCCATGAGTTCAAGGCTGCAATGAGCCGTGATTGTGCCATTGCACTCCAGCCTGGGTGACAGAGCAAGACTCGGAGTCTTTTTTTTTTTTTTTTTTCAATTGAGACAGTCTTGCTCTGTCGCCCAGGCTGGAGTGCAATGACGCAATCTTGGCTCACTGCAACTTTCGCCTCCTGGGTTCAAGTGATTCTCCTGCCTCAGCCTCCTGAGTAGCTGGGATTACAGGCATGCACCACCACGCCCAGCTAATTTTTTGTATTTTTAGTAGAGACGGGGTTTCACCATGTTGGCCAGGCTGGTCTGGAACTCCTGACCTCGTGATCTGCCTGCCTTGGCCTCCCAAAGTGCTGGGATTACAGGGGTGAGCCACCGTGCCTGGCCTACCCTGACTCTTAAAAAAAAAAAATGTGTTTAACTTTTTTTTTTACATGCACTTGTATGTTTGTTACAGAATTAGTCTGTGTCTCTTAAGTCCCAATTTTCTGCCATATGGAAAGAGTTTGGTCTAAGATTCTTCAGAGCACTTGGGTTTTAATCTTGTTATGAAAAGAGGCCTCCATTAGCTGTGTTCGACTCAATTTCTTTCATTGTTGAAAGGAGTGGATGGATTAGACCATCTTTTTTTTTTTTTTTTTGAGGCGGAGTCTAGCTCTGTGGCCCAGACTGGAGTGCAGTGGCCAGATCTCAGCTCACTGCAAGCTCCGCCTCCCGGGTTTACGCCATTCTCCTGTCTCAGCCTCCGGAGTAGCTGGGACTACAGGTGCCCGCCACCTCGCCCGGCTAGTTTTTTTGTATTTTTAGTAGAGACGGGGTTTCACCGTGTTAGCCAGGATGGTCTCGATCTCCTGACCTCGTGATCCGCCCGTCTCGGCCTCCCAAAGTGCTGGGATTACAGGCTTGAGCCACCGCGCCCGGCTAGACCATCTTTACCAGGGTTACATCTAATTCTTTTTTACAAACTTTTAATTTTTTTTTTTTTTTTTTTTTTTACTCTTTTGAGACAGGGCCTCACTCTGTTGCCCAGACTGGAGCGCAGTGGTGCGATCTCGGCTCACTGCAACCTTAGCCTCCTGAGGAGCTAGGATTACAGGCGCACGCCACTACCACCCGGCTAATTTTTGTATTTTTCGTAGAAATGGGGTTTTACCATGTCAGCCAGGCTGGTCTCCAACTCCTAATCTCAAGTCATCTACCCGCCTTGGCCTCCCAAAGTGCTGGGATTACAGGCATGAGCCACCCCACCCCGCCCAAACTTTTTAAATGACAATTTTCAAACATACTGAAAAGTTGGAAGACTCTAGTACAGAAACACTTGAACGCCTGTCACCTATATTAAACAAATGATATTTTGTCATATTTATATATCTTTTTTGATATATATTCCTTTGTATATCTCTTTTTTTTGCACTTAACTGTTTGAAAGTATAGACATTATGACACTTCAACATGAGTCTCTTAAAAATAAAGCTGTTCTCCTACGTAACTACAGTACCATTATCACTGCTAAGAAGGATTAACTATTATATTTTCATGTCCTCTGAGATCGAGTCCATAGTCCAAATCCCTTAATTGTCCTCAAAATGTCTTTTATGGCCGGGTGCGGTGGCTCACGCCTGTAATCCCAGCACTTTGGGAGGCCGAGGCGGGCGGATCACAAGGTCAGGAGATCGAGACCATCCTGGCTAACACAGTGAAACCCCGTCTCTACTAAAAATACAAAAAATTAGCTGGGCGTGTTGGTGGATGCCTGTAGTCCCAGTTACTCGGGAGGCTGAGACAGGAGAATGGCATGAACCCGGGAGGCGGAGCTTGCAGTGAGCCGAGATCGCGTCACTGCACTCTAGCCTGGGAGACAGAGCAAGACTCCATCTCAAAAAAAAAAAAAAAAAAAAAATTCTTTTATAACTGGGATTTTTCCCCCAATCAGATCTTATCAGCATTTAGACATTGCATTTGTCACTTCAGTCTTTTAAAATCCAGAACTACTCCTCCTCTTCGTCCCTATGACATTTTCTTTTTTTAAGATGGGGTCTCACTGTGTTGCCCAGGCTGGAGTGCAGTGGCATGATCTCAGCTCACTGCAACCTCTGCCTCCCGGGTTCAAGCAATTCTTCTGCCTCATCCTCCCAAGTAGCTGGGGAATACAGGCGCACCACCATGCCCAGCTAATTTTTGTATTTTTTGGTGGAGACGGGATTTTACCATGTTGGTCAGGCTGGTCTTAAACTCCTGACCTCAAGTGATCTGCCGTGCCCGACTGACATTGATTTTTTGAAGAGTCTTGTAGAATGTACCACAATCTGGATTTGTTGAATGTGGCCTTGTATCATTTGATGTGTGCTCTAGCCTCTGTTTTCCCTGGAAATTAGGTAGATTTAATTCTACAGAGGATGGTTTAACTATTTTCCAGGCTGCAGTAGATCCACCCTCTTCCCACTTCTCTTTTTCTGTGTTCCAACTAGGATAATCTTTCATTATTGACCAACTCAGCCTTTTTCTCATTTTTCTACCCATAAATAATCGTGCCATTTTCTGAACTTCCGTAATACTATTCTTATAGTACTTATCCTCCCCACTCTATTAAAAAAAAAAAAAAATTCTATCATGGCTGTTTTTATACATTACTTATCTTCACACAATGTAAGCTGCATTGGACCTGGGGCAGAGTACTGGTTCTCTCATAATGCTTTAGGCTCAATTATCATTTGTAAGGAACACATCTTTGACTTTTTTTTTTTTTTTTTTTTTTTTTTTTTTTTTTTTGAGACGGAGTCTCACTCTGTTGCCCAGGCTGGAGTGCAGTGGCCGAATCTCAGCTCACTGCAAGCTCCGCCTCCTGGGTTTACGCCATTCTCCTGCCTCAGCCTCCTGAGTAGCTGGGACTACAGGCGCCTGCCACCTCGCCCGGCTAGTTTTTTTTTTTTGTATTTTTTAGTAGAGACGGGGTTTCACCGGGTTAGCCAGGATGGTCTCGATCTCCTGACCTCGTGATCTGCCTGCCTCGGCCTCCCAAAGTGCTGGGATTACAGGCTTGAGCCACCGTGCCCAGCCCATCTTTGACTTTTTAATGGCATTGGAAAGAAAATAATATGCCCTTAATAGAAGGCTTTCTTAGTTCTAGAACAGGAGCTTTGTTAAATCAGACCATATAGTACAATGAAAAGATCTGGGAGTCAGAAGAACCCTTGAATGCTAGTTCCACTCATCTTCCATTTCTTTATGACCTTAAACAAGTCAATTGACTTCCCAGCTTTCGTTTTTAAGTATGGTAGATGAAATCAGTAGATTCAGACGTTAGCATGGAATCTTTTTTTAAAATCTGACATTGAACACTAACATATCAGCCTCACTATTTGATTTCTTTATATTTTATTTTGATGGTATGGAATCAGTAAAGTCCTGGTACACAAAAAAATTTTTAAACCTGATTTAGAGTGTCATAAAGTTCTGTAGGAGATTTTAAGTTTGAATCACCAGCATCATCAGCTGTACTCAGAAGTTAAACACATCATGTCAAGCAGTGTTATGACTTAAGTTATATTTTCTCTTGAGTATTGTTTATTTACTTTATGTTGATGAGAGCATATACTTAGCAGATGCATCTGAGCTTGCTGTGACATTTAGTGGAACCTAGACATCCATGTACTGTGTTAATGGGCTCACTTGTACAGTTTTACACGACTGGATGTATACATGTCTTTCTTAACAAAAGACACCGTGCAGACCTGTGGTTTTCCCAGTCAGTAACACATTTGCAGGAAGTTTCCTAAATTTCATAATGCGTAAAGATGACAAGAGAAACTTCATTCCAGTGCCTTTACAATCATTTTGACCCGGTGGCATAAGCTAACGTGTCTCATGATGGTCTTCATATTAGAAACTTAACATTTGTGGAACTTTTTATTGTAGTTCTTAAAAATAGCAAAAATGTGTTTTACAGAGTAATCTCAGTTATGTTTATGGATCTCTGAAGCAAGTGTTTCTTTTGTTCTCTTGGGTTCTTTGGAACCAGTTTTTAAAGTCATATGGTAAGATCCTAGGGAAAATCTTTTTTTTAAAGAGAGGGTCTCACTCTGTTACCTAGTGGAGTACAGTGGTGTGATCAAAGTTCACTGCAGTCTCAAACTCCTGGGCGGTCAAGCAATCCTCCTGCCTCAGTCAGCCTCTAGGGTAGCTAGGATTATAGGCGCATACCACTGCACCTGGCTTTTTTCTAAAATTTCTAAATTTTTTTGTATAGATGGTATCTTGCTTTGTTGCCCAGGCTGATCTTGAGGTCCTAACTTCAAGTGATCTGCCCTGCCTGGGCCTCCCAAAGTGTTAGGATCACAGGCATGAGCTACTGCAGCCAGACAGCTTTTGGCTACTTGATGTACTGTAAGTGAAGTTGTTTGTTTATGATGTGAACCTTACCTCTTAGCCCATTTGAAGCTGGAAATGCAACTTAGCACTATTAGGCCTATTCTCCCTATCCCTCACCTGACATTACTTTTCTCCTTTCTCTCGTGGGCATAAAATATTACATCTCTTTGCCTCCATTTGGAGCAGACTTGTATTATGTTTAGCCATAGGAAATTCAGACAGGAAGTACTTCATGGAAAAGGGGCCAGTGGATGAGATGTATTTGATGGTTTGGCTGTGGCTTGTGAAGTAGGAACCAGAATAGATGGCATGCTAAGAAGGACCTGGTAGGTAATGTCTGGTGTCTGCTCTGCTGTTGTTTTAAAAATCTGACTGTTGCTTATGAAGAATGGATTAGATTCAGATGAAACAAGTGGGATGCCGATACAGTCTTTACATCTGGTGACTCACGCATAGCTTCTTCCCATTTTAGGGCTTTCATGCTGTTCCCTTTACTTGGAATCTAAATGTGTGGTGCTGGCTGGGCATGGTGGCTCACGCCTGTAATCCCAGCACTTTGGGAGGCTGAGGCGGGTGGATGACCTGAGGTCAGGAGTTCAAGACCAGCCTGGCTAACACGGTGAAACCCCATCTCTACTAAAAATAGAAAAATTAGTCGGGCATGGTGGTGCATGCCTGTGATCCCAGCTACTCAGGAGGCTGAGGCAGGAGAATCACTTGAACCCAGGAGACAGAGGTTGCAGAGCCGAGATCATGCCACTGCACTCCAGTCTGGGTGACAGAGCAAGACTCTATCTCAAAAAAAAAAAAAAAAAAGTAGTGTTTTTTGTTATAGTTCTTAAAACTAGCATGCCCCTCCCATTTGCTTTAAAAAATTGCTTTTAGAAATTATTTGTTTACTTGTATGCTTTCCCATCTTCTCCCAGAATATTGTAAGCACTGTGAGGGCAAGGATTTTGTCTAATTTGTTCTTTAATATATCCCTGGTATAGTGCCTTTAATATATCTGGTATAGTGCCTAGTACATCTGCAATAAATAGTAGTTGCTTGAGTAAATAAGTGAAATAATGAATAGACAGTTGTGGCTCTTTTATCATTTGGAGAATGAAAAGTTTACTACTTGGCTTTAATTATTTCATTTGGGTTTTGGGTGAAATTATTTTATTACTGACTGGTTCCTTAGTTGTACAGAAGCCTATTATCTTTAGAGACACTCTTCACAGTAATTAACTCAGATTCTTATTTGCCTGGTGAAAGGAGGCAGTGATCTAATTTGCTTGTTAACAGCTTCCTACTTATTTTGTGTTTGTGTGTTTTATTCTGTCATCCTTAGCAAACCTAGTGGTGACCTGACTTGCTTTGGAGGTGAACAGAGGGTTAATTGCATGTATAGCCTATTCAGCCCAGTGGAATTAGGTTGCCCTTGGGCTGATCTGTACTTATGTTGAATGAAGCAGAAATTCAGGCTTCATGTGCAGCCTATACTGAGTACTGTATAAATAGGAAATAATGACAACGACTTTTAAGAATTCTCTGAATTTTTTTTTTTTTTTTTTTTTTTTTGAGATGGGATCCCCCTCTATCTTCCAGGCTGGAGTGCAGTGGCACAACCACAACTGACTGCAACCTTGACCTCCTGGGCTCAAGTCATCTTCTCACCTTAGCCTTCTGAGTGGCTGGGACTATAGGCACATGCCACTATGCCTGGTTAATTTTTTTATTTTTTGTAGAAATGGGGGTCTCACCATGCCCAGGTTGGTTTCAAACTCCTGGGCTCAGGTGATCCTCTTGTCTTAGTCTCCCAAAGTGCTGGGATTACAGGCATGAGCCACCATGTGTGCCCAGCCCCTTGGGTTATTTTTTTAAATTTTTAATTTTTTTTCTTTTTTGAGACAGAGTCTTGCTCTGTCTCCCAGGCTGGAGTTCTGTGGCGCTCTCTTGGCTCACTGCAACCTCTGCTTCCTGGGTTCAAGTGATTCTCCTGCCTCGGCCTCCCAAGTAGCTGGGATTACAGGCGTGTGCCACCACACCTGGCTATTTTTTCATATTTTTAGTAGAGACGGGGTTTCACCATTAGCCAGGCTGGTCTTGAACTCCTGACCTCAAGTGATCCACCTGCCTCAGCCTCCCAAAGTGCTGGGATTACAGGTGTGAGCCACCGCGCCTGGCTGGGTTGCTTTATTTTAAGCAGATATTTTAGAGGATGTTGGAGGAGGAGGAGGAGAAGATTCTGAGGACGAGTTATTGCTGGTACTGATTTTTAGAATACTTGTCGAGGCTGCAGTGAGCTGTAATTGAGCCACTGCATTTCAGCCTAGGTGATGGTAAGACCCTGTTTCAAAAAAAAAACAAAAGTAAATAAAATACTAAAGACTAATTTCATTTCAGGGGTCAGACTTACTCATCCTTGGCTGGGTGCGGTGGCTCAAGCCTGTAATCCCAGCACTTCGGGAGGCTGAGGCAGGCGGGTCACGAGGTCAGGAGATCGAGACCATCCTGGCTAACATGGTGAAACCCCGTCTCTACTAAAAAATACAAAAAAACTAGCCGGGCGAGGTGGCGGGCGCCTGTAGTCCCAGCTTCTTGGGAGGCTGAGGCAGGAGAATGGCATAAACCCAGGAGGCGGAGCTTGCAGTGAGCTGAGACCCGGCCACTGCAGTCCAGCCTGGGCGACAGAGCGAGACTCTGTCTCAAAAAAAAAAAAATTATTCATCCTTTATCTTTTTATTTGAAACCACATTTCACCATATAAAAATTAGAGCCCAGGTGTGTTGTTGTACACCTGTAGTCTCAGCTACTCTGGAGGCTGAGGCGGGAGGAGTGCTTGAGTCCAACCTGGCAAGGTTCCATCTCAAAAAAATTACACACACACACGTGTGTGCATTGTATCTGGGGGAGAATTTCTCAAGTTTTTATAACTTTAGCGTACAATTTAAACTTTATAACATGTTTATGCCTTTATAATACATGCTTTGTATTATGAGATGTTTAGTAATACAGATATATTTCACAACTTTCGTCCTATTTTTACTTAAAAAAGTCTCCGTTCCCAACTCTTGTTATTTTCACAACAAATGTACCCTGAATACACCTAGAGACATACTTGAACTTGTATGTGAGTATCTCAACAGTGATTTAATAAGCAATGGGTACATAATAAAATACCAGTTGAGGCCAGGTACTGTGGCTCACACCTGTAATCCTAGCACTTTGAGAGGCCAAGGTAAGCAGATTGCTTGAGCTCAGGAGTTCAAGACCAGCCTGGGCAAGATGGCGAAACCCTGCCTGTACAAAAAAACTGGGTGTGGTGGTGTGCACCTGTAGTCTCAGCTACTTGGGGGGCTGAGGTGGGAGGATCGCTCGAGCCTGGAGGTCGTGGTTGCAGTGAGCCACCAAGATCGTACTACTGCATTCCACCCTAGGCAACAGAGACCCTGTCTCAAAAAGAAAAAAAACCAGTTGAATTCATACGAGTGTATCTTATTGAAGTTATTAATAGCTTTTCATTTGTTTAAGTTTCACAAGTACAATTAATAGACATGAAAAGAACTGTGATTGTTAACGACACTTTTTTTTGAAATGGAGTCTCGCCCTGTCACATGGGTTGGAGTGCAGTGGCGTGATCTTGGCCTACTGCAACCGCTGCCTCCTGGGTTCAAGCGATTTTCCTACCTCAGCCTCCCAAGTAGCTGGGACTACAGGTGCATGCCACCACGCCCAGCTAATCTTTTTTGTATTTTTAGTAGAGATGGGGTTTCGCCTTGTTGGTCAGGCTGGTCTAGAACGCCTGACCTCAAATGATCCGTCCACCTCAACCTCCCAAAGTGCCAGGATTATAGACATGAGCCACCATGCCTGGCTGTTAATGATAGATTTTATTGTACATTTTTATTTTTGAAGAATCTTCATATACATTTTCTTGATTTTTCTTTTCTTTTTTGAGATGGATCTCTCTCTGTCACCCAAGCTGGAATGCAGTCGCACAATCTTGGCTTGCTGCAACCTCTGCCTCCTGGGTTTAAGTGATTCTTCTCTCTCAGCTGCCCAAGTAGGTGGGATTACAGGCGTGTGCCACCATGACCAGCTAATTTTTTGCCTTTTTAGTAGAGATGGGGTTTCACCATGTTGGCCAGGCTGGTTTCGAACTCCTCACCTCACATGATCCACCTGCCTCAGCCTCCCAAAGTGCTGGGATTATAGGTGTGAGCTACCACTCCCGGCCACATTTTTTTGATTCTTAAAAAGACCCACTGACTTTGATGAAGACTGATATTAATATTGACATCTTATAGTGGAGGAAACTGAAGCACAGGGCCTCAGTTCTGATTTTGATCTGAAAGAGAAAAAAGAGTAGCCAAAACTGTAAGCTTTGTCTCTGTTGTCTGGTTCAGTATTCTCTCCACAGATAGTGGGGGTTTTTGGTTGGCTTTTCTTTCCTTGCAGTAGAAGTGTATGTGAGGCCGGGTGTGGTGGTTCATGCTTGTAATTCCAGCACTCTGGGAGGCAGAAACAGGCGGATCACTGGAGGCCAGGAGTTTGAGACCAGACTGGCCAACATGGCGAAACCCATCTCTGTTAAAAATACAAAAATTAGCTGGATGTGGAGGCACATGCCTGTAATCCCAGCTACTAAGGAGGCTAAGGCATGAGAATCACTTGAATCTGGAAGGCGGAGCTTGCAGTGAGCTGAGATTGTGCCATTGCACTCCAGCCTGGGCAACAGAGTGAGACTCTGTCTCAAAAAAAAAAAAAAAAAAAGTGTGTGTGAGTGTTTTCCTTCATGACAGTAAACACAGTTATCTAACTGGATCAAGTAGAAAAAAGGCATAATCCTTGTGCCCCTTTACTTGGTTGTATTCTTTCTCGTTATCTTTGCCTTTTATCCCAGGCTGAATGTTTTCAGCTTAAAACTCCATTCAAACTTGACTTGAATTTAGCAGTTGAACTGTGTGGGGAAAGAAGTTTCCTTGAGCTCCTTGAGGTACAAGAAAGGAAGGCATTGTTTAATCTGTAGAAAGATTAATAAAAATTTTCTAGGCCTGTGCTCTTCAATCACTTAGTGGAGTATTGGAAAATCTATCTCAGTTATAAAGTGGTGCTTGTTCCAAGGGGTAAGTTGAAGGAGATTACATGAAAGTGTTCTCTCTGCACTTAGAATATCAGCATATGGTCATTTGGGGTCACCTTCTGGTTTTATAGTTGATAAAGGCAGCAGAGACGTTCTTGCTTCCTAAAGTATCTTACTTAGAAGTGGATGAGGGGGAACCTACAGTGGTCCTGTAATACAGAGTTTCGTTATCATAGCTTGTGCTTTTTCTGATAGTCACCCATTTTTGTATTGGGCAGTTACCTGGATAATCATTTAAACTTGATGGTGATTCAAGAGCTTTTAAGGCTTTGATCATTGTTGTATTGCTAAACATTAACACATAGGGCCTGTTGAACAGACCCTGGCTTTCACTGCTCTGGGTTTGTGATGGCTGCATCATGTCACAGAGATGCTCTTCCTAAATGAATCAGACTAGTTCATATTCTCTTTAAATTCTCATAATTTTGAAGTTGAAAGTTGAGATGTGCCACAACATATAACAAGTGGGACACAGTGAAAAGGAACTTTAGAAACAATGAAATGATACCCAGTACTTCTGGAATGAACATTGAGTGAGACACTTAATCTGTAACAAGAGCTCTGAGAATGGGAAGAATTGCTTATCTGTTATTGAGTGAAATGACATGTAATAGTCTTGGAAGCAAGGAGACCATCTTTCTGCATTATATCAGTTGTAGGGTAGGAGTAGGTTATTGTGGGTGTTTGTATTTTTGTTTTTTGTATTTTAATATTAAATTTGCTGACTAGAACTTATGATATACCCTGCATAAGACAAGCACGCCGGGCGTGGTGGCTCAAGCCTGTAATCCCAGCACTTTGGGAGGCCAAGACGGGCGGATCACGAGGTCAGGAGATCGAGACCATCCTGGCTAACACTGTGAAACCCCGTCTCTACTAAAAAATACAAAAAAAAAAAACTAGCCGGGCGAGGTGGCGGGCGCCTGTAGTCCCAGCTACTTGGGAGGCTGAGGCAGGAGAATGGCGTGAACCCGGGAGGCGGAGCTTGCAGTGAGCTGAGATCCGGCCACTGCACCCCAGCCCGGGTGACAGAGTAAGACTCCGTCTCAAAAAAAAAATAATAATAACCTTTTTTCTATAACAAGCAATCCTTAAGCATTTTAAGAAGGGAATAATGAGTAGGAACAGAACTTATGCTTCAGTGGTAAAGACAGGTTTTTCAGTGGGGACAAGGATGAATACTAAAAGTCTTATCCGTAGGAAGTTTCACAATTGCTGGAAGAGGGAGGAAAGAAGTTTTCAGATAAAACATTAAGAGAGAATAAAGAAAATTAAGATGTATTAATAGAATAAAATTCAGTTTCCACCAAGAAATAGTTCTGATTTAATAATAAGTAGGAAGTATAAAATGCATTGGCAGGTTATTGTTGCAGCAGAATCTCAGGGAAATATTATAAAATTTTAATGAATAATGATGATTAATGATCATTATTCGTCTTTGCATTTACTCTTTTTTTTTTTTTGTGAGGGGACGGGAGCGGGAGGCGGGGCAGACAGAGCCTTATAGTCATTTTTAAAGCTCTCAACAGGGCCGGGCACGATGGCTCACTCCTGTAATCCCAGCACTTTGGGAGGCTGAGGCGAGCAGATCATGAGATCAGGAGTTCAAGACCAGCCTGGCCAAAATAGTGAAACCCTGTCTCTACTGAAAATACAAAAATTCGCCAGGTGTGGTGGTGGGCACCTGTAGTCCCAGCTACTGAGGAGGCTGAGGCAGGAGAGTCACTTGAACCCAGGAGGCAGAGGTTGCAGTGAGCCGAGATGGCACCACTGCACTCCAGCCTGGGTGACATAACGGCCACTTTTAGAAACTTTTTGTGAAAAAAAATCAGAAATATCAAAAAGTATATTTACCAGCCTGGACAACATAGCAAAACCACATCTCTACTAAAAAAAAAAAAAAAAAAAAAAAAATTTGCTGGGCATGGTGGCATGCACCTGTAGTCCCAGCTACTTGGATAGGACTATCACTTGAGACTGCAGTGAGCCCTGATGGTGCCACTGAATTCCAGCCTAGGCAACAGAAGTCCCCCTGTCTCCAAAAAAAATAAAAAATAAAAAAGGTGTAAAAAGTGTAAGAAAAAATAAACCACATTTATCCTTCCTCCTAACGTAAACATTTTTGTGTGTACCCTTTCAGACTCAAGGTGTGTGTGTGTGTTGGGGGTGGATATTGGGCGTACATGTTCAGAGAAATGTAAAGTGCTTATTGAGGTTATCACAGCTATGACTAGAGTGGCTTTTACCGGTGTTCTGGTTTGGGAATGTAACAGGAACGTCATTGTTAGCTTTTCATTATAGGATGGATTCTCAGTATTTTTTTGACCTTGCTATCCTTTTCTTTTTTTTCCTCTTTTGAGACAGAGTTTCGCTTTTATTGCCCAGGCTGGAGTGCAGTGGTGCAATCTTGGCTCACTGTAACCTTCGCCTCCTGTGTTTGAGCGATTCTCCTGCCTTAGCCTCCCAAGTAGCTGGGATTACAGGCACCCGCCACCAGCCCGGCTAATTTTTGTATTTTCAGTAGAGATGGGATTCACCATGTTGGCCAGGCTGGTGTCAAACTCCTGACATCAGGTAATCCGTCCGCCTCGGCCTCCCAAAGTGGTGTGATTGCAGGCATGAGCCACTGCACCCAGCTCCTTGCTATCTATCTAAAGAATTCAACCCTGACCCTCCTACCCTGGATCCCAGCCTCTACTTACCCCTCCATCCCCGGGAGACTTGCAGAGTGAGCAGCGAGGCTTGCAGGGTGAGCAGCGCTGGCATCACGTGACTGCCTGGAGTTGGTGAAAGGAGCCAGAGGGGAGCCGCGGGTAGCCAGGCCCAAGCCGGAGCGCAGGGAGAGCGCCCGCTGCACACCTGCCCGTCCTTGTCCCCTACCGCTGCCACCAAAGCCACCTGGACTGGAGCCGTGACATTACTGCGCTTGGGGGGCTCCAGGCAGCCCGGATCTGGGCCTTTATTTCTTGTCGGCGGCGTCCCTGGCTGCACCTCTCAAAGCCAAACACCAGGGCACCCTAGAAGGTTTAAAAGAATGCTCATGTTTGACCCAGTTCCTCTTAAGAGGCCCATGGACCCTGTCCAGTGTCTTACTCATCTAATTACATGGAATTCATAAAGCCCAAAAGTATGGGGTCATCTACTCCACACAATTGCCTGATAAGTTCTTTCAGACCCTCGAAGGCCTGTCGCACGGAATACAGATGGAATCAGTGGACCTCACTGTGAGCAAGTGGGGTTCACTTCTTTTGGCTGGGAATTCGCACTCCTCTCTGAAGTTCCCATCCTCACACCAGGGAGCGTCGCCTGGGTTGAGCATGCCTTCTTCCAGCCCACCGATGATTCCCATCCTCACACCAGGGAGCGTCGCCTGGGTTGAGCATGCCTTCTTCCAGCCCACCGATGAAAAAATACTCACCCCCTTCTCCAGACTGGCAACCCTTCGACATGCCACTGTCCATGCTGCGGGTGATGGCAGCTACCCTCTCGTGGCACAGAATATGGAGCCCAGGATCCTGCTGGTCATCCAGCCCGTGGTGGTGCAGCCCATCCCCTTTATGTACACGAGTCACCTCCAGCAGCCTTTCGTGGCCTCATGATCTCCTTGAGGAGGAGTAGGAAGAGGTCTTTTTTTTTTTTTGAGACGGAGTCTTGCTCTGTTGCCCAGGCTGGAGTGCAGTGGCCGGATCTCAGCCCACTGCAAGCTCCGCCTCCCGGGTTCACGCCATTCTCCTGCCTCAGCCTCCCAAGTAGCTGGGACTACAGGCGCCCGCCACCTCGTGCGGCTAGTTTTTTATGTTTTTTAGTAGAGGCAGGGTTTCACTGTGTTAGCCATGAAGGTCTCGATCTCCTGACCTCGTGATCCGCCCGTCTCGGCCTCCCAAAGTGCTAGGATTACAGGCTTGAGCCACCGTGCCCAGCCGAAAGAGGTCTTCTATGGAGGAGACGGAAAATTCCAGTAGTAGCCTACCTGTAATTGAATCATAAGAAAATCCTGTATCACAGAAAAAAAATTAAAATAGAACCTGGGATCGAACCACAGAGAACAGATTATCCTGAAGAAATGTCAACCCCCCTTAATGAACTCAGTGTCCCCCTGTAAGCATTGTCGCAAGAAAATCACCCTTTGGTCATCGTGCAACCTGGGAAGAGACCTGTACCTGTGGAATCCCTGGATACGCAAAGGAAGTGGAGGATACGCAGATGTGATTACAATGGATGCAATAAAATGTACACTGAAAGCTCCCACTTGAAAGCACACAGAAGACCACACACAGAAAAACTCTACAAATGTACATGGGAAGGATGCACATGGACGTTTGCTCCATCTGATGAACTAAAAAGATATTTAGGAAAACATATTGGAATCAAACCTTTACAGTGTCCAGACTGTAACCTCAGCTTTTCCTGATCCAACCATCTTGCCTTCCATAGGAAATGCCACATGGAGGCAGTGGCTCACGCCTGTAATCCCAACACTTTGGAAGGCCGAGGCTGGCGGATCAGAGGTCAGGAGTTTGATACCAGCCTGACCAACATGGTGAAACCCTGTCTCTACTAAAAATACAAAAATTAACTGGGTGTGGTGGTGCTCGCCGGTAATCCCAGCTACTTGGGAGGCTGAGGCAGGAGAATCTCTTGAACCCGGGAGGCGGAGGTTGCAGTGAGCCAAGATTGCGCCACTGCACTCCAGCCTGGGCGACAGAGTGGGACTCCGTCTCAAAAGAAGAAGAAAAAGAAGGAAACGCCACATGCTAGTTTGAATGCCTCTCTGTCCTGCCTCCCATTATCTAAAACATTTTAATTTGATTCAGCTGGTCTGAATCTCTGACTTTATAACATCCAAAACTTCCATATGGTCAGTAAATGTTCTCTAATCCTCCCTCTCCTTACCATGGGTCGCCCTAAAGAATGTGAATGCTTCCCCCCGCCAGGGCTGCTGAGCGAACCCTTCTTATAGATACATCTGATGTAATAAGAACAAGGGAACATGTAAACTAACATAACCAATTGTCAGTTCTCCATGTGTTCCTCAAAAGAATGTCAGAGTAAATTTATTAGAAATAATAATAAAAAAAGTTAAGAATTCATATGGTTGGGGCTATGTGCAGTGTCTCACGCCTGTAATCCCAGCACTTTGGGAGGCTGAGACAGGCGGATCATGAGGTCAAGAGATCGTGGCCAAAAAGGTGAAACCTCATCTCTACTAAAAATACAAAAATTAGCCGGGCGTGGTGGTGCGTACCTGTAATCCCAGCTACTTGGGAGGCTGAGGCAGGAGAATTGCTTGAACTCGGGAGGTGGAGGTTGCAGTGAGCGGGGATAACACCACCGCACTCCAGCCTGGCAACAGAGTGAGACTCCATCTCAAAAAAAAGAAAAAGAAGAAGGCTGGGCACGGTGGCTCACGCTTGTAATCCCAGCATTTTGGGATTTACAAATGGGAATCCACCTTTGGGAGGCCAAGGTGGGCGGATCACGAGGTCAGGAGATCGAGACCAGGATCCTGGCTAACACAGTGAAACCCCTTCTCTACTAAAAATACAAAAAATTAGCTGGGCGTGGACACGGGCATCTGTAGTCCCAGCTACTCGGGAGGCTGAGGCAGGAGAATGGTGTGAACCCGGGAGGCAGAGCTTCCAGTGAGCTGAGATTGCGCCACTGCACTCCAGCCTGGGTGACAGAACGAGACTCTGTCTCAAAAAAAAAAAAAAAAATGGAATTCATAGGGTTGATACTGACAATATCAATTTTGTCAATTGATTTGAGAGATTTATATCTCAGGACTTAATTTGAGGAAATACAGTATTAGAGCAAAAGGAATACCCAGCTAGTAATGGGCAAGTTTCTCAAAGCTTTTATGAGCATAGTTTGCAAGAATATAGTACTTCTTATTCTTTCTGAACATTGCACTTAAGTAAGCTAAAAATAAAGCTTAGAATTTTGTAGTGATGGTAGTCATAGATAAAATTTAAAAATAGTAAATGGCCAGGCACAGTGGCTCACACCTGTAATCCCAGCACTTTGGGATCCTGAGGTAGGAGGGTCACTTGAGCCGAGGAGTTTGAGGCTGCACTGAGCTCTGGTGGTGCCACTGCACTCCAGCCTGGGTGATAGAATGAGACCTTATCTTGAAAAACAAAACAGAAGAGGATTAAGTGACATCTGAGATATTTCTGTCTTAACCCATGAATCTAACCCCAAGAGAATAGTTTCTAGTAGTTTTTCTCTGTTTGCGTCAAAATATTTTTCTTTATAACTGGATAGAATTTAACATTTTTAGTCTCAGTTCTGCTTTATTGATTTCATAGCAAAATCTTGCACAAGCTAACATACCAATATGTCTTATGGTCCTGTTGAACCTACTTTTTGATTCTTGTCCATTCTTTAAAGCAAGAGGGCTTTGACTGCAAAAACCCATTGAAGGAGAAGGACTTGACAAATGAGTGCAACTTAAAGTATGTTTATACACATTTTTGCCAGACTTTTAACATTAGAATTTTTCAAGCAAAGGAAACTTCAGGTTGAAGAGGGAGACCACCTTGAAGAAAGAGTCCTTTGTACTCCTAGTGTATTTCTTAGGAAACAGCCCTTCCCTTGGCTGTGGTCTCAGGACAGGCAGCAATATGCTTCTGATAATTGATGTATGCTGCCTAGGAATTATTTTGTTGTTTGAACAACTAAAGGTCAATGCCACCCTCCCTTTCTTGGCAGGGACCAGGTATGTACGTTCCCTATCATGTCTGGAGGCAGAGGGAAAGCGCTCCAGTTCCCTGGACATCATGTCTTTGGTGCTGGTGGCTTCCTGTCTGCCATTTCTAACCTCAGGCACCAGGACGCAGAGGGGGGGGAAAAAAAGGACCAACTTGCTGTGCCATCCTAAGCATGGGTTCACATCTTTGAAATCTTATGGAGTCTTAAGACCTCTCAGATGGGTTGATAATGCGGTTTCACTCTGGGAGGGTAGGTGAAAAATCCAGATTCGTATTAAACATTTTTTCAAGTAACTCCTAAAGCCAGGAGGCAGAATAGTCCTACTGGTTAAGAACGTGAACTTTGGAGTCAGTGTTGGTTTGAATCCCTGTTACACTGTTTAGTTCTGTGATCTTTGAGAGTTACTTCTTCTAATTCAGTGTACATTTGTGTGTTGTTTTCTTTGTGACAGGCACCGTTCTCATTGTTTGAGAAATATTACCTCATTAAGTCTTTGTAACAGTCCTATGAAACATTATTGTCATCTCCCTCATCTTCCTCTCCATCCCACCTTTACCCCAGGTAATTGACCTCTTTATTTCCAAAGTCAAATATACCCTATACTTCAGAGACCATCTGTATTCTGAATTTTACTCTATTTACTTTCACCAGTCAGTTTTATACTTTGAGATGTTTTGTGTTTCTCATTAACATCCTTTCTTTCAGCTTAAAGAATTACCTTTAGCATTTCTTGTAAGACAGGTCTGGTAATGAAGAACTCACTCAGCTTTTGTATGGGAAACCCTTTTATCTTTCCTTCATTCTGAAGAACAGCTTTGCTTGATATGGTATTCTTGGTTGCCATTTTTTTTTTCCATTCGGCACTTTGAACCTATCATCCCACTGTCTCTGGGCGTGAAGGTTTCTGCTGATATATCTGCTGCTAGCCATATTGGAAGTCCCTTATATGTTGTTTGCTTCTTTTCTCTTGCTGCTTTCAGGATCTTCTCTTTGTCTCTGATTTTTTTTTTTTTTTTTTTTTTTTTTTTTTTTTGACAGTTTGATGATAATGTGTTGGGGCAGTGTTTGGATTGAATATGATTGGACACTGTAGATTTTTCTCTGTGGAACTGTTTGATTATATTTCTGGCAGGAACCCTTCTTACCTCTAAATACTTTAGTGGCTATTTTCTTTTTTCTTTTTTTTTTTTTTTGAGACAGAGTCTCGCGCTGTCGCCCAGGCTGGAATGCAGTGGCCGGATCTCAGCTCACTGCAAGCTCCGCCTCCCGGGTTTACGCCATTCTCCTGCCTCAGCCTCCGGGTAGCTGGGACTACAGGCGCCCGCCACCGCGCCCGGCTAGTTTTTTGTATTTTTTTTTAGTAGAGACGGGGTTTCACCGTGTTAGCCAGGATGGTCTCGATCTCCTGACCTCGTGATCCGCCCGTCTCGGCCTCCCAAAGTGCTGGGATTACAGGCTTGAGCCACCGCGCCCGGCCTTTAGTGGCTACTTTATCTGTTCCTTCCTTCCTTCCTTCCTTCCTTTTTTCTTTCTTTCTCTCTCTCTTTCTTTCTCTCTTTATTTCTTTCTTTTCTTTTTTTTTGAGACAGAGTCTCGCTCTGTCGTCCAGGCTGGAATGCAGTGGTACGATCACAGCTCACTGCAGCCTCGACCTCCCTGAGCTCAGGTGATCCTCCCACCTCAGCCTCCTGAGTAGCTGGTACTACAGGTGCATGCCACCGTGCCTGGCTAATTTTTTATTTTTTGTAGAGACAGAGTTTTACCATGTTGCCCAGGCTGGAAGGACGTTATCTTTCATAAGCACAATATAATTATCAAAATCAGGAAGGTGGGTATTGACATAATACTAATATCTACCTATACAGGCCTTATTCACAATTCACTATTGTCTCCATTAATAGTCAGAGTTATCCAGGATCATGCATTGTTTAGTTATGTCCCCTTAGTTTGCTTTGCTCTGGAACAGTTCCTGAGACTTTTTTGTCTTCTCATGATGTTGGCATTTTGAGGACAGGCCAATTATTTTATACACGTCTATAAATTTGAATGTTTAGATTCCTCATTATTACACAGGAATATTACAGAAGTAAATTGTGTCCTTAGTGCAGCATATCAGGAGTCACAAAATGTCTGTTTTCCCATTGTTGTGGATGTTAACTTTGATCACATAGGGCGACTGCCAAGTTTCTTCACTGTAAAGTTAACTGTTTTTCCTAATGCAAATGATAAGCATTTTATGGGAAAATTTGAGTTTATGTAATTTTTTTTTTTTTTTTTTTTGAGATGGAGTTTCACTCTTATTGCCCAGGCTGGAGTGCAGTGGCGCGATCTCAGCTCACTGCTACCTCCGCCTACCAGGTTCAAGCAATTCTTCTGCCTCAGCCTCCCAAGTAGCTGGCATTACAGGTGCCCACCACCACGCCCAGCTAATGTTTGTATTTTTGGTAGAGACGAGGTTTCACCACATTGGCCAGGCTGGTCTCAAACTTCTGAGGTGATCCACCGACCTCGGTCTCCCAAAGTGCTGGGATTACAGGTGAGAGCCACTGTGCCTGGCCTTGTTATGTATTTTGAGGCTCAAATTGTGCTATGTTAGTTAGAGGGACCCCCTCCAAGCTGACCCCTGTAATATTTTGACATGCCTTCATTATTTGAACACTTACTTGCTTTCTGCCATAACAAATATCCCAAACTCATCTAATATTTTACTTGTCCATGACCTGAACTCAGCCAGGGATCTTTGGTTTCTTTTAATGGAGAAGAATATTTTAAATCCATGATCTAGACTCTAAGTGATGTGCTCGGTACTACTGAAGTGTCATTGCCTCTAGGTTCTCTCAGTTGTAAGAGCTAGGACACGCGCACACACACACATGTATAACACATATCTACATATGTTTATATATTAAGAACAGTGGATTTCGGCGTGGTGGCTTATGCCTTTAATCCCAGCACTTTGGGAAGCCAAGATCACTTGGGGTTGAATCACTTGGAGTTTGAGACCAGCCTGGCCAACATGGTGAAACCCTGTCTCTACTAAAAATACAAAAATTATGACTGGACGTCATGCCTCACGCCTGTAATCCCAGCACTTTGGGAGGCCGAGGTGGGCAGATCACTTGAGGTGAGAGTTCAAGACCAGCCTGGCCAACATGGTGAAACCTCGTCTCTACTAAAAATATTAAAATTAGCTGGGTGTGGTGGTGCATGTCTGTAATCCCAGCTACTTGGGAGGCTGAGGCAGGAGAATCATTTGAACCCAGGAGGTGGAGGTTGTAGTGAGCCAAGATCGTGCCACTGCACTGCAGCTTGGACAACAGAGCAAGACTCTGTCTCAAAAAAAAGAGAAAACACAGTGGATTTCATACTAATATATCTAATTACAGCTTTACATGCTTCTTTCTAACATTCTTTTGTCGTTTTTATAACTCTTCCCTAGTAAAAACCTGGCTCCTGATTTCCACAGCATATTTACTTAGATGTTCAACCCAAGAATACACACAGTTTTGGAACTGCTAATTCGTATCATTGTGAAAAACAAAACTGTATCAAGTTCAATCCTTGTTTATAGTTCTTTTTTTCCTTGGACTGGGAGTAAAATAACTTGAAAATTTGAGTTAGGTCCATGCCCTTTCAGTGTAGTTACAGTATTCACTTGAAATACAGTTAGGTTCATTTATTTCTATTTGTATTCCATTTTAGTTTCTCCCTCTTGGTAAATTTGTTTTTTATTTGTGTGAAATGTTAATAAACTTCTGTTTATTCCTGGGACTTAGGATGCCTCATCAACCTTTACCTACTCAGGATATATCTGTATAAATATATAGTGATTATACATAATTAGTTTTAGATGTAGCATTTGTTATACAGTCTCATTACTTTATAGTTATACTGTCATGCACAATGACAAACTATGCTCTAAGATTTTGAATGTCTCAGAACTCCTGCTTTGAGGTGAGGCTAGTTATTTGCATTGTAGATAGTGCGTTTCTATATTGATGTATATTTTTTTTATGTATTTAATTGATGTTTTTGTATATTATGTAGTTCTAACATGTCTAAAATGTTTTGAGTTCTCAAAGAATAGTAACTTTTTTTTTCTTTCTTTCTTTCTTTTTTAAGACGGAGTTTCACTGTTGTTGCCCAGGCTGGAGTGCAGTGGCGTGATCTCAGCTCACTGCAACCTCTGCCTCCCAAGTTCAAGTGATTTTCCTGCCTCAGCCTCCTGAGTAGCTAGGATTACAGGCACATGCCCCCACGCCTAGCTAATTTTTATATTTTAGTAGAGACGGGGGTTTCACCATGTTGTCCAGGCTGGTTTTGAACTCCTGACTTCAGGTGATCCACCCACCTCGGCCTCCCAAAGTGCTGGGATTACAGGCATGAGCCACTGCGCCCGGCCAACATTTTTTTTTTTCTTTGCTTAATTGTGCAGTGAAGCATACATTTTGGCCCGGGCTGGTGGCTCAACGCCTGTAATCTCAGCATTTTGGGAAGCCAAGATGGGCAGATGGCTTGCGGTCAAAACCAGCCTGGGCAACATGGCAAAACCCCATCTCTCCAAAAAGTAGGAAAACTACTAGCTGGGCTTGGTGGTACATACCTGTAATCCCAGCTAAAGAATATACACTTTGGCCGGGCGCGGTGGCTCAAGCCTGTAATCCCAGCACTTTGGGAGGCCGAGGCGGGCGGATCACGAGGTCAGGAGATCGAGACCATCCTGGCTAACACGGTGAAACCCCGTCTCTACTAAAAAAATACAAAAAACTAGCCAGGCGCGGTGGCGGGCGCCTGTAGTCCCAGCTACTCGGGAGGCTGAGGCAGGAGAATGGCGTAAACCCAGCAGGCGGAGCTTGCAGTGAGCTGAGATCTGGCCACTGCACTCCAGCCTAGGCGACAGAGCGAGACTCCGTCTCAAAAAAAAAAAAAAAAAGAATATACACTTTAATTATGAAATTACTGCTTATAGGCCAGGCACTTCTGTTATGGATTTCTACCTTTATTCCATGTAATCATAGAAGATAACTTTGTATGATTTCAGTCTTTTAAAGTTTATTGAGACTTGTTTTGTGGTCTAACATATAGTCTATCCTAGAGAATTTCTATATTTTTTAAGAAGAATGTGTATTCTGCTCCTTTTGGGTAGAATGTTCTTTATGTCAGTTAAGTCTAGTTGGTTTATAGTGTTCAAATCTCCTGTTTCCTTATCGCTATTCTGTCTAGATGTTTCATACATTATTGAAAGTAGGATATTGAGGTTTCCAAGTATTGTTTGTAGAACTGTATCTCCCTTCAATCCTGTGCTTGCTTCAAATATTCTGGGGTTTTGTTGTGTATATTTGTTATGCCTTTCTGATGAATTGATTCTTTAATTATAAAACATCTCTTTTTATCTTTAGTAAAAATGTTTGTCTTAAAGTCTATTTTATTGTTTATAAATATAGCCACTGTAGTCCTCTTGTTTTTGGTGGTGGTGGTTGTTTTTTATTTGAGAAAGTGTTGCTCAAGTTGGATGCAGTGGTGTGATCATAGTTTTACTTTGACCTCCCGAGCTCAAGAGATCTTCCCACCTCGGCCTCCCAGAGTGCTGGGATTACAGGTGTGAGCCAGTGTACCCGTCATATTTCTTCTGTAATTCTTCCAGTTTTTGCTTGATGTCTGTTATTAGGTACATACTTAATATCGCCATGTCTTCTTGGTGAATTGACTTTTGCTGTTATCATTTATTTCTGGAGCTGTTCCTAGGTTCAGAAGATTACTTTGTCTGGTGCAGTATAGCCACTTCAACTTTCTTTTGATTAGTATTTGCATGATGCTATTTATCATCCTGTAATGCTAGTCATCATCCTTTTACTTCTACCTTCTCTATGTTAACATACTTACAGGGATTTCTTGTGGATAGCATGTAGTTGAATCTTTAAAAATGCAATCTCGGGCTGGATGCGGTGGCTCATGCCTGTAATCCCAGCACTTTGGGAGGCCGAGGCACGCGGATCATGGGGTCAGAAGTTTGAGACCAGCCTGACCAACATGGTGAAACCCCGTCTCTACTAAAAATACAAAAATTAGTAGGGTATGGTGGCACAATCCCAGCTACTCGGAAGGCTGAGACAGGAAAATGGCTTGAACCTGGAAGGCAGACGTTGCAGTGAGCCAAGATCGAGCCATTGCACTCCAGCCTGGGCGACAGAGCAAGACTGTCTCAAAAAAAAGCAATCTCGGCTGGGCGTGGTGGCTCACACCTGTAATCCCAGCACTTTAGGAGGCCCAGGAGGGCAGATCACTTAAGGACAGGAGTTCGAGACCAGCCTGGCCAACATGGGGAAACCCTGACTCTACTAAAAATACAAAAATTAGCCAGGCATGGTAGCATGCGCCTGTAGTCCCAGCTTTTGGGAGGCTGAGGCAGGAGAACTGCTTGAACCTGGGAGGCGGAGGCTGCAGTGAGCCAAGATTGCACCACTGCACTGCAGCCTGGGCAACGGAGTGAACTCCATCTCAAAAAAAAAACGGGAATCTCACAATGTGTTTCTTTTTAAAATTGGTTTGTTTAGACCATATAGTGACTGATATGATTGGATTTAGGTCTGACGTTGTGTTATGTGTTTTCTGTTTGTTCCCTCCAGTTTTTGTTCCTTTGCTTTCTGTTTTCTGCCTTCATTTTGGATTGTTTAAATGTTTCTATTTTTTATTTTATTTATTGAGAAATAGAAAATAGATTTTCTATTTTTCATTTATAAAATTTATATTTAGCTCTTGATTAGCGTTTCAGTTTCTCTGCTAAAAACGTTCATTTGTTTCAAGAGAGTTCCCTTTCCTCTCCCACCCCACCATGGAACATGGTTATAATAACTGCTTTGAAGTCTTTGATAATTTCAACATCTGGATCATCTCAGATTTTCCATTTGCTGATTGTCTTTTCCTTTGAAAATTGGTCACATATTTCTGGCTCTTTGTGTGTTGAGTAATTTTGGATTACATCCTGGACATTTTGAATATTATGTGAGAATCTGTTTCCTTATAAAAATCTGGAGAACTTTGATTTTGTTTTGTTTTAGCAGGCAATCAACCCTGCTAGGTTCAGCCGGCATGTTCTGCCTCTGCTTTTGTTGCTAGTGGTTCTGATGTCAGTTCACTTTTCAAAGACTTTGCTTTGTGCATAGCCCATGCACCATTTAGGTTACTGTGGGGCTAGAGTGGTGGTTTATATCAGAATTCATTTCTTTTTCTTTTTCTGTTTTTTTGAGTCAGTGTCTTTTACTGTGTCACCCAGGCTAGAGTGCAGTGGTGTGATCTCTGCCCACTGCAGCCTCCGCCTCCAGGGTTCAAACGATTCTCTTGCCTCAGCTACCCAAGTAGCTGGGATTGCAGGCATGCGCCACCAGGCCCAGCCAGTTTTTGTATTTTTAGTAGAGACGAGGTTTCACCATGTTGCCCAGGCTGGTCTCGAACTCCAGAGCTCAAGCAGTCCACCCATCTTGGCCTCCCAAATAGAATTTATTTCTCAGAGAGCCATGGCTGTATTGTTTTGGTACTGTTCCATGCATGTACAGGTTAGAGGTGAACGTAGAACTTGGGTCAGTTCAAACACAGAATTTTAGGGTATTCTCTTCTTTAGCTGTCTGCTCTGCAGTTTCCCCCATGATCTCCATTACCAAGGAGATCTTTTATCTGCCTTATGGCTAGAAAGACAAGCTCCTCTCAAGAGTTGTTACTGCCAGCACTGCCAGGTAGTTCCATGTGACCGGAACTGCCTTTGGGGTAAAGTGGCAGTAATAAAGTGGTAAAATGCAAAGGGAGAAAAAAATACTTTCCTTATATTCCACAGTACCCTTTCTCTTGGTTTGTCTAGAATATATTTTCTTTTTTTTTTTTTTTTTTTTTTTTTTTTTTTTTTTTTTTTTTTTTTTTTTTTTTTTTTTTTTTTTGAGACGGAGTCTCGCTCTGTTGCCCGGGCTGGAGTGCAGTGGCCAGATCTCAGCTCACTGCAAGCTCCGCCTCCCGGGTTTACGCCATTCTCCTGCCTCAGCCTCCCGAGTAGCTGGGACTACAGGCGCCCGCCACCTCGCCCGGCTAGGTTTTTTGTATTTTTTAGTAGAGACGGGGTTTCACCGTGTTAGCCAGGATGGTCTCGATCTCCTGACCTCGTGATCCGCCCGTCTCGGCCTCCCAAAGTGCTGGGATTACAGGCTTGAGCCACCGCGCCCGGCCTAGAATATATTTTCTTATTGAGTTTTATGTGTCCTCCCTACCACCACTATTGCTAGGAACTTTTAAAAGACTACAAAACAGGCTGGGCCTGGTGGCTCATACCTGTAATCCCAGCACTTTGGGAGGCCGAGGCAGGCGGATCACCTGAGGTCAGGAGTTCGTAGACCAGCCTGGCCAACATGGTGAAACCCCATCTTTACTAAAAACACAAAAATTAGCCAGGCGTGGTGGTAGGTGCCTGTAATCCCAGCTACTTAGGAGGCTGAGGCAGGAGAATTGTTTGAACCTGGGAGGTGGAGGTTGCAGTGAGCCAAGATTGTGCCATTACATTCCATCCTGGGGCAATAGAGCAAGACTTCGTCTCAAAAAAAAAACAAACAAAAAAACAGATTTTCTTCCCTCACTTCCCAAGTTTTTGGGCTTAATCAGTGAGGGAGATAGGCTCTAGTGGGCTTGTAACATCTTGACCTGCACCAAGTGTCCAGGACATTTTAACACCAAAAACTGGGAGGGGCTGGCCACGGTGGCTCACACCTGTAATCCCTGTACTTTGGGAGGCTAAAGTGGGCAGATCACCTGAGGTTGGGAATTCAAGACCAGCCTGACCAACATGCAGAAACCCCATCTCTACTAAAAATACAAAAAATTAGCTGGGTGTGGTGGCACATGCCTGTAATCCCAGCTGCTCAGGAGGCTGAGGCAGGAGAATTGCTTGAACCCGGGAGGCAAAGGTTGCAGTGAGACAAGATTATGCCACTGTACTCCACCCTGGGCAACAAGAGTGAAACTCTGTCTCAAAAAAAAAGGGGGCCGGGCGCGGTGGCTCAAGCCTGTAATCCCAGCACTTTGGGAGGCCGAGGCGGGCGGATCACGAGGTCAGGAGATCGAGACCATCCTGGCTAACATGGTGAAACCCCGTCTCTACTAAAAAATACAAAAAACTAGCCGGGCGAGGTGGCGGGCGCCTGTAGTCCCAGCTACTCGGGAGACTGAGGCCGGAGAATGGCGTGAACCCGGGAGGCAGAGCTTGCAGTGAGCTGAGATCCGGCCACTGCACTCCCGTCCGGGCCACAGAGCAAGACTCCATCTCAAAAAAAAAAAGAAAAGAAAAAAAAAGGATGGGGGGGAGGAAAAAGGAAACAGTCTTGCTATAAATTGATTTATCAAATAAAATTTAGCATTCTTTTAAAATAACTGTTGCTGACTTAACAGGTTTTTGTTCCAAATAAGCGCTACCCCATAGATGAGGATATTTTTTCCATATATCCATTCAGTCGTTGAAGTCTGACTATAGAATGCATGTTCAGGGAGCCCAAGAATATGTAGGAAGATTAGGCATGGGCCTAAGTAGAATGTTGCAACTCGATCAATGTTTCCTTCATGCTGAAACCCAAGATGATGGTCTCCCTTTTTGAAACCAAGGAGGCAGCACTGTTGATCTCTGATTTGCCTTCAGAGTCATTCTTCCCATGTTTTGAAAAATAGTGCACATTCTCAGCCGTATAACTCTGTGGTCCTATCCTGTAAAAAAAGAAGTTTGTCAACCTGTCTTCTTTTTGACCCATCTGCGTCCGTTCCACGTCACATTCCCAATGTTCCGTCTGGGGTTGGTCAATAAATCCATGATTCACACCCACACTAATCACCTTATCAAACGGTTGGTCTGCCACACCCTGGGTGTACTCTTCCAAATGCTTTTTTCTTTCTTTTTTTTTTTTTTTTTTATTATATGGACAGGCTGAGAATTTCCCAAATCCATGTTCTGGTTCCTTTTTCCTTAGCATTTCTGCCTTTATTTCTCTCTTATTGCATTTTACTATATGCAATCAGGAGGAGCCAAGCTGCTCCTTCAACACTTGGCATAGAAATGAACTCAACTGAATAGTTTTGTTTTACCCTCCACAAAACACTAAGACATGAACAATTGAAAGACACAAACATGAACAACTTGGCTGAATTGTTCAGCCAAGTTCTTTGCCACTTTGTAACAAAGATGACCTTTCCTCCAGTTTCCAATAACATATTCCTTATTTCCATCTGAGACCTCATCAGAATGGCCTTTACCATTCATATTTTATCAGTATTCTGTTCGTGTATTCTTCATAGGGAATACACACATGATTATGCGTATATTCTCTAAGAAGATTGAGGCTTTCTCTCCAGCTTTCATGTTTTCCTTCAGAGCCCTCACCAGAATTGCCTTTAAGAAGTCCCTTTATGGTGTTACTGGCTTTTTCTAGCCTGTACCTTAAAACTCTTCCAGTCTTCATGCGTTAAGCAGACACTTCCACATTTTTAGGTATTTGTTACATCAGCACCCTACTTCTTGGTACCAATATCTGCTTTAGCTTAGGCTGCCTAACAGAATTCCATTATCTGGGTGACTTAAACAATGCAAATTCTTTGGGAGGCCAAGGCGGGTAGATCACCTGAGGTCTGGAGTTCCAGACCAGCCTGGCCAACATAGTGAAACCCCGTCTCTACTAAAAATACGAAAATTAGCCGGGCATGTTGGCGGGCGTTTGTAATCCCAGCTACTCAGGAGGCTAAGGCAGGAGAATCACTTGAACCCTGGAGGCAGAGGTTGCAGTGAGCTGAGATCACACCATTGTACTCCAGCCTTGGCGACAAGAGCAAAACTCCCTCTCAAAAAAATAAATAAATAAATAAATAAAAATTAAAAAATTGTTTCTAACAATTCTCGAGGCTGGAAAGTTTGAGTCATGGTGCCAGCTGATTTGGTATCTGGTGGGGGCCTCCATCTGCCTGGTTTACATACAATTATCTTCTTGCTGTGTCTTCACGTGGCAAGGAAAAATCATGTCTCCTCTCTAGTCTTAATTCAGTGCCCCACCTCCAAATACTATCACATTGAGTATTAGATCTTCAGCACACAAGTTTTGTGAGGAGGACACACATGCAGTCTGTAGCCGTGTTGTGGAACTTCAATTGTATAAACTATTGGTAAGTGATATCAGGGTCAGAACTGGAGTACCTTATTGTATTTTATGTCTTATTCTTTACAGGATTT
This sequence comes from Rhinopithecus roxellana, assembly GCF_007565055.1. Taxonomy (NCBI): domain Eukaryota; kingdom Metazoa; phylum Chordata; class Mammalia; order Primates; family Cercopithecidae; genus Rhinopithecus; species Rhinopithecus roxellana. The sequence continues at coordinate 173,174,953 of NC_044551.1, forward strand.
GATGATTTTTCCCCAAAAAAAGTTTTATTGGCAAAGTATTCAAAAAAAAAAAGAGGCCAGGCATGGTGGCTCACACCTGTAATCCCAGCACTTTGGGAGGCCGAGGAGGGGAGGCTCACTTGAGCCTGGGACAGGAGTTTGAGACCAGATTCAGTAACATAGCGAGACCCTGTCTCTACAGAAAAGCAATTTGAAGGAGACAATGTGGGTCAATTTTGGAGCATGCATAGTGACTGAAATTTATTTTACTGTATCAACTAAATAAAAGTTCATGACTCCTTACTACTAAAAAGGGAATGAGGGAAGACCTTTTTCTTACCAAAGAATGCCAGTATTAAAGGATGAAAAGAATGACATACTTAGAAGAATCACCCTTTTACAATCCTATAGCTGTTTCAGGTAAGGATCATCAGTAGATACACTAAAGCATCATGGGTAACAGGATATTCAAGATGTCACAGATCACCCCATGTACTGGTAATTGCCAAGGACAAATTATAGGCTTGACATTCAGTTGCCTTAACCAAGTAGCCAAACTTCGCCTCCTCATGTGTGGCAACATAAAGAGTATGAGACATATTTGAGGAATTCTTACTCAAAATGTTTTACTTGACTCTAATAAAGCTTCTAAACCTAACTTCCTATTTGTAGATTAATACAGAGGGTAAAGGAACAAGTTAAAATGTCATCACACATTGCCATATCCCCTGGAGGGCAAAACTGTCCCCAGCTGAGAACCATTGGCCTACATCAAATGACAACACATAAGCCTTGATTGGAACTTGGTATGAAAAACATTTTGGGACAGTTGGATAAATCTAAATAAGACTTTGTGATAGATGATATAAATTTTTTAAAAATTTTTCTTAGGTATGACAACAATATTATAGTGTGTTAATCTGACTGTTTGCCTTGCCATAAAGGAATACCTGAGACTGGGTAATTTATAAAGAGTTTTATTTGGCTCATGGTTCTACAGGCTGTACAGGAAGCATGGCACTGGCCTCTGTTCCTGTTGGCCTCAGGGAGCTTACAATCATGGCGGAAGGCAAAGGGGGAACCGTTGTATCACATAGCAAGAGAAAAAAAGGGGAGGAAGTGCTGTATTCTTTTAAACAACCAGATCTCATGGGAGGGGCACCAAGCCATTCATGAGGGTCTTCCTCTGTTGCCCAGGCTAGAGTGCAGTAGCACGATCACAGCTCACTGCAGCCTTGACCTCCCAGGCTCAAGTGATCCTCCCACCTCAGTCTCCAAGTAGCTGGGACTACAGGTATACACAACTACACCCGGCTAATTTTTGTATTTTTCGTAGAGACGAGGTTTTGCCATGGTAGCCAGGTTGGCTGGTTTCAAACTCCTGGGCTCAGGTGATCTTTGCATCTTGGCCTCCCAAAATGCTGGGATTAGAGGTATGAGCCAGCACACCCAGCCAGCCTTATACTTCTTTTCAAAAAGACTTTTTTATTTACCATAGTGAGAACAAGCGTCAGAAAAGCCTTATACTTTCAATTATAGAGGTTTTATAATACCTGGCCCTACCAGATATCAAACTATATTATACCATCTGCAATTATATATGTAATCTAATTATATCTAATTGCAGATTTGATGTGTTATCTGCAACTAATATATTATCTGCAACTAGAGCTAGTTTTATTTATTTCTGGTCCTTAAACTTCTAGTTGTTTTATTCTGTCTCATTTTGCATCTAACACTGTTTCCAAATAGTGTTAAAAGTGGAGATAGTGGGCTTTTTTTTTTTTTTTTGAGCAGAGTTTCGTTCTTGTCACCCAAGCTGGAGTGCAATGGCGTGATCTCAGCTCACTGCAACCTCCGCCTCTGGGGTTCAAGCGATTCTCCTGCCTCAGCCTCCTGAGTAGCTGGGATTACAGATGCGCACCACCACGCCTGGCTAATTTTGTATTTTTTTTTTTTTTTTTTTTGAGACGGAGTCTCGCTCTGTCGCCCAGGCTGGAGTGTAGTGGCCGGATCTCAGCTCACTGCAAGCTCCGCCTCCCGGGATCACGCCATTCTCCTGCCTCAGCCTCCCGAGTAGCTGGGACTACAGGCGCCCGCCACCTCACCCGGCTAGTTTTTTGTATTTTTTAGTGGAGACGGGGTTTCACCGTGTTAGCCAGGATGGTCTCGATCTGCTGACCTCGTGATCCACCCGTCTCGGCCTCCCAGAGTGCTGGGATTACAGGCTTGAGCCACCGTGCCCAGCCTAATTTTGTATTTTTAGTAGAGACAGGGTTTTGCCATGTTGGCCAGGCTTGTCTCAAACTCCTGACCTCAGGTGATCCACCCACGTCGGCCTCCCAAAGTGCTGAGATTACAGGTGTGAGCCACCGTGCCCAGCCAACATCCTTGATTTATGTGTGTTCCTTTTTTCTCTTGAATTGAAAGGAAAAAAAGGTCTCTACAGTCCAAAAAAAAAATGTAACTCATGATAAAGCCATTGCCCCCAACCAGTAAAGTAAACCATCTTAGAGTTTATATACTACTTAAAAGTTGCAGTGGTCTCATGTTAGGTGATCATATTCTTTCATATATATATGAATCTAAGAGTTAGATTTTTATATAGAGAGAGTTACATATATTTCTAGATATATAGATTTATATATATAAATCTAAATATATAAATATATATATGTATTTATGATAGAGTGAGGGTCTCAGTATGCTGCCCAGGCTGATCTTGAACTCCTTGGCTCCAGTGATCTGTCTACCTTGGCCTTCCAAAGTGCTGGGATTACAAGCGTGAGCTACCACACCCAACTGCCTAGGCGACAATATTCTTAGTCCCAATTTCATATACTATCTTTCTCAATAAAGTTGTTTTGTGGGGTGGGGAGGACTTAATTGTGTGCTTTCATAATACTTTTAATAAGACTCACCCATTAAGAAAAGTCTTGGCCGGGTGCTGTGGCTCACGCCTGTAATCCCAGCTCTTTGGGAGGCTGAGGTGGGCGGATCACAAGGTCAGGAGATCGAGACCATCCTGGCTAACATGGTGAAACCCCGTCTCTACTAAAAGTACAAAAAATTAGCCGGGCGTGGTGGTGGGCGCCTGTAGTCCCAGCTACTTGGGAGGCTGAAGCAGGAGAATGTCGTGAACCTGGGAGGCGGAGCTTGCAGTGAGCCACTGCACTCCAGCCTAGGGGACAGAGCAAGACTCTGTCTCAAAAAAAAAGAAAAAAGAAAAGAAAGTCTTGTAAAATCTGAGAACTATAGTTAAAAAAAAAAGTGGGGGGAAAAGTCTTAGAACATACAACGTTGCAGTAGGCTTTACAAAATGTTGCCTATTTGTATGCTCAGATCTTTGGTAAGGGGACTACACTCTTGAGGATCAGGGCCAGGAAGTCATTATGAAGTTATGTTGATTTTTTTTTTCCCCCAATAAAGCTACTTCAAAAACATTGAAATTATATAAATGCCTTTAAAATTATTATGCTTCAGTTGGTAAGATTTAGGATATAAGCATGGCAGAAGTTCATTTTTATTTCATTTTTAATAAAATTATAGCACTGAAGATGGTATCTAACTTGTCTAGGCAGATATTCCCACATGTGATCCTTAGTCTCTAATTTGTTATAGATGCTAAGTACTTGTAAGTTGAAAGTGATAGACTGTAAAACCACATCACCGCTTCTTTACTGTAGGATTCCTCTTTAGTGATCATGCTCTCTCTACAACATGGATTAAGTGGTAGATTAGATAGGGCTAGGGAGCTGCTGCTTCTCCTTTGTTAGCTTTTCCTTTGTCCGGTCATAACCATTCCGTTGGCCATAGTGAAGCCCATGGATGGATCATTTCTGTAGAAAAACACTTCAGCATATGCTTTATTTAGAGTGAATCTTTGTTCTTGGTTTGCTGTGTAAAAACAAGTAGCCCAGTAAGACATGGAGTGCTATAATGGAAAGAGAGATCTGGATTTCGTTGTTACTGTGTTTTGTTTTGTTTTGTTTTGTTTTGTTTTGAGACGGAGTCTTGCTCTTGTCGCCAAGGCTGGAGTACAATGGTGTGATCTCAGCTCACTGCAACCTCTGCCTCCCAGGTTCAAGTGATTCTCCTGCCTCAGCCTGCTGAGTAGCTGGGATTCCAGGTGCCTACCACACGCCTGGCTAATTTTTGTATTTTTGGTAGAGATGGGGTTTCACCAGGCCGGGCACGGTGGCTCATGCCTGTAATCCCAGCGCTTTGGGAGGCCAAGGCTGGTGGATCACCTGAGGTCAGGAGTTCGAGACCAGCCTGACCAACATGGTGAAACCTTGTCTCTACTAAAAATACAAAAATCAGCCAGGTGTGGTGGCAGGTGCCTGTAATCCCAGCTACTCAGGAGGCTGAGGCAGGAGAATCACATGAACCCGGGAGGCAGAGGTTGCAGTGAACCGGGATCATGCTGTTGCACTCCAGCGACAAGAGTGAAACTCCATCTCCAAAAAAAAAAAAAGGGGGTTTCACCATGTTAGCCAGGCTGGTCTCGAACTCCTGGCTTCAAGTGATCCTCCTGCCTCAGCCCCCCAAAGTGCTGGGATGTGAGCCACCGCGCCCAGTGAGATTTCGACTTTGAATCTGGGCATGTGCGTTCTAGTACGGGCTCATTATTTTAAGCCATCCTTGTTGCATCTTAGTTTCCTATCTGTCAGTAAGGTTGGATTGTACAATCTAAGGTCTCTTCTCCCTTTAAATTCTCAAACAGGGCCGGGCGCGGTGGCTCAAGCCTGTAATCCCAGCACTTTGGGAGGCCGAGACGGGCGGATCACGAGGTCAGGAGATCGAGACCATCCTGGCGAACACGGTGAAACCCCGTCTCTACTAAAAAATATAAAAAACTAGCCGGCCGAGGTGGCGGGCGCCTGTAGTCCCAGCTACTTGGGAGGCTGAGGCAGGAGAATGGCGTAAACCCGGGAGGCGGATCTTGCAGTGAGCTGAGATCCGGCCACTGCACTCCAGCCTGGGCGACAGAGCGAGACTCCGCCTCAAAAAAAAAAAAAAAAAAAAAATTCTCAAACAGTAGAGAAGATTTGGATATCATATTGATGTTGGCATTTTAGGCATTTTAATTCCTATATCCCTATTTTTATTTTGGCAGTTAGTTGCTTTAGATAAAGGGAATATATGTATTATGCATGTATGTATATATGTGTATATATAATGCATTCTAAATTTACGTGAAAATATTTGCAAGTGTCCTTTCAGTTTAGCACCGTCTATTATGGAAGAGTTCTAATATTCCATTTTTTCCCTCGTGCTGTTGTCTTATGGAAACTGATGCTTCCAGTTTTCAACCTGTTAAAAGCTGTTGCTTGAGTCATCTTGATATTTTTACCTTATCCATGCATTATGGCCTCTTCTTTCTTCATTTGAAGAGTTCCATCATTAAATCAAGGTTTTTCAAAGAGGAACCCAAAATAGGAAAATAATTATAATCATACTTAACTTCAAAATTGATTGTTTTTTTACCAATGTGAAAATGAGTTTTTGGTAGAATACTTTAAATTATGTAGTAAAAATATTTAAAGTTATGTGTTACTTAGATCTGAGAAACAAGCCTTACTTGGGTTTTCTGTGTGTTAGATCTATTTATTTGTTACAGAGTGGGAAGAAGTGTTTAAAGATTACAAGGAAAGATAAAGAGTGGGTGAATATGATTAAGAGGCTTCTGAGAAAAAGATGACTTTTGGACACGTGTTGAAAGAAATGGTAAATGTGGATTGAAGGGGGAAAGGATATTTTCTAAAATAGATTGTGTAGTTGTTTAACATTAGATGGCTTTATTAATTTTTTATATCTCACATGTTAATTCATAGAGAACTAAAGATGGTTGGTTACCTGCAATTGAAGGATAGAGAAGCAGAAATTTAGGGAATAAAAGATGTTTCCTGTCTTTAAATTCTTCACTGTTAGAGCATGGTACCTAGTCCTATATGCTATGAATGATACCAAGCATCTCTCTTTTGGTATCAGCAGTCAGAGGATGTGTGAAGCAGATAAAACGGAAAGTTTCAGAGCATAAAATGAAATCCAGTTGAGTATATATATATTCCACATCTTACAAAAATGTTGGCTTGGTGCAAACATGAGGTACTTAGCTGCCAGGCTGATAATCTATGTCCAAGTACTGCATTTTCAGAAATACAGGTTTGTGGCACCACCTGAACTCAGAGGATAAGATTTGGTGAACAAATGCCTATAAAGTGTACTCTGATAAGGCACAAGGAAGTGCATGGCAATCATAGGACATTTATTTAACATTTAAGGAAGGGATTTGGAAATTATGAAAAGAAAGCCTGTATATTTTTGCCAAAGGACTTACAGGTGTTATTTCATACAGTACCACCAAGTTCATTTTTACTTATTTAGCAAATATTTATTTGCAGTTTTTATGAGTGGTTTATGAATATGAACTTAAGTCCTCTTAACAACCCTAATATTTTCATGTTTTCACGAGAGGATAGTTCAAATGCTTTTGCCAAATGCTAATTTTTTTTCTCAGTTACTTATTTAACAAGGGTTAATCATTTAGTTTAACATGAAGCTTGAAACCTCAGATTTTGTAGTGAAAATTCTGCACTGCTCTGTGGTTTGACTAAAGTAATTATGTTACAAAGATTTAATCATTTTAGTAGTGGATATTCTATAGACAGATATTCTATATTACTTATGTTTATGATACAGGCAGAAATAGGCAAACAAAAGTAATCTTCCTTGTCATAAACATTTATTTTGTCTTTTGCAGGATTATTACTATGAAACTTTTGACAGCATGTAGATTTGAAAATGCATTTGGGGCCTGTCGCGGTGGCTCATGCCTGTAATTCCAGCACTTTGGGAGGCTGAGGTGGGCAGATCATGAAGTCAAGAGATTGAAACCATCCTGGTCAACATGGTGAAACCCTGTCTCTACTAAAAATACAAAAATTAGCTGGGCGTGGTCGCATGGGTCTGTAGTCCCAGCTACTCGGGAGGCTGAGGCAGGAGAATCACTTGAACCCAGGAGGCGGAGGTTGCAGTAAGTCGAGTCGTACCAGTGCACTCCAGCCTGGGTGACAGAGCAAGACTCTGTCTCAAATAAATAAAATTTAAAAATTAAAGATAAAGAAAATGCATTTGGAATGATTTTCCTTGAGCAACATAAATGCATCATCTGTTCTTTTTTTGGGACTTTGTTCTTCTATGCTTAGTACAAGTGGAGAGAGGTGAAATGAACCTACCTCACATTTGTAAGGAAGGTGTTTTACAATTTTTCCAAGGTACTTTGTTTTTCTGTTGGCTTCCTCTTTTCAAAGGCCTCTTCCTTTCATTTACTTTAGTTTTAGGCCCTGAGATTCTTCTGTAGAGGTTTTGTTGTTTCTTGTCCGTGCTCTGTAATTCTCTCAGAGTGACAGGAAAGATTATACTGAGTTATGTCTTGTGCATTTAATACATATTAGGCCAGATAATTCTGTAGAAATACTCAGACAAAAACTTTATTCAGGTAAATATCTTACTGAGCCTACCTACTTACTATGCCATCTACCACTTCCTGGTCAGTAAGCTGAGTGTTGTCTGTAAACTGTCTCTAACTCATCTAAATGATAATGTAGCAGAAAATAAAGTCTATAGATAATTCTGTAGAAATACTCAGGTAGACAAAAACTTTATTCAGATAAATATCTTACTGAGTCTACCTACTTACTGTGCCATCTTCCACTTCCTGGTCAATAAGCTGAGTGTTGTCCGTAAACTGTCTCTAACTCATCTAAATGATAATGTAGCAGAAAATAAAGTCTACCTTGCATTCCATCATGTTGGTGCAATCAGTGGGTTGTGGTTATCAGACCAGATTCTGAACATCTTCTAGAGAATTATGCTCTAGCTGCATTATCTGTATTATTTGGAAGAAGTAGGGAAAAATCATTAGCATAGACTGTGTTTCTCACATTTGAATTAAATAGGCGCATCTGTAGTGTTACGCCCAGTAGACACTCAGTACATATTTGTTGATTAAATAAAGAGACTTGGATTCTGTTTCCAGCTCTGCTACTTAATGGATGGGTTTCCTGTTCTGCTTCCTCACGTTTGCAGAACTCACCTGTTTTGCATTTCACTAGGACAAGTTAGAGGGCAAAAAGTATTTGAGTTAATGCTGAATGTTTTAAGTGGAAAACAGCTAGTCCTTTGGTGTGCCACCCTGAGGGGAGAGGACAGAAGAGACCTGACATGGCAGTCTCTATTGATCTTATCATCTGAGAGTATAGCCTGGAGAGTAGAGATAGCCCAGGGTCTGGAGTCATTTTATTTTCTGTTTTGCGTAACCCAAATTTCATCTGGCCCTGGGCCAATGAGGGAGTAGTCAATTTCGTGGATGCTTTAGAACCAATTTGAGAGTAATTTCTTTAAAATTGGTATTCTTTCTGCAATTAAATATAGAACATTGAATTTTGACACACACCCTCTCTCCTTCCCACCCGCTCTGTCATTTCCCACCTACTCTTTTCCAACACTCTTATCTTTTCATCCAGCTTCAATTTTCTTTTTATCTTCTATCCCATCTATCAAACTATTTCCTATCAATGGCACTGTATAATCTTACAGAGCCATAAATAAGAATGGCTCTGTAGGTCAGTATGACCCATGGAAATAGATCACAGATAATACACCAGATAGGTGTCTGGGTGCAAGGATGCTGCATCAGACTTGTTTCAGCACTACTACTACGTAACATTCTCTAAGGGGAGATGCTGCCACTTGCCCTCTGTTTTCTTCTTCTCTTGGGTTGAAACTAGGGTACGGTATTGTAGTTCTTCTGCTCCTTGTGGTTCGGACCTAATCACTTGGCCTAGCATCAAAGATTATCTCTTTTATTCCCAGTTCCTCAAAAAAACTAAAGTACTGATTCTACCCTTTGTAAATTAGTTCCTGTTTGAGTTCCAGAGAAAGGTACTTACAGTTCCTTGACTAAAGTCCAGACAGTAGAATGCTAGAGGAAGCATTCCTCTAATCAGTTTGTTGATGATTCTGGTGGTTTGGCTCTTCTTTCTCTGGAAACTGAAAAGCAGTCTTTTGCCTCTTTGGATTTTCTCAGTTCCTACTTCCTGGTTTCATGTGTCCAAGCTACTATTGTCATTTGGCTTCCCCAGTGTATCTTGCCTCTCTTTTATGGTGTCTCTTGACACTCATATCCTGCTCTTACAGTCTGATGAAACACTTATCTTCTAGGCAGTTCTTTTAAAATGAACAAAACAAAACTTTCATTGTATTTTAAAAAAAATTTTTAGAGCAGTTTTAGATTCATAACAGAATTGAGAGGAAGGTACAGAGATTTCCCATGTACCCCCAGTGCCTACACATACATAGCCTCCTTTCCCTGATTATCAACATCCTCCACCAGAGTGGTACATCCGTTACAACTATAATTCTCTGGGGGTTTTTTGTTTTGTTTTGTTTTATTGGAGATGAGGTCTCACTCTTGCCCCGGCTGAAATGCAGTGGTGTGGTCATGGCTCACTGCAAACACAACCTCCCAGGCTCAAGTTATCCCCCCACCTCAGCCTCCCAAGTAGCTGGGACCACAGGCACATGCCAACATGCCAGACTAATTTTTGTGTATTTTGTAGAGATGGGATCTCACCATGTTGCCCAGGCTAGTCTTGAACTCCTGGATTAGAGCAATCTTTCCACCTCAGCATCCCAAAGTGCTGGGATTACAGGTGTGATCTACTGCACTCAGCCTGTAATTCTTTTAGTGATCCTGTGGAGAGGGTGTACTGAGTGGAAAAGAGCTACCAATTTGTTTTGCATAGAGCAATCTAATGTCTCTATTCACTTTTGTAGTTCCAAAATGTGTTAGAGGAATTTCAGAATGCACAAATTAGAAGGCAAATTTCTGGCTGCAATTTTGATGAAATAATCCAGAAGAGGAATGACCAGATAACTTTTGATACATATTTTATAAAATTTGGTTTTGATCTCAGTCTTTTATTTTTCTTCTCAGTTGCTCTAGGTCGTAACCAGCCTTTGAAAAAAGAGAAACCAAAATGGAAAAGCGATTATCCTATGACAGATGGACAACTACGCAGCAAGAGGGATGAATTTTGGGATACTGCACCAGCTTTTGAAGGCCGGAAAGAGATATGGGATGCCTTGAAGGCTGCTGCACATGCTTTTGAGAGCAATGATCATGAACTTGCACAAGCAATCATTGATGGTGCAAACATAACATTACCACATGGTAGGTTTGGTGTTCCTCAAAGACAGAGGGAACATAATCAGCTTTGTTTCTGATAGCAGGAAACCAAATGGGAGAGTTTTTTTTCCTTTGCTATGAATTATTCTTTTTTTTTTTAATGTAGCAAGGAATAGCATTCCTCTTTTTTTCTTGTACATCTTTCAGGTGGAGGCAGGTTTTACTTTGTGTGTTTATATATATATATATATTTTTTAATATATCTTAATTTCAGAAAAGAACTCTTGATCATCTAAAAAGTTTCCGTATAACCTAGTTCTCCATGAAGACCTCTTCTCTCCACCCTCCCACCCCCACCTCACCAGCCTTATCCCCCTGCCAATCTATTGGAGCTTCCACTTCACTGGTTTCCTACTAGCAGCGCTAGAGATAGAGTCTCAGTTTAGATTTTGTGAGCTGTAGAGACCCAGAGGATGCTCCTTTTAGTCATTATACTTTCTTGTCAAGCCTATTTTTGGCATAATAAGCAAACCCAAACTTAGAAGTGAGTCCCGCATGTTTTTAAGGACAATTTTCCATGATTGTAGCCCTGAGCATTATTAGGAACTTCTCTCTTTGGCGTAGGAATGTGACTCTTTTAAGGATAACCATAAGCTTTGAGTATTTCCAGGGATGCACATATGCTGGTGCCATGTACATACTCTTGTTTGTTCTCCTTGATGAGAAACATATGAAAATTTTTCATGCTACATTGAGATTTAGGTGTTAATTTTATATTTACATTTTTTATCTGTATTAATATTCTCAGTATTCTCTTTAGTTTTTCAAGTTAATATTTTCAAGGTTGTCTTTTCAGATCTATGTGATAACCACCTTGCATTGATTTATATTCATATTGATACCGTCATTGTTTTAATCCCCAGTATCTCCCTTTATCTATATTCTTAGAGGACCAGTGACTTTCATTGTTTAACCATCTGCTTTATGTCCTTTAACTCTATGTCAAATGACAGACTTTTATTTTATTTTATTCTTTTCTTTCTCTCTCTCTCTTTTGAGACAGAGTCTTGCTCTGTCGCCCAGCAGGCTGGAGTGCAGTGGTGCACTCCGCTCACTGCAACCTCTGCCTCCCAGGTTCAAGTGATTCTCATGCCTCAGCTTCCCCACCATGCCTGGCTAAGTTTTATATTTTTAGTAGAGATGGGGTTTCTCCATGTTAGCCAGGATGGTCTCGATCTCCTAACCTCGTGATCCACCTGCCTCAGCCTCCCAAAGTGCTGGGATTACAGGCGTGAGCCACCGTGCCTGGCCCCAAAGTCCCTTTTTTTAAGAGACAGGTCTCACTCTGTCATCCAGGCTGGAGTGCACTGGCATGATCATGGTTCATTGCAACCTCGACCTCCCAGACTCAAGAGATCCTCCCACCTCAGCCTCCCAAGTACCTGGGACTGCAGGCGTGCATCACCATGCTTGGCTACATTTTGCTTTTTGTTTTTTGTTTTGTTTTGTTTTGTTTTGTTTTTTGGAGAGGCATGGTCTCACTGTGTTGCCCAGGATGGTCTCGAACTCCTGGATTCAAGCAGTCCTCTTCTTCCCTTGGCCTTCCAAAGTGCTGAGGTTATAAGCATAAGCTGCTGTGCCTGGCCAAAAGATACTTAACTTACTATATCCTTGCCAGATTCCAAATCACCAACATTAATTCCAAATTAATTTTCTGATTAATTGTGCTTCCAAGAAACATTCCTTTTTTTATGGCTGCCTGTTCTTTATTATGAAAGTTTGTTAGCATAGTCTTTTGTTACTAATGTTATTGAGCACACACGGATCACTTTTTCTATACATGTGTAAAAGTGATCCCTCCTACATTTGGAGAATTTATGATAGAATGCCATTTTCAGTATGACTCTTTTTTTTTATGACCGTGAGTCTTTTTTGTTTGTTTGTTTGTTTGGAACTTTATTTTTTTGAGACAGCGTCTCACTCTGTTGCCCAGGCTGGAGTGCAGTGGCATGGTCTTGGCTCACTATAACCTCCACCTCCCAGGTTCAAGCAATTCTCATGCCTCAGCCTCCCAAGTAGCTGGGATTACAGGCATGCGCCATCACGCCCAGCTAATTTTTGTATTTTTTTGGTAGAGACGGGGTTTCACCATGTTGGCCAAGCTGGTCTTGAACTCCTGGCCTCAAGCTATCTGCCTGCCTTGACCCCCCAAAGTGCTGGGATTACAGGCGTGAACCACTGCACCTGGCCTCAGTATGACTCTTTAGTCCCAGTTTTCATGGGTAGTCTCTAAATTCTTTACCTTTATGTGATTGTGAGTTGGGAGGTGCTGGGCATCATCTTAGTCCATTTACCTTTTTCAGTTTTGTAATTATCGTCTTCATCTACTACCTTTATATAATATAAAGGGAAGGGGTCTTCCTTTACAAATAGTTTTATCATCCTCTTTTTGATGTCTATATCTTCTATTTTTTGAGGAGAATATATGTTATATAGACCTACACGTGGGTGGAAGAAGAGTCATGTATGTGTGATTGCGTGAGATCCAGAATGTTGGAACTTTTAATTTCTTATTTTGTACTTATAGTTACCTGCTGGAATACCTGGTTGCATTCTGTATATTGTACCCTCGTTTAAAAGTTCATGGAGGCAAAATAACTCTGTTGCACATAAGGCCGGGGCTTATGCATAGCCTATCGGATGTGGGCTCAGATCACTAAAGACCGAAGTCCCTTATTTCTGCTTATCTATGTAAACTGCCAAGAAAATGTTCCCGGCAGCCCTACCTACCAACAGATCAGGGAGAATTACTCACAGAAATTAGAGAATTATTAGATGCCCCTCTGTTCCCCTTCTATGTTTAAGGAATATTTTCTGCTTAAGCGTGGAATAATCAAGCCAATGTCTGAGTTTTTCTCTTTCAGAACTCTGTGATAACTTTCTGGGTATTAATATTGTCATTGGTACCCTTGATTGAATTATTTTGTTCATATCTGAATCTTGTCAATATTTCTTGGACCTTATAATTTTGTTTTGTCGTACACTCTAGCTCACCATCAGCTTATAACTAGGCTATTGCATGCTTTTACCTAGACTGGCTTAGTGGTATTGCTGAAATTCTTTCCATCCTTTTTGTGTAATTACATGTTTGAAATTTTACTTTGGGTCAGGTGTGGTGGCTTACGCCTGTAATCTCAGCACTTTAGGGGGCCAAGGCTGGTGGATCATGAGGTCAGGAGATCGAGACCATCCTGGCTAACACAGTGACACCCCATCTCTACTAAAAATAGAAAAAATTAGCCAGGTGTTGTGGCAGGCGTCTATAGTCCCAGCTATTCGGGAGGCTGAGGCAGGAGAGTGTCATGAACCTAGGAGGCGGAGCTTACAGTGAGCCAAGATCGCGTCACTGCACTCCAGCCTGGGCGACAGAGCGAGACTCTGTCTCAAAAAAAAAGAAGAAAAAAAGAAATTTTACTTTGGGCACATTGCGTTGTGCTACCCAAAGCACTTTGTATTTTAAGTTTAAGTTACTGCATAGACTTGACTATTATTTAGTTCAGGTTTTGATATCAGATCTCATCTTCTGTCCCTACTGTATTACTTGCAACTGTGGGACTTTGGGCAAATCACATCGTCTGTAAGCTTCAATTCTCTCATCTGTAAAATATGGATAAGAACTGTCTACCTCTTGGGATGGTTATGTTGATTAAATGTAGTAGTAATACATGTAAGTTGCTGATCAGAGTGCTGGGTATTCAAAAAGCACTTAATAAATAGTAATGCTGATGATCTTATTTCTTGAACTCTGAAATTAACAAGTAAATTCCTAGTTCCCTGCACCAAAATTCTGAATTTATAGATTTTGATCATTTTCTAAATTATCTTTTTTTTGACACAGAGTTTCACTTTTGTCACCCAGGCTGGAGAACAAAATAACATTACACTTTTTAATTATCTTCCTCTGTTAATAACGATAAGTCTTCAGTTTATTCTCAAGTGGCAATGGGGAGAGTAAGAGGGAACTTGTCATAACTACCTGTTAATGTTATATTTACACATACGGTATATTTTCATTCTGGAAATTGACTCATATTGAGAATGGTATGAACATATATTGTGGAAAAAGCTCCCCATGTGATTTTGATACCTGGTACCCCTTTCACAGTTTTCCTGTCCTATATGAGCTTTATTGTTCATGATTTGCACAGCATGTTGTTACTCCTTGTCTTACATTTCTTAAAGAGCTTATTTCCTTTTTCTCATTGATTGCTATTTTGCCATTACCTAGAAATCCTAAAAACATTCTTAATATAGTAGTTTACCAGTGAAACCAGGTTATAGGTTAGCGATTTGCCAAATTAGCATAAACAGGGTAAGAAAAAACAAGTAGTATTTACACTTCTCACACATTTGCTGTGTAGTGAATAGTATACTATTTAGTAATTTTCAGTGAAAGCTTATTCAGAAACTGTATCTAGTAAAGATGAACACTTAATGCTTTTTGTAATTATAATATAGAAGATTTAAAAAGATTTTAGGAATTGCCTACTCCCTTCCTCTACCTCCTGGTTTTCTAGAAAGGTAGTTGTTGATTTGTTTAGCATCTACAATTATCTCATAATTCTTAGTGAGAGTATTTTTTTCTAACGTGTTTTCCATATCCCAGCGATTGAAATGTAAAAGCTGTCCTCTTACCCTCCTTGAATAGATGGAGTAGCTGGCTGCTCCCTGTTACTCAAACATGCTTTTCTACTGGGAAACAGAAATTTAACCCAGATTTTATTCATACTTCCTATAGCTAAATGTCGCCAATTCTTCAGTTAGGCTTTCAGTTTTCAGTTTTCTTTTGTCCTTAACCCTTAAGGGGTATGGGAGGTAGAAAAACTTAATTCTTAGAAGACTTAACACTTTTTATTTCTCTTTTCACAAAGTTTGTTACATGGGTGGAAAAGGAGTTCCCCAGAATGTTTTTTTCTTTATCTCAAAATATATTAAATGTGCGTTATGTATAATAAAATTTAATTTTTTAAACAACAAAGGCACTTACAAATAGTATAAAGACCATGTTATGTGTAAGGAACCAACATATGAAAAGAACACTGGACTGAGAATCAGTAATAAAATACTCGAAACTCATGTTGTGTGTATGTATGTATGTATGTGTGTATTCTTTTATTTTTATTTTTTTGGAGATGGAGTCTGGCTCTGTCACCCACGCAGGAGTGCAGTGACGCGATCTTAGCTCACTGCAACCTCTGCCTCCTGGGTTCAAGCAATTCTCATGCCTCAGCCTCCCGAGTAGCTGAGATTATAGGTGTGCACCAGCACGCCCATCTAATTTTTGTATTTTTAGTTGAGACCGGGTTTCACCATGTTGGCCAGGATGATCTCAATCTCCTGACCTCAAGTGATCCACCTGACTTGGCCTCCCCAAGTGCTGGGATTACAAGCATGAGCCACTGTGCCCAGCCTCATGTTTTGAATTAACATTTAATTCTTATGCCTGTAATAATCACCTACAACAATCCCCATTTTGCACAGATCAGAAAACTGAAGCACAGAGAGAGGTTGCATCATTCTTCCAAAGTATAAGTCATGAAATTGGCATTTGAACTCAAGTTTTGGATCTCACAGTAACTAACGCAATTCAATGCTCTGGACAAGTCATTTCATCTCCCTGTTCTGTAAAGTGATTGCACAAGTAATCTTCAGTATTTGGTCTATGTCTAATGTTTTAGTTCCCTTGCACACTATGTAGAATACTTTAAAATGGTAAACTGTTAATATTAAAAGGAAAAAAGCCGATTCTCTGAAGACATAAACAGGAAATCCATGTGTGTAAGTCTTGTTTCTATTTTCCTTAGGTGTTTCAGATGCCCATTAAGAAGCAGACCATGAATTTTGGTGTGGACTTTAAAGGTTCATATAAGAATTTTTCAGGCCTGGCGCGGTGGCTCTTGCCTGTAATTCCAACACTTTGGGAGGTCGAGGTGGGTGGGTCATGGGGTCAGGAGTTCGAGACCAGCCTGGCCAACGTGATGAAACCCTGTCTCTACTAAAAATACAAAAATTAGCTGGACATGGTGGTGGATGCCTGTAATCCCAGCTACTCAGGAGGCTGAGGCAGGAGAATTGCTTGAACCCGGGAGGCAGAGGTTCTCAAGAGTGTGCCATTGCTCTCCAACCTGGGCAACAAGAGCCAGACTGTCTCAAAAAAAAGAATTTTTCATTTGGCCAGGCACAGTCGCTCATGCCTCTAATCCCAACACTTTGGGAGGCCGAGGCAGGAAGATCACGAGGTCAGGAGATGGAGACCATCCTGGCTAATAGGGTAAAACCCCATCTCTACTAAAAAAAAAAAAAGAATTTGTCATTTAACAAAGTTAATTGATAATTCATAAACATAAAGCGTAGGAATGAAGGCATGAAGATATACAGGAGATGGAATTTTTGCTGGACTGTTGTAGGGTTTAGAAATGAAAAAGACCTCCTTTTTATGCCATTCTGGGTAGTGGAGGTAGAGGAACACAGGGTTTCTATTTCTAACATGGTCCCAGGGAGTATGTTATACTGACTTCTACTTTTGTAAAGCCAGATCAGCTTTACACAGACCACTGTGTTCAGGTGCTTCTAGTCTGCTCCGTTGCCCCTTTTAGAGCATTGAAAATTAAAGATCAGTGTCCCCCTTAAAACTATGGTGAAGTGTTACACAAGCTCTTAATCATGATTTGACTGTCATATGACATCAACAATACGTATACAGGTTAAGCCACTTTTCACTTATGTTTACTACAAGAGATGATAGACTTAGTTTTCTGAATGCCACAGTCTTGATGGCTGATTTGGTAGTTTGAGATAGCTAGACCTCCTGCTTCTAAAGCCTGATTGCCAAATATAAACTTGATATGTGTAATTCCTAGCAAAATGTTTGCATGAGAGAGCCTGTAATTTGTTAGCATCCCTACAATCCTGAAAAACTGCACCTAATATCTGGGTGGAGGATGATTTTGATGGCCCTTTGGACATTAGTGTGATTCAGGTTTGTGGAAATCACCGTGAAACATGAAGCCATAGACTCAAATTTTATGAAACCTTGATCCTTTGTGACATTGCTGTTGGTGAGTGTTCCCCTGTAAGTCTGATTCTGAGATTTAAAACTTGTGAGAAGAGAGCCAACATTATTGTGTATTTTCTATGGATTTGTTATATGTACTAGGCAATTTTTCACGTGCATATTATTTAATCTTTACAACAACCTCATAAGGGAGGTACTATAATTCTTGAGGAAATAGACTCACTATGTCCAAAATCAGGGTCTAAATTCAAATAGTATGACTGACTCCAAAGCCATTGCTCCTGTCACATCTCAGTGCTTCTCCTGGAATCTTATGTCCCTCTATCAGGCTTGAGTGTACTGCCTGAACCCCACTGTTTCATTCCTTTACATTCATTCTGTCATTTAAGTGTTCTCATTCTTTCTAGCAATTTCCAACTCAAATGTTAAGGCTTTCCTTTGCCATAGCAGGGCATGGTTGCTAAGAAGTAGAAGAGTTTATAAAACAAAAATTAGCCAGGGTTGGTGGCACGCGCCTGGGGTCCCAGCTACTTGGGGAGGCTAAGGCAGGAGAATTGCTTGAGCCCAGGAGGCAGAGGTTGCAGTGAGACGAGATCATGCCACTGTCCTCCAGCATGGGCGACAGAGCAAGATTCCATCTCAAAAAAATAAATAAATAAAAAATAAGCCTTCTGAGTCAGAAAAGAGAAGTCAGGAGCAAAGACATTTATTCCTACAGGCTTTGGAAGAGACCCATAGTGCTACAAAAACCTTGGTGTTCTAGAACATTGCTCTCTTCTTTCATTTTGAGAGGATGGTTTTCTATACCAGATTGCCAATGTGATCTAAATATTAAATTTGTTAACTTCATCAAGGTATATTGAAGTACACTAAACAGCATGTTTAAAGTGGACAATCTGATGAGCTTTGACATGTATATACTTGTAAAACTCCCCACAATCAAGATAACAAACATTTCCACACCCTTGCCAACATTGATTTTTAACTTTTACAAACCTGGTCATGTAGTGATGCAAGTCTCACGTGGTAAGAACTTTTCACACTGAGCTACAGTCTTAAGGGAGTGAGAGCACAGAGGGATAAACAGGCCTTTAAATGCTGAAAAATACATCTTTCTAACCTGAAAGATTGCTTGAAAAAGAGTATAAAGCATTAGACCTAATGACATTTAGTAAAGGTATTATTTGTCATCTAATTTAGTTTTATCTTTCTAATTTTCTAGTGGAATATTTTGAGGCATAATTTAAAATAATCATGGAAGAAAACAGTTGACCAAGGAAAATAGAAACATCTGAGCCAATCATCTAGATAGAAGCAACTTCAGAAAATTATGTATGAAATCAGAACAGAAGGTGAAGACTTGGCAGCTTTCTTCCTACCATGGGGAGCTTTCAGGGCTTCCTGGCCTGGGGAAGTGATGCCCTGGCACTTATTTAGCCTGGTGGCCATCTGTCTCTGCTAGGACATGAAGCCTACAATAGGTTTGTGAGAAGAAAACAAAAAACAAAAAAAACTGTCCTTCCACAGAGGATGTTAGGTGAGCAATCTGAGCAATCCTGATTAGAACTTTGTTAAAACTAGTGATTGCTAAATGAACTGCACCCTTGGTGGCCAGTGGGTGGTAATTAAAACCTTTTGTAAAATATTTTGTAAATGTAGCTAAAAGTGATTTTGGAAAAATAGAAAAATCCCTGTGTTGTCAACTTTTAGATGTTCCCTTTTGTGTTTAAATATGCTGGGTTTCTTTAAGCAAACCTCTCTGTATTAGTCCATTTTCACAGTGCTTTAAAGAACTTCCGGAGACTAGGTAATTCACAGAGAAAAGAGGTTTAATTGACTCACAGTTCCACAGGGCTGGGGAGGCCTTAGGAAACTTAGAATCACGATGGAAGGCAAAGAGGAAGCCGGGCCTTCACATGGCAGCAGGAGAGAGAAGAGTGAGGAGCAAAAGGGGAAGAGTCCCTTATAAAACCATCAGATCTTGGCCGGGCACAGTGGCTCACGTCTAATCCCAGCCCTTTGAGAGGCAGAGACAGGCAGATCACTTGAAGTCAGGAGTTTGAGACTAGCCTGGCCAACATGGTGAAATCCTAGCTCTACTAAAAATACAAAAATTAGCCAGGTATGGTGGTGCACGCCTGTAATCTCAGGAGGCTGAGGCTGAGGCACGAAAATTGCTTGAACCTGGGAGGCGGAGGTTTCAGTGAGCCGAGATTGCACCCCCTCACTCCAGCCTGGGCCACAGCGTGAGATTCTGTCTCAAAAAAAAAAAAAAAAGAAATGAAAAACATCGGATCTCGTGAGAACTCATTATTATGAGAACAACTTGGGGGAAGCCACCCCCATGATCCAGTCACCTCCCACCAGTCCTCTCCCTAGGCACGTGGGGTTTATGGGGGTTACAATTCAAGATGAGATTTGGGTGGGAACAGCCAAACCATGTCACTGTCTGTCTTCTGCTGCCTCATTTTTTTCACACACTCCTCTCAAATACTGTAGATGAGACAGCCTCATACCACTGAAACTTCTCTCAGTCACCACCATTTCCTCTGGACCAACTTGGGCTCATCTTCCATTTTCTTTTAACTGTCGTAGGCATCATTAGCAAATACGTTGTTGGGCTCCACTGGGCACTGTTGGTTTCTTGCTCCTTGTGATTCATTTCTTGACTTTTTATCCCTTGTATTTGTCCTCTGCCTTTTGTTCTAAGTACATTTTCTCCCTCTCATTAACTAAGAACCAATCCCTGTACCTCTTATACATTATACACTTGACTACTTGTTCTGTGACCCTGGACACAAGTTACTTGATTCTACTTCAATTTTTCCATCAGTAAAATGGGTAGAATAGACTTAGCTTATAGTGCTTTTGTGAGGATTAAATGTTAATATATGTAAAGTGCTTAGACAGGGTTAGCAGTAGTAAACACTCCTAAGTGTTTGCTTTTTTTTTTTTTTTTTTTTTTTTTTTTTTGACTCCGTTGCCCAGGCTGGAGTGCAGTGGCGTGATCTCAGCTCACTGCAACCTCTGCCTCCCAGGTTCAAGCGATTCTCCTCCCTCAGCCTCCTGAGTAGCTGGGATTACAGGAGCACACCACCGCAACCGGCTAATTTTTGTATTTTTAGTAGAGACAGGGTTTCACCATGTTAGTCAGGCTGGTCTCGAACTCCTGACCACGTGAGCCACTGTGCCCAGCCAAGTGTTTGCTTTTTTATGTTAAATCTTGTATATTGGAAATTATTACTCTCCAAACTTCTTTTACCCTGACTTTTCCCAATCTGCTTTAGTTGCTTGTAGCTAATTCAACTGAAGCATCTTATGGAACCTGGAGCAATTAAAAGCTAAGCAAAGAATCTTGTAACCCTAAATGATTTTTTTATGTCATTCTAGTTTCCAGTTACATTATTCTTTCCTTTTGGTTTTCCATCAAATCTAACCCATCATTTGGTTCTGCCAGTTACCTTCGAATCTCTCAGTTTGATTTTTTTTCCATTTCTGTAGTCAGGCAGTCATGATTCCAGTCAGTCTTTCTCTCTTCACGTAGATGATAAAACAGTCAGCAGGCTTTGTCTTGTTCAACAACACAACCTTAGCACCTAGAATATGCAGTAGCATATAAAAGGCGGTGAATGTTGAATGTCTAATTTACCTATTTTAGCCACCTCTGGTAATTTCCTGTAGTATTAAGCCTAAACTCCTGAACCCTACTATCAGGTTTCACTGTTACTGCCTATTTAGTACTTTTACATCATTGATTCTGTATTCTACTTCAACAAGGTCCCATAATATTCTGTTTACCTTGTAATTATTATTTCCATATCATTTCTATTTCTTGGGATGCCCTTCACTGCTATTCCCTGTCTTTAAAATCATGCCCAGGACACACCATTTCTACAGAATTTCTCCATGTTGGCTCTACCAACTCTAGTCACTTTTCTGTTCTGCGATGTCTCAGCACCTGTGTTTGATTTTCATTGTATCCGTTTGTACTAAAATCTGTGATGGGTATACTGTATCTGCTCATGAGTATATGCTCCTGGAGATCAGGGACAGCTTTGGTTCTCTTACAACCTTCTCAGTGTCAGTGACATGCCCTACACACTTCAAGATGATCAGTAAATGTCTATGCAGTGACTCTAGAATGTAAGAGTTGTTTCCTATTGATCCTTGTTAGGTCCTAAAGAGGTTGTGTGGTAGAAACCGCTACTATCAGTGCAGTTTGTCTTTAGTAGAGATTTGGGGCCATTAAATAATGGAGGGTTAGGATTATGTTGTTCAAGAGTCTAGGCCACAAAGGAGCCAGTCTGCTCTGAATAGGTAATTCTGCAGTGATAGTTATGGACTACAATGTAAAATATTACTTTTATTGATATTTTGTGATCCCAGATATTTAATTCGGGAAGAGGGTAACCCATAAACCTATAGACTTAAAATGAAATCAAATCATATTTGAGTAAATGTTATGGATTTTGCCCTTATTTATTTTAGAGTGGTTTTAAGTTCACATTAAAATTAAGTGGAAGAAACAGAGATTTCCCATGTACCCCCTACTCCCACACATGCATAGCCTCCCCCAATATCAACATTCACCGTTAGAGTAGTTCATTTGTTAAAATAAATGAACCTACATCGAAACGTCATTATCAATCAGAAGTCCATAGTTTAGGGTTCACTCCTTTTTTTTTTTGAGACGGAGTCTCGCTCTGTCGCCCAGGCTGGAGTGTAGTGGCGTGATCTCAGCTCACCGCAAGCTCCGCCTCCCGGGTTTACACCATTCTCCTGCCTCAGCCTCCTGAGTAGCTGGGACTGCAGGCGCCCGCCACCTCGCCTGGCTAGTTTTTTATATATATATATTTTTAGTAGAGACGGGGTTTCACCGTATTAGCCAGGTTGGTCTCGATCTTCTGACCTCGTGATCCACCAGTCTCGGCCTCCCAAAGTGCTAGTAGGGTTCACTCTTGGTGTTGTACATTCTGTGAGTTTGGACAACTTTATATTGACATGTATCCATCATTAATAGTATCATCCAGAGTTGTTTCACTGTCCTGAAAAATCCTCTGTGTTCTACCTATTCATCCCTCTCTCCCTCCTAACCCCATGGCAACCATTGAACTTTTTTATTGTCTTCGTAGTTTTGCCTTTCACTTAACTAATATGCATTTAAGTTTTCGCTATGTGTTTTCATGACTTAGTAGCTCACTTATTTATTTTATTATTTATTTATAGATAGTCTTACTCTGTCACCAAGGCTGGAGTACGGTGGCCCAGATATAGCTCACTGCAGCCTCAAACTTCTGGGCTCAAGCAAATCCTTCCTCAGTCTTCCAAGTAGCTGGGACTATGGGCAGGCACCACCATGCCTGGCTAATTTTTTATTTCTTTCTTAGAGATGGGGCATTGCTCTGTTACCCAGGCTGGTTTTAAACTCTTAGCCTCAACCCATCCTCCCACCATAGCCTCCCTAAGCACTGGGATTGCAGGCATGAACCAGTGTGCCCAACCTCCTGGGATTTTGATTGGGATTTGCATCAGATCTATAGACTAAGCTGGGAAGAACTGATGTCTTGACAGTATTAAGTCTTCCTGTCTATGAACATGTACGCTCTCTCTATTTAGTAATTATTTTGTCAAGGTTTTTTTGGTCGTTGTTTCCTTTCTTATACATACTTTGTTAGACTTATACCTGTTTTCTTTTTGAGGTGCTAATGTAAATTGTGTTTTAAATTTTAGATTCTACTTGCTCATTGCTGATGTATAGGGGAGCGGTTGACTTTTGTATATTAACTTTGTATCTTGCAACCTTGCTATAATTGCTTATTAGGTCCAGTAGCTTTTATGTTGATTCTTTGTATTTCTTACATAGACAGTATATCATTTGCAAACAAAGGCAGTTTTATACCTTTTCTTGTCTTGCCTTGTTTTATTGCATTAGCTAGGATTTCCAGTACAGTGTTAAAAAGTGGTGATGAGAGGGGACATCCTCGTCTTTTTCCCAGTCTTAGTAGGAAAGCTTTGAGTTTCTCACCATTAAGTATGTCTTAGCTATAAGGTTTTTGTTGTTTTTGTTTTTTAAACGGAGTCTCACTTTGTGGCCCAGGCTGAGGTGCAGTGGCTCTATCTCAGCTCCCTGCAAGCTCCGCCTCCTGGGTTCAGGCATTCTCCTGCCTCAGCCTCTCAAGTAGTTGGGACTACAGGCACCTACCACCGTGCCTGGCTAATTTTTTTGTATTTTTTAGTAGAGATGGGGTTTCACTGTGTTAGCCTGGATGGTCTCGATCTCCTGACCTCATGATCCGCCCGCCTTGGCCTCCCAAAGTGCTGGGGTTACAGGCGTGAGTCTTTTTTTTTTTTTTTTTAATGGAGTTTTGCTCTTCTTGCCCAGGCTGGAGTGCAGTGGTACAATCTTGGCTCACCACAGCCTCCACATCCCGGATTCAAGTGATTCTCCTGCCTCAGCCTCCTGAATAGCTGGGGATTACATGCGTGTGCCACCACGCTCGGCTAATTTTGTATTTTTAGTAGAGATGGGGTGTCTCCATGTTGGCCATTCTGGTCTTGAACTCCCTACCTTAGGTGATCTGCCCACCTCAGCCACCCAAAGTGCTGGGATTACAGGCGTGAACCACCGTGCCTGGCCAGCTATAGCGTTTTTGTAGATATTCTTTATCAAGTTAAGGAAGTTCCCTTTTATTCCTATTGCTGATAATGAGTGTTGGGTTTTGTTATATGCTTTTTCATATATATTGATATGATCATGTGATTTTTCTTCTTTAGCCTATTGATATTATGGATTATATTTATTAATTGATTTTCAAATGTCGAACCAGTCTTGAATACTTGAGACTAAAGCCCACTTGGTCGTGGTATATAATTATTTATACAATGTTGAATTTGATTCATTAATATTTTGTTGAGGATTTCTCAGTCTATGTTCATGAAGGATATTGGTCTGTAGT
Organism: Rhinopithecus roxellana; assembly: GCF_007565055.1. Classification (NCBI taxonomy): domain Eukaryota; kingdom Metazoa; phylum Chordata; class Mammalia; order Primates; family Cercopithecidae; genus Rhinopithecus; species Rhinopithecus roxellana. Next base: position 173,199,158 of record NC_044551.1, read on the forward strand.
TTTCTTTGCTTGTAATGTTTGGTTTTGGTATTAGGGTAATGTTGGCCTCATAGATTAATTAGGAAGTACAGTGGTCCCCCATTATCCATGGGGGGATATGGTCTTGGAATGTTCCAGAACCCCCAGTGGATGCTTGAAACTGTGGATAGTACTGAACCTTAATGCTGTCAATTGGAACACAATTCTTTTCTTGTCTTCCACCCACAAATGTAATGCCTTTTTCATCTGAACTAATTACGTGTCATTCACTGTGTTTTAACTATTGCGGTTTGAAGTGCTACTGCAAAACTAGCATGAATTTTTTTCCTTATTTACAACTTCACAAATAAATTTGTTCTTATCTTAGATCTTAGCAACATCAACATTCAGATGTTTTTCTTTATTTGAGAACTTCCACATTTTCATTTAAAAAGAAGTACGTTGTGGCTTCTCTTTGGCATATCTAAATTGCCAGCACCACTACTCTTGTGTTTTAGGGCCATTATTAAAATAAGAGTAATTTTAACATAAGCACTGCAATAATGCAACTGTTGATTTGATAACCAAGATGGCTACTAAGTGATTAATGGTCAGGTGGTGTATACCACATGGATACTCTGGACAAAAGGTTGATTCATGTCCCAGGCCAGATGGAGCAGGATGGCAAGAGATTTTATCATGCTACTCAGAAAGTTAAACAATTTAAAACTTATGAATTATGTGATTCCGGATTTTTCAATTTAATATTTTTGGACCACAGTTGACCAAGAGAAATTGAAACTGCAGAAAGCAAAACTCTGAGTAAAGGGAGGAATGCTGTATTCCCTTTTCTGTCTGATGAGAAAGAGTGTAGAGAATTGTTATAATTTGTTTCTTAAATGTTTGATAGAATTTACCAGTGAATCCATCTGGAATTGGTGCTTTTCTGTTTTGGAAAGTTATTAATTATTGATTCAATTTCTTTAATAGATATAGGCCTATTCAGATTGTCTGTTTTGTATGAGTTTTGGCAGATCATGTCTTTCAAGGAATGGGTCCATTTTATGTAAGTTATCAAATGTGTAGGCATAGAGTTGTTCATAATATTCTTTTATTATCCTTTCAACATTGTGGGATCTGTAGTGATGTCTTCTCTTTCATTTCAGTAATTTGTGTCCTCTTTTTTTCTTGATTAGCCTGGGTAAGAGGTTTACCAATTTTATTGACCTTTTGGTCAATAAAACCTTTTAATCAGCTTTTGGTTTTGTTGATTTTTTTTTTTTTTCTTTTTTGTGACAAGGTCTCACTCTGTTGCCCAGGCTGGAGTGAGATCACAGCTCACTGCAGTCTCAAACTCCCAGGGGCAGGCAATCCTGTAAGTTTCCCAAGGTGGAAACTTACTGTTTGATTTTAGATATTTCTTCTTCTCTAATACAGGCATTATAAATTTCCCAGTGATCACTGCTTTTGCTGCATCCTAAAATTATAAGTTGTTTTCCTTTAATTAAAATATATTTTAATTTATCTTGATTTCTTCTTTGACCCCATGTGTTATTTAGAAATGTATTGTTTAATATCCATGTATTATGGATTTTCAACTACCTTTCTGGTATTGATTTCTAGTTTATTTCCATTATGGTGTAAGCAGACATTGTATGATTTCATTTTGTTATGGTATGTTTTATGTTTCAGAATGTGGTCTGTCTTGGTGAATGTTCCATGTGAACTTGAGAGAAAAATGTGTATTTTGCTGTTGTTGGATGAAGTACTTTAAACATATTCATTACATTAAATCGATTGATGGTATTGTTGCGTTCAAGTATGTCATTTCTGATTTTCTGCTTGTTAGATCTGTTCATTTCTGATTGGGGGGTGTTGAAGGCTTCAACTATAATAGTGGATTCATCTCTTTCTCTTTGTAGTTCTGTCCGTTTCTGCCTCACATACTTTGATGCTGTGCTGTTAGGTGCATACACATTAAACATTATTATTTCTTCTTGGGCCAGGCATGGTGGCTCATGCCTGTAAATCCAGCAAGCGAGGTAGGTTTGCATCCAGGAGTTTGAGACCAGCCTGGACAACATGAACATGGCAAAACCCTGCCCCTACAAAAAGATACAAAAATTACCTGGGCTTGGTGGAGTATACCTGTAGTTCCAGCTACTCATGAGACTAAGGCAGGAGGATAGCCTTGAGCCAAGGAGTTCAAGGCTGCAGTGAGCTATGATCACACCAGTGTGTTATAGTCTAGGTGACAGCAAGACCCTGTCTCTAAAAATAAATAAGAAGAAAAAAATGTTTTTAAAGGTTCTTATTTTACCTTCACTTATTTATTCTCCAGTGCTTTTCCTTTCTATCTGTAGATCTGATAATATTTCTTGCAAGGCAGGTCTGTGAGCAACACATTCACTCAATTTTTGTCTATCTGAGAAAGTCATTATTTCTCCTTCAGTGTTTTGTTTGGTTTGGTTTGGTTTGGTTTGGTTTTTTTGTTTGTTTGTTTGTTTGTTCGTTTTTGAAACGGAGTCTTGCGCTTGTCCCCCAGGCTGGCGTGCAATGGCGCAATCTCGGCTCACTACAACCTCCGCCTCCCGGGTTTGAGCAATTCTACTGCCTCAGCCTCCCGAGTAGCTGGGATTATAATCACCCACCACCAGGCCCGGCTAATTTTTTTTGTATTTTTACTAGATACAGGGTTTCACCATGTTGGCCAGGCTGGTCTCAAACTCCTGACCTCGGGTGATCCACCCGCCTCGGCCTCCCGAAGTGCTGGGATTATAGGCACGAGCCACCACGCTCGGCCTCTCCTTCGGTTTTGAAGGATAATTTAACAGCATACAGAATTGTAGGTTGGTGGGTTTTTCTATGCTTTAGATATTTAACTTCACTGTATATTTGCATCGTTCCTGAGAAGTTGAAGTTGGATATGTAATTCTGTTTTTGGGGTGTGTGTGTGTGTGTTTTGTTTTTGTTTTGAGGCAAGGTCTGTTTCTGTTGCTAAGGCTGGAGTGCAGTGACACAATCTCAGGTCCCTGCACCCTAGACCTCCCAGGCTCAAGCGATCCCCTCACCACAGCATCCGGAGTAGCTGGAACCACAGGGACACACCACCACACCCAACTAATTTTTGTATTTTTTGTAGAAACAGGGTTTCACTATGTTGCTCAGGATGATTTTGAACTCCTCAGCTCAGGCTGTCTCAAGCTATTTGCCCATCAGAGCCTCCCAAAGTGCTGGATTACAGGCATGAGCCACCGTGCCCAGCCATTTAATTCTTTTCTTTGCTCCTCTGTGGGCAAACTGTTTTTTTCCCCTCTGGCTTTTTGTTTTTGGTAGAGATTGGGTTTCCCTATGTTGCCCAAGCTGGCCTCAAACTCCTGGGCTCAGGCTACCCTCCTGGCTTAGCCTCTCAAAATGCTGGAGTTACAGGCATGAATCACTATGTTTGACCAGGAGGTTGTTTTGGTTTTGGTTTTGGTTTTGGTTTTTTTTTCATATTTGATTTCCTGAAGTTTGAAAATGATATGCCTAGATGTGTGTAGTTTTTCTGATATTAACTCTGGAAAATTCTCAGTCATAATTGTTTCAAATATTTTTCCTGTGTCTCTTGTTCTTCTCTGCTATTCCCATTATGTGTATGTTACAGTTTGGTTTGTCCCACAGTTTCTGGATACTCTGTTTTGTGGTGGGGTTTTTTGTTTTTGGGTTTCATGGGGTTTTTTGCGTTTTTTGTTGTTGTTGTTTGTTTTTCTTTGTTTTGTTTTGTTTTTGTTTTTGAGACAGTCTCACTCTTGTCGCCCAGGCTGGAATGCAGTGGCGCAATCTCGGCTCACTGCACCTCTGCCTCCCAGATTCAAGCAGTTCCTCCTGCCTCTGCCTCCCGAGTAGCAGGTGCCCACCACCACGCTCGGCTAATTTTTGTACTTTTAGTAGAGACGTGGTTTCGCTATGTTGGCCAGGCTAGTCTCAAACTCCTGACCTGAAGTGATACCCCCACCTGGACCTCCCAAGGTTTTTTGGTCTTTTTTGTCTTTGCTTTTCAGTTTTAGAGATTTTTACTGAGATATCGTCAAACTCAGATATTCCTTCCTCATTCATGTTCAGTTACCAGTAAGCCCATCAAAGGCGTTCTTTATTTCTGTTACAGTGGTTTTGTTCTCTAGCATTTCTTTTGGTTCTTTTTTAGGATTTCCATCTCTTATTACATTCCCATTTGTTCTTATATGCTGTCTGCTTCATCCATTAGAGCCATTAGCATATTAATCATGTTTTAAATTCCCAGTCTGATCATTCTAACACCTCTGCCATATCTGAGTCTAGTTTTGTGCTTGCTCTAAAAAACTGTTTTTTTGCCTTTTGGTACATCTTGTAATTTTTTGGGAAAGGTGGATGTAATATACGGGAGCTGTGTGAAATGGGCCTTCAGTAATGTGGAGGTTTTAGTCTTTTTGTGAGCCTCTGCCTCACAAAAAGACTATGACTTGACCAGTGCTGCTCAGTCATAGTCTCTACCTTAGGTGGGACAAGATGGTTAGAAGGGGCTAGAGCTGGGTATTTCTCTTCTCTCAAATTAGTTAGGCTCCATAAAACCCCAGCAGGATAGACTCTAGTTAGTTTCTTCTGAGGGCAGAACGCTCCAGCATATTTAAAAATGGTTCCTTTTGCACCCTCCTCCAACCCAGGGAATTATTCTGGCTGTCACTACGAGGAAGTTGTAGAGGTCCAGAAGGTAAAACTCAGGAAAGTATCACTCTCCCCAGACACCCTTCACCAAGTCCCCATGGAGTTTTCTCTCTAAGACTTGCCCACACTGAGCCTTTAGCAATTCACTTAGTTACATTTGAGGTTTCCCTATCCTGCACTGGTTCTGCAGAGATTTCAGCTCCTGGGCGTCTGCTCTGGTAAATGGTGATTCTCTGTATTAGCCTGCCTGTGTCTCCTGTTTTGGGGTCAGTGGTTTGCCCTGTGACCTTACTTCTCCCACAGATCTAAGAATATCTGTTGATTTTTCAGTTTGCTCAGCCTTTTACTTGTTAGGATGGAGTGGTGACTTCTACGTTTTTTGCATGCCAGACTAGAAACAGGAAGTGTGATTTTTAGTTTAATGTAAAACTAGAGCATATTTACAACTCAGATTATAATTTTGTAGAAAGAAGTGCCAGAAAGAATAAATAAACTAGAAAATTCCATATTAAATAAAAACAAATTACCATTTCTAAAAGTACTGAAATATGGGAGCTTCTGTAATTGTCTAAATAGCTTACTTCCAGCATTATGGATTGAGCGCTGGCAGAGCGTGATTAAGAAGATATACACCAGCCAGCTTTAACTCTTCATGGAGTTTTTCTTTCTTGCCTTCTAGAGATTTGAAAACTAAACCCTGACTCACTGGGATGAAGGGCAGAAGGGAAAAGGGCAGTGTGAAGTTACTGGTATAGGGACTGCTAGTGATCACAACTGTGCTTGAAGTAGATCCATTTCTACAATGGTATTAGTGAATACACAGAGGCTAAACACAGAAGAGGGAAGATTCGTGTGTGTTCTGCTTTCCAACTAAGCTGTCACCCCAGCACATCTTATGTAACTTAGGCAGACCAGATTGAACCTGTGGTGGGTTGGTGACCATTCCAGACTCATTTGACATATTTCATCTCATTCTTTATATTTTCATCCTATTGACATTAAACACAAATACCGGTTCATTAACTCATTTGTTCATTGATAACCATTTCTCAGTGTTCTGGATCTGGTAGACATTTCAGTTTTTTTATCCAAATTGATAATAAGCTGATATCATATTCTAGTTTGAGGAAAGGATATGTTATGTATAACTTTAAAACGTTCATTAAGTTATGCTTTTGGCCGGGCCTGGTGGCTCACGCCTGTAATCCTGGCACTTTGGGAGGTCAAAGTGAGCAGATCACCTAGGTCAGGAGTTCAAGACCAGCCTACCAACATGGAGAAAACCCGTCTCTACTAAAAATACAAAATTAGCCGGGCATGGTGGTGCATGGCTGTAATCCCAGCCACTCGGGAGGCTGAGGCAGGAGAATCGCTTGAACCCGGGAGGCAGCGGTTGTGGTGAGCTGATATCGCGCCATTGCACTCCAGCCTGGGCAACAAGAGCGAAACTCCATCTCAAAAAAAAAAAAAGTTATGCTTTCAAGTTCCCCCAAGGAAGTCCTGGTAACTATAATGTAGTTTACACACCTAGTCTCAGCTACTCAGGAGGTGGAGGCAGGAGGATTGCTTGAGCCCAGGAGTTTTGAGTCCAGCCTGGGCAACATATGATTTGTAAGGAAATTAACCATTAATACATTTTTTTAAAACCATGAGTGCTTTTTCCCTTCCCTGAGCTAGCTCGTTATGTCATAGCCCTTTTGTTTTTCCTTTTTAATCCATAGCTTCTCTGTACTAGATAGACTAATTGGGATTAAATAAAACACCTCAGTCATTTCTGTGGTGATTTTACTAATGAGACTCATAGATAAGCAATGAATCTGTGGCAGCTGCTAAGGTATCATCTCTAATTTGTGATCTCTCTGGACTAAGGACTTCTTGCCAAGTGCTTCAATTTAGGAAGTCCAGGCACTGGGCTGGGCATAGTGACTCACGCCTGTAATCTCAACACTTTGGGTGGCTGAGGCAGGTGGATCATTTGAGGTCAGGAGTTTTGAGACAGCCTGGCCAACATGGTGAGGCCCTGTCTCTCCCAAAAATACAAAAATTACCCAGGCGTGGTGGTGTGTGCCTATAATCCCAGCTACTCAGGAGGCTAAGGCAGGAGAATTGCTTGAACCTGGGAAACGGAGGTTGCAGTGAACCGAGATCACATCCCTGCACACCAGCCTGGGCAACAGAGCGAGACTGTGTCTCAAAAAGAAAAAAAGAAGTCCAGGCACTAAGAAAACTGCTCTAGGGCCAGGCACGGTGGTTCACTCCTGTAATCCTAGCACTTGGGGAGGCTGAGGTGGGTGGATCACCTGAGGTCAGGAGTTGGAGACCAGCCTGGCCAACATGGTGAAACTCCATCTATACTGAAAATACAAAAAATTAGCCGGGTGTGGTAGCAGGCGCCTGTAATCCCAGCTACTTGGGAGGCTGAGGCAGGAGAATCACTGGAACCCAGGAGGCGGAGGTTGCAGTGAGCCAAGATGGCGCCACTGCACTCCAGTCTGGGCAACAGAGCGAGACTCCGTATCAATAAAAAGAAAAAATAAAAGAAAACTGATGTAGAGCACTTGTGGTGAGTTAAGCTTAGAAATTCATTTTTTTTTATTTGCTTGCTTGTTTAAGGTAGCGGATTCATTTCTGTAAAAGATATCCTAATTTAAATGTTATCTAAGTCTTGTGTAAGCATTAATAATATTAGTAGTACGTTCGAGTTGTATGTGCTTTCACTTCTGTTTTAATGAAATTGTGAAATGGATATGAAATGACTTAGAAGAGTGTGGGGTAAGGATCAGCAATCTGGTTAATATAAAATTAAATACTCAAATAATTGGGCATGGGATTTGATAATCATCATTGATGATCAGCTGACAGTGATTGGCATTGTTTTATGTTTTTTTCTCTACAGTGCCATGCTAGCAAGAGAAGCTTAAGCATTTTGTAAGGTATAAACAAAAATGCATTCATTGAGGATTAAGTTCTTATTCATATCTTCTCTTTCTGAAGGTGCACTTACAGAGTGCTATGATGAACTGGGGAACAGATATCAGCTTCCAGTGTATTGCTTGGCACCACCAATCAACATGATAGAGGAAAAGAGCGACATAGAGACTCTGGATATTCCTGAGCCACCACCCAATTCTGGATATGAATGTCAGCTTCGTTTGCGCCTTTCCACAGGCAAAGACCTCAAGCTTGTGGTTCGCAGCACAGACACAGTATTCCACATGAAGAGACGGTTGCATGCAGCAGAGGGAGTGGAACCAGGTAGTCAGCGGTGGTTCTTTTCTGGCAGACCTCTCACTGACAAAATGAAGTTTGAAGAGCTGAAGATCCCAAAGGACTATGTTGTACAGGTTATAGTGAGCCAACCTGTGCAGAACCCAACACCAGTGGAGAACTGAACTGAGCCCTGTTGGCTGCCTCCCACATCCGTCTGCTCCTTTTTATTGCTATTGTTGTCATTTCCTACTCTACGGCGTGAAATTTATTTCACTGCTCTAAATTCCCTATGGATGGATTTAGTTCTGAGGAATTACCAGTGAAAAATTCCATCTGTGATGGAGACCAACAAAAATAATAAAACACAAAGAGCCAGGCTTTGAGACTCATGTAATTACAATATCTAATTTGAAAGGCAGTTAAGAAATAGATAACCATTTATTTTAAAACACTCAACAACTATGTAATGGCTGTATTTCAGTGACTTGGACTGTAAATGAAACATTGCATCCATGAAGGACAGCACCAAGCACCTTTTTGAATACAGAATTTTTTAAGAAAAATATATCAAATTATATAATTTCCAGAAACCATAAACAATGGATATAAAACTTAAGTTTTCTTTCTTTTTTTTTTTTTTTTTTGTTAATGGAAACTGAAAAGAGCAGTATTTGAGGTTGCTTCTGTTCTGGTTTTTTATTCTTAGCTCAATTAATATTTAGCCATAAATGAAAAGAGACTGACAAATTGTGCTTTAGTGTTGCTTCCTCAGCCCACATGTCGAGCTCCTTATTTACATTCACACTAACGTTTGGTGCCTTCCAGCACATTAGTGGCAGGCACCTTTCCGGAACACTAGGCAATAATTTCGTCAATACAGTCAGGTCTCTGATTTTCAACGGATACTCAGTTGAAAGGTCGCTGTCATCTTGCTGCATAAGTATTTTGAAAGGTCTATGTAATGAAGCCGTTTTTATATCCAGGCTTAGAAGTTCACTACTATATAGTACCTTCATTGATCTATCTATTCTGCTTGGAACTCTTCATAGCTAAGTATAACCCCCAAATGCATGGTTCCTGGGCCAGGAAACACCAGAATCAAGTATAGCTGTTCCCACTACAATTTAATAAAGTAAATGATCTCCTCCACTTTGCATGGAGGAGTGTAAGGAAAGCCTATTCTATCTGTGCCTGGGAGAACTGTGCCTATTTTCAATCTTTTAGGGGAAATTTCAACTCAAAATTTCTTAAGTGTGAAAAGTTTACTGGTGTCACATAAACATTAGCAGTGAGACCAAATAATGAAACATTGCTTTATACCTTAGTGCTTTCCAGTTCACTGTTACCTCTAGTCATGGTAGATGACAATTTTCCTCCCTCATCTTTTGTAGCAAAGAAGCAAATTAAGAGTCTTTTGCAAGTTAGATTAGGGGACTGAAAAATCCAGGGAGATAACCTGATTCTTCTCTACTATGACTGGAGTAAAGCTGCCAAGAGTTAGGTTTAATTTGGAGCCTTTTAAAAGTTGGTTCCATAAGTGAGAAAGGGGGGCTGACATGTGACCACTGAGCCCCTGAGAATCCATGAGATGGAAAAGTACAGGCAAGAAGGCACTTAACGCTGTTCTCAGTCAGAAAATGTCAGCCCTCCACACCTATTTGGATGTGAAGTGCATTATTAATTTTAATGACAAAATGAAACTGCTAATTAGTTTAAATGTAATGTTTAAATGGTATTGAATTTCCTATAGCCTGATTAAATCTGTAATTGTAACATCACGTTTCTGAGAGCTTTAACTACTTCCTTATTTTTATGTAATCATTTTAAAGATTGTGGCTATATCTAATTTAAATTTGCTGATGATTGAATCTAAATTCAAGCAAAGACCACAGCATTAATCCCAAAGGAGAATTTTTTTTGTGTTTAGAGGTGGAGATATTAGGGTAATTCAGTGTACTGCTCCTGTCTTCAAAGTTTTTGTTCATTTGTGTGCCACATCGAATAGCAGCACTTCTCAAAGTTTGTCAACTGGAAAAGAAAAAATGTTTAAAACTATTTTTTCTTAAGCAAATTTGGTGATGTCATCATTATTTATGATATCGATTGGTAAAAGGTCTTTGTTGAGGGTTTGAGCTCTCTTTTTTAAGAGTTTATTTTATTTTAAAGGAACATATACTTTGAATAACAATTCTCTGGGCATGTTTAACTAACCTAGATGGGAAAACCATGGTGCTGTTTAATTGTAAATAGATTGCTATAAGATTGGACCAGTACTTGATGTGTATAATTTTAGTACGTAGGGTTTATGTGCTTTTTTTTAAAAAAAAAAAAAAAAGTTCAATTTTTCTCTTTGTCTTTGCCTTTATAATTGGTTTCTAATTGTTTTTACTCTCTATGTAAGGGTAATTGCCTCATTCTAAGTGAGAATTGTGAAGGTTTTCCTCCTTTTTAAAACCTTTGCTCAATAAATAACAGGTTCATTATCACCAAACTTAGGCTCTGCTATGCCAAGTCATACATGGTCATTTATAAATGTGCTTCATCTTCTGCATTGAAATCTTGGTCTAAAATAGGTTGTGCTTTTCTTTTTCTTTTTGTTTTTTAAGAATCATGCTGGCCGGGTGCCGTGGCTCATGCCTGTAATCCCAGCACTTGGGGAGGCTAAGACGCGAGGACTGCTTGGGCTCAGGAGTTCAAGACCCAGCCTGGGCAATATAGAGGAGACCCCATCTCTACTAAAAATTAAAAAATTGGCCAGGCGTGACAGAGCACGCCTGTAGTCCCAGCTATTTTGGAGGCGGAGTTGGGAGGATCGCTTGAGCTGGGATGTCAAGGCTGCAGTGACCCATGATCATGCCATTTTACTCCAGCCCGGGTACATTTCATGGAAAGTAGGTGATGCTTCATAGTTTTATGAAGTAAGCAATACACACCCATGGAAAAAGAATCCAGATATATCAAGGTGAAAAGAGTCTTTGACTCCTGTCGCTCTTGTTTCTCCTCCCCAGAGGTAACAACTTTGACCATTTTCTGGGTATCTTTAAACTTGAGCATGCATCAGAATCACGTGGAAGCTTATTAAAACAGGTTGCTTGACACTTCAGACGTTCTGAGTCAGTAGATCTGGGTGTTGGCCTATAACTTGCATGCTTGAAAGTTCCCGGTTGTGCTGCTGCTGCTGCTGCTGATCTGGCAGGCGCACTCGAGAGCCACCCTTCTAGTGTATATGGCTATATTCGTTCCACCTCATTTTTTTCCATAAATACATATACTATTCTGCACTCTGTTTTTTTCTAAAATGGTAAACCTCAGAGATCATTCAGCATACACAGATCTAGATCTGCATAATTCCTCTTAATAGGTGCAGTGGTACTCCATGGTCTGGGCATACCATAGTTACATCAGTGTCTATTCTGGTAGGCTTTGCTGTTCCAATTTTTTTGCTACTGTGAACCGTGCTGCAGTGAGTTTCCTTTGTTATAGGTAAGATCTTTGTCTGTGTATACATAGGTATAGGAATTGCATTCTATAGATTTATGTGACTTGTCCTCCAAAGCGATTTTACCAGTTAATCCTTATACTACAGCAATATGACTGCTCTAATTTTTCTACACCCTGACCACCTTTCTGATCTTTGACAATCTGATAAGAACTTTGTCCTGTGGTTTTGCTTTGTATTTTCCTTATGAGTGAAGTTTAACATTTTACTATATTTTAAGGCCACTTTTTTTTCCTTTTTTTTTTTTTTTTTTTTTTCTGTGAATGTTCTGTTTGCCCATATTCCTATTGCATTTTGGTCTTGACTCAAGACTTATGAGTACCCATTCTGTATTCAGGGAATTAGTTCTTTTCTATCATGTGTTGCCACGTCTTTTGTTTGTGTGGAATTTACCTTGTGCGAATTTTAAGTTTTTCATGGTCAGATCTGTCAGTCTCTTATTTTACAGCTTCTGGGTTTTCTTCTTAACCTCAAAAGATCTTCCCCAATCTGAGGTTATAAAAATGTTTCCCCAATCCAAGGTTAAAAAATATTTCTCATGTGTTTCCTTTTTGGTTTCATTGTTATGTGAAATTTATTTTGGTGAAAGAAGTAGGGTAGCAATCCACATGTATTTTTTCAAATAGCTGCCTTACTTTTCTGGGTAATACTTACTGAATAACTTGTATCTATCTTTTCCCCATTAATGTGAAAAAAATCCTCATTTTATGACAAATTTTTAAGACACTATAGTGTTTTAATGGTCTTATTAATTGGACAAATTAGCAGATATACATTGTGTCCACCTCCAACTCTCAAATACTGTAATTTAGTGTTTTCACTTATGGAGAGGAAAGAATGAAGCTGATAACCTCCCTTGCTATAGCCAATCTTCTGTGATGTCTGTTTGGGCCTCTTGTGGCTCGTCTGATCCTCTTGATTCTGTAGGCTGCGAAGGTGGGTAACTGTCCCACTCAGCGGATGTCAGCATAGTGCATTTGTCTCTTTCTAATCATTGTCTTTAGTATGAGGCTTAAGATGATGAGACATGAACTCTAAGGACTGGTGGAAGATGTCGGGTTGATGCAAAGGGGATTGCGGTTTTGTCATTGCGTTTAATGCTTTTATTGCCAGTGGCAAAAACTGCAGTTCCCTTTGCACCAACCTAATAAATAATCTCACTTTATTTATGGTTAGCTTCCTCCAAATGTCTTCCCTCTTTGTAGTGGATGTAGATTGTGGAGGAACCAGTCTGTTGGCCTGGGCTGAAACTGTAGCTGGGTAAGCCCTCCCTCCCATTAGGCCTGCATTCCTCTACCTCTGCAGGTGCTGCTCTCGCCCCAAGGCTGAGGCCACCTGAACACACTTGGTTGACCAAAACGTTTCAGTGCAACTGTGACATAGTAATAATACAGAGTGTTGGTACCATCCAAAAACATACCTAAATATACATTGTCTAGTAAACTCTACCCTTAAAAGCATAATCTGATGGGCTAATTCACTGTGGAAATAGTGAAACTTACATTGAAGCATCTAACACATACCTACAAACACATTTAAAATTTTTTATCATAAAATGTAATTATGAAAAAGTCCTAAAGTGGCTGGGCGCGGTGGCTCATGCCTGTAATTCCAGCACTTTGGGAGGCCGAGGCAGGCAAATCACGAGGTCAGGAGATCGAGACTATCCTGGCTAACACGGTGAAACCCCGTCTCTACTAAAAATATGAAAAAATTAGCTGGGTGTGATTGCAGGCGCCTGTAGTCCCAGCTACTCGGGAGGCTGAGTCAGGAGAATGGCCTGAACCTGGGAGGTGGAGCTTGCAGTGAACCAAGATGGCACCACTGCACTCCAGCCTGGGCGACAGAGCGAGACTCTCAAAAAAAAAAAAAAAAATCCTAAAGTGCACATTAGTAGATTGTTTTATAAATCGTACTACTAAGTCCCAAAAGAATATCACAGAAATTGTGCATTTGAATTTTCGTTTTGACATTAAGTTTCAGTGTGAGCAATTCAGAGAGATGCTCAGTTTACTGATACCATTCTAGAAGCATCCAGTTTAGGAAGATGCTCTTAAAAGGAAGAACATTTTAAAAATCTGCTAGTTGGGCTGGGCACGGTGACTCACCTGTAATCCCAGCACTTTGGGAGGCTGAGGCAGGCAGATCACCTGAGGTCAGGAGTTCAAGACTAGCCTGACCAACATGGTGAAACCCCGTCTCTACTAAAATACAAACATTAGCTGGTCGCGGTGGCGGGCACATGTGATCCCAGCTGCTCAGGAGGCTGAAGCAGGAGAATCACTTGAACTGGGAGGTGAAGGTTGCAGTGAGCTGAGATTGCATCATTGCACTCTAGCAAGAGCGAAACTTCATCTCAAAAAAAAAAAAAAAAACCAAAAAACTGATAGTTGATTAATTATACCTTTTATAGCCACCCTAATGGTTTCCAGAGTGGAGGGGAAAACTTACAAAACTGCTCATTCCTGAAACTTCAGTCATTTGATGTGGTTTTAAATTACCCTAAATCAGTACCTATATGTACCTATTATCTTTGGCCATCTTTTCTCCCTGCCCCCATCCTGAAACAATAAAGAGTATAGTATTTTCATTGCTTGAGAGACCATGTCTGAAAAAATACATATCCATGGTTACCCTTTTGTTTTGTTTTTAATAGAGACAGGGCCTCACCATGTTGCCCAGGCTAGTCTCGAACTCCTGAGCTCAAGTGATCCACCTACCTCAGCCTCCCAAAGTGGCGGGGTTACAGGCTTGAGCCACTACACCCAGCCATGGTTACCCTTTATATATCTCAGGACCCCTCTGGAAGATAGGAGAGAGAAGCCTTCCTGAAACCTCACTGAAATTTCTTCTCCCAAAACCATGCCTAGATCCCAAGGCTATCTGGTGGCAAAAGCCATTGAGGCTGCCACAAGAAGCAGAAACAGTTTATACCAAGATGAGCTTAGAGGGGCACTTTGGAACTATGGCTAATCTGTAGCTGCCATTTTCTGACCAGATAGTGCTCATCTTTCAGTACAGTGGGTAGATGTAGTAGTGTCCATACTTGCTTGCCAGAGAGTTTCTCCTTGGAGAATAATTGCAAACTCTACCAAATCAAAGGAAGGGAAGAGCACTGTTGTGAGATGACTTGCATCTTTTTGTTTTTCACAATTTCATGAGATACATACCATTATCCCTATATCAGAGGTCAAGTGTCTTGAGTTGTGTTTGTTTTTCTGGTACCATTGTGGGGAAGAGAAGTTTTGGCTGCTAAGTACGTTTGTCACACTTGAAAGCATGAAATCAAAATCCCATGTCTATTAAATATAGAGAGATAGTAATTATTTGCTGTTATTTACAAGTTTAACTTATGAATGACAATCTTAGATAAGCAGTATTCTGGTCTGTTGCACATTGACAAAGTGTAATTAAATTCTATTTTTGATGTTAAGTACTTTGGAACTCATGGAACTCCTTAAGGCCAGTTATATTATTTAATGTATCCTTAAGAAATCCTTGGTTTATAGTAAATGAGCTGTATTTATTTTTTGAGCTGTATTTAACTTCTTTCTTGAGAAATTTGTGGTAGCAGGAGATGTGGTGATTGATAACATTGTGCAAAATAGATTTCCAAGCCAATGAAATCCCAGCTTAAAACTTGAATCTGCTGAAACTAAAATGAGCTACTCAGATACTGGCTCTAAGCACAGGCATCTAATTGACCTTGAATTTGAATCCTGGTCCTCCCTCTTGCGAGCTATATGTAAGGTCCTTAATCTTTCTAGGTCTCAATTTTCTCATCTGCACATTGAGGATAATAATACCTAATTCATAGGGCCATAAGAATAAATCATGCATTTAAAGAACTACCTAACCCATAGCAAGCACATGATAATATGGTAGCTGTCATCAATAACATTACAGTACAGTTGGGTAGAGAGGGTCATAAGTCCCATCCCAAAAAATATTTTTAAATTATTCAAGGCATCAAAAAATTAAAATTATGCAAGGGCATGTAATAATTATTTTACCGGGCCAGGCACGATGGCTCACGCCTGTAATCCCAGCACTTTGGAAGGCCAAGGCAGGTGAGTCACGAGGTCAGGAGTTTGAGACCAACCTGGCTAATATGGTAAAACCCCGTCTCTACTGAAAATACGAAAATTAGCCGAGCATGGTGGCGTGTACCTGTAGTCCCAGCTACTCGGGAGGCTGAGGCAGGGAGAATCACTTGAGCCTGGGAGGCAGAGGTTGCAGCGAGCCGAGATTGCGCCACTGCACTCCAGCCTGGGTGACAGAGCGAGACTTGGTCTCAAAAAATAATTATTATTATTTTACCCTAGTAAATTTGGTACACTTGTTTAAGTACTTAACTCAGAATCATTAAGATTCTAAGAAGAACATAGCCTCCATATCCTTAAATGTCAACTACTGTGTGGTTGGAGCACTTCACCATTGGCTAATTTGAAATCTCAGTCACCTACGTGGCCTTAGCCTAGGAAGTAGGAGACTATTGGACCACTAATGACCAGGAAAGCTGCACCTTTTTTCACCTACCTGGCTCCAGTATGTTGTGTTAGCAATTAGTTGAATACAGAGGAAGCTATTGATCAGGGTTGATCTGAAAAGCAGCAGCAGAATTGAGACATGTCAACAAAATGAAAGTGGTTATTCCACATTACATTATTGTGAGTTCTGTGTGAGGTCAAGAGGTTATTAAAATTCAGAACTTGGCTGGGCACAGTGCTCACACCTGTAATCCCAGCACTTTGGGAGGCTAAGGTGGGTGGATAACTTGAGGTCAGGAATTTGAGACCAGCCTGGGCAACATGGTGAAACCCCATCTCTACTAAAAATACAAAAAATTAGCTGGGTATGGTGGTAATCCCAGCTACTCGGGAGACTGAGACATGAGAATCACTTGAACCCAGGAGGCAGAGGTTGCAGTGAGCCCAGATCATGCCACTGCACTATAACCTGGGCGATACAGCAAGACTGTGTCTCAAAAAAAAAAAAAAAAAAACATTATAAAGATACCCACTTTGATGCTCTGAATTTATTTTTAGACATGTTAACAGTCTTCATCAATGTTCATGTTCTGTACTTTCAGATCCCATGTTTTTCCAAGAGATTCTTTCGGCTTACATCTACTTGATGTGACATTTTCTTTTTGAGTAGAGACTTCTCGTTCTCTCTCCTTTTTCTGTCTCCTTTTTCTTTCTCCTCTGTTTTCTGCCTCCTCTGTAATTTGTCAATGTAGATGATTGTATACAACTTAAATTCCTGATAATTAAGAAGCTTTGGGTTGGGGGGGGGGAAGAAAAATTATTTCAGGAAAAACTTGATACTTTGTTTCAGATGATAGCAGGATTGTATTCATTTTTATTTTTAAAACTTGGAAAATTAAAGACACTTGGTAATTGGGACATAATTGTAGTCTGATTGTAGTCGAGTACCCAGGAATAGTCTATTGTAGATGCTAAAGGAACAAGGGTCACCTTTTTTTTTGAGACGGAATCTCTCTCTGTCGCCCAGGTTGGAGTGCAGTGGTGCTCTCTCGGCTCACTGCAACCTCCGCCTCCCAGGTTCAAGCGATTCCCCTGCCTCAGCCTCCTGAGTAGCTGGGATTACAGATGCACACCACCACACCTGGCTAATTTTTGTATTTTTAGTAGAGATGGGGTTTCACCATGTTGGTCAGGCTGGTCTCGAACTCCTGACCTCATGACCCGCCCGCCTCAGCCTCCCAAAGTGCTCGGATTACAGGCGTAAACCACTGCACCCGGCCTCTTTTTTTTTTTTTTTTTTTTGAGACGGGGTCTCACTTGGTCACCCAAGCTGGAGTGCAGTGGTGTGATCTTAGTTCACTGCAACCTCCGCCTCCCTGGTTCAAGCAATTCTCCCATCTCAGCCTCCTGAGTAACTGGGCTTACAAGCATGTGCCACTATGCCTGGCTAATTACGTTTTTAGTAGAGACAGGGTTTCACCATGTTGGCCAGGCTGATCTCGAACTCCTGGCCTCAAGTGATCCGCCCACCCCAGCCTCCCAAAGTGTTGGGATTACAGTCATGAGCCATGGTGCCCAGCACAAAGGTCACTTTCTTCTATTAGGTTGGTACAAAAGGCAAAAGTAATTGCGGCTTTTGCCATTACTTTTCTTTTCTTTTTTTTTTTGACACGGAGTCTTGCTCTGACGCCCAGGCTGGAGTGCAGTGGTGCCATCTCGGCTCACTGCAAGCTCTGCCTTCCAGGTTCACACCATTCTCCTGCCTCAGCCTCCCGAGAAGCTGGGACTACAGGCGCCCGCCACCATGCCCAGTTAATTTTTTTGTATTTTTAGTAGAGACGGAGTTTCACCATGTTAGCCAGGATGGTCTCGATTTCCTGACCTCGTGATCCACCGGCCTCGGCCTCCCAAAGTGCTGGGATTACAGGCGTGAGCCACCACGCCCGGCCCCAGCCTGCCAGCTTTCAATGGCAAAAACCGCAATTACTTTTTTCACCGACCTTTACCATGTCAAGTCCAGAGGTTTCAGGCTGGCATCTAATGTTGTTCACAGTGTGATCATTGTTTTCAACCTTAGCTGCCACTTGTTTCCCCAATGTGGATTTCCTCTTTAAATAGGCAGAATTAACTCTCTTCACCATAGCTTTCTCTTAGGATTTCTTTTTTTGAGACAGGATCTCATTATGCTGCCCAGGCTGGCCTGGAACTCCTGGGCTCAGGCGATCCTCCCTTCTCAGCCTCCCAAGGAGCTGTGACTACAGGTGTACACCACAGTACCCAGCCCTTAGGATTATGCTCAGCTGCTCTCATTCATCATATAATCTCTTCCTGTTTAATTCAAATCTACAAACTCTTCCCCCAACACCAAACGACTACCATGTTATTAAATTTCCTCTAAAGTATAATTTTGTATCCATATTATATGATGTAGCATTTTTTGTTTGTTTGTTTGTTTGTTTGTTGAGACGGAGTCTCCCTGTGTCCCCCAGGCTAGAGTGCAGTGATGTGATCACGACTCACTGCAACCTCCACCTCCCAGATTCAAGCGATTCTTCTGCCTCAGCCTCCCGAGTAGCTGGGATTACAGGCGCCTGCCACCACGCCGGGCTAATTTTTGTTGTTGTTGTTGTTTTTAAGTCGGAGTTTCCCTCTTGTTGCCCAGGCTGGAGTACAATGCAATGGCATGATCTTGGCTCACCGCAACCTCCACCTCCCGGGTTCAAGCGATTCTCCTGCCTCAGCCTCCTAAGTATCTGGGATTACAGGCATGTGCCACCACACCCAGCTAATTTTGTATTTTTAGTAGGGATGGGGTTTCTCCCTATTGGTCAGGCTGGTCTCAAACTCCTGGCCTCAGGTGATCCGCCCACCTCAGCCTCCCAATTCTGGGATTAGAGGCGTAAGCCACCGCGCCCAGCCAATTTTTGTATTTTTGTGTTTTTAGTAGAGACAGGGTTTCACAATGTTGGCCAGGCTAGTCTCAAACTCCTGTCCTCAGGTGATCTTCCCGCTTCCGCCTCCCAAAGTCCTGGGATTATAGGCTGAGCCCCTGAGCCTGGCCATGATAGAGCAGTTAGTCCACCCTTTCTCTTCAAGGGCCCATAAGTCTCTTAAGTTTTTTTCTGATCCTAGTGCCAAGCAATATGCTTATTTGACTAGGTTTTTCCCGCCCTCCTCCTCTCCCATCTGTATGTAGTAAGACATTTTTCTCTGCTTATGGAAGGAAAGAGGCTGCCACACAGATGCCACATTTTGGATCTGTACTTACATTGTCACCTGTAACGTCAAAGTCATGGAAGAGATCTTTGAGTTCCTGTTTGTGAATATTGAAGAGAAATCTGTACATTCCAAAGTTTTTTGCACCAATTCTCAGATCCCCTTTCAGGTCAAGCAAGTCAAAGACAGGCCGGGAATGACGATACATAAACTGCCCTTCCAAATGGTTCTATTGCGAGAGAAATAGGTGAGATGAGCAACAGGGTTGTCGATGCTGCTTTCTAAACTTGTTTCCTCAAGACGTATCTTCACCAGCCCCTTCCCTAGAGAGCTAAAAGCAAAAGAGAAAATCAGAAGCTCAGGGCTGAAAGGGTTCTATCATCGATGCAGGAAGTCTCACTTCAGCGTCTGCATTCGAAAGGAACTTGAATTCTGCCACCTGTAATGATCAATTCTGCTAGACAGAAGTCGGGTTACCATAATGCATTTCCTTACGTTCAGTGAAAGTCTTGTAAAACATCATGGCATGGGTGATAAAATGATGACCTCCTTCCCTCAAAAAAACGGGAACTGAGGCCGGGTGCGGTGGCTCACACCTATAATCCCAGCACTTCAGGAGGCTCGAGGCGGGCAGATCACTTGAGGTCAGGACTTTGAGACCAGCCTGGCCAACATGGTGAAACCCCATCTCTACTAAAAATACAAAAAATTAGCCAGGTGTGGGGGTGTGCACCTGTAGTCCCAGCTACTTGATCTATTGAACCCAGATGGTGGAGGTTGCAGTGAGCCGAGATCGCGCCACTGAACTCCAGCCTGGGCCAGATCGAGACTCAGTCTCAAAAAAAAAGGAACTGGGTAAGTACATACTGGAAATGTATATATGGTAAGAAAAGACCTCCGAAGGAGTGAGGCATTCAAGCTAGCTGGTGATTCTCTGAAAATCACCAGCTAGAGCGAGTGAGGAAAGGAATGCCAAGAAGGGATGCGATGGGCCACATCTGTCCTCTATGAGGAGGGGCAGAGTAGGAGGGCGGCCAAGAGGCTGGGGCTGCAGCAGGGAGAGGCTGTTGAAAAACCTGAATCATTCGGGAACCAAAACTCATTTTCCCCACCACCCATCTTCCTCTTTTTAGTGAAAGGAAGAAAACATGTACTCCTAATTCAGTGTTCCCATTAGCAAGAGGGTGGCAGCAGCTGTGCGGTTACTTGCCTGGTGGGCCAGCAGCATACACACCAGCATGTAGAACTGCTCAAAGCCGATCTCGCCCATAGCGTTCCAGTCCAGCATGTCAAACACAATGTTGATCTGTGCCTTTTTCAAGTCAGTCACATGATGAAGGAAGTGATAGAACAGCACATCTGTTAAGGTGGACAGGTGAGGAGATGTGTTATTTGAATATAGCTCCAAAATGCTAAACAGCTAGAAGCCACATAAACGGTAGTGATGTTGGAAGCTTGTTGATCTAGGAAGAATGATGGTAACATTTTGTTTCTGGCTTTGCCACTGTACTTTCTACAATTCCTCAAACCTTCATTGCCCTTGAGCTTGTGGAAAAGCACTGGACCTGGAGTTGTGGAGAATGAGATCGTGGACAGGGCTTGGCTCCTGCCCGCAGCTCACACTGCATGGAGCAGACAGATGTGCACACAGCACTAATAAAAGGCAAAGTGCTAACATACAAAACGGGCACAGAGTGCTCCTCATGTATGAAAGGGAGAGCTTAATTCTCACTGGGGACTGAGAACACTTTCTTGGAGATGCTGACATTTTTCCTGAGCCTTTCCCTTGAGGAATAAAAAAATCATTCCCCCTCAGCCAGGCGCGGTGGCTCATGCCTGTAATCCCAGCACTTTGGGAGGCCAAGGCAGGTGAATCACGAGGTCAGGAGTTCGAGACCAGCCTAGCCAATATGGGGAAACCCTGTCTCCATTAAAAATACAAAAATTAGCCAGGCGTGGTAGCACGCACCTGTAGTACCAGCTACTCAGAAGGCTGAGGCAGAAGAATTGCTTGAACCCAGGAGGCAGAGGTTGCAGTGAGCCGAGATTGTGCTACCGCACTCCAGTCTGGGCAACAGAGCAAGACTCTGTCTCAAAAACAACAATAAAAGTCATTCCCCATCTATAAACGCCTTGATATGCCTCATGCTTGTATAAAGCAAATGCATTTGGCTGTAGGGGGAAGAGAACAAACCTTATTTACCACCTTATGTGTTAGGCACTTTATTTATTTTTTATTTATTTTTTGGCTGGAGTGCAATGGCACATTCATAGCTCACTGCAGCCTCATCCTCCCAGGCTCAAATGATCCTCCCACCCCAGCCTCCCAAGTAGCTGGGACCACAGGTGCATGCCACCATGTCCAGGTAATTTTTTAATTTTTTGTAGACATGGGGTCTCCTTATGTTGCCCAGACTGGTCTCGAACTCCTGGGCTCAAGCAATCCACCTGCCTCTGCCTCCCAAACTGCTAAGATTATATTTATATAAAATAATATATATATAAAATAATATATATGTGTGTGTGTAAGCCAGTGCACCCAGCCATGTTAGGCACTTTAAATGCCACATTTCACTAAATCCTGATAACCCTACAGAGAAAGTGGCATCATACTGAGAGGTGAAGCCAACTGGACTTCCTGAGTTGAGTGGGGGACTTGGAGAACTTTTCTGTCTTACAAGAGGATTGTAAAAACACACCAATCAGCACTCTGTGTCTAGCTAAAGGATTGTAAATGCACCAATCAACATTGGGTAAAAAAACAACAATGAGCGCTGTATGTCTAGCTAAAGGATTGTAAATACACCAATCAGCACTCTGTAAAAATGCACCAATCAGCACTCTGTGTCTAGCTAAAGGATTGTAAATGCACCAATCAACACTCTGTAAAATGGACAAATCAGCACTCCGTAAAATGGACCAATCAGCACTCTGTAAAATGGACCAATCAGAACTGTAAAATGGACCAATCAGCAGGATGTGGGCAGGGACAAATAACAGAATAAAAACTGGCCACCCCAGCCAGCAGTGGCAACCCACTTGGGTCCCCTTCCACGCTATGGGAGCTTTGTTCTTTTGCTCTTCACAATAAATCTTGCTGCTGCTTACTCTTTGGGTCTGTGCCACCTTTGAGAGCTGTAACATTCACTGCGAGCATCTGCAGCTTCATTCTTGAAGTCAGGGAGACCACTTGCACCCACCAGAAGGAACCAACTCCAGACACAATACCCTTTATAGTAAGTCTCAAATATCAATTAGTGTGTATTAGCATTTCTCATACTGTAATGGGGATACACTTGGGGGATATTGTAAAACTACAGATTCTGATTGAATAAATCTGGCATGGAACTTGAGACTGCCCATTTCTCCAAGCTCCTAGGTGATGTGGCTGCGGCTAATGTGAGGACCACACATTGAGCAGCAAAGGTGTGCCTCATGCTGGGCGCAGTGGCTCCTGCCTGCAATCCTAGCACTTTGGAAGGCTGAGGCGGGCGGATTACCTGAGGTCGGGAGGAGATCAGCCTGACCTCATGGAGAAAACCCGTCTCTACTAAAAATACAAAATTACCCAGGCATGGTGGCGCATGCCTGTAATCCCAGCTACTCGGGAGGCTGAGGCAGGAGAATTGTTTGAACCCGGGAGGCAGAAGTTGTGGTGAGCCAAGGTTGTGCCATTGCACTCCAGCCTAGACGACAAAAGTGAAACTTTGTTTCCAAGGAAAAAAAAAAAAAGTTATGCTTCACGTAGTAAGTGGCAGAGCTGGGATTCGAGTGTGGATTTGCCTGACCGTGGTGTTTTTCCCATGGTGAAGCTCTTTCTGCATTAGTTAATGCATATTTAATCATACATTCAGAAGAAAAAATACTGAAAAACTCTTTAAAAACTGGAAAGTTTTTTGTTTTCTTTTTTGTTGTTTTCATTTACAAGATCTTGTTGCATTACCAAGTACATAGAAGTTTTTTGCCTGCCATTCTACTCATTAATCATGAATAAAAGATGAAAAAAACAAACATGGCAATACACTTAAACAGTGGTGTGTGGCTGTCTACAGTTGTATGTACAAATTACAGTAACAAGGGATTTTTACATTTATCTGCATGTGTTTCCCCTTACTCACTAATTACAGAAACTATCTCCTGCATAAGAAATGGCTCCATTGGCCAGGCGCGGTGGCTCACACCTGTAATCCCAACACTTTGGGAGGCCGAGGCAGGAGGATCACCTGAGGTCAGGAGTTTGAGACCAGCCTGACCAACATGGAGAAACCCCATCTCTACTAAAAATACAAAATTAGCCAGATGTGGTGCCACATGCCTGTAATCCCAGCTACTCAGGAGGCTGAGGCAGGAGAATCGCTGGAACCCAAGAGGCAGAGGTTGCAGTGAGCCAAGAGCGCGCCATCGCACCCCAACCTGAGCAACAAGAGTGAAACTCCATCTCAAAAAAAAAAAAAGGCCAGGCACGGTGGCTCACGCCTGTAATCCCACCACTTTGGGAGGCCAAGGCAGGTGGATCACGAGGTCAGAAGATCGAGACCATCCTGGCTAACACGGTGAAACCCCGTCCCTACTAAAAATGCAAAAAATTAGCCCGGCATGGTGGCGGTCGCCTGTAGTCCCAGCTACTCAGAGGCTGAGGCAGGAGAATGGTGGGAACCCGGGGGGCGGAGCTTGCAGTAAGCCAAGATCACGCCTAGGCGACAGAGCGAGACTGGGTCTCAAAAAAAAAAAAAAAAGTCTCCACTGAATACGTAAAACATATCTGTGTAATGTGGAGTCCCAACTGCAGCCAGCTAAAGGCAGAGCAAATCAGGAGTCACAATACAATGTCATGATTTGGGGGCTTCTGACCGCCTCTTGATGTTCCTTCTCCACACCTCCCTGGATATGAGCACCTGGAAACAACACACCACATGTATACACAGTGATGTTTGTGTAGTTGCTCCTTGAGAAATGTTTCCAGGTGCAACTTAGTGACTACTTAACAAAGAGTGATTTGAGGCTCACGCCTGTAATCCCAGCACTTTGGGTGGCTGCAGTGGGCGGATCACTTGAGGTCAAGAGTTCAAGACTAGCCTGGCCAACATAGTGAAACCCCGCCCGTCTTTACTAAAAATACAGAAATTAGCTGGAGTGGTGGTGCACAGCTGTAGTCCCAGCTACTCAGGAAGCTGAGGCAGGAGAATCGTTTGAACCTGGGAGGTGGAGGCTGCAATGAGCCAAGATTGGGCCAGTGCACTCCATCCTGGGTGACAGAGCAAGACTCCATCCCAAATAAATAAATAAATAAAGACTGTTTTGAAACCGGCGGACTCTGGCTCACCCAAGTCTCCAAGGCCTTAAGTCATTCTCCCACAGGAAGGCAAACATTAAGGCTGTGCCTTCCCCCTTCCAGGTCACTCTCCAGTCCCTCTGTGACCAGAAGACATGAGCATGGCGTTACCTCCTGGGTGTTGTATCAGCAGGGAGTGATCTGGTTACCAGGGAGCTTAGACTCCTCAAGTATCCCAGCAAGACTCAGCGTGGGCTTTGCAGGCAGAGAGCCCAGCATTTCCATCTCAGCCTTTTATTTACAGTTAGGTCCCCTGCAGCTGCCTTATCTAGGGCAGGGTTATTGCGAAGATTTGGCAACGCACTGTATGTAGATCTCTATGTAAAGAGAAAAAGAAGGTGTCCTCTTTTTATTGTTTTTAAAAATTGAATGAGCTCCTTAAAATCATGACTGAGGAACCCCTTACTCACAAATGACATTTCTCTCTCTGAGGTCAGAACGAGTGAATGGATAGGATACCTTATTTATACTCAGTCCTAAAAATAACCTAAAGTGTTTTAATTGGACGTCTATTAGTGTGTGAACTCAACAAGCACGGCTGAGATCTGCAGTTTTTTTTTTTTTTGTTTTTTTTTTTTTTTTTGGTCATTCACAAGTACCAGTGAGTAGAAGGGACCCTGCAGCTCATCAGATTCAAACGTCACCATGACAGATAAGAAGAGTCTTGCTGAGGGGTCTCCAGAGTTAGTGCCTGAGCGGGGCTCAGCTCCCAAGAATAATAATTAGAATAATAACAAACACTTATTAAGTCCTTACGATGCATCAGACACTGTGCTAAGCATTTGCCATACATTATCTCATTATCTTTTTTTTTTTCCAACTATGAGATGGACTCCATTATGAGAAGCCTCACCTCTAGATGAGGAAAATGAGACTTAGAGAGGGTGATGTTGTATTATCCACATCACCAAGGAATAATGGGTGTGGAGCCAGGATTCCACCAGAGTCTGCAATTTTCTCCTCCCAGCTGAACTGTCCCCAATGTCAATTCTGAGTTGGCAACTTCTCTCTGTGCTTCAACTAGAAGATAAAATATTTACTAACAGGCCAGGTGCAGTAGCTCACACCTGTAATCCCAGCACTTAGGGAGGCCGAGGCAGGAGGATCTCCTGATGTCAGGAGTTCGAGACCAGCCTGGCCAACATGGTGAAACCCCGTCTCTACTAAAAATACGAAAAATTAGCCGGCCGTGGTGGCAGACACCTGTAATTCCAGCTACTCAGGAGGCTGAGGCAGGAGAATCGCTTGAACCCTGGAGTCGGAGATTGCAGTGAGCCGAGATTGCGCCACTGCACTCCAGCCTAGGTAACAGAGCAAGACTCCATCTCAAAAAAAAAAAGTACTAACAAAATAGTTTCTGGCTCTGCAAGTTTTCCTGCACATTAGCTAAAACCCAGGTAAGGACCCAGAGGAGACATGTCTGAAAGTACTGACCATTCAAGGTGTTCTTGCCGTGCACATCCAGAATGTGAAAATATTCCGCCAAAGCCTTCACGTTTCTCACGGATAATAAACAGTATATTTTGTCCAGATAGAGGTACCACAGAAACGATCCTTGCTTCAGTCTCATCTTCGGACTCTGTAAACTGAAGGCTCTGGCAACCAGAAATAGAATACAGAATCCTGCCTCAGAAGTAGAATGTTGGATAGGGTGTGTGAGATCTGGCAGCAGTAAAGGTAAACACGTCAGAGGAAACAGTCAAAAATTAAAATTGCTGCTGCTTAATTTTTCCAGCTATGCTATAGATAGATATCTGTTGTCCGAAACCTCTTGGTAATGTGATTATCCTCGTGTCACTAAAATACAATCAGTTCTGAAAGAGATCCACAGGCTGTTCAGAAACGAATGAGAGAATGTGCTGCATAGGAAAACTGCTACACAGCCCAAGTGGTTTTCAGAACATTTATAGCCTAAATCATTTATTAGAAACAAGAAAACTTGAAAAACACATGGAAAAGTACTAAAAGAGCCTAGAATAACTACAGTATAACAATGCCAAACAGAAAAAGTTTTCTTTCTTTTTTTTTTTTTTTTTTTTTGAGACGGAGTCTTGCTCTGTCACCCAGGCTAGAGTGCAATGGCACAATCTCAGCTCACTGCAAGTTCCGCCTCCCGGGTTCACACCATTCTCCTGCCTCAGCCTCCCGAGTATGTGGGACTACAGGTGACAGGCACCCACCAACACGCCCAGCTAATTTTATGTATTTTTAGTAGAGACAGGGTTTCATCATGTTGGCCAGGATGGTCTCGATCTCCTGACCTTGTGATCCCCCTGTCTTGGCCTCCCAAAGTGCTGGGATTCCAGGCATGAGCCACCGCACCCTGCCTCTTTTTTGTTTTTTTCTTTTTTTTGAAACAGGGTTTCACTCTTATCACCTAGGCTGGAGTGCAATGGCACAATCTCAACTCACCGCAACCTCTGCCTTCCAGGTTCAAATGATTCTCCTGCCTCAGCCTCCCGAGTAGCTGGGATTACAGGCATGTGCCACCACGCCCAGCTACATTTGTGTTTTTAGTAGAGATGGGATTTCTCCATATTGGTCAGGCTGGTCTCGAACTCCCAACCTCAGATTATCCGCCTGCCTCAGCCTCCTGAAGTGCTGGGATTACAGGTGTGAGCCCTGTGCCCAGCCCTTTTCTTTTTGAGACAGGGTCTCACCCTGTCACCCAGGCTGGAGTACATTGGGACGATCACTGCTCACTACAGCCTCCACCGCCCAGGCTCAAGCAATCTTCCCACCTCAACCCCCGAAGTAGCTGGAACCACAGACATGTGCCACCACACCCAGCTAATTTTTGCACTCTTTGTAGACATGAGGTTTTGCCATATTGCACAAGCTGGTCTCAAATGTCTGGGCTCAAGCAATCCACCCTCTTTGGCATCCCAGAGTGCTGGATTTACAGGCGTGAGCCACCGTGCCCGGTCATCACATTTTTAAAAAGCAAAAATGATCAAATAAAATTGAATTTAATAACATTTTATCTAACCCAATATATCCAAAATATTATTTCAATTTCAACATTTTTTTAAAAAATTAAAATCCAGTGTGTATTTTACATATGTCACATCGCAATTTGGACTAGTTACATTCCAAGTGCTTAATAGTCTCATATGGTTAGTGGCTATCACACTGGACAGCACAGATACAGATACATAGAATAGGGCCGAGTGCGGTGGCTCACACCTGTAATCTCGGCACTTTGGGAGGCCGATGCAGGTAGGTCACTTGAGGTCAGGAGTTCAAGACCAGCTTGGCCAATATGGTGAAACCCTCATCTCTACTAAAAATACAAAAATGTGGTGGGCACCTGTATCCCAGCTACTCAGGAGACTGAAGCAGGAGAATTGCTTGAACCTGGGAGGCAGAGGTTGCAGTGAGGTGAGATTGTGACACTACACTCCAGCCTGGGTGACAGAGCGAGACTCCATCTAAAAAAAAAAATAGAGGCCGGACATGGTGGCTCACGCCTGTAATCCCAGCGCTTTGGGAGGCCGAGGTGGGTGGATCATGAGGTCAGGAGTTTGAGACCAGCCTGACCAACATGGTGAAAACCTATCTCTACTAAAAAGACAAAAGTTAGCCGTGCACGTGACACGTGTCTGTGGTTCCAGCTGCTTTGGGGGTTGAGGTGGGAGAATTGCTTGAGCCTGTGAGGTGGAGGCTGCGGTGAGCCAAGATCCTGCCACTGCACTCTAGCCTGGGCCACAGAGCAAGACTCCGTCTCAAAAAAAAAAAAAAGATATAGAGATATAGAGAATAATTTTTCTAGAAAAACTGACTTATGAAGGAATTTAAAACTTTAATCA
Source organism: Rhinopithecus roxellana (assembly GCF_007565055.1). Lineage (NCBI taxonomy): Eukaryota > Metazoa > Chordata > Mammalia > Primates > Cercopithecidae > Rhinopithecus > Rhinopithecus roxellana. The sequence continues at coordinate 173,227,355 of NC_044551.1, forward strand.
ACCAATAACCATAAGAGTAACTAAAAACCAGTAATGAGGCTGGGCACAGTGGGTCATGCCTGTAATCCCAGCACTTTGGGAGCAGAAGCAGGTAGATTACCTGAGGTCAGGAGTTCCAGACCAGCCTGGCCAACATGGTGAAACCCCATTTCTACTAAAAATACGAAAATTAGCTGGGCATGGTGGCACGTGCCTGTAATCCCAGGCACTCAGGAGGCTTAGGCAGGAGGATCACTTAAACCTGGGAGGTGGAGGTTGCAGTTAGCTGAGATTGTGCCACTGCACTCCAGCCTGGGTGATAGAGCGAGACCCCGTCTCAAAAAATAGGAGGCCGGGCGCGGTGGCTCATGCCTGTAATCCCAGCACTTTGGGAGGCCAAGGCGGGCGGATCACCAGGTCAGGAGATCGCGACCATCCTGGCTAACACAGTGAAACCCCGTCTCTACTAAAAATACAAAAACTTTAGCCAGCGTGGTGGCGGGTACCTGTAGTCCCAGATAATTGGGAGGCTGAGGCAAGAGAATGGCGTGAATCCGGGAGGCAGAGCTTGCAGTGAGCTGAGATCAAGCCACTGCACTCCAGCCTGGGCGACAGAACAAGACTCTGTCCCCCAGAAAATAAATGAAAATAAAAAAATAGGCTGGGCACAGTGGCTCACACCTGTAATCCCAGCACTTTGGGAGGCCAAATGGGTGGATCACCTGAGGTCAGGAGTTTGAGACCACCCTGGCCAACATGGTGAAATCCCGTCTCTACTGAAATACAAAAATTAGCCGAGCATGGTGGTATGCGCCTACAGTGCCAGCTACTTGGGAGGCTGAGGCAGGAGAATTGCTTGAGCCTGAGAGGCGGAGGTTGCAGTGAGCCGAGATCACACCACTGCACTCCAGCCTGAGTGACAGGGCGAGACTCCATCTCCACAAAATAAATAAATGTATAAATAAATATTAATTAAATTAAATTAAGCTAAAGGCTAGGCACAGTGGTTCACACCTGTAATCCCAGCACTATGGGAGGCCGAGGCCAGAGGATCACCTGAGGTCACGAGTTCAAGACCAGCCTGGCCAACATGGTGAAACCCCATCTCTACTAAAAATACAAAAATTAGGCTGGGTGTGGTGGCTCACGCTTGTAATCCCAGCACTGTGGGAGGCTGAGGTGGGCAGATCATGAGGTCAAGAGATCAAGACTATCCTGGCCAACATGGGGTAACCCCATCTCTACTGAAAATACAAAAATTAGCTAGGCATAGTGGTGGGTGCCTGTAGTCCTAGCTACTCAGGAGGCCGAGGCAGGAGAATCACTTGAACCCTGGAGGCGGAGGTTGCAGTGAGCTGAGATTATGCCATTGCACTCCAGCCTGTGTGATAAGAGGGAAACTCCATCTCAAAAACAAAACAAAACAAATAAACCTAAAGAGCTTGCACTTCTACTCAGGATATAGAAAGTTAGAATGTTACACCCATCTTAGTGAGAAAAAAGACGATCAACAAAATTGTAACTTTTCTTAAGTATATCATAATACTGAGGTCACAAGGCAATGAATTAACCCAAACTCTAAAAAGGAACAAATTTCTGCAAGGGGAAACAGGGCAGATCCACTGTTTCATCTTTGGCAGAACGTGGCTGACACTGGTGGTCACCATACAAGTAGATAAGAAGAAAACAAGTAAAGTTTTAGCAAATTGTTAATGGCAAAACTTGGGATAATATGTCAGTGTGGAATATCTGGGGATCCCAAATACAAGGGCGCATCACTCCCACTTGTAAGCTCTTTCCCACAGCTCTCCAGTGGATGCTTGTGAGAAAAACTGGGAGCAGGGGAGGACATTGGAGATTAGCACGCCTTGTTGGAGCATGGGTGAAGGAGGTGGCTGGCTTCCACGAGATGAATGCAAAGCCTCCTCTTCTTCAGATGGCTTCTCTCCTTTACAACAACAGCCTTAGGTTGCTAGCAGAGGGGAACAAAACTCCTCACTCCCAGGGTCCAGGTAAAGATGCATGGTTCTTGGGCCGGGCGCAGTGACTCATGCCTGTAATCCCAGCACTTTGGGAGGCTGACGTGTATAGATCATGAGGTCAGGAGTTCAAGACCAGCCTGGCCAGCATGGTGAAACCCCGTCTCTACTAAAAATACAAAACATTAGCCGGGCGAGGTGGCAGGCGCCTGTGGTCCCAGCTACTCGGGAGGCTGAGGCAGGAGAATGGCGTAAACCCGGGAGGCGGAGCTTGCAGTGAGCTGAGATCCGGCCACTGCACTCCAGCCTGGGTGGCAGAGCGAGACTCCGTCTCAAAAAAAAAAAAAAAAAAAAATACAAAAATTAGCTGGGCGTGGTGGTGTGCGCCTATAGTCCCAGCTACTCGGAAGGCTAAGGCAGGAGAATCACTTGAATCCAGGAGGTGGAGGTTGCAGTGAGCCGAGATCATGCCACTACACTCCAGCCTGAGTGACAGAGTGAGACTCCCTCTCAAAAAAAAAAAAAAAACACGATTCTCCCAGGACACAGGAAAGAGATGCATTGCTACTAAGGGGGTGAGGAGAAGGGTGTTACATTTACTGAATTTCTCCAGTATATTAGTTAGGGTGAGTACTTGTTCTGTGAAAGGGCTGCCTATGCAAAGTGAACCCTAAACACAGAAGAAGCTGAGAAACCAAAGAACAAGGCAAATCCCGTTTGTCAGTAGGAGGTGATTTACTGGGGAACTTATAGACAGAAGCATGGTCTTGGGTGGCCACAGACAAACAGAACTCCGCCCCACTACTGCGCAGACCCGGGGCTCACATGCTATGGGGAAAGGAGGTATGTGCTCTAGAGACAATGAAAGGCAACCCCCCAGAAAAGGCAAGAAAGCTATGTGCATCACGGCCTGTAATTTGTATGATAATATCAAGGTTGCTTTGATCTAAAGTCAGGATTCATAGTGAGTACATGTTCTTTCACTAAGGACAGTAAATAAATTAGGAATCAGACTGGATGTGGTGGCTCACGCCTGTAATCCCAGTACATTGGGAGGCCAATGCAGGTGGATCACCTGAGATCAGGAGTTCAAGACCAGCCTGACCAACAAGGCGAAACCCCGTCTCTACTAAAAATACAAAAGTTAGCTGGGTGTGGTGGCAGGTGCCTGTAATCCCAGCTACTCGGGAGGCTGAGGCAGGAGAATTGCTTGAATCTGAGAGGCGGAGGTTGCAGTGAGCCACAATCGTGCCACTGCGCTCCAGCCCGGGTGACAGTGCAAGACTCCGTCTCAAAAAACAAAAAGAAAGAAACTCATAAAGGTGGCAGTCCCTAACACCCTAGCATGCAACTCTCTCGAGACACCTGCACTCCCCTTTCTTGAGTGTGTACTTTTTGCTTTGCAATAAGTCTCCATACTCTCACTACTTTCTTTTATTGATTTATTTTTATGTTTTGAGATGAAGTTTTGCTCTTGTTGCCCAGGCTGGAGTGCAATGATGCAATTTTGGCTCACTGCCACCTCCGCCTCCCAGGTTCAAGCAATCCTCCTACCTCAGCCTCCCGAGTAGCGGGGGTTACAGGTGCCCGCCACCACACCCGGCTAATTTTTTGTATTTTTAGTAAAGATGGGGTTTCACCATGTTGGTCAGGCTGGTCTTGAACTCCTGACCTCAGGTGATCCACTTGCCTCGGCCTCCCAAAGTGCTGGGATTACAGGCGTGAGCCACTGTGCCCGGACAAACTCAGTGTTTTTTATATGCATTTCCCAAATGACTAATGATGTTGAGCATTGCTACATGTGCAAATTTGCCATCTATGTACATTGTCTGTTCTCTTTCAAGACAGACGTACGGGTAGTAATGTGAGGACAGGACAGACATTTCCCATCTCAGACCTACAACACACTTCTCCAAGGAACCATGGTATCATTTAGTAAAAAATTGTTTTTTTTTTTTTTTTTTTTTTTTTTGAGACGGAGTCTCGCTCTGCCACCCAGGCTGGAGTGCAGTGGCCGGATCTCAGCTCACTGCAAGCTCCGCCTCCCGGGTTTACGCCATTCTCCTGCCTCAGCCTCCCGAGTAGCTGGGACTACAGGCACCCGCCACATCGCCCGGCTAGTTTTTTGTATTTTTTAGTAGAGACGGGGTTTCACCATGTTAGCCAGGATGGTCTCGATCTCCTGACCTCGTGATCCACCCGTCTCGGCCTCCCAAAGTGCTGGGATTACAGGCTTGAGCCACCGTGCCCGGCCTCTGCTTGGCTTTTTAGCCTGTGAGCCTATTGGCTCTGTTTTTCTTGGGCTCTTTTTCTAAGTTCTCAGGGATAAAGTAGGCTCCCTAAATAACTTAAGACCTGGCAAAACCCTAGAATAAGAAACTACCACTGAGACGTTGCAATTTATTATAAGAAACATATATTTGGTGGGCCGGGCGCATCGGCTCACGCCTGTAATCCCAGCACTTTGGGAGTCCGAGGCAGGCAGATCACGAGGTCAAGAGATGGAGATCATCCTGGCCATCATGGTGAAACCCTGTCTCTACGAAAAATACCACAATTAGCTGGGTGTGGTGGCGCACGCCTGTTGTCCCAGCTACTTGGGAGGCTGAGGCGGGAGAATCGCTTGAACCTGGGAGGCGGAGGTTGTGGTGAGCCGAGATGGTGCCACAGTAGTCCAGCCTGGTGACAGAGTGAGACTCTGTCTCAAAAAAAAAAAAAAAAAAAAAAAAAAAAAGTCCCTTTTAACCACACCTGAATTTATGTTAATATGGTGATTTTTGGAAATCATCAAATGGGGAGGCTGGTTGCGAGGGGAATCAGCCACGTGATTGAAAGTCTGTCACTTACAGCACCCCACCCAATGGACCTCCAGGGAGTGGGGAAAGGCTGAAGATTGACTCAATCAATAATGGTCAATGAGTTAATTAATCATGACTATGGAATGAACCCTCTGTAAAAAGCAAAAAGGGGCCGGGTGCCGTGGCTCAAGCCTGTAATCCCAGCACTTTGGGAGGCCGAGACGGGCGGATCACGAGGTCAGGAAATCGAGACCATCCTGGCCTACACGGTGAAACCCCGACTCTATTAAAAAATACAAAAAACTAGCCGGGCGAGATGGCGGGCGCCTGTAGTCCCAGCTACTCGGGAGGCTGAGGCAGGAGAATGGCGTAAACCCGGGAGGCGGAGCTTGCAGTGAGCCGAGATCGCGCCACTGCACTCCAGCCTGGGCGACAGAGCGAGACTCCGTCTCAACAAAAAAAAAGAAGAAAAGCAAAAAGGATGGGGTTCAAAGAGATTCTGGGTTGGTGAATCCAGAGCAGGTGAACAGGTGGAGTTGCTGGGAAGAGTGGTGTGCTTAGAAAGGGCAAAGAAGCTTCAGGCTGGCACGGTGGCTCACCCCTGTCATCCCAGCAATTTGGTAGCCCAAGGCAGGAGGATCACTTGAGGCCAGGTGTTTGAGACCAGCTTAGGCAACATGGTGAGACTCCATCTCTACAAAATAAAAAGTTAGCCAGGCCTGTAGTCCTAGCTACTTGGGAGGCTGAGGCAGGAGGATTGCTTGAATCCAGGAGTTTGAGACTGCACTGAGCTATGGTTGAGCTACTACGCTCCAGCCTGGGTGACAGAGCAAGACCCCATCTCAAAAACAACAACAACAACAACAACAAACATTGCCAGGTGTGGTGGTTCACGCCTGTAATCCCAGCACTTCTAGAGGTCGAGGCGGGCAGATCACGAGGTCAGGAGTTCAAGACCAACCTGGCTAATATGGTGAAACCCCGTCTCTACTAAAAATACAAAAATTAGCCAGGCGTGATGGTGCACTCCTATAGTCCCAGCTACTTGGGAGGCTGAGGCAGAAGAATTGCTTGAACTTGGGAGGCAGAGGTTGCAGTGAGCCAAGATCACACCACTGCACTCCAGCCTGGGCGACAGAGCGAGACTCCATCTCAAAAACAAACAAACAAACAAACAAACAAACAAACAAACAAACAAACTCCATACCCCTTCTCATATGCCTTGCCCTATGCATCTCTTCCACCTGGCTGTTACTGACTTGCATCCTTTTATAGTAAACCAGTAATCCAGTAAGTAAACTTTTCCTGAGTTCTGTGAGCTCTTCTAGCAAATTTCTGAACCTGAGGAGGGGGAGGGGATCATGAGAATCTCTGACTTATGGGCAGCCGGTCAGAAACCCAGGTAACAATTTGGATTGGATTTGCACCTGGCATCTGAGAGACTGGGTAGTCTTATGGGACTGAGTCCTTAACCTGTGGGGTCTGTGCTAACTGCATGTAGTGTCAATTGAATTGAATTACAGCACATCTTGGTGTCTGCAGAGAATACGAGAATTGCTTGGTGTGGGAGAAACCCCTATACATTTGGTGGCCAGAACTGAAATATTGAGTGTTTTGAGTTAGAATGTAGAGAGTAAACAAGAATTTGTGCTGATAATTACAGTCACCAAAATGGCTAAAACTAAAAAGACTAGTCTGGGCATGGTGGCTCATGCCTGTAATCCCAGCACTTTGGGAGGCCGAGGCAGGTGGATCACTTGAGGTCAGGAGTTCAAGACCAGCCTGGCCAACATGGTGAAACCCTGACTCAACCAAAAGTATAAAAAATTAGCCAGGCATGGTGGCGTGCACCTGCAATCCCAGCTACTTGGGAGGCTGAGGCAGAAGAATCACTTGAACCCGGGAGGTGGAGGTTGCAGTGAGCCGAGATCATGCCACTGCACCCCCAGCCTGGGTGATAGGGTGAGACTTTGTCTCAAAATAAATAAATAAATAAATAAAATAAATAAAATAAATAAATAAAAAGGACTGATGATATCAGCATGTGACTGGAGCAACTGGAACTCTCTGACATCACTGTGAGAACATAAAATAATATAACCATGCTGGGTGTGGTGGCTCACGCCTGTAATCCCAGCACTTTGGGAGGCTGAAGCGGGTGGATCACGAGATCAGGAGTTTGAGACCAGCCTGGCCAAGATGGTGAAATGCTGTCTCTACTAAAAACATAAAAATTAGCTGGGTATGATGGTATGCTCCTGTAGTCCCAGCTACTCAGGAGGCTGAGGTAGAAGAATCTCTTGAACCCAGGAGGTGGAGGTTCCTGTGAGCCGAGATCGTGCCACTGCACTCCAGCCTGGGTGACAGAGCGAGATTCTGTCTCAAATAATAAAAATAATAATAAAATAATATATGTATATAACCACTTTATAAAATAGTAGCACAGTTTCTTATGAAGTTATCATGCCACTGTACTCCAGCATGGGCGAAGAGTGAGACTGTCTCAAAAAAAGAAGAAAAAAAAAACAAAAAACAAAATTCATGTTGAAAATCCCTAAAACAACACTATTAACAGGTATGGCCTTTGGTAGGTGAATGGGATTAATACTCTTATAAAAGGTACTCAAGGTTGAAGGAAGTACCCTCTTGTCCTTCTGTCCCTTTTTGTCACGTGAGGACATGGTACCAAGGCATCCTATTGGATGCAGAGGGCAGCCCTTACCAGACACCAATCCTGCTGCCACCTTGATCTTGGACTTCCCAGTCTCTAGACCCATGAGAAATAAATTTACTTATCCTTCGCTCCCTCCCTAAACTAAGAAATGTAAGGATTGTTGTAACAGAAGCTGAATGTGGACTTACAGGTGTTTTCTTGGCCTTTAAGCAGGGCAGGCTGAATGAAGTCCTAAGGAGTTAGTGCCCTAGGGAGCAACCCTTGGCCAAGGACAGATGGGACTGAGAGGGAAACTTCCTATTTCCTCGCCTCTCAGGTGGGCTGACTCTGCCACGTGTTTACATACTGACCTTGAGAGTTTCCTAGTGTGACTGAGCCTACCGTGACTCTTGGCCACAGCAGTAATCTGCTCCCAACTGCATCCTTTACTGACTACTGATGAAGTCAGTAAAGGTTACAGAGTCACTGCAACCTCTGTCTCCTGGGTTCAAGGGGTTCTCGTGCCTGAGTCTCATGAGTAGCTGGGACCACAGGCACGCACCACCACACCTGGCTAATTTTTGTATTTTTAGTAGAGATGGGGTTTCACCATGTTGCCCAGGCTGGTCTCGAACTCTTCTTTTTAAAAAACTAATTTATTTTTATTTTATTAATAATAATTATTAATTAACTTATTTATTTTTTATTGAGACAGAGTCTCACTCTGCCACCCAGACTGGAGTGCAGTGGCGTGATCTTGGCTCACTGCAACCTCCACCTCCCAGATTCAAGTGATTCTCCTGCCTCAGCCTCCCAAGTAGCTGGGATTATGGGCAAGCGCTGTGACACCTGGCTAATTCTTGTACATTTAGTAGAGATGAGGTTTTGCCATGTTGGCCAGGCTGGTCTCAAACTCCCGACCTCAAGTGATCCACCTGCCTTAGTCTCCCAAAGTACTAGGATTACAGGCATGAGCCACTGCCCTTGGCCATTAATTTTTTTTTTTTTTTCTTGAGACAGAGTATCACTCTGTCACCCAGGCTGGAGTGCAGTGGCACGATCTTGGCCCACTGCAAACTCCACCTCTTGGTTTCAAGCAATTCTCCTGCATCAGCCTCCTGAGTAGCTGGGATTACAGGTGCCTGCTATCATGCCCGGCTAATTTTTGTATGTATGTATGTGTGTGTGTGTGTATGTATGTATGTATGTATGTATGTATTTATTTATTTATTTTGAGACAGAGTCTTGCTCTGTGGCCCAGGCTGGAGTTTAGCAGTAAGATCTCAGCTACTGTAACCTCTGCTGTCTGGTTTCAAGCAATTCTCCTGCGTCAGCCTCCCAAGTAGCTGGGATTACAGGTGTTTGCCATCGCGCCCTGTTAATTTTTGTATTTTTAGTAGAGACAGGGTTTCACCATCTTGGCCAGGCTGGTCTTGAACTCCTGACCTTGTGATCCACCTGCCTTGGCCTCCCAAAGTGCTGGGATTACAGGCATGAGCCCCTGCACCCATCCCAATTTTTGTAATTTTTTTTTTTTTTTTGAGATGGAGTCTCACACTGCGACCCAGGACAGAGTGCAGTGGCACGATCTTGGCTCACTGCAACTTCCGCCTCCCGGGTTCAAGTGATTCTCCTGCCTCAGCCTCCTGAGTAGCTGGGATTACAGGCACCCACCACCATGCCCGGCTACATTTTTTTTGTATTTTTAGTAGAGACGGGATTTCACCATGTTGGCCAGGCTGGTCTTGGACTCCTGACCTCGTGATTCACCTGCCTCGGCTTCCCCAAGTGCTGAGATTACAGGCGTGAGCCACTGTGCCCAGCCCAGTTTTTGTATTTTTAGTAGAGACGAGGTTTAACCATGTTGGCCAGGCTGGTCTTGAATGCCTGCCTTCAAGTGAACCGCTCACCTTGGCCTCACAAAGTGCTGGGATTACAAGTGTGAGCCACTGTGCCTGGCCATGATTATTTCTATTCTTCTTCTTCTTATTATTTTGAGACAGGGTCTCACTCTGTCTCCCAGGCTGCAGTGCAGTGGTGTGGTCATACCTCACTGCAGCCTTGAATCCCAGGCTCAAGCCATCCTCCCACCTCTACCTCCTGATAGTTGGGATTATGCCCATGTGCCACCACACCCCTGGCTAACTTTGGTATTTTTTGGAGAGATAGGGGATCTTGCTACATTGCCAAGGCTGGTCTTGAACTCCTGGCCTCAAGCTATCCTCCCACCACAGCCTCCCAAAGTGTTGGGGATTACAGGTGTGAGCCATGGTGCCCAGCCCCTCCTCTGTCTTAATTTTCCACTCCCTACTCATTCCCAAATAAACCACTTACACTCAAATCCTTGCCTCAGGGTCAGTTTCTAAAGGAGTCCAACCTAAGAATACTATCGAATGCTTTTTCTGTGACTATTAAGACTGATTTTTCTCCTTTACTCTGCCAATGTAGTGCTATTGTAGTAGATTTTCTGATGTAGAACCATTCTCTTATTTCTGGATTAACCTTTCGTGGTTATGATATTTTTATTCACCTCTGGTTTGATCTTGCTAGTATTGATTTTTTCCCTGTCTTTTTAAGAACTGAAATTAGGCTGGGCATGGTGGATCACGCCTGTAATCCCAGCACTTTGGGAGGCTGAGGCGGGCGGATCATGAGGTCAAGAGATTGAGACCATCCTGGCCAACACGATGAAATCTCATCTCTACTAAAAATACAAAAATTAGCTGGGCATGGTGGCACGTGCCTGTAGTCCCAGCCACTGGAGACGCTGAAGCAGGAGAATCGCTTGAATCTGGGAGGAGAGGGTTGCAGTGAGGTGAGATCACGCCACCGCACTCCAGCCTGGCGACACAGCGAGACTCTCTGTCTAAAAAAAAAAAAAAGAAAAAAAGAAATGAAATTAATCTACAATTTTCTTTTTCTCTCTCTCTTTCCTCCCCTTCCTTTTTAAGACAGGGTCTCACTGTAGACCAGGCTGGAGTGCAGTGGTGAAATCACTGTTCACTGCAGCCTCGGCCTCCTGGGCTCAAGGAATCCTCCTGCCTCAACCCCCCACTGAGTAGCTGGGACCACCGGTGTGCACCACCACACCTGGCTAATTTTTTGGCTTTTTGTAGAAACAGGGTCTCACTTTGTAGCCCAGGCTGGTCTCAAACTCCTGGGCTCAAGTGATCCTCCCACCTCAGCCTCCCAAAGTGCTGGAATTACAGGTATAAGCCACTGTGCCTGGCTTACAATTTTCTTTTACTGTCCTTATCTAGTAATAGTAAAACTCATCTCATAAAATAAACTGGCAGATTTCCTTCATTTTCTTTCTTTCTTTTTTTTTTTTTTGTTGTTGAGACAGAGTCTCGCTCTGTCGCCCACGCTGGAGTGCAGTGGCCGGATCTCAGCTCACTGCAAGCTCCGCCTGCCGGGTTTACGCCATTCTCCTGCCTCAGCCTCCTGAGTAGCTGGGACTACAGGCCCCCACCACGTCGCCCGGCTAGTTTTTTGTATTTTTTAGTAGAGACGGGGTTTCACCGTGTTAGCCAGGATGGTCTCGATCTCCTGACCTCGTGATCCGCCCGTCTCGGCCTCCCAAAGTGCTGGGATTACAGGCTTGAGCCACCGCGCCCGGCCTGATTCTTTATTTTCATTGTTGGTTTTTGGGTTTTTGTTTGTTTGTTTTTGTTTTGAGACAGAGTCTCACTCTGTTGCCCAGGCTTGAGTGCAGTGGTGTGATCTTGGCTCACTGCAACCTCCGTCTCCTGGGTTCAAGGGATTCTCGTGCCTGAGTCTCATGAGTAGCTGGGACCACAGGCACACACCACCACACCCAGCTAATTTTTGTATTTTTAGTAGAGACGGGGTTTCACCATGTTGCCCAGGCTGGTCTCGAACTCCTGACCTCAGGTGATCCACCAACCTCAGCCTCTCAAAGTGTTGATTACAGGCATGAGCTACTGTGCCCGGCCTGATTCTTGATTTGATTTCTTTATTGGTTACTAGTTTATTTTTTATTTCTTATTGAAATTATTTATCTTTTACCTATCATTTATATTTTCTTCTCAATAATTACCCATTTTATGTAAATTAAAACATTTATTCACATAAATTTGTCTAAAATATCACTTTATGATTATCAAAATATCTACAGTATCTAATATTATGTTCTCTTTTCATTTTTATTTCTTCCAGTGAATATATTTCTTTCACCAATTTTTTTTTTCTTTTTCTTTTCTTTCTTTTTTTTTTTTTGAGATGGAGTCTTGCTCTATTGCTTAGACTGGAGTGCAATGGCATGATCTCGGCTTACTGCAACCTCCATCTTCTGGGTTCAAGTGATTCTTCTGCCTCAGCCTCCCAAGTAGCTCAGATTACAGGCGTGCACCACCCCGCCCAGCTAAGTTTTGTATTTTTCGTAGAGCTGGGGTTTTGCCATGTTGGCCAGGCTGGTCTTGAACTCCTAACCTCAGGTGATCCACCCAGCTTGGCCTCCCAAAGTGCTGGGATTACAGGTGTGAGCCACCGTGCCCGACCCTTTTTTCTTTTTCTTTGACTAGTCTTGTCTATTAGTTATTTCAAAGAAGTAGCTTTGATTCTATTGAACCTCAGTGTATTTCTTACAATGCTATTGAGGTATAATTTACACATAAAATTCATTTATTTACAAAAATGAAAGTTTGAAATTCAGTTATTTTTGGCAAATTTACCAAGTTATGAAATTGTCACCATTGTGCAGTTTGAGAACATTTTCATCACCCCAGTTAGACTGTTTATTGTTCATGTACAGTTAATTCCCATTTCATACCCTGTTCCAGGCAACCATTAATCTACTTTCTGTCTGTATGGATTTGCCTTTTCTAGACATTTCATATAAATGGAAATTTATAGAACACAGGACCTTCTGTGTCTGGCTTCTTTCACTTAATGTTATTGAATGAATGAACCTCTCCATTTTTCTTTCCCTCCCTCCCTCCCTCCTTTCCTTTCCTCCTTTTTTTCTTGTCTCTCTCTCTCTCTGTCTTCTGGAGCTCTTAGAGCTGGTCAGAGACCTCTGACCTTCACAGCCCTCCAGGCCTACAGCTTCTGGGGAGTCAGAGCCTTCATCTCCTAGTACGGAAGCAACCTTCTTGGTCTCCCCACCCGCTTCGTATGGTTAGTTGGCCAAATGGTCTGAAACAAATGAAAGACCTGCCTTTCAGCATGTTCTGGGAGGTTCAGACAGCGCCTAACTCAATGAGAACGGTCAGCGATGAGCAGCATTTCCTTCTTTTAAAGATCCTCTACAATTCCAGGCACTCCTGCAGCTGTGGAAACATTCCGAACGGCTTAGCAACCTTCAGTCAGGACACCCTCTGCGCCGACCACTACCAGCATCGCAGGCTTCTTTAGCTGGCTTTCCCAGTGGAAAACCATGCTTGGTGTTTGAAGGCTGCTCAAGAGATATTTTCGAACAAAGCACCGAAGAAGGGGCGAAAATACCTCAACGCAGCCATTCTCTGGGGTTGGAGCTACTGAAGTGTGACATTCGCGAAGACTCAACTTGTTTATGACACAGGGTCCAAATAATAAGCCTTGCAGACTGCCCGCCCCCCAGCACTCTCCTTAGATTCAGGTAAAAGCATGTTATAACCGTTTATAGGACAAACAGGCAACAGTAGCAGTGAAGTGACTCAGGTGGCCAGGATCGTGAAAGGTGCTCAAAGAAGACTTTAGTTTGATCTGTATGTAGTGCGCTCATCTTTTTTGAAACCAGGAAATTAAAAATTGGAATAAAGTTTTTATTTAATATGCAAATACATCTGCAAACCCATCATGAAGCATAAGATAAATCAGTGCCAAAGGAGCTCTTTCTTCCAGCCCTTTAATCATGGCAGGTTTGTGGATCGCGGACGGGGAGTCCCTGGAAAGCAGGACCGCGCCAGGAAGCCGGGGCCTGCAGGGACTGGCCGCGGCTCCACAGGCGCTGCCCGTCGCACACTAGGAGGCAGCACCGCGCCGAGGAACCCGCAGCAGACGAGCAGCCAGCGTGTGTGCCCGGGGCGACTGCCCTCGCCTGCCGGCGTCCCCATAGGAAAAGTGGGGGCGAGGGCAGCTTCGCGGGATAGCTGCGGGAGGATTAAATGAACGAGTGCAGGTTCACCTTCTGGGCGCTGACAACGATCCGTGGGCTCTCGCGAAATGCCAAGTCGCCGTCCCCTTCGCTCCCACAAAAGTTCTGGGAGCCACGCGGCGCGGCGGGAGGGCTGCTAAGTCCATGAGCGGTCCCACCGAGCGGTCCCCGAAGCTTCTCCAAAGCCCAGCCCGCGGCTTGCGGCGCGTGGTGTGCGGGGACTACAGTTTCCAGAGTGCCCTGCGGCGACGGGCGGAGCCGGGGAGCGCCCGCAGCCAATTAGGGGGTCTCGGGGCTCTGCCGGGGAGCGGCAGGTGGAGCCCGGCCGCTGGGCGGGCGCGGGGACGGTCCCCCGGAACGGGTCCGAGGCTCTCGCAGGCAGGGCTGCGCCGGGCGGGGGCTGCGGGGCCGGCACAAGGGAGGCGGCCCCGGGGACCGGACAGGGCGGGGGCGGGGACGCCGCCGCCTGCGCGGTTCCGGGTGTTCCCGGCGCGGCGCTGCCCAGGGCACACTTGACCGGGGCCGGGCTGCAGGGAAGGGCGGGTCTGGGGAGAACCCCGAGAGCCGCGGCGCCCGCCAACTCCTCCTCCTCCTTCTCCTCGCGGCCGCCGAAGCCACAGCCCAAGCCCGAGCCCGAGCCCGAGCCCGAGCCGGCGCCACCGCGCCCCCGGCCATGGCTTTTGCCAATTTCCGCCGCATCCTGCGCCTGTCTACCTTCGAGAAGAGAAAGTCCCGCGAATATGAGCACGTCCGCCGCGACCTGGACCCCAACGAGGTGTGGGAGATCGTGGGCGAGCTGGGCGACGGCGCCTTCGGCAAGGTTTACAAGGTGAGGGCGCTGAGGTGGGTGGCCGGACGCGCGTCGAGGGGCTCCGGAAGGAAGGAATGCCCGCCCCGGCCCCGGCCAGCCCGGCTCCGGCTCCGAGGGCTGCCTGGCTCTGAACTCGGGGTCTCTGGCCCTCATGCCGGTGACTCTTGTTTTTTGCGGGGAACGGCACTCGGCCCGGCCGAGTCCCTGCGCTCTGAGCGCCCCCTCCGGGCACGGCTGCTGCCCCCACCTTAGCCCTGTTTCGGAGCACTTCCTGTGTGTCCTGCACTGCGCTCGGCGCCGCACGGGGAGACAAAGGGGCGCTGACAGGACCTCAGCATCTGAGAGGGCCACTCGAGGAACCTTCCAGGGACCTTCCGTAAAACGGCGATAGGGGCACACACTTTTTTTTTTTTTTTTTTAAGAGAGCCCACACAGATGCTGTGGGAATATCGAGGCGATGTGGACCGAGAAACTCGGCTGCGCTTGGAAGGGTTGGGAGCTGGGGACACATCTGAAGATGAGCCAGAGACAGGGAAGTGGGGTGGGCGAGGGGTGGCCCCTGGAGTGAGAGAGGTGGGGCTTGGAAAGGTGGGTTGGGGCCGGGCAGAGGGGGAGGTCAGGATCTGGTGAATGCCGAGCCTCGGGGAACAGATTTGATTCCGTCGGTCTGAGTCACAGCTGGGGAGTCTCCCAGCCTGCAGTCACCTCTCCCCTAGAGGAAGACGCGGCAGAGAGCTTTTGTGGAGTGGGTGGGGCAGAGCTGATTTTTGTGTAGAGAAGTGTGGCAGCAGGACGTTAGTTTCTGCTCCTGAGAGCTAATTTTGAGGTGCTGAGTTGTTTAAGGGAGCGAACACCTACAGCTTGACTCCCCCCTTTCCCCTAAGAAAATTTTTACTGGAGACTCCTTCTTGTTAAATTGGCGTATACCTCCAGGAGACCACCTCTCTCCTAAGCCACTGTCCTCCTCCTTGGGGCTCCTGTGGCTTGTAGGCCACTCGGACCCTAGGATTGCCCTTCTATGAGGCTGGACCACAGAGAAGGCTTCTCCAGCCTTCTCTGACTTGAAAGTAGTCTATCGCCTAGTTACCAGGGTAATTCCTAGATGACCAGTGTTACGATAGCATCATTTGGGAGCTTGATAGAAGTGAACAATCTCAGGCCCAACCCAGACTGCTGAATTAGAGTCTGCATTTTAATAAGATCCCAGGTGATTCCTAAGCAAATAGGTTTGATAAGTACTGCCCTAGAGGCTTGGAGTGGTGGCAGTTTTTTCCTTTTTCTTCTTTTTTTTGAGACAGGGTTTCCCTCTGTTGCTCAGTCTGGAGTGCAGCGGCATGATTCGGTTCACTGCAACGTCTGCCTCCTGGTCTCAAGTGGTTCTCCTGCCTCAGCCTCCCGAGTAGCTAGGTCTACAGGTGCACACCACAACCCGGCTAATTTTTCTATTTTTTGTAGAGCTAGGTTTTCGCCACGTTGCCCAGGCTTGTCCTGAACTCCTGAGCTCATGAAGTCAGATCGTTTCAGCCTCCCAAAGTGTTGGGATTACAGGCGTGAGTCACCCTGCCTGACCTGGAGCGGTGGCAATTTTGAGACCAACCAGGCCCACCTGGTGCCTCTTTTTTTTTTTTTTTTTTGAGACGGAGTCTTGCTCTGCCGCCCAGGCTGGAGTGCAGTGGCCGGCTCTCAGCTCACTGCAAGCTCCGCCTCCCGGATTCACGCCATTCTCCTGTCTCAGCCTCCCGAGTAGCTGGGACTACAGGCGCCCGCCACCTCGCCCGGCTAGTTTTTTTTTTTGTATTTTTTAGTAGAGACGGGGTTTCACCGTATTAGCCAGGATGGTCTCGATCTCCTGACCTCGTGATCCGCCCGTCTCGGCCTCCCAAAGTGCTGGGATTACAGGCTTGAGCCACCGCGCCCGGCCTTTTTTTTTTTTTTTCTTTGAGACGGTATCTCACTCTCTTGCCCAAGCTGGAGTGCAGTGGTTCGATCTTGGCCCTCACTGCAACCTTCACTTCCTGGGTTCAAGTGATTCTCCTACCTCAGCCTCCCAAGTAGCTGGGATTACAGGCACACGCCACCACACCTGGCTAATTTTTTTATTTTTAGTAGAGATGGGGTTTCACCATGTTGTCTAAGCTGGTCTCGAACTCCTGACCTCAAGTGATCCACCCGTGTTGACCTCCCAAAGTGCTGGGATTACAGGCGTGAGCCACTGAGCCTGGCCTGGTGCCTCTTTTGTTACCTTACCACCTCCTCTCTGAGCCCACACTTCCTGTTCGGGGTGGGGAGAGGTCTTGTGATCCGAGAGGCAGTGCTTTTGGACTGCCCGATTTGCTGACCTCCTTTGCCTGAGGGCCTTGCCCATATTTGAGGGCAGGTAGCTCACCCTCTCCTCAGCATATCTTTTCTTTATTCTCCTCAGAGCTGCATCTTCCTCCTAGTGGCACCGGAGAATGGTCCTCAGCCTTGCACCTCTCCCTGGACACTGCTAGTGTCCTTGACTGTCTTAGAGCCTGCTCCTGCAGCTGTGTTCTGACTACCGTGAGGGCAGCTGGACCCTTGGTCAGCTCACCACAGGACCCACTTTCTCCAGAAGGCTCAGTTGGTGTTTTTAGTGTATGCTTTTAAACATGGGTTTTTTGGCTGGGTGCAGTGGCTCACCCCTGTAATCCTAGCACGTTGGGAGGCCGAGGCGGGCGGATCACGAGTCAGGAGATTGAGACCATCCTGGCCAACATGGTGAAGCTCGTCTTTACTAAAAATACAAAAATTAGCTGGGCTGGGCGCGGTGGCTCAAGCCTGTAATCCCAGCACTTTGGGAGGCCGAGACGGGCGGATCACGAGGTCAGAAGATCAAGACCATCCTGGCTAATACGGTGAAACCCCGTCTCTACTAAAAAATACAAAAAAAAAAACTAGCTGGGCGAGGTGGCGGGCGCCTGTAGTCCCAGCTACACGGGAGGCTGAGTCAGGAGAATGGCGTGAACCCGGGAGGCGGAGCTTGCAGTGAGCTGAGATCTGGCCACTGCACTCCAGCCCAGGCGACAGAGCAAGACTCCGTCTCAAAAAAAAAAAAAAAAAATTATCTGGGAATGGTGATGCGTGCCTGTAATTCCAGCTACTCAGGAGGCTGAGGCAAGAGAATTGCTTGAACCCGGGAGACGGAGGTTGCAGTGAGCCGAGATACCACCACTGCACTCCAGCCTGGCAACAGAGTGAGACTCCATCTCAAAAACAAAACAAAACAAAACAAAACAAAACAAAACAAACGTATGGGCTTTTTTTTTTCTCCGTTAGGGGCTTTCAATTGCATTCTTGTCCCATTCCCTGCAATGTATCCTGGCTTCACAGGGTTCATCTTCCTTTAAACTGAAATGCAGAACTTTGCTTTTATGCTGGTAAGATTTCCCCTTGTCATTTTCAGTTGTGTTTCCTCCTGCTTTAGTCCCTAATAACTCCCCTGCTACTCTGAAAGTTTCATACAAGGGAGCTCATCCAATTCACAATCTGTACTGTCTCCTCTTGGTTCTCCAAAGCATGTGGAAAGTCAGTTTTTAAAAAAGTGACTCCAGGGCCAGACGCTATGGCTCACTCCTGTAATCCTAGCACTTCAGGAGGCCGAGGTGGGTGGATCACTTGAGGTTAGGAGTTTGAGACCAGCTGGGGCAACATGGCGAAACCCCATCTCTATTAAAAATGCAAAAATAAAAAATTAGCCGGGTGTAGTGGCACATGCCTATAATCTCAGCTACTTGGGAGGCTGAGGCAGGAGAATTGCTTGAACCCTTGAGGCAGAGGTTGCAGTGAGCTGAGATTGCGCCACTGCACTCAAACCTGGGGGACAGAGGGAGACTCCATCTCAAAAACGACAACAAAAAGTGACTTTAATTCTCGAAGTTGTGAGCTGGCTCCACCACAGCCCTCTCCACCTACCTCTGAATCCACGATTTCTTTTAATTAAGGGAGAGCCAGACCAAGAGAGTGGTGTGATGGCTGATAGACCTAACAATCTATTCTGTTACCTACTTGGCCTTTGCATGCTCTGACGTAAGCCAACCCTGTATGCCCTGGTGCCCAGAGAAGAGAAGGGACTAGAACCCAGGGCTCTGGGCTTCAGTTGAACCTTTTTTCCTTAGTCACCAGCTAAGGAAGACCCATCCTGGATCAGAGATCCCGTCACCCAGGCTGCCTACTCAAGAGGTGCTGTTTACTCACCCCTCCTGCTTGAAGTCGAAGCAGGTATCGCTTTTACTAAAGACCCTTGTAATCAAGGACCACGACTCCTACCTACTTGGTTGTTCCCTGGCCTGGTCACTGAAGTAACCCAAACGAAAAATTCCATCTTGGTTTTATGGCTGGAACCAGAGATTCCATTTTGACACGGCACCTGAGAAAGCAATTGGTAGGGCGCTGAGGAGGGACTGCCAGCAGCGCTGTTTTTCTTCTGACAGCCTAAGTGTTGAAGGCTTCCTGAGGTCTTTCTGGGCCTTAGAAGTCTGAATTTGTCAACAGTGTCAGGAGAGGACTCTCTGATTCCAGAGAGTCTTCAAGTTAGCGGTCTCCAAGATATCAAACCTCTTTTTCCTCCTCTCCCTGATAAACCTTAATCTGTCTGCCTCAGGAGAAAAAGAGGGGAGGATAGGATTGATTTTGTGCAAAGTCAAGCTCATTCTCACCCAGTGCCTGTGTGAATGCAAATGGTTTCAAAAGAAAACTATTCCTACAAATTGGTTTCAAAAGAAAACCATTCCTAGTTAATTACTAGAATACAAAGCAGGCTGCAATCCCAGCACTTGTGGGAGGCCGAGGCTGGTGGATCACTTGACGTCAGGAGTTCAAGACCAACCTGGCCAACATGGTAAAACCCCATCTCTACTAAAAATACAAAAAATTAGCTGGGCGTGGTGGCACACGCCTGTAAACCTGTAATCCCAGCTACTCGGGAGGCTGGGGCAGGAGAATTGCTTGAATCTGGGAGGCAGAGGTTGCAGAGAGCAGAGATTGTGCCACTGGCACTCCAGCCTGGAGAACAGAGTGAGACTCTTTGTCTCAAAAAACAAAACAAAACAAAACAAAACCAAAACCAAAGTAAAGTTTACAAGCTGTATGGTTTCAAAATTCTTATCACTGAAAATCTTCATTTTGAAGAGGAGGTGGAAAGGGTAAAAGGTGATAGGTTGAGTGGGAAGAGCTGACTTTAGTGGGGTGTGCTTGCTGTCATAGCAGTAGGCAGCACAGGTACTCATGCACCCGTTGTGGACAGGGAACATAGAGAAATGAAAGGAGTTGGGTTAACAGGCTGAGACGATTTTTCTGCTTCTTTTTGTTTCTTTTTGGAGATAGTGTCTTACTCTGTTGCAAGGATTGGAGTGCAGTGGCACCATCACTGCTCACTTCCGCCTCGAACTCCTGGGCTCAAGGGATCCTCCTGTCTTAGCCGCTAGAGTAGTTGGGACTACAGGCACACGCCACCACACCTGGCTAGTTTTTAAATTTTTTGTGGAGATGGGGTCTCGCTCTATTGTCCAGGTTGGTCTTGAACTCCTAGGCTCAAGTGATCCTCCTGCCTCAGCCATCCAAAGTGCTGGGATTATAGGTATGAGCCACTGAGCCTGGTATCCTTCTTAAAAATTGCTTTGTTGGCCGGGCATAGTGGCTCACGCCTATAATCCCAGCACTTTGGGAGGCTGAGGTGGGTGGGTCACAAGGTCAGCAGATTGAGACCATCTTGGCTAACACGGTGAAACCCTGTCTCTACTAAAATAGTAAAAATTAGCTGGGCGTGGTGGCGGGCGCCTGTAGTCCCAGCTACTCAGGAGGCTGAGGCAGGAGAATGGCATGAACCCAGGAGGTAGAGCTTGCAGTGAGCCGAGATTGCGCCGCTGCACTCCAGCCTGGGCAACAGAGCAAGACTCCATCTCAGAAAAAAAAAAAAATACTGCTTTCCAGCCTGAGGAACATGACGAAACCCGATCTCCATGAAAAATACAAAAAATTGGCCGGGCATGGTGGCTCACACCTGTAATCTCTGCACTTTGGGAGGCCGAGGCAGGCAGATCACCTGAGGTCAGGAGTTCAAGACCAGCCTGGACAACATGGTGAAACCCCGTCTCTACTGAAAATACAAAAATTAGCCAGGCGCGGTGGCGGGCGCCTGTAATCCCAGCTACTCCGGAGGCTGAGGCAAGAGAATCGCTTGAAATTGGAAGGTGGAGGTTGCAGTGAGCCAAGATCGTGCCACTGCAAACCAGCCCGGGTGAAAGAGCGAAGCTCCGTCTCAAAAAAAATTAGCTGGGCGTGGTGACATGCGCCTGTGGTCCCAGCTACGCAGGAGGCTGAGGTGGGAGGATTACTTGAGCTTGGGAGGCAGAAGTTGCAGTGAGCCACTGTGCTCACGCCTGTGCACTCCAGCCTGGGCAACAGAATGAGACCCTGAGACCCTGTCTCAAAACAAAACAAAACAAAACTAGAAAATTGCTCTGGTTTTGATTTTTTGTTGTTTTTAAGCTTTTTTTTTTTTTTTTTTTTGTGAGACAGAGTCTGGCTCTGTCGTCCGGGCTGGAGTGCAGTGGCCGGATCTCAGCTCACTGTAAGCTCCGCCTCCCGGGTTTACGCCATTCTCCTGCCTCAGCCTCCCGAGTAGCTGGGACTACAGGCGCCTGCCACCTCGCCCGGCTAGTTTTTTGTATTTTTTTAGTAGAGATGGGGTTTCACCGTGTTAGCCAGGATGGTCTCGATCTCCTGACCTCGTGATCCGCCTGTCTCGGCCTCCCAAAGTGCTGGGATTACAGGCTTGAGCCACCGTGCCCGGCTTTTTTTTTTCTTTTAGACAGAGTCTTGCTCTGTCACCCAGGCTGGAGTGCAATGGCGCGATCTTGACTTACTGCAACCTCCACCTCCTGAGGCGGGAGGATCACCTGAGGTCAGGAGTTTGAGACCAGCCTGGCCAACATGGCGAAACCCCCTCTCTACTAAAAATACAAAAATTAGCCTGGCATGGTGGTGGGTGCCTGTAATCTCAGCTACTCAGGGAGAGTGAGGCAAGAGAATCTCTTGTACCTGGGAGGTGGAGGTTGCAGTGAGCCAAGATTGTGTCACTGTTCTCCAGCCTCAGTGACAGAGGGAGACTCTGTCTCAAAAAAAAAAAAAAAAAAAGTAAAATAGATTAAATAATTGTATGCCAGGCACTGTGCTAGGTGCTTTACTTAATATGTAATAGAAGACAATTATGTCTTTGTAAAAATCACAGAGCTGTATAATATCATGCAGTAAAAACTAGAGGCCTTACGGGAAAAATGGGGTTGAGGGCACAGCACTCAAAAACTTCATCAGTGGCACCTCTTAAAAAAAGTTCAAAATCTCAAAACCAATAGTGCAGTTTTACGCAAATTACTCAGAGAAGAAATACACACATGCTGCGGTACATAGGCATTTTATCTGAAAAAAGATGCACCACGTGGGTGGACGTGGGTGCTGGGAAGGCAGCAGCGTAGGGCGCTGTGGAAGGAGGTGTGCGTGCAATCTGATAGCAGATGCACATGGGTGTGGCTTAGAGGTGGTTGATGGATGTCAGAGGTGTGTGCCTGTGTGTTTTGTGCATTCCTTCAACACCCGAGTCAGTGCAGTTTTCTGCATTCATCTATGGCTTTCACTTGCTGTTTCTATATGTAACCAAACATGACCTTAGCATTATAGCAGAATCACTCCCTGGTATGTCAATGGTGTTGGAGCAAAGTTGGCAGGTTCAAAATAAGGGTTCTCACAGAGCTGACTGTATCTTGATGAACAGTTTTGTAGCGTTCTTGCTGTATTTTATTTTAGACAGTCTTACTCTGTCGCCCAGGCTGAGTGCGGTGGTGCAATCTCAGCTCACTGAAACCTCTGCTTTCTGGGTTCAAGTGATTCTCCTGCCTCAGCCTCCTGAGTAGCTGGGATTACAGGTGTGTGCCACCACGCCCGGCTAATTTTTTTTTGTATTTTTAGTAGAGACGGGGTTTCACCATATCGGCCAGCCTGGTCTTGAACTCCTGACCTCAAGCGATCCGCTTGCCTCGGCCTCCCAAAGTGCTGGGATTACAGGCGTGAGCCACTGCACCCAGCTGTTGCTGTATTTTAATTTACTTTTTAGGCTATACTTTCTTGTTTTTTTTTTTTTTGAGACGAAGTCTTGCTCTGTCGCCCAGGCTGGAGTGCAGTGGCATGAACGATCTCGGCTCACTGCAACCTCCACTTCCCAGGTTCAAGCACTTCTCCTGCACTGGCCTCCCAAGTAGCTGGGATTATAGGCGCCTGCCACCATGCCCGGCTAATTTTTCTATTTTTTAGTAGAGACGGGATTTTGCCATGTTGTGCAGGCTGGTCTTGAACTCCTGACTTCTGGTGATCTGCCCACCTCGGCCTCCCAAAGTGTTGGGATTACAGGCGTGAGCCACCGTGCCTGGCCTAGGCTGGACTTTCAAAGGGAATTACTAGGTCAAAGCATATGCCTATTTGAGGGTGATTTTAAAAATAAAATGAGATAAATTAATACAGGTCCACTTTGTCTCTTGCTATTGCTGAGGGCCAATCCCCAAGTCCTCTTAACACCTCAAGCGCGCAGGGGGCCTTGGCAGCTGCTACTCAGATCTTGGGTGCCTCTGCCGTGTGCTGGCTTTAGGAATGATGTGACATTCTGCCCTCCCTGCCTGGCTGAGAGGAAGCCCAGGTTAAGTGAGGTAGGAACCCTCCCAGGCCTTCTTGCCGGTCCTTGAGCCACAGCCTTCTCCTTTCACCTCCTCTCCTGCCTACTAGATGGAAAGCCTGGGTTTCCACTTCCTCTGGGAATGGGGAAGGTCTCAGTGCTCCCCTCCTCCTCCGGAAAGAGATCTGGCCCCAGGCAGTAACCTTGTTTCCGCTCAGCCAAGTATTTTTAAACCCAAGTCCATGCTATTGTGAGTGGGTTTCTGACTCGTGACTCAGCCCCCAATCCAAGGGGGTCTGAACTTCCTGTGGATGATGCCCTTCAAGGGGGCCGGATTCTGCGTGGGGCCGTGCCCGCAGCCCTGTGGGTCTGATTTTGCACTGGCCGTTCGGGGAATTTGTTTTGGCTGATGCGAAAGCAAGCGTGGGGGAAGGGATCGAAACAAACAGATGGACCCGCCCTCCATCCAGGACTCTCCCATGGCCTGGCCTCCCGAAGTTACCTAGACTAGGGGATTTCTCCAGAGGCTGTCACCCCATAGCCCCCAGAACAGCCTTGGGTGGTCGCTCCCAGGCCCCCTGCTGCTGAGGGTAGTGGAACAGGGTGGTGGTGAAGGGAAGAGATTTGGGGTTCAGTAGGATCTTGGTCCTAGTCCTGGTCCTGTTTGAACCCCAAATAGGCGACCACCTCCTCCTCTGAACCTGAGTCTTGTGTCTGCAAAATGGAGTTGGCCACAGGGCTGAGGGGAGTTGAGGAGGTGATGTGTTTAGCGTCTGATTCTCACCCAGGAAGGGCTCAGGAAATGACGACGAGGTGTTATGATTAATGTTCTTGGTGTCAGATGGAGAAGCTCCTGACCCGCCACTACAACTTTAGGGACAAGGCAGGGAGACTTCAGTGTTTATAGCATAGCCCTCATACCAGCGCTTCCTCACCTGGCACTACTGGCATTTTGGGCGGGGTCATTCTTTGTTATGGAGCTGTCCTGTGCATTCTAGGGTGTTCACAGGATCCCTGGCTTCAACCCACTGGGTGTCAGAATGCCTCCTTGCAGTGTGGCAACTAGAAGTGTCCCCAGATGTTGCCACATGCTCCGTGGGGGAGGGAGGCATAATGGCTCCAGCTGAGAACCACTGCCTTGTACAGATGAGCGTTCCTTTATTCAGCCCGGCAGACAGTATTTGTTGACCTCCTCTGTCAGGTCTCTGAGTCTGCAATGAAAGAGTTGGGCCTTGCAGTCAGAGAAGCCAGGGTTTGCATCCTGGCTGTGCCATTTAGTCACTGTGTCCTTTCAGGCAAGTGGCTTGTCTCAGCCTCCCTCAGCTTCCCCATGAGTACAGTGGGGCTGAGTACACCTGCGGGAGCTGTTGTGAGACCTGCCTGAGTAGCTCACACAGCGGGTATCCAGTTGGCCACAGTAGGTGCTCAGGATAAGAAGGCGGCGTCCCCTGCTGCTTCCCTTGTGTCGTGGGGGAGGAGACAGGAACATGCTGCCTGCGATGAGAGTTGTACAGGGCAAATAGGCAGCCAGCCGAGAGTGGGGAAGGTTCCACCTGGTACAGCAGGCGGGATGGTGATAAGGTGGAGAGAAGGAAGTCCAGGTCAGGAGAGAGGCTGGCCCATGAGGCCCGAGGTTGCTGACTGCTGGCCGTTGGGCCTGATGTGGCCTGAGGATGGGGCCACACGGTGTGGCCCCCACGGGGGTTGAACCAAATTTGACTTGATTGCCAGTATTTTTAAATGAAGAGATTTCACAGAAAATCCCAGATTTTTGTCTTCTCTGTGAGTATCAGATAATTTGATCCTGGGCTGGGCTCACACCTTTAATCCCAGCACTTTGGGAGGCCGAGGCAGGTGAATCACCTGAGGTCAGGAGTTCGAGACCAGCCCGGCCAACATGGTGAAACCTCGTCTCTACTAAAATTATAAAAAATTATCTGGGCGTGGTGGCTCATGCCTGTAGTCCCAGCTACTTGGGAGGCTGAGGCACAAGCATCACCTGAATCCTGGGAGGCAGAGGTTGCAGTGAGCTGAGAAAGCGTCATTGCACTCCAGCTCTGTTGCACTCTGGCAACAGAGAAAGACTCTGTCTCAAAAAAACAAAACAAAACAAAACAAAACAAAAACAGATCAGTTGGTCCCTTCTGCGTCTGGGCCAGTGATGCTGTCCAAGGGAGCGTTACACAGGCTATACAGGCAATGGCAGGTTTCCTAGTCACCTCATTCAAACCAGAGGAAAAATAGGGAAATGAATTTTAATGGTATATTTATCACTTCAGCATGTAGTAAAGCGGAATTAAAGCAATGTGTTATATTCTTTTTCATGAAGTCTTTGAAATCAGTGGGTGTTGTGCTTATGGCACATCTCCATCTGCACCGGCCACATGCCAGGTGCTCGGTAGTGACATGTGACTAGTGACTACTGTGTTGGGCATGACAGATCTGACCTCTACTGTTGCCTCCTCAATCCCAGCGGTCATTGGATTTGGGAAGTGGGCATGGGCCAGGGCTGGGCCAGGTCGGCAATAGCATTTGGGGGCGTGGCTCATTCGGGCTGCTGTAACAAAGTACGGTAGGCTGAGTGGCTTGCAAACAATAAACATTCTATTTCTCCTAGTTTGGAGGCTGGGAAGTCCAAGATCAAGGCTCCCACAGAGTTGGTGTCTGATGAGGGCCTGCTCTGCTTCACAGATGGTGCCTTCTCGCTGTGACCTCACGTAGTAGGAGGGACAGCAGGAGAGCTAGACTTCTAGGGTCTTTCTTTTTTTTTTTTTTTTTTGAGACAGAGTCTCACTCCTTCGTCCAGGCTGGAGTGCAGTGCCATGACCTCGGCTCACTGCAACCTCCACCTCCTGGGTTCAAGTGATTCTTGTGCCTCAGCCTCCAGAGTAGCTGGGATCACAGGCATGCACCACCACATCTGGCTAATTTTTGTATTTTTAGTAGAGATGGCGTTTTACCATGTTCACCAGTCTAGTTTCAAGCTCCTGGCTTCAAGATATCCACCCACCTCGGCCTCCCAAAGTGCTGGGATTACAGGCGTGAGCCACCACACCGGCCTCTGCGGTCTTTTTTTTTTTTTTTTTTTTTTTACAAGAACACTAATCTCATTAAGACCTAATCATTTCCCAAAAGGCCCCTCCTTCTAATGCTATCACCTTGGAGGTTGGGATTTCAACATAAGAATTTTGCAGGGACACAGAAACTCGGACCATAGCAGGGACCAAGTCAAGAGGGCTTTGAAGGCCAAGCCGATGAATTTAGACTTGGCAATTTTGACCTCAAAAAATGTCCTGCCTGCCTTAAGTCCCCCAGAGCCTGACCAGGTCAGCGCATGTAACATTAGAGAGGGACTCTCTTTTGATGGGGGAGGAGGCCTTGACCAAAGAGGTGATACAATTGCAGGGTGCCAGAGCCAGGATCCCTGGCTGCTCAAGACTAAGGAGGTCCATGCTGAATGGAGGCTGAGCCAGAGTGGCCAACCCTGCTGACTGAACCAGGCAGGTGTGGGAGGGAAGGCCAGAGCTATAGTTGGAACCCAAATCGGAGCCGAGGGAGTGTAGGTGACCAGCCCGAGAAGGGGATGTTTGTGAGACGGGAGGCATGGAAGAGTCTAGGGCATCTTAGTCAGGAGGTGGAAAGAGAGCAGAGAAGATGAGACAGGAAGGCAAGCTCGTGTCTGCTGGGGATCAGAGGTGGTCCGGGAACCTGGAGGAATTCCTGCAGTTCAAGCCTGGCTCTACCTCTTGCAGTCTGTGTGATGCTGAGGAATTTACTTATCTCTGCCTCAGTTTCTTAAGCTGTGAAATGGTGATGGTAATGGTACAATCGCATAGGGCTGTTGGAAGATGAAATGAGATAATCCATGGAAACCACTTAGTCTAGGACACTGGAAGATGTCACGTAAGTGTTAGCTTTAGATTGTTTATTGAGCACCTACTTGTGTGAGGCCCTGTGGGTTCCAAAGTGAAAAAGATAGATGAGTAGGGAGTTGACTTTTGCTCAGTTGCTACCTGTCTATCATTTATTCTTCTCTTATCCCCATGAAAGGTAGGGGAATATCCTCACTCCACCTGATGAAGCAGAGGCCCAGAGCGGTACGGTGACTTACTCAGGGTCACACAGCTTTTTTATGGCAGGACTGGGACTTGCACCCAGATCTTTCTGGCCAGGAGTCTGTCTCTTTTCTCTTGCGGCACAGAGAGAAAGACAAACAGGTTTATTGGGCAGTCCATGGTCACTTCAATGCGGTGTCTGCTCTTGGCCTTGTGGTTTCTGTGCCCAGGAACATAACACTTCTTTGCAAGCCTGCCTCAGCTGGATGGCGATGGATGGTGGCCTCTCATGCAGAGGAAGTGGTGAGGGGTGCAGGCAGGACTAGCACAGGAAGTGGCAGGGGAAAGGGGTGGGTGTCAGGGCGGGGAAGCCAAGTGCTCCTGGGGCCCCTCCTGGTGCCCTGGTGGGTGGGGCTGCTGGGACCGCAGCAGGCTGCAGTGCAGGGCGTCTCTGGGGCCTGTCAGCAGAGCAGGGAGGGCGGGTGCTGAAAGGCTTCCTTCTCCCTCTCTCCACCACACTCACCTTCCACTTCACTCTTTCTCTTCCCGTTTCTCTCTGCTTCCCCTGTGATGCAGTTTTTCCCTTCTTCCCCCATAGCTTACCGATTTTTTCATACTGACAGACTACACTAGGGCTGGCACAGTTGGTCAGGTCTGTAATCCTAATACTTTGAGTGGCTAGGAGTTCACGACCAGCCTGGGAAACGTAGGAAGACTCCATCTCTTCCAAAAAATTTTTAAACATTAGCCAGGTGTGGTGGCACCAACTGTAGTCTGGAGGCTGCTATTCTGGAGGCTGAGGCGGGAGGATCACTTGAGGCCAGGAGTTCAAGACTGCAGCAAGCTGTGATCACACCAGTGCACTCCAGTCTGGGTGACAGAGCAAGACCTGACTGAAAAACTGGTTGTCTGAAAGCAACAATAACAAGAAAAAACAGGCTATACCAGAGCCAGAATTAGACACCTAAGACTTGGGGAGAAGGATGGGGAAGAGGAGGGACTTGACCAGTACACGGATGACTGAAGAGTTAACTCCAGCCAGCCAGGGTCAGGTGGTGGAGGGTGGTGGAGGCCAGTGGTGCCTCTGGGGGGAGCTGAGGGAAGTGCAGCTCCTTTCTGCTTCCGGACCGTTGCACTGGCGGTTCCCCTGCCTGCCACTCTACCTGTGACTCTGCACAGCTGCTCCTCCTCATTCTCCGGGTCTCGACTCAGATTCCTTCCTCAGAAAGGCCTGTCCCGACCACCCCTCCCTGACCATGGTGGCAGCTGCCTGTAGATTTCCTTCAGGGCTGTTGTAACAAACTGGGATTCTCTTGTGTGTCTCCTTGTTTATTTTCTGTCCCCTCCAACAGATGCGAAGTCGCTGAGGGTAAGGAATGATCTTTGTGTCCCCAGCATTTGGAACAGGGCCTGCGGAGGATAGATGTTCAGTTCATACCTGCTGAGCCGCAGGCGTGCTGTGGCTGATGCCTGTAATCCCAGCACTTGGGGAGGCAGAGGCGGGTGGGTCACCTGAGGTCAGGAGTTCGAGACCAGCCTGGCCAACATGGGGAACCCTCATCTCTACTAAAAATACAAAAATTAGCTGGGCATGGTGGTGGGTGCCTGTAATCCCAGCTACTCAGGAGGCTGAGGCAGGAGGATCACTTGAACCCGAAAGGCAGAAGTTTTAGTGAGCTGAGATTGTGCCATTGTACTCCAGCCTGGTCAACAAGGGCGAAACTCCGTCTCAAAAAAAATTAAACAACAATAACAAAAAATACCTGCTGAGCAAATGAAAGGATGAGTGAGTGAATGCTGGGCCCCGCTTAGTCCCTCTCCCTGGGCAGGCCCCTCTTAGTCCCTCTCCCTGGGCAGGCCCCTATTAGTCCCTCTCCCTGGGCAGGCCCCACTTAGTCCCTCTCCCTGGACAGGCCCGGCGTTGTAGTTACAATGTGGCTACACTCAGGAGGCTGCACTGTGGTTATGATGTAGCGCTGGAATCAATTCTGAGCTTCCTCCTAGCTTCCCTGCCTGTTTGCTGTGTGACTTTGGGCAAGTCACCTCGCCCCTCTGATCCTCAGCATCTTGAGCTGTGACATTTAAACCAAAACAGCACTTTGCCCGATTTTGTGAAGATTGATGCTTGTGGCCAGCCCTTACTGTCCTGCCTCACACAGAAGATGTAAATGTGGCTGTTGTTACTGTGATTGTTACCATTTCTGTGGGGTGACTTAAGCTGATCGTCCCCTTCCTGGGGCTTGACAGAGGCAGATTCCCTTGAGGCCCTGAACCCCTCCCTGCGTGTTACACTGGAGGGTGCTTCTGGGTGGAGGCGTGTGAATAGTTCTGGGATCAGCCTGAAGTTTGTTGCTCTCTCTCTGTCATGGAGATAAAAGAAGCCTGCATCCCAGCCTGGAGGCAGCACAGGGGTCTGGAGACGGCACAGGGGCCTGGGCATGAGCCACTGTGCCCGGCCGCCTCAGAAGCTTTTGACCTGGGGATGCCGTTCATCTTATAAGTCACAGTTCAGCTGTTGGCCTTGCTGTGTAGCCCTGGCCAAGTGATGTCACCCCTCTGAACCTTGGTTTTCTTTTCTGCAAAATAGGGATGGTAGTGCCTCTCACAGTGGGACATAGGCAACTTTATACCTGCACCATCATGAGCCCAGTGCCAAGGACACACAGCCAGATGTGGCAGAACTGACCCAAGCCCAGCATCACATCTGAATTCAATCTAGTGTTGGTGGAACACAGGGGTATAGCTTGGTCCTGCCATTTGGTGAGCATTTGACAACATGTAAATCAAGACTGAGGCTTTTGGAGGTGGCACCACGCGACCAGTGTGGCATGGCTACATGATAGGGAGCTGCTCAAATAGAGGAGGGTCCCGTCACTCAGTGGAACATTCTGCCACCCTTGGAGATGACGTTGGGGAACAGTGTTTTGTGCTGTGAAGGGCTGTTCATGCCATACTGTTTGCTTTTTTTTTTGAGATGGAGTTTTGCTCTTGTTGCCTGGGCTGGAGTGCGATGGTGCCATCTCAGCTCACTGCAGCCTCCACTGCCCAGGTTCAAGCGATTCTCTTGCCTCAGCCTCCTGAGTAGCTGGGACTATAGGTGCATGCCACCATGCTCGGCTAATTTTGTATTTTTAGTAGAGACGGGGTTTCACCATGTTGGTCAGCCTGTCTCAAATTCCTAACCTCAGGTGATCCACCTGGCTTGGCCTCCCAAAGTGCTGGGATTACAGGGGGATTACAGGTGTGAGCCACTGTGCCCAGCTATGCCATACTGTTAAGGGAAAGTAAGAATGACCAGTGTATACAGTTTAATATCTATTTTGTAAAGTATGGAAGAATATGTTTGTGGCCAGAGCGATTATAATGAGTGAATATTTATAGACTTTCACTCTGGACCCAGCCTAGCCTAGCCTAGCCTAGCCTATCCTAGTCTAGTCTAGTCTAGTCTAGTCTAGTCTAGTCTAGTCTATTCTATTCTATTCTATTCTATTCTATTCTATTCTATTCTATTCATTTTGTTTTAAGACAAGAGTCTCACTCTGTCACTCAGGTTGGAGTGCAGTGATGTGATCTTGGTTTAATGCAACCTCTCCCTCACAGGTCCAAGTGATTCTCCTGCCTCTGCCTCCTCAAGTAGCTGGGACTATAGGCGTGTGCCACCACGCCTGGCTAATTTTTGTATTTTTAGTAGCGACAGAGTTTCACTCTGTTGGCCAGACTGGTTTTGAATTTCTGACCTCAGGTGATCCACCTACCTCAGCCTCCCAAAGTGCTGGGATGACACGTTTGAGCCACAATGCCCAGCCAAGGACCCAGCCTCTTCTAAGCGTCTTTCACATATGAACTCATTAAATGCTCACAACAGCCTCTGGAGGAGGAGTGGTTACATAGTCATTAGATAAAGGTATAAAAGGCTGGGAAGTGAGGGCAAAGAAGTCCCCTCAGGGGCACACAGCTGGGAAGTGTTAGAGCTGGGATTGGGAAACAGTTCCAAGAATGTCACACCACAGATTACCAAAGGCGAGTCTCTTTTGGATTATGAAAGGTTTTGATTTTCTTCTTTGTACCATTATATTTCTAAGATTGTTTTTAATGCACAGATGTTACTTTAGCACCACAAAGACTGTTGGTGGAATAAACAGGCTGACCTTAACCTCTCTGAGGATTGATATTGTCTCTAAAACAGAGTTCATGAAAGGACATGACCCCTAAAGTTGTGGTGAGGATTAAATGAGTGTCTTAAACACTGGCAGGCAGGGGCCATAGGTGGTCCTCCATAAAGTGCTTCCTTCCTCACTTCCTCCTCTCTTCTGTGGACCCCGGAGTACTCTCCCCTCTGCAACTCCGCATTGAGTCTCGCTGTCCTCCTCTGGGTAGAGAGGAGCCTGGGAAAGGTGGGAGTGGTCTCCTGCAAGGAGGTAGAGCCCATGGGCACCTTTCACGCCTCCCTTATCAGTGATAATGTGGGTTGGATTCCCCATTGTTTTTGGAGAGCTGAGATCTGAGGGCTCCCATATCCCCAGCCAAGTTGGACAGGTTGCTCCAGTTTTCAGCCAAGGCCAAGACTTGGTTTCTTTGGACCAATCCTGTTTGGGTTTCCGTTTTTTTATTTGCTGATTCACAAGAACTTTTGCGGCTCAACATTTCCCTGAGCTGTGCCAAGGTGGCTGGCTGGCCAGGCTTCTCCTCCCTGAGGGAGACAGTGTTCAAGGCACGTCTTTGGAAGCCGTGTCCCTCTGCTTTTGGGCTTCATAATCTTTGCCATCCTTAAGTGTCACTTGTTCTGAAACTTGGCCGTCTCATTTGTTGTTGAGCTGAAACTTGGCATGATGATGATTGATTGGGAAGTGGTTTCTCTTTGCTTGACAGAACTCAGCTGTGTACATCCTGGCCCAGTTGAAGGCTTTGGCTCTGGCAAGGTAAAGAGGTGCCATCTTTCAAAACTGGAGAACAGCCAGAGATTCAGAAATAGAAATATGTTATGGAGAAAGTCGACTTCTTATCACTTTCCTTTCATCTCTTATGTGGAGGACCTCATTTCTCTCTGTTTGCAGGGAAGCATGAACACGGATTCTATTCATTCATTCATTAGTCGTTTAAGAATACACACTGAGTGTCTGCCGTGACCAGACAGAGTAGTAGATACATTGATGAACAAAATAAACATGTTTTTAGGCTTTCAAAAACAAAAAATACACAGTTTCAAGAGAGAACAGTAACAACCAATAGTCAACTGGCTAACCCATAGTGGCTTATAAATTTTCCCATGTGTCACTGAAATTGTCTACGTCTTCATCAGGATATGAAGGCCTGGTGTCCTGGCTTCTGCAAGCACACTTAGCTAGTAAGTAGTAGAGTTGGGACTTGAGCCTAGGTACTGTGCTGTTTCCACAAATTGCTCGATAGAAATTTGCTCATTTCTAAGTTTGCCAAGATGGGGACATCGGATGGAGTGGGGTCGGTTCCTGTAACAATAACTTTAATGGCTACAGGATTGAGAGAGACTGATGTTCATAGAACCCAGCAGGGGTGGGCTCAAGTGCCTTTTGGAAAGAAGGGAAGATGATAATTGTCTACTCCCTGGACATACATGTCATTCCTTTATCCCTCTCACACCCACCTAGTCTCATGTACCCATTCATGCCCCTGCCAACTCATTCTCCCATCCATCTGTCCATCCTTCCATTCATCTGCCCATCCACCCACCCTCCCATTCTTCTGCCCACCCATCCATTCACCCAACCTCTCATCCATTCGCCATCCCACTTAACTCATTTTCCCATCCATTCATTCCTCCAGCCCCTACCTCCCATC
The DNA here is from genome assembly GCF_007565055.1 of Rhinopithecus roxellana. Classification (NCBI taxonomy): domain Eukaryota; kingdom Metazoa; phylum Chordata; class Mammalia; order Primates; family Cercopithecidae; genus Rhinopithecus; species Rhinopithecus roxellana. The sequence continues at coordinate 173,260,221 of NC_044551.1, forward strand.
CATCCACTCCTCCATCTGCTTGTCTGCCCATCCATCTTCCCATTCACTCACACTCCCACTGTTCCATCTACCCACTGGCTCTTCTGTGCCAGGTTCTCTGGGGTAGACTGAGAGGAGTCAGGTGGGCTGAGCCTTTCAGAGATCACAGCCAGGTCAGAGAATCTGTGATGCAGATGCCCAGGGGACAGGGCAGTCTGCGATGAAAGCCTTAACAAGGTGCAAAGAAATTCTAGTGGGAGAGGTGGACTGGGGTTCTGGGGAAGATGTCATGGGCTAGGCTGGGGTTGAGTTAGATTTTGCTGGCTGATTAAACGCAGGTAGGGAGGAGGCCTTCTCTGTGGAGGAGGGAGCATGAAGAGGGCCGGGAGGTAGGGAGCAGGCATGGGGCTGAGTGAGAGGGAGGGGCGGGACCCTGGGGAAGTGGGCAGGGGCAGGTCATGAGGGCTGTGAGTGCTGGGCCAGGGAGCTCGGGCATTAGCTTGTCAGCAGCAAGGAGCCCTTGAGGGTTCACCCTAGGTGTGTCTGGTTGAAGGCCACGGAGGGAAAGATGGGAAGGAGGGCTGTCACACTGAGCAGCTGGGCGGGAGACCCCTGGCATGACAACTTTGGTGGGCTGCTGAGGGCAGAGAGCACTGGGCAGAGAGCCAGAGCTGAGCTCCAGGCCTGCCACTGCCTCCTAGCTGTGTGACCTGGGACAAGTCAGTTTCTCTGCCTGGGCCTCCCTTTTCTCTTCAATAAAAGGAGATGGTGGTACCTCTGTGTACTTCGTGTCCCTGTACTGGAGAAAGGCGAACTGCTCATTGCCCTGCAGCAAGAGACCATAAGAGGCTTTGGCAGGCCTTTTTCATCCTGAGCCCGCAAGGACCTGGGCCTCCCAAAGCCCAGGCCCATGGTACATAAGGCTTCCGTCCTCTGCTGGCTGATGCCTGCCAGCCAGGGGCCTTAGTGGGCTCTAAACTCAAGCCCACGTCAGCTGGCCACCCCGGCCCATGTCAGCTGGCCACCCCGGCTCTGTGTCTGCTGTCCTCAGATCACCCCCTTTGGCTTTATGTTGGGCCCTTTTCCTGCACATAGTCAGTTCTGCTGTGACCCTGGTTTTCTCTGGGGCCAGATTTTCTCTCTCCTAAATAGAGTCACAGCCCTTCCTGCGATTGACAACATTCATCACCATGCAAAGATTAACTACGTTCAGGCAGGGACAGAACAGCTGTACATTGTGTGACACCCAGACCAAGCCCTGCTTTGGTTCCAGTGACCTGAACCATATTTGATACATGCCTGGCACGGCCGTCCAGAATAAAGTCCGGGAAATAGGAACCCTGAGCCCTGACTGCCCCGTTCTTTGGCTCTGACCCACGCCCAGGCTGTTCATCTGACAGGTCAGCTGGGAGCCTTCGCTCACGCCTGCCACCCAGCCAGGTTGCTAGGAGACTTCCCTAGCAAATGATCGTTGGGTGGGGTTCCTCTGCTGATTCCTTGCACTTGTCCCCTTTTGCTTCCTAGAAAAAGAAACCCATGTTTCCGAGGCTGGGTCTGGGACAGTGGAGTGAGTTGTAGATGCCCCCTTACCTCTGAAGAGGCATTTTCTGCCAGAGGGCTGGGACTGAACTTTCTACAGTGATGGAAGTGTTTGTATGTACCTGCTCTGTTCAATACGGTAGCCACAGTGTGGGAGTGCGTGAAATGTGGCTAATGCAACTGAGGAACTACATTTTTGTTTCATATCTATTAATTTAAATAGCCAAGTGCGGCTAGTCGCTGCTGTATCAGACAGTGCAGCTCATGTGAGTTCCGAAAGAACGAGGGTGTCTGTCTCTGGAACGTTTAAGGCAAGGTCAGATGAAGTGGTCTCTTTCTATGTGGGAGGCTTCTTTGCACCTGCCCCAGTCTGCCCTCACTGGGACCCCTGTGGATAATTGCCAGATGTCACTGGGTAAAAATTGTAAACTGCTTGACTTTATAAACTGCTTGACTCCATTATGCTGTGTTTTAGCTCGTCCCTGTCCATAGGCACGTGCAGTTTTCCCAAAGGAAAATTGTAGCCTCGTTACAATTTCATTATCCTATTTTGCTGTTTACTATTATGGCTTAAGAATTTTTTCTCATTACTGTATTATCTTCTTGTTTATCATTTAAGGGTTACTTAATATCCCATTAAGTTAATTTAAGCATTGTGTTTAGGTGATTTCACCTTTTTTCCATTATTATGGACTAATATAAACTGAACATGATCCTAGTACATTTCTTTTGTCTTTTTTTTTTTTTTTTTTTTTGAGACGCAGTCTCGCTCTGTGCCCAGGCTGGAGTGCAGTGGCACGATCTCGGCTCGCCAGAACCTCTCCCTCCCAGGTTCAGGCGATTCTCCTGCCCCAGCCTCCTGAGTAGCTGGCACTACAGGTGCGTGCCATCATGCCCGGCTAATTTTTGTATTTTTAATATAGATGGGATTTCACTATGTTGGTCAGGTTGCCCTCGAACTTCTGACCTTGTGATCCGCCCGCCTCGGCCTCCCAAAGTGCTGGGATTACAGGCATGAGCCACCATGCCCAGCCGATTGTCTTTTTAAAAGTATTTCCTGGCCTTAAATTCTCAGGAATGAGGGACAATAGGCTGAAAAAGTATTTTCATGACTTTTAAAACCTATTGCCAGTTGTTGTCTTTGAAAGATTGAAGCAGTTTCTATTCTTGTCAGTAATGAGTTCACCCATTTTACTACATTGTCTCCAGCGCGGGAGTGGCGGGGAGCGAGGGGGGGAGGGTTGTCACAACTGCATGCTTTTGCTAATTTATTAAGTATAAAATGATCCTTTCCACTTTTTTGGAAAGATTCTTTTGGCAGAAGAATTCCATAGTTTCTGTTGGCCTGTGTCCTACACGTTTTCCATGTAGGTCTCCAAATTCTAAATTATCAGTCAGCTCTTTGGTGAGGTCTCAGTGAATGTCATCTTATAGATTATGGTGGGCTTGGGAATGAAGGTGGCCCTTGATACACATGTGTTGTGTGGGGAGGCACTCCTCTGGATATCTGTTCCTTGCTGGAATACCCCCAGAGAGAGGGAACTCATCTCCTTCTTGGTGGCAAATGGCAGGAATCCAAAAGGGAGTTTATTGGCTCATGCAACTGAGAAGTCTATGGTAGAGTCTGCCTTCAGGTATAGCTGTCTCCAGGTGTTCCTCAGAGCCAGTAGCACTCCATTTGTGAGCCCTGCTTCTGCCATCTTGGCCTTACCCTCTGGCAGCCACTCTGAAGGAGTGAGAAGATGGGCTGCAAGACCCTGCAGCCTTTCATTCTACCGATTTAGCAGCGCCAGAGAAAGAAAAAGCTGCTTTCCTGATAACTTCAGCAAAAATGCGAACAACTGACCGGGCGCGTGGCTCATGCCTGTAATCCTAGCGCTTTGGGAGGCCGAGGTGGGTGGATCACCTGAGGTCAGAAGTTCGAGACCAGCCTGACCAACAGGGAGAAACCCGTCGCCACTAAAAATACAAAAATAGCCAGGCGTGGTGGTGCCTGCCTTTAATCCCAGCTACTGGGGAGGCTGAGGCAGGAGAATCACTTGAATCCAGGAGGCGGAGGTTGTGGTGAGCCGAGATCACGCCATTGCACTCCAACCTGGGCAACAAAGAGCGAAACTCTAGCTCAGAAAAAAAAAGAAAAAAGCAAACAACCAAAAACAAATTTAAAGAGCTGCCCAGGCACGACCCTGTTGGCCTGCCTTGGGACCATGCCCAGGCATCTCTGAACCAATGACTGTGGCAAGTTTCATTTTCAGGCACCCTTGGTTCAGTCCTCTGATTGGCTGGGCCTGGGGTATGCCCCTGGCCCAGGGAGAGGTCAGCCTGCAATGAATCCCTTGGACTCAGAGCGAGGGAGAGGCAGTGTCCAAAGGCAACTAGAGGGTTTTTTTTGTTTTTTTTTTGAGATAAGAGTTTCGCTCTTGTTGCCCAGGCTGGAGTGCAATGGTGCAATCTCGGCTCACTGCAACCTGCGCCTCCCAGGTTCAAGCAATTCTCCTGCCTCAGCCTCCCGAGTAGCTGGGATTACAGACATGCACCACTACGCCTGGCTAATTTTGTATTTTTTTTTTTTTTTAGTGGAGACAGGGTTTCTCCATGTTGAGGCTGGTCTTGAACTCCTGACCTCAGATGATCTGCCCACTGCGGCCTCCCAGAGTGCTGAGATTTTAGGTGTGAGCCACCGCGCCCGACCGGCAACTAGAGTTTTGAATCCCCAAGGGAATGGATGCTGGCCAAGTCCCCTACTGCTGACCCCCCAAGGTCAATTTCCCAGCAGCTCCAGTGGCTCCCAGGCCTGAGGTTAGGGGTGCCCCCAGGAACAGGCCCCTCTAGGCTCTTTGCTCTTGTGTTCTCATTTACTCTTCTTGAGACATACCTGGTTCACAGATGAGGCAAGTGTCACAGATTGGACCCTGGTCTCTGCATTCGCCTTGGTGGACTCAGTTTCCTCATCTGCAGAGTAGGGTTGGGGAGCTGGGTTAAGGAGGGGTGGCTAAAGTTTTCTCATTTTCCTGAGGTCTGTGATATCAGTTATTTCCCGGGAGGAGGCGGGAGCAACACACTGATCCGTGGGCAGTCAGGAGGGAAGGGGAGGGCCTGGGGGTGGGTCCCCTGCTGGCCTCTGTGTGGCTGACTCTCAGGAAGCCCCCAGCCCCTGCCTGGGCTGACTGGGCCCCTTGGGTGAAGCAGTGCCCCCGGCTGGGAGGGTTGTCCCCACCTCCTCCGGGCTGGGCCCCTCACGGGCACAAGAGGGAGGATTGTTCCCACAGAGGTGCTTGGGCCAGAAAACACAAGTGGCCACTGTGTATCTGCTCACAAGGGTGTGGGCTGAGGCGTTAGTCACTGCCGGCCAGCAGTGGAAGGCTGGGCCGAGGCTCCCCTCATCGTACGCTGGAACCCGGCCTTGCTTCAGCCGGTGGGAGAGACAGACGTCAGAGGTCATAGACAGCCACTTGTTCTTTATGCTATTCCTTGCCTGCCAACTCCCACGTGGGCCTCATATACTTGGACCACCCTTAGCTTTCCAAGACTCACCCACTCCCTAAGATGGCTCTCATCAGAGCGTGGAGAGAGTTGGACATCATTTCACCATCCATCCTCCCCCATATAGGGGGGTGACTGAGGCCCAGACGGGACTTGAAGAATATGCAGGCATCTCTGACAAAACTGTCAGATACATGGAATTTGAACCCACATTGGCCAGAATTCAATTCCTAATCCTTTGAACCTGCTATGTGACCTTGGGCAGGCGACTTCATCTCTCTAAGCATCGGTTTTCTTATATATAAAATCAAGCCCTTAATAGACAGTTGTAAAAGTTAATTGAAGGGATCAAACTGTCTTCTCATGTCCTCTCTCAGCTTTAGCGCCTCAGACCTAGTTTGATTTTCAGGCCTCCTTAGGGGCAGGATGGCTTTAGGCGGGAGGCTAGAAGTCAAGGAGGGCTTGCAGCAATGTCGGCTGTCTCAGCAATTGTTCTGAGAATGCATTTCATTGGCTGACTTGATCACATGCCAATTTTTTTTTTTTTTTTTAAGACAGAGTTTTGCTCTTGTTGCCCAGGCTAGAGTGCAATGGCGTGATCTTGGCTTACTGTAACCTCTGCCTCCTGGGTTCGAGTGATTCTCCTGCCTCAGCCTCCTGAGTAGCTGGGATTACAGGCATGCGCCATCATGCCCAGCTAATTTTTGTCTTTTTAGTAGAGATGGGGTTTCACCATGTTGGCCAGGCTGGTCTCAAACTCCTGACCTCAGGTGATCTACCTGCCTCAGCTTCCCAAAGTGCTGGGATCACAGGTGTGAGCCACCGTACCTGGCCACGTGCCTATTCTTGAGCCAATCACTGTGACCAGATGGAGTGCTGTATTCTGATTGGCCAAGATGAGTTCCTACCCACTTCTAGATATTGTTGTTTAGGGACTGGAAATGAGGGCAGGTTGGCCCCTGCTGAAGAAAAATCAGGGAAGGGTGAATTATGATATGGGAGGGCAGTGATTCCCTCATGCAAATTTTCCTCGGCAGAAACTGCTTGTCTTGTTCACTAGAATTTAGCCAAATAAATAATGGTTGAATGAATGAATAGGGAATAAGCTGCTTCTCGGCAGCGTGGTGTAGTGAACACTAGACCGGGAGTCAGGAGGCCACTGTGACAGCTCACAGTCCTGCTGGATTCCCAGGCCTCAGTCTGCTCGCTTGGGAAATGGGCAGCAAGGCTAAAGGTGTGTTGGCGGATGACATTCTGGCTGCCTGAGCACTCCTCAGCTGTAGGCACTCCCTTGCTGTGAGTGGTTGCTGTTGGCTGTGATTGTCATTTATCTTTTATTTATTTATTTATTTATTTATTTATTTTGAGACGGAGTCTTGCTCTGTCGCCCAGGCTGGAGTGCAGTGGCCAGATCTCAGCTCACTGCAAGCTCCACCTCCCGGGTTTACGCCATTCTCCTGCCTCAGCCTCCCGAGTAGCTGGGACTACAGGCGCCTGCCACCTCGCCCGGCTAGTTTTTCATATTTTTTTAGTAGAGACGGGGTTTCACCGTGTTAGCCAGGATGGTCTCGATCTCCTGACCTCGTGATCCACCCGCCTCGGCCTCCCAAAGTGCTGGGATTGTAGGCTTGAGCCACCGCGCCCGGCCGATTGTCATTGATCTTTAACAAAGGGAGATAGAACCGGGAGTACTGGATAGTCATCAGGAAAGGTCTTTGGGGGAAATGTTTTAGAGCTAAGGGAAGGCTTGAATTTGGATCCAGCCTTCACCCTCCACCCCCACTCGCTCTGTGACCTGAGGCGCATCACCCCACCTGTCTGAATCTTTTTCCTCATCTGTAAACTGGCAATCATATTTGTCTTTAAGGGCTAGATGGAGGATGAAGTGAGAAATTCCATTTCAGTCCCGTCCTGGAACACAGAGAGTACTCAGTGTCAGCTGTTTTTATCATCAGCAGTATTACATCCCCTGTGGCCTCAAGGTGATGGATTGCTGCCTCAATGAGGCTTTGAAAGAATTTAATTTTGGCCAAGTCACTTTTTGGTCCACGGTGCCTACTAACCTCTGTCTGGCAGGTTCTGGTCTCCGTGGAATCTGAGTGAGGTGCTGGGTAGCGGGTGTGCCTTGTGTTGACACTGGCACTGGCTGGGGCCTGGCTGTCTGGTCAATGCTGCCTTTCAGGATGGTGGGCAAGGCAAGGTTTGTGCACTCCCGGACAATGGTCCCCACCTGGGCCTCCTCCACCCTCAGGAGAAAACATCCCTTTTCAGGAAACCCAGGTAAAGGTGACATGTGGCCGTCTTTCCAGCTCTCAGGACTGAAAGATGAATGATTGAAGGGGGGCCGTTGGCCAGCTCAGCATGGTCAAGGTAGTTGCCTTGGTCACTGACCCTGGCTCTAGCCACTCCACTAAGCCCTTAACTTTCCTCTCAGGAAAGGAGCAGAGCTGGCCTAACCTCTCTTCTGGGTTTGGAGAGGAAGGGGAGGAGGAGTAGGAAGAGAAAGAGGAATGTGTGCAGAAGGAAAGGATTCTTTGCCAGACCTCTGGTCGGGATGTATAAAAATCAGCTTTACAAGGAATGAAAAGGCAGGGACACAATCAGTTAAGACTGTGTGTGTGTGTGTGTGTGTGTGTGTGTGAGAGAGAGAGAGAGCGAGCGAGCGAGAGAGCGAGTGAGCGCACTGGATAACTTAATTGATGGGTTGCTAAGGCATTCTAAACAAGCTTTTTTTTTTTTTTTTTTTGAGACAGTGTCTTGCTCTGTTGTCCGGGCTGGATTGCAGTGGCGCAGTCAGCTCACTGCACCTCCACCTTCTGGATTCAAGCAATTCTCCTGCCCCAGCCTCCCTAGTAGCTGGGATTACAGGCACATACACCACCCTGCCTAGCTAGATTTTGTATTTTTAGTAGAGATGGGGTTTTACCGTGTGGGTCAGGCTGGCCCCCAACTCCTGACTTCAGGTGATCCCCCCTCCCCGACCTCCCAAAGTGCTGGGATTACAATCGTGAGCCACTGTGCCTGGCCTAAACAAACTTTCAAAATTGAGTTTAGGGGAGAAGACCCCACAGAGTTAGAGCCACGTGAGCTGGTAAATCCTAGGACAAGGACTGGCTCTGGAAAATGGCCCATCATGAAATTGCCTTCCCTGAACTGGGCTCCTGGGCCCGATACGGGAGGCATCCCAGACTCTGGCATGCAGGGAACTTGGATGGAGGAAGAATGTGGCCACCAAGAGTGTGCACACCTGGGCATGGGACTGCCTTAGTTCCAAGCCCACTCTGCCGCCTCCTTCCTCGGGTACTCTGCCTCAGATCGGTCTCCTCATCTGTCTGTGAGATACTGATAGCACCACATTGTAGGGTGATCCAGGAGATAAATGCACTAACCTATAAGCAGCACAGACTAGTACTGCATAACAAATGACATATTATCATCACTACATGGGATCCTGAGGACTTTGCAGCTCAGTTGATGAAAGAAATATTTGTCTAAACTGAGAATGAGTGTACAGAAAGCAAATGTGCAGAGAAATTGTCTGCTTGCTCTACTCCTCAGTATTTTTTTTATTATTTTTTTGAGACGGAGTCTCACTATGTCACTCAGGCTGGAGTGCAGTGGTGTGATCTCGGATCACTGCAGTCTCCACCTCCTGGGTTCAAGTGATTCTCCTGCCTCAGCCTCCTGAGTAGTTAGGTCTACAGGCGTGCACCACCATGTCTGGCTAATTTTTTGTATTTTTAGTAGAGACGAAGTTTCACCATGTTGGCCAGGCTGGTCTTAAACTCCTGACCTCAAGCCATCCACCCACCTCGGCCTCCCAAAGTGCTGGGATAACAGGCGTGAGCCACCATGCCTGTTGCTTCCTTCCAGAAGTCTCCTTGGTGGGGTTAGGTGCCCTCTCCCTCACCCCATCATAAGCATGCTGTCTCATCACTCTCAGCTAGAGGGCTGTGAGAGGGTCGCTCTGTGTCTGTATTGTGGGCGCCCTGTGCAGGGTGGCCCAGTAGTGCTCTGTTAAGTGTCTGTTGGCATCTGGTCTTAGAGGCTTCTAAGTGGTGGAGATTATAGGGAGACCTTGTATGGTGGCTCAAAGTTTAGAGAATTTTGACGTTAGAGGATCCAGATGCAAATTCTGGTGCCACTCCCCTAGTTCCAATCACATTTCCCCTCTAAACCTGGACTTGCACGTCCATCTGTGGAATGGGGGAAACCTCAAGCCTCAGGTCCCTGTGATGACAGGAATGAATGCGCATTGTCATCCATGGGTACTAGATGTGCAGGAATAACTTGGCCAGCCGGAATTCCCGGTGCAGTCAGGTTCCAGAGTTGTTATGGAAGGCAAGGGTGGAGCATGATCAATATTATCCTTAGGAAGGCGCCGTGGTGGAGACTAAGCTCTAATGTGTTCATCCAGTCCAGAGGAGCTCGTTTTCCCCGTGCTTTGCAGTAGATTGCTGTTTAAGGTCTCCAGATGAGCAGCGGGCTTTTAGGGGCCTTTTTTTTTTTTTTGAGATGGCGTCTCACTCTGTCACCCAGGCTGGAGTGCAGTGCTGCGATCTCAGCTCACTGCAACCTCCACCTCCCAGGTTCAAGCAGTTCTCCTGCCTCAGCCTCCTGAGTAGCTGAGATTACAGGCATGTGCTTGGCTAATTTTTGTACTTTTTAGTAGAGACTTGTTGGCCAGGCTAGTTTGAATTCCTGACCTCAGGTGATCCACCTACCTTGGCCTCCCAAAATGCTGGGATTACAGGCATGAGCCACCGCACCTGGCTAGGGGCCATTTTGTAGGGAAATGTGTTTGTATGTGTTTTTTTTTTTTTTTTTCTTTCTTTCTTTTTTATTTATTTAATATTTTTGAGACAGAGTTTTGCTTTGTTATCCAGTCTGGGGTGCAATGGTGCCATCTTGGCTCACTGCAACCTCTGCCCCCCAGGTGCAAGCAATTCTTGTGCCTCAGCCTCCTGAGTAGCTGGGATTATAGGCGCCTACCATGCCCAGCTGATTTTTTGTATTTTAGTAGAAATGAAATTTCACCGTCTTGCCTAGGCTGGTCTCAAACTCCTGAGCTCAGGCAGTCCGCCTGTCTCGGCCTCCCAAAGTGCTAGGATTACAGGCATGAGCCACTGTGCCCGGCTGTTTTTTTTTTTTTTTCTGTCACCCAGGCTAGAGTGCAGTGGCAGGATCTCAGCTCACTGCAGCCTCCGTCTCCTGGGCTCAAGCGATTCTCCCGCCTCAGCTTCTCAAGCAGCTGGGACTACAGGTTCATGACATCACGCCCGGCTAGTTTTTGCATTTTTTTTTTTTTTGTAGAGGTAGGATTTCGCTCTGTTGCCTGGGCTATTCTTAAACTCATGGACTCAAGCAAGCCACCCGCCTCGGCTTCCCAAATGCTGGGATTATAGGCATGAGCCACTGTGGCCGGCCATGTGTACTTGTTCAACACGAGAACCCCATGCAGCAGAGTGGGTGAGATGCTTGCTGTAGCATTCCCCACTGACGCCCTCGCAGGACCCCTGGGGAGCTGTGGGTCCTCACCTCCCGTTTCCCAGACACCAGCTCCTGTGTGCAATGGGGTGGGATTGCTTGCTCCATTTACATGGTTATTTCTCTCTCTTTTGAATTGTGGTAAAATATACGGAACATCATATTTATCATTTTGGCCAATTGTAAGTGTAAATTTAATGGCATTAAATCATTCACAAGTGTGTAGCCATCACCACTGTCTACACCTCACAGTTTTCATCCTCTACAAAAACTCTGTACCCACTAAACAATAACTCCCCGTTTCCCCTTTCTAACCCCTGGAAACCTCTATTCTACTTTGCACTTCTATGATTTCAGCTACTCTGGCTACTTCTACTATAATTCCACTTCTACTATAAGTGGAATTATACAATATGTATCCTTTTGTGTCTGGCTTATTTCACTTTACATAGTGTTTTCAGGATTCATCCGTGTAGCTTGTGTCAGAATTGCCTTCCTTTTGATTCCTTTTTCTGGTGGAATATTTTAGTGTGTGGCTATACCACATTTTGTTTATGCATTCATTTCTTTTTTTTTTTTTTTTTGAGGTAGAGTCTCACTGTTATCCAGGCTGGAGTGCAGTGGCGTGATATCGGCTCACTGCATCCCCTGCCTCCTGGGTTCAAGTGATTCTACTGCCTCAGCCTCCTGAGTAGCTGGCATTACAGGCGCACACCACCAAACCCAGCTAATTTTTGTGTTTTTAGTGAGATGAGGTTTCACCATGTTGGCCAGGCTGGTCTTGAACTCCTAACTGACCTCAAGTGAGCTGCCTGCCTCGGCCTCCCAAATATTCTTCCATCTATTGATGAACACTTGGGTTGTTTCCACACTTTGGCTACTATGAGTATATAAATAGCTCCCTGAGTCCCTGCTTTGAGCTTTTTTGGGGTGTATACCTATGAGCAGAATTGCTAGGTCCTAGGGTATGTCTATGTTTAACCTTTTGAGAAACCGGCAAACTGTTTTCCACACTGGCTGCACCGTTTTACTTTCCCACCAACAATGCACAAGGCTTCTAACTTCTCCAGTCCTCACCAGCACTTGTTATTTTCCATGTTTTAAAATTATAGCCATCTTAGTGTGTGTGGAGTTTTCTTACCCTCTTACTCCTCAGATAAGGAAGACTTGTTTTGTCTAGGTGACGTGCATCTACGAAACAGTTCCACTGTAACTGGTGGGCACTTCCTCAGACTGCCTTTTCATTCTACTGTTAATACATATGAAATGTTGCAAATAAACACATCAAACATTCCTATTAAAATTTTTTTTTTTTTTTTTGAGACGGAGTCTTGCTCTGTCACCCAGGCTGGAGTGCAGTGGCCGGATCTCAGCTCACTGCAAGCTCCGCCTCCTGGGTTTATGCCAGTCTCCTGCCTCAGTCTCCCGAGTAGCTGGGACTACAGGCGCCCGCCACCTCGCCCGGCTAGTTTTTTGTATTTTTTAGTGGAGACGGGGTTTCACCGTGTTAGCCAGGATGGTCTCGATCTCCTGACCTCATGATCCGCCCGTCTCAGCCTCCCAAAGTGCTGGGATTACAGGCTTGAGCCACCGCGCCCGGCTCCTATTAAAAATTTAAACAAATTTTAGGCCAGGCACAGTGACACACACCTGTAATCCCAGCACTTTGGGAGGCCGAGGTGGGCAGATCACTTGAGGCCAGGAGTTCTAGACCAGCCCAGCCAATATGCTAAAACCCTGTCTCTACTAAAAACACAAAATTTAGCCAGGCGTGGTGGTACACACCTGTAGTTCCAGTTCTCAGAAGGCTGAGGCAGGAGAATTAGCTTGAACCTGGAAGGTAGAGGCTGCAGTAAACAGTGATCATGCCACTGCACTTCAGCCTGGGCGACAGAGTGAGACTGCATCTCAAAAAACAACGAAAAACGTATTTTAAAACAGATTAAAATTTTTTTTTTCTTTCGGGATGGAGTCTCACTCTGTCATCCAGGCTGGAGTGCAGTGGTGTGGTCTCTGCTCCCTGCAACCTCCGCCTCCCAGGTTCAAGTGATTCTCCTGCCTCAGCGTCCCCAGTAGCTGGGACTACAGGCGCATGTCACCACACCCAGCTAATTTTTGTATTTTTGGTAGAGATGGGGTTTCACTGTGTTGGCCAGGCTGGTCTCGAACTCTTGACCTTGTGATCTCCCTGCCTTGGCCTCCCAAAGTGCTGGGATTACAGGTGTGAGCCTCCATGCCCGGCCTCGATTTTAAATTTTAAACAGAGTGAAAGTACCCTTTGAATGCCTCCCTATTTCTGGCCCCTCCCCAGCTTGCTGTCAGGCAGTATCTCTCCTGAGTTTTCCATGCATTCACAGACGCTTGTGAGCATGTATGAAGGCGTAGTTTTCCATTTTTTTATGCAAAAGTATTATGCCATTTTTATTGTTCAATGACTTGGGGTTTTTTTTTGTTTGTTTTTTAGTGACCAACAGTCTTTCCATGTTGGTATTTGTAGAACTGTCTCATTCTTGTATTTTTGTTTATTCCATAGTGTTGTGGGGTGTATTGTACTTATTATTAAGTACAGAAATGATGTGTGGCACTGGCTATTGTTAAGAACAGTGTACGTTCAGCATCTGGACATCCGGCCTCTGTTTTCACACTCATGCAGGGCTCCGGGCTCACGTCCAGAGGTCAGTTTCCTGCCGAGCATGCCTTGTTGACCTCCTGTATCGCCTCTTTGCAGGCCAAGAATAAGGAGACGGGTACTTTGGCTGCGGCCAAAGTCATTGAAACCAAGAGTGAGGAGGAGCTGGAGGACTACATCGTGGAGATTGAGATCCTGGCCACCTGTGACCACCCCTACATCGTGAAGCTCCTGGGAGCCTACTATCACGACGGGAAGCTGTGGGTAAGGCTGCCGCCCCACCTGCCCCGGCTCAGCCCCCGTGGCCTGGTGCTCTGGAGCTAGCCTGGTCCTGAAGTCTTCAGCTCTTTCTCAGCATCTGCTTTGAGGGCGAGGGCTAGGGCAAGGAGATGGTGAAGTAGGGAGCTCCTGGCCACCTGCTCTCCCCTTCCTGTGGTGCCTCCCCCTTTGGAGTAGCACCAGTGATTTGGAGCAGAAAGCTCTACTGCCTGGTCTCGAATCCCAGCCCTGCTGTTTACGAGCTCAATAATCTTAACCAAGTTCCTAACCTCTCCATACCTTAGTTTCTCCATCTGTAAGGTGGGGCTAATAATAGTACCTAGCTCATAGAGTGATTACTGCGATTAAGTGAGTTAATTTATGATACGTGCTTAGAAGAGTGCTGGGCACATGTAAGAGCCCAGTAAGTGTTGGCTGTTTTATTGTTTGTCATAGTAGCACTTCTTCTGCTACTGCTACAGCTGCTACATGGAGATCCTTCTCGATGGCTGTACTAAAGAAGGGGGCTCGACCAGCCTGGGCAACATGGTGAAACCCCGTCTCTACTAAAAATACAAAAATTAGCTGGGCATGGTGGCACGTGCCTGTAGTCCCAGCTATTCGGGAAGCTGAGGCAGGAGAATCGCTTGAACCCCAGAGGCGGAGGTTGCAGTGAGTCGAGATCGCGCCACTGCACTCCAGCCTGGGTGACAGAGCAAGAGTCTTGTTTCAAAAAAAAAAAAAGAAGAAAAAAAGTGGGGGCTCTTTACCAGTCCCCTATTCTCCATCAGCATCCTCACCCTTTGATGAGCAGTGTGGATGCAGCTTCAAGCCCTGTCTTCCAAACTCAGCAACACCCCTCAACTTTTTTTTTTTTTGAGACGGAGTCTCGCTCTGTTGCCCAGGCTGGAATGCAGTGGTGTGATCTTGGCTCACTGCAAGCTCCGCCTCCTGGGTTCAAGTGATTCTCCTGCCTCAGCTTCCTGAGTAGCTGGGATTATAGGCATGCGCCACCATGCCCAGTTAATTTTTGTATTTTTAGTAGAGACGGGGTTTTGCCATGTTGGCCAGGCTGATCTCAAACTCGTGACCTCAGGTGATCTGCCAGCCTCAGCCTCCCAAAGTGCTGGGATTGCAGGTGTGAGCCACCATGCCCAACCCTCTTCATTTTTTTTATTCTTCCAAAGAAATCTATCTTCTGACTGTGCCCTTCTCTGTTGTTGGGCATTTAGGCTATTTCCCTTTTTTTTTCTTTCTTTCTTTTTCTTTTTTTTATTTTTATTTTTTGCTGTTATAAACAACTCTGTGATGGACACCTTTGGATTTGTTTTGTGTTCTTGTCTGAGAGCCTTCTTATGAGATTTTTTTTTTTTTTTGAGATGGAGTCTCACTCTGTTGCCCAGGCTGGAAGTGCAGTGGCGTGATCTCAGCTGACTGCAACCTCCACCTCTCAGGTTCAAGCAATTCTCCTGCCTCAGCCTCCTGAGCAGCTGGGACTACAGGTACCCACCCCCACACCTGGCTGATTTTTATATTTTTAGTAGAGACAGGGTTTCACCATCTTGGTCAGGCTCTTCTCGAACTCCTGACCTCAGGAGATTCACCCGCCTCAGCTGTCCAAAGTGCTGGGATTACAGGCATGAGGCACTGTGCCCGGCGAGAAATTTTAAGATTCTTAAGTGTCTGTTGCCAAACTGGCCTCACAGAGCCACTTTTGATATTAACCAAAGGAGATCTCCCATTGACCCACCCACCCACCCAGCCACCCACTTTCCTGTCCATTCATCTTCCTCTCTGTGTATGCGGCATTTGTTGGACTGCTGACTCTGTACCCATTAAGAAAAATATCTATTATGTTTCTATTCCTGTTATTGATTGTAGCTGGATACCAGGTTCATAACTTTCCCAGGTCCAAAGATACTACTGATAATAGCTAGCATTTATTGAGAGTTTACTGTGTGCTGGGCCTTTTGCTGTGAGTTTCACTTGCATTATGTGGTTTAATCTTCATTCTGTGAGGTTGTTGCTTTTTATCCCATCTTACAAAAGAAAATGAGAAACAAAAAGCTATGTGAGCTGCTCCCCAGGCCACACAGCTAGCAAGTGGCAGAGCTGGAAAACCAGATAGAGCCAAACACAGTTTGTAAGTAGATTGTGACTGTCATGCTGTTACTTAAATAAATACACTAGACTTTTCTGTCCCTAAGTTGTCACTTTGGGCTGGTGCTTTCTCCTCCAGGCCCACTGCTGTGGCCAAGACCATCTCTTACCCTCCTCTTTTGTAGCTGCCCTGACAGCCTGCATTTATTACTTTGTAGAAGACACTACCTCCTCCAATTTGCCATTTAGACACGATGAGATCAAAGAAGGTGGCCCTGGAGCTGGGTAGATAAAGAGGGGAAAGGACGGCAGACAGGAGAGACAGCATGGGCAGCGGTGTGGAGGCATGAAAGGTTCAGCGCGTTTGGGAGATGGCTAGTCTAGGGCCAGGGCAGCAGGTGGTGAAAGATGAGGGTGGTAAAGTAATTGGGGGTCATGTTGTAGAAGGCCCTGCATGCCAAGGTGAAGACTTTGCCCTCAATCTTTTACTGCAGTGGTTCTCAAAGTACAACCCTTGGATCAGCACATCAGCCTCAGCTGGAACTTGATTAGACATGCAGGTCATCAGACCCCTCCTGAGGCCCACTGAGTCAGTAACTTTGAGGTGAGGCCCAGCAATTGGCGTTTTAAGGTAGGGCCCAGCAATCGAAGTGATTCTGATGCTCGTTTAAGCTTGAGAATTACTGTTTTTGGTAATGGAGACCTAGTGGTACTTTTCTGCAGGGGAGAGGCATATTCTGTGTTATAAAAAGAAGTCAGGTTTGAGGACAAGAGAAAAACTTGAGGCAGTTTGAGAAGTGGTAAGAATAGACTAGGCCAGGAGCCCAAGGATGTAATGTGGAACATCATCTGGTCAAGGGAGGCTTCAGAGGAAGGGACATTTGAATGGGGTCTTGCAGGATGCATAGGAGTCCTCTGGGGAGCTAAGAGAAGGAAGAGCAGTCAAAGTAGAGGGACCAGCAAATGGGCAGAAGTGTAGAAGGGAGAAGTCCAGAAATATAGGTTGAAGGATGCACCAACCCTTTGATTTTCCTTCTGTGTGATGGTTCTCAGGCCCATCTTGTGAACAGGCCTGGGCTTCTATGTGGCTCTAGGAGCCAACTTTTCCATGTTGATATCTGGACCTGGGGTCTGCTCTCAGGGACTTTGGGATGAGAAACTGGCTGTTCCCCAAGTGTCTTGGGTGCCTTCTGTGGCCATGGCTGAGACAGACTTTCCCCTGAGTGGGGTGGAGGTCACTCACCACCCCACCCCATGTGCAATTTGACAAGATTAGCTCATTTTTGTTCAGAATTTGTAATCATGGCAAAATCCGTCTGTGCTTCCTTATCACTACTTCCGCTTTTGAATATCAAATGGTGCAAGTTGGAGAAAAACAAGCCAAAATGCTCTAGACCAGTAGAACTATAATGTGAGCCACATGCATCATTTTACATTTCTTTTCTTTCTTTTTTTTTTTTTTTTGTGATGAAGTTTTGCTCCTGTTGCCCAGGCTGGAGTGCAGTGGCACAATCTCGGCTCACCACAACCTCCACCTCCTGTGTTCAAGTGATTCTCCTGTCTCAGCCTCCCGAGTAGCTAGGATTACAGGCGTGTGTCACCACGCCTGGCTAATTTTGTATTTTTAGTAGAGACAGGGTTTCTCCATGTTGGTCAGGCTGGTCTTGAATTCCCGACTTCAGTTGATCTGCCTGCCTTGGCCTCCCAAAGTGCTAGGATTCAGGCGTGAGTCACTGCGCTCGGCCTATGTGTATCATTTTATATTTCTAACAGCCACATCCAAAAGAGCAAAAGGAAACAGATGAAATTAATTTCAATAATATAATTTATTTAACCCAGTATATAAAAATATGATCATTTTGACATGTGATCCATATAAAGAGTTATTGAGCTGTTTTACTTTTTTCATTCTAAGTCTTCAAATCCAGTGTGTATTTTACACTTTTAGCACATCTCAACTCCGTAGCTAAATTTTCATCAGAAATCCTTGATCTGTATTTAGATGTCTTTTTTTTTTTTTTTTTTTTTTTTGAGAC
The DNA here is from genome assembly GCF_007565055.1 of Rhinopithecus roxellana. Taxonomy (NCBI): domain Eukaryota; kingdom Metazoa; phylum Chordata; class Mammalia; order Primates; family Cercopithecidae; genus Rhinopithecus; species Rhinopithecus roxellana. The sequence continues at coordinate 173,277,732 of NC_044551.1, forward strand.
GGAGTCTCACTCTGTCGCCCAGGCTGGAGTGTAGTGGCCAGATCTCAGCTCACTGCAAGCTCCACCTCCCGGGTTTACGCCATTCTCCTGCCTCAGCCTCCCGAGTAAGCTGGGACTACAGGCGCCTGCCACCTTGCCCGGCTAGTTTTTTGTATTTTTTAGTAGAGACGGGGTTTCACCATGTTAGCCAGGATGGTCTCGATCTCCTGACCTCGTGATCCGCCCGTCTTGGCCTCCCAAAGTGCTGGGATTACAGGCTTGAGCCACCGCGCCCGGCCTTTAGATGTCTTATAGTCGAGAAAGGTAGATTCACATACCCAAATTGTTCCAATATTCTTAAACGTTTCCCAGTGACTGAACCAAGTCTCAGTTTTCAAATTTAAATGAATTAGAAGAGAATGGAATAATATATTTAGGTCTCTACCCTCGCCACATTTCGAACACTCAGTAGCACGTGTGTTAGTGCCTCCTGTATTGGACGGCATAGACAGTGAAACTCTAGATGATAGCCAGGGCCCAAAATGAATGACTGCAAGAAGGTCTGGGCTGACCTCGTGAATGTCCTCTGCTCATAACTACCCCCATCCTCCACCCCCAGCCCTGAGCCAGATTTTGGCCTCTGGGCAAATCTTTCAAGGGCGAGGTGGGGAGCGGTGGTCTCTTTTCCACTGTGTATTACAGGAGCGAGAGTGAGTTCTTCGGGAAGAAAAGCTCTGGTGTCTGGCATTTGGCCCATTTCTGAATGTACATATTTCCACTATGGTCAGTTTCAAGCTGCCAACTCGATGTCGCTAACAGAGTTGGGAAGGCCCCTGGCCTCACAGAGCTCAAAGTCTAGTGGCAGAAACAGATGGTATGAAAGCCAGTGAAGAAGTAGATGAGAGGACTTGGGCAAGTGACAAGTGAGTGGAAGAAAACTCAGTGGGGAGATGCAGTAGGCATTCCTGGGTAGGGTCAGGAGCAGGTGCTGTAAACATGATGGACAGAGAAAGCCTCTGTCATGAGGTGACATTTTAGCTGAGAGCCAAAAGACCAAGTGGAGGCAGACCTCCAAATGTGTGGGGGCAGAAAAGTGCCAAGTAGAGGGAATCGGAAGTGCACAGGCCCTGAGGCAGGAGCCTGCAGAGGACCCCACAGAAGGTGTTGTGGCTGGCGCGTGGTGGAGGGAGAGCGGCAGAGTAACGTGAACCGAGGCTAGACTGTCCTCGGCACATGCTGCTGAGAAGCTGCTAAGTGGAAGGCCCCGTTGTAGGGGCTGGGGATTCATCAGTGAGCAAGGGGAGACGGTCCTCATCCTCATGGAGCCTCCAGTCTACATGCGGGAGACAGCTAACAGCTCATGAACACAGAACTCCAGCAGTGATCAGGATGGATATAATATCAGGTAGTAGGCCGGGCGTGGTGGCTCACACCTGTAATCCTAGCACTTTGGGAGGCCAAGACGGGTGGATCACCTGAGGTCAGGAATTCAAGACCAGCCTGGCCAACATGGTGAAACCCCGTCTCTACTAAAAATACAAAAATTAGCCAGGTGTGGTGGCGGGCGCCTGTAGTCTCAGCTACTTGGGAGGCTGAGGCAGGAGAGTTGCTTGAACTCAGGAGGCGGAGGTTACAGTAAGCCGAGATCTCACCACTGCACACCAGCCTGGGTAAAAGAGTGAGACTCTGTCTCAAAAAAACAAAAAGCAAAAAAACCAAAAACAAAATTGGGAGGTGTGTTCCAGGGACAAGACAAGCCACTTTGGTTGTGGGCCAGGGGACGCCCCTCTGAGGAGGTGGTGTTTGAGAGGGAGCGGTCGAGGGAAGATCAGGAAAACTACCAGTGTGAAGGCCCAGAGGCCAGAGCATGCCTACTGCCTTCAGAGACATTGAGGGGGCCAGGGTGGGGCGGTAGGAGCCGGGGTCAGGGGTGGAGTTGTGGCCTCACTGTAGGTGTTGGGAAACCTCTGGGGTTGTTGAGCCGGGTACCCTGCCCTCCCCGCAGCTATTAATGGGATCATTCTCTGACTCTGCTCTCCTCTTCCCTGCCACGTGGTGGAGGAACTGGATCCAGTCCTGGTTCTTGGCACTAACTGGGATTTTAGCTCATCTCTGAGTGTCTGTTTCTTTATCTCTGAAACGGGGACCATGATGATAAAAACCCTGCCTGTAGCATTGAAGGATTAAGGGGGAAGTGCAGGTTGGATGCAGGCAGCAGTGTCTGGTGCAGAGTGGGTGCGTGGGAAATGCCACTGTCCCTGTCTCCCCTCTCCCCCAGCTCTGTCTTCTCATTCTCACTACCCCCTCTGAGTCCTCCATTTCCTGCAGCCCCTTCTCTTCTGGCTTCTCCGCCTTTGACCTGGTGAACTTTTCTGAGGCTTTGCTGTCATCGTGTCACCCCCAAATGATAAGAAAGGTGATGTCAGGATGAGGGTGGGTGAGGACATCAGCTGAGAGTGAGGAAAGCGCCCCTACCCACCCTGGAGACCCAGCACAGGTCACGTTCAAAAGTTTGTGTATCCCAGGCTTTCCCTGGTCAGACGCTTTTTTCAGCAGGTTTATCTGCCCAGGCATCTGCCTCACTGTTGACTACTGAGGCAACTAGTCCTTTGCTTGGCATTGAAGGCCCTGGAGCCTTGGAGTCTTCCTGGGTGTTTCCTGTGGATAGAAACTTGCTGTTCTCGCCTCTGAATATCAGCAATAACAGTGTGCTCTATGAGACCCTCTTGGGGCCGGGCATAATGGCGTGGGCCTGTAATCTCAGCATTTTGGGAGACTGAGACAGGAGGATCATTTGAGCCCAGGAGTTTGAGACCAGCCTGGGCATCACAGGGATACCCCCTCTCTACAAAAAATGAAAAATTATCTGGATGTGGTGGTGTGCACCTGTGGTCCCAGCTGCTCAAGAGGTTGAGCCTGGGAGGTGGAGGCTGCAGTGAGCCATGATCACACCACTGCACTCAGCCTGGGCAACAGAGCAAGATCCTGTTTAGAAAAAAAACAGGCTGGGCACGGTGGCTCACGCCTGTAATCCCAGCACTTTGGGAGGCTGAGGCAGGTGGATCATGAGGTCAGGAGATCGAGACCATCCTGGCTAACATGGTGAAACCCCGTCTCTACTAAAAATTCAAAAAAATTAGCTGGGCATGGTGACAGGCACCTGTAGCTCCAGCTACTCAGGAGGCTGAGGCAGGAGAATGCTGTGAACCCGGGAGGCGGAGCTTGCTGTGAGCTGAGATTGCACCACTGCACTCCAGGCTGGGTGACAGAGTGAGGCTCTGTCTCAAAAAAAAAAAAGAAAAGAAAAGAAAAGAAAAGAAAAAACATAGAGCTTCATAGGCTTGCGTCTTCCAGACTCATTCATTCTCCTCTCTACCTCCTTAATAGTTTATGTATATATTAAGGTGACTCACTTTTCAGAAACTGAATATATTTATTTAAAAAGAAACCTTCATCTTCCTCCCTAAATGGAAAACTAGGACCCACTTGCCATAAACAGAAATAAAAGAAAATGAACGGATTCTGTTGAGTAATAGCCTGATCCTTTTGCCTGCCAAAGCCTTCAGCCTTGGCACAGCCCTCCTGGGAGAGTGTCAGGATGGGGCTCTGTAGTGTGTCAGTGCCAGCTAGATGTGGAAGGGTGAGAGGAAACTGAGGAGGACTACTTTTGGCCGTGGTCCCGTGTGGAGCCCCCAAATTCACCTCCTGATCTTAGGGCCTCTACTGGGGGACATGCCCCAAGATGGGGCCATTTGGGCCAGGCCCCACGAGGTCATGCTTGCTTGGGGAAGGTCTTCTTGGGGATGAGGTGATGAGGGTCAGGGTGACTTATCCAGGATCAGTTGGCGGGGGACACAGTCTGGTCTCGGACCCACCCCTCCCGATCCTGAGGCCAGTGGTCTTGCCCCCACTGGCTTACTTCTCGACTTTCACTGTCTATACCTGGGCCACAGTGTTTTCAGCTGCAGAATCCTCTTCTGTTGAAATAAATGTAGAAGTCCTTGTGGGCCACAGAGAAAACAGCACAGAGATACTGCCTTACTGCCTAAGTTGGGGTACCAGGCCTCCTCCCAGCCCCCACTCCTCCAGCCCGCACTCCTGCAGTGGTCCCCAGAGCAGCTCCTGATGTTTTGGGCTCTGGTCTGTCCTGGGGTTCCTCAGCCTTGGCACTGTGGACATTCTGGGTGGGAAGACTCTTAGCGGTGGGGCTGTCTTGTGCTTTCCAGGTTGTGCAGCATCCCTGGCCTCCACCTACTAGGTGCCAGTACCATCTTCCACCGTAGTTGGTACAATCAAAAGTCTCTCCAGATGTTGCTGAATGTTCCCTGGGGGATAAGGTCACCCTGGTTGAGAAGCACTGCTCCCTGCCACTCACAGCCTTTTGCTGTTGGGGGTGGCAACATGTCTACCACGCCATGGCCCCCGACCTATGTGTATGAACCCTTAGAGCAAGGTCATCAACTGAGCCAGATCAGGGCTGCAGCCGCTATTTTGTTTAGTGTGCATGATGTTTTTAGAAATTTGTTGCTAACATGTTGTCAGATTCCACGTAAAATCCTGGCCTCTGACTTGCCTTGAACGATCTGGAGATGTTTCTGCATGGTAGCAGCTGCCTGGGGCTGAACAGCCACTGCCTGTCAGGCAGATGTGCCCTCCAGTTAGCCTCAGACCTCACCACTCCCTAACGTGCCCCAATACTGAGGCTGAGGGCTGTTTGTCATTGGTGTGTGCCATGTGCTATTTTTCTTGTTGTAAAATTAAAATGAAATGAAATGTTTCTCACCCCATATCTCCATCAAAACTGAGGAAAGTAGGTAATGAAGAGTTCCGGAAAAGTGTGTTAGAAGACATTTGTTTTCCTATAGGCAGCCTGTAGTACACTTACAAGTTAGCTACCCTGGAGGACATTTAACCAGGACTCCTGGCCTGGGGAGTCCAAAAATAGGCTAACGAGGGGCCTGTGAACTTCTGAACATGTATGTCAAGATGTGTATGTGTGTGTTCAGGAGGTGATGGTTGTGGGGGTGAGAGGCAGGGGCCCAGAAATGGTGCCAGATCTTCGCTTTGAAAAATGCAAAGGTAGGCCGGGCGTGGTGGCTCACACCTGTAATCCCAGCACTTTGGGAGGCTGAGGCAGGTGGATCACGAGATCAGGCGTTCGAGACCAGCCTGGCCAATATGGTGAAACCCCGTCTCTACTAAAAATACAAAAATTAGCCGGGTGTGGTGGCAGCTGCCTGTAATCCCAACTACTCGGGAGGCTGAGGCAGAATTGCTTGAACCCGGGAGGCGGAGGTTGCAGTGAGCCAAAGATCATGCCGTTGCACTCCAGCCTGGGTAACAGAGTGAGACTCTGACTCAATTAAAAAAAAAAGAAAAGAAAAACGCAAAGGTCAGCCTCTGGAGCCTGCAGGTTTGCAGTCCCTCTCCTGCCTGCCACTTACTGTGAGACCAGAGCCAGTTCCTTCTGTCCTTGTGTCTCAGTTTTCTCAACTGTAAAATGGGGATCTTCATAGTAGTGCCTGTAGGAATAATTGAGCTAATAGTTGTTTACAAATAGAAAAGGTCTACAGCAGGGCTGGGCACACAGAAAAGCTTTGTTAAGTATCAGCTGTCACCTTCATCGTGCCTCTCCTTTTGCTTTCTGTTCTCCTTGCCCTGGCATGGGGCCTGGCGTGAAATCTGTCCATGGTAGATGTGCATTGGTGAGTTGAAAGGAGACAGGACGTGCCTGCCCTTGGTGGGGCAGGGGTCTGTTGAGAGCAGCCGAAGTCCCTTTAGGGTGACCCAGCCCAAGAACGCTCCCTAAGACTTCCTAATGAGGAAGTTGGCTGGCACCGTGGTTACCCTCCCTGAAGGAGTGACTGTGGGCCTTTCTCAGTGTGACTTCTTGCCTCAAACTGAGCATTCTGCAAAGAGGAAGTACTGGTACCAGGATCAAGAGCAGGGCATGGACGGGATGGGCCTGCTGTCCACATGTGTCCCCACATGACCACATGTTGCTAGCCAGGGTTTCTGTGGCTTGTCGTCCTGGGCTCAGAGGCCAGCCCTTGGTCACCAACAGAGATTGCATATCTGACCTCAAAACAGCCAAAACTGTAAAGAGAATGTGACACCCAGAAGTAGCTGACAGTGCTGTGTGTTTTAGAAAGTTACTCAGTATGGCAGAAGGTATTCAGGGCTGGAGTCAGGAGACTTGAGTTCTTCTTTCTTTCTTCCTTTCTTTCTTTTTGAGATGTTGTTTTGCTCTTGTCACCTGGCTGGAGTACAGTGGCGCAATCTCGGCTCACTGCAACCTCTGCCTCCCAGGTTCAAGTGATTCTCCTGTCTCAGCCTCCCAACCAGCTGGGATTACAGCCTGTACCACCACACCCGGCTAATTTTTGTATTTTTAGCGTAGATGGGGTTTCACCATATTGGCCAGGCTGTTCTTGAACTCCTGACCTCAGGTGATCCACCCTCCTCAGCCTCCCAAAGTGCTGGGATTACAGGCGTGAGCCACCGCGCCCAGCCCAGGAGACCTGGGTTCTGCCTGGACCTGGGACCAACTAGCTGTGTGACCCCAGACAAGCACCGTCCCTTTCCTGGGCCCTGTTTCCTGATTCCTAGCTCTAAGGGCGTGGAAGGGGGGATGCCAAGGAGGTCTTTCAACAGAGTCTGCCCATTTTATCCTATCCCTTGTATCCCCTGCAGTTCTGAAGTCTGGATCTGTGGTCACCTGGCCCGGGGCAGCCCTTTTTGGCAGTTTTGGGTGCCAGGACCCTTTCCATGGGCTGTGGGGACCTGATCCTCCTGGGGCTCCCCGGCACTCACCAACCCCTGCCCTCTGCCTATATTGGGCCTTTGGGGCACCTGGTTGTTGGGACGCGCACACACACACACACGCACACACACAGGAGTACTTTGTAAAGCACTTTAAAGTGTGCACAGGCTCTGCAGCCCTGGAGGTGGGTGCATTATTACTCTATCGACATGCCCATTTTACAGAGGGGATGCCCTAAGGCTCAGGGAGAAAAGTTGGGGAGGAGGCTGGCAGCTCCTTGGCCCAGAGGGTGAATCAGGAGGCAGGGGGTGGTGACAAAAGGAAGGAGGCAGCAACATGATGACATGGATAGTTGGCCTCGTCAGGAATGTTTTCTGGGCTAGGCCTGTGCCAGGTGGGCTCTTTCTTGACCATCTCACCAAATCCTCCCAGTTCTGTGGGATGGAGTTTTGTCTGCTTGCTTCTCTCTTGCTCTGTCGCCCAGGCTGGAGAGCAGTGGCACAATCTCAGCTCACTGCAACCTCTGCCTCCCAGTCTGAAGCAGTCCTCCCTCCTTAGCCTCCCAAGTAGCTGGGATTACAAGCATGTGCCACCACACCCAGCCAATTTTTGTATTTTTTGTATAGACAGGGCTGGTCTCCAACTCCTGGACTCAAGCGATTTGCCTGCCTCAGCCTCCCAAAGTGCTGGGATTATGGGCGTGAGCCACCATGCCTGGCCTGAGGTTGAGATGTTGTCACCCCCATTTTACAGATGTGAAGACCAAGGGTTAGAAAGGTGGAGTGGAGTGGCTCGTCCCACATGTCATAGCCAGGCTCCAGCCCAGGTCTGCCTAGCTCCCAAGCCTTCTCTCCTGCCCCCTGCAGTGCCCCTCTCTGGGTACCAGGCTCTGGGCATCACTGGGAACAGTTCAAAGGACAGTCTGTGACCCCCACCCTTCCACTTGAGGAGCCATTGTCTGGCAGAATGTTTTTTGGCAGGGTTTGGTGGTGAGGAGGCCTGTGCCAGGGGACCTGTCCAGCTGCTCCCTTGGGCAGTGACCCTGTGGGTGCGGCTGGTGGCCCACAGCAGATGGAGTTGTGAAGCAGCAGGTGGATAACTGAGGGCTTTGCTGGGATCCTGCTGTTGGAACAGCCGGCCTGGGCTGTCTGTGTCATATACACAGGAGCAAGGGTGATTGTCATTCCGGGATTTGCCCACTGTGTCACCAGGCATCTCCATGTGGCCCTTCCTGTCAGGTCAGTGCACCATCTGACTGTGTCCTTCCCCTGTGGCAGTACTCTCCGGGCCCCTCCCAGCCCTGCTTCCCTCCGCCCCTGACCCTGTCACTCACACCCTCATTCCTTCAGTTGATCATGCACAGAGTGGGATTGGAATCTGGCTGCACCCTGTCCTGCTGTGTGACTCTGGACACGCCTCTTCGTGCCTCTGAGCTCCAGGCTCCTCAGCTGGACATCGGGGATGATGGTGCTGGCAACCACAGTGTGTCCAGGGTTGGAAACCCAGCTGGCAGACAGCAGCAGTGTAGGAGGGTCCCAAACCTGCTTGTGGCTTTCACGGTGTGACTCCAAGCCAGGCATCTTAACTAGCGGGACAGGCGTGTCGCTCATAGTCCATATCAGCCAACAGATGTGTGAACCACACCCACAGGCTACGCGGACGGCAGGTGTGAAACGATCACATGTATATTGGTTTTCATCCACAGTTCCCGGCTCATAACTCCCATAGCCCTCGTTACAATGTTTTGTTATCATGGTGGGTGAGTTAGGACTCAGGAGCAGGCCTCAGGAAACAGCCTCTCTCTCTCTCTCTCTGACCTTCTCCTGTCACCTGTCACCTGCCTAAGGCAGGACTCTAATCCGATTGTGGGTCAAGTGACTGATTCCAGAGGGGTCTTAGAGGAAGGAATGCCACACAGAGAGGCCAAGAAAAGTCTGAGGCTGGGCGTGGTGGCTCACGCCTGTAATCCCAGCATGTTGGGAGGCCGAGGCGAGCGGATCACGAGGTCAGAAGTTCGAGACCACCCTGGCCAGTATGGTGAAACCCCATCTCTACTAAAAATACAAAAAAATTAGCCAGGCATGGTGGCATGTGCCTGTAGTCCCAGCTACTTGGGAGGCTGAGGTAGGAGAATGGCTTGAACCCAGGAAGTGAAGGTTGCAGTGAGCCAAGATGGCACCACTGCCCTCCAGCCTGGACAACAGAGCAAGACTCTATCTCAAAAAAAAAAAAAAAAAAAAGTCTGAGCAGCAGGGCTTGTTGGGTTTAGACCATGTGCTTTTTTTCCAATCACATCGCTATATACGGTTGTCAGTCATGCCTGTGTAATGAAATCTCCATAAAATCCCAAGAGGATAGGGTTCAGGGAGCCTCTGGACAGCTGGCCAGGTGGAGCTTCCTGGAGGGTGGTGTGCCCAGGGAGGGCGTGGAAACCCTGTGCCCCTTCCCCCAGCCTCACCATCCACATCCCTTCATCAGTATCCTTTGTAATATCTTCTATAATGAATCAGTAAACATAAGTAAATGTTTCCGTGAGTTCTGTAAGCTGGTTCCAGCAAATTAACCAAACCCAAAGCAGGGGTCTTGGGAACCCCAACTGGAAGCCAGTATCTCAGAAGGTCCAGAGGCCTGGACTTGCAACTGGTATGTGGGGTGGAGGGGCACAGTCTTGAGGCCTGAGCCCTCAGCCTGTGCGATCTGATGCTGTCTCCCAGTAGATAGTGTCGGAATTGAATCGGAGAACACACAGCAGGTGTCCGCTGCATGTGTGTGGGGAAAACCCCCACATTTGGTCACAGATGTCTTCTGTGTTGATGACTGTGCTGTGAGAACAGAGGAAAAACAAGGTTTGAAAGTTATTCTTCAACAGCAAGCTTTTTGTACTATATACATTGGTGTGGCCCTTTATACATCCACACCTTTCATGTAAGAATCTAGACGTCTGACTTGGCCTGAAGGATCAGCGGCTCTGGCCCCACGGGCCCTATTCCCTCACATGCTCTGTGCGCCAGGCTGGGTGTGGCTGCCCCTCTACATCGGCACACGCTCCCTGGTTTGCCCTGCCCCGGCCAGGTGATCCCTCTGGATGCATGCTCCTTCCTGGTACGAGATAGGAGCAGATGATTCCAGTGCTGCGGGAAGGAGTGTGGAGACATGGGAGGTGCGGGGGGCTGTGGGGCTGTGTTACATTTTCCTTGTGTTTCTTGAGCTGCTTCTTTCTTCCTGGACTTGGGGGTGGGTTGTCTCTGGTGGAATCTTTAGCACTTGCAGCTGTCGTGGCCTCTGTCCCCATCATGATAACACCTACCTGTGTCTGGCATTCCACATGCATGATCATGTGATTGGCCTCCCACCTCCCTCGGGTAGACAGGATAGCAGTGATTCACTCAGTCATTCATTCACTCACCAACACACGTTTCCCCAGGGAGTACCGACTGTGTGCCAGGCAGTTTAGGTGCTGGGGCACAGACACAAAGGCCTGCCCTCTGGAAATTGGAAATTTACATTCTACAGGGGGCGGGGAGGAGAGGGAGGTAGACAACAGACAATAAAAGTAAGGCGTATAGTATATGAGTTGGTGACGTGTGCTGTGGACAACAGATGGACGCCACGCAGTGTGTGTGTTCACGCAGTGTTTTATTGTCCTGTGGGAGGTGTGAGCTTGCCCAGGACACCTGTTGCTTCTCCAGCCTTGCACGGGGCCGGCGCTGGTGCAGGGCTGTCTCTAAGCGTGGTGATTTCGGTTTCCAGCATGGACACAGCATGGGCATGCTACTGAATGGCTGTGCTGTACTCACTGGACGCTGGGTTCTGAGCTACAGGCTTTCCCTGTGTGATCCCATGTGATCCCAACCAGGGAGGCAGCCTCTGCCATCACCCCCACTTTATAGATGAGCAAACTGAAGCTTGGATCTCCGAAGTTACTTGTCCCAAGGTCATTCTGTTAGTGTCTGGCCAGAATTGGGACCCAGGTGTGTCTGGCCCCAGAGTGGAAACCCAGTGCTCACCTTGGTTCACGCGGGTACTTTGGTTCTTTGGAGACGTATGTCCCTTGAGTAATGAATCCGGGAAGGCTGGGGTTGCCCTTAGGGAAGTGGTTCTTCCCTGGCTTTCTGAGCGGGCTCTGAGCGGGCCAGCGCGTGCTCTGCCTGTAGTGGCCACCGTCCCGCACTGCCACCCCCTCTCTTGGTTTGAGTCCTACCTGTCCCTCAAGGATCAACTCAAAGGTTACAAAACCTTTAGCAATTTGAGTTGAATGTGCCACCTTCCAGCAGCTTGTGTGCTTTTCCCTGTCCCTTCTTATGTTTGTCCTGGGTTTTGTGAGTCCATCTCCTGACCTCCTCCCTGGGGGTCACTTCCCTCAGGGCAGGGGCATGGGCCTGGCTCCTTCCCCTTTGTGTCCAGCACTGTTCTTAGCAGAGCTGGCTTTAGAGAACAGTGGCCAGAGAGACAGACGGTCAAATGGATGAAAAATGTCCCTGCAGACACACAACTGCCTTTGCCTCTTTGCTAGGGCTGAAGTCCGTTTAGCATCTACACAGAGTCTGATCTTAGCCCTGATCTTGGCATTTCTGGAAGATGGGATGGACTCAAGCTCAGGGGACTTTGACCCCAGAGCCAGTGCTTGTGACCTGTGGGCCACATAGTACCCAAGGGAGTTAGGCCCCCTGAAATGGGATTGCCTTGGTTCCATCCTGAGGTGCCTTGGGACTTGGGCACGCATGGTTAGGTGTGGAACCACCTGAGTCTCTGCATCTGTAAAAGGAGTGGGGTGTATCTAAGTCATCCCTGAGATGATCCCTCCCCTTTGCCTTGGCAGGACTCCCTCCACCCCGCCCCCTGGCACGTACACACTTAGGAACCTGAAGGTCACTCCCTCTGTTCCAGATGCCCTTGCCCATGGGTGAACTCAGTTCACCTGCTCAAGGGCAGCCCTCATTCCTTCCCCAGGCTTCCTTCGAATGTGGTGGGTGGTGGGTGAGGCCGGGGGTGGAGGAACATGGCCAGCCCAGCGTTCCTGGGAGGCCTGGGGGTGTAGGCTGCCTCGTCAATGGCAGCATTGTTTGTCCTGGAGCTCAGAGATGGGGAGATTCTGCGACTCCACCCACAGCAGCTGGCTGCTGATATGCTGAGGACATTTCTGGGTTGACTGTTGTGTTTTTTGGTGTCTGCCTCCAGGGACTTGCTTCGCAGGCGGAGGCCTTGGTTGGATAACTTTTGGCTTCTGGGCTGTATCGGGGAGGCTAAGGAAGTTCCCAGCACCGCCCCACTGACAGCAGGGAGGCCTGGGGGGCTGATGGCCTTGCCTACCTCTGTTTCCGCAGGAAGAAACAAGCCCAGAGAGGGAAAGCGGCTTGCCCATGGCTACACAGTTAGGCTGTCTATGTGTCTTGGAGTAGGACTAGCCTTGGTCTGCACCCTGGTTCTGTCACTTATGAGCTGAGTGGCTTTGGGGAAGCCCCTTCCCCACAAAACCTCAGTTTCCCCATCTGTAAAACAGGAATATATGTAGTTGCTCATGAGATTAAGTGAAGGAATGCTTATCAAACACTTAGCGCCATGCCAGGTATGCACTAGCGGCTCAATAATGGCAGCCATCATCTCTTCTCTCTTCGTTGGCAGTAGAGGGAGGGACTCACTTGCCTTTGTCCTGCTTCGTTTGCACAATGTGGCTGTCATCTCTGTTAGCCATCTTTTGGCTGTTCTGCCCTGATTTCTGGGTATCTTAAGGCTACTGAAATTTTTCATTCATGTTTACTCATTCATTTATTCAGCAAACACTTAAGATGATGTACTAGGTCCTGGGATTTCATAATGGGTCATATGAAGGGAGTTTTTCAGATGTAAACTGCTTCTTCAAGATCAAGTGACTTCTGTCACTTTGAACCTACACAGTCCATGTTGCAAATGACCTTATCGTTGTTGAGAGCTTCATTTTCCAGATGGGAAAACTGCAGAGGCTCAGAGCAGGAAAGAGGTCAGGACAGCCCCACAGAAGGACGGTGGCAGACCCAGGACCATGTCCACACCTCCTGGCTGTGGCTTATTTAATTTGAGTTCTAGGAGTTTTGCTAACATTTGTTTATTGAGCACCTTTGTGTACCCAGGACATGCTCTTGGCCTCAGGAAAGCCCGGGGAGGTGAGGGGACCCAGGCCCAGAGCACGGTGTGGCCACTGGGTATTGATGCCTCACCTCTGGAGTGAATGTGCCTTTAATTTTCTTGCTTTCTTTTTTCTTTTTCTTGCTTTCTTTCTTTCTTTTTCTTTTTCTTTTTCTTTTTTTTTTTTGAGACAGTGTGTTGCTGTGTTGCTCAGCCTGGAGTGCAGTGGCACGATCTTGCCTCACCGCAGCCTCTGCCTCCCAGTTCAAGCGATTCTCCTGCCTCAGCCTCCCGAGTAGCTGGGATTATAGACATGTGCCACCACACCTGGCTGACTTTTGTATTTTTAGTAGAGACAGGGTTTGGCCTTGTTGCCCAGGCTGGTCTCGAACTCCTGAGCTCATGAGCCACTGCACCTAGCACTTGGTTTTCTCTTGAGGACAGCTGGGGCTGTGACAGTGCTAACCCAATTCCTGCTGGCCCTACTGCCTATGGGCTGTAAAAGTTAATGTCTAAAACCCGTGGATGGTTCAGGCTCACCCTTATCTGGGCTGGGACATCCTGGCTTCCTTATCTTTGGTGAGCAAGCTCACTTGGTATGTGTGTGCTGACCAGTAGGGCCCAGAGAGGGCTGCAGCAAAGAGACAGAGTGGCCTTTCCCCCCACCCAACCGAGGGCTGGGACCCAGCTTGTTTGTGGCTTCCTCCTTGAGGCATGAGGAGGGATGGGGTGCTTAATAGATCTCTGCCACTTATCTGTGACCTTAATCTTCCTGAGCCTTAGTTTCCCCATACGTAAAATGGGAATAAAATAATACCTAGTGCTGGTAGTACTTGATAACATTTTTCAGGCATTGACTTACTGTGTACCAGGCAATGTCTTTTGTTCTGACATACGTTATCCTACTTAATCCTCACAATAAATCTTATGAGGTCCAGGCATTTTTAGGATACCTACCTCAAATAATGAGTGTGAGATAATCCATGGAAAGCACTTAGCATACGGCCTGGCACAGAGTAAGCTCTCAAATTGCATTAGGTGTCGTGAATGGGGATACCGAGGCTGTCCCAGGTTAACGTGCTAACTGCCTGCCTTGTGGGGATTTTGAGGACATGATGTAAAACCGTAGAATGCCTGCACACGTTGTGTTTTCTTTGTGCGCATTACTTAGAAGGGCGGAGATCAACTTGGCACAGCGCTTTGGTGTCAATATTTATTCCCAGAGGATTGGTCTGGTGGAGAAGAGAGATTGTAAAATCCTGGCTCTGTCAGTCCTGAGCAGTGTTCAGCTGATTCCTAATTTGCACCAAAAGATGTTTGTGTAGTAGTCAGCCCCACGGCAGGTCTAAGTGGACACTGTGCCAAGAAGGCAAATAATTACTTAAATTGAGGCGTGCAGGTCTAATGCTGGGCGCGTGACGTGTGCTGTATCATTTATCCCTGCCTGGCAGGTAGAGATAACCACCCAGACCCATAGACTGGCCTCCTTAATGTGAACTCTCGGGAGACAGAAGCTGTTTCTTCACTGCTGCATTCCCAGCAGCTAAAACAATGCCTGGTACAGGGCAGGTGCCTGATACATTTATGAATGGATGGACGAGTTACCTTAGAGGTGATGCGGCCTGCCAGGATCACGTAGCAAGGCCCCAGCCCTTACACGGCACCACGACAGCTGCTCAGTCTAAACTGATGGGGGTCATGGAACACAGGTGTCCAGTTTCCTTTGGCCTTCAGCCAGAGAAGAAAGCTGGCGATTACAGGCTGCTGTGACATCCCCCATCAGACACCCTCTGAGAGTGCATATGGGCTGAGGTCGCCAGGGAAACAAGGAGCTCCTAGGTGCAGAGACCATGCCTCTGATGAGAGGGCCCGGATAGAGCAGGCACCTGCCTTACCAGAATGTGTTACCTGTATCTCAGCCCTTGCAGGACCACCTTCTTTTTCTCTCTTTTAAATTGTTTTTTGAGACAGGGTCTGGCTCTGTCACCGAGGCTGGAATGTATGTAGTGGCGCAATTGGCTCACTACAACCTCTGATTCCTGGGCGCAAGCCATCCTCCCACCTCAGCCCCCTGAGTAGCTAGGACCGCAGGCATGCACCACCATGCCTGGCTAGTTTTTTTTTTTTGTATTTTTTGTAGAGACGGGGGGGTCTCACTTTGTTGCCCAGGCTGGTCTCGAACTCCTGAGCTCAAGCAATCTTCCCACCTTGGCCTCCCAGAGTGCTGGGATTACAGGCATGAGCCACCGCGCCTGGCCCTAAATTGTGTTTTATTGTGATAAGAACACTTAACGTGAGACTACCCTTTAAACACATTTTAACGTGTACAGCACATTGTTACAGACATAGGTGTAGTGTTGTCCAACAGATCTCCGGAGCTTATTCATCTGGCTTAACTGAAACTTGGTGCTCAGTAATGAGTAACTCCCCATTTCCCCCACATCAGCCCTTGGCAACTGCCTTTCCACTCTTGATTGTAGGAGTTTGACTGTTTTACCAGATTCCTCATTTAAGTGGAATCTGCAGTACTTGTCTTTCCGTGACTGGCTTATTTCATGTAGCATAATGTCCTCAGGGTTCATTCGTATTGTCTCACTTTGCAGAATTTCCTTCTTAAGGCAGAATAGGGATCCATTATGTGTACATACCACATTTTCTTTATCCATTCATCTGTCGGTGGACATTTAGGTTGTTGCTACATCTTGGCTTTTATGAATAGAGCTGCAATGAACATGGGGGTGCAGGTATCTCCTCAGGATCCTGCTTTTAATGCTTTTGGATAAATACCCAGGTGTGGCATTGCTGGATCATATAGTAGTTCTATTTTTATTATTTATTATTTATTATTTATTTATTTTTGAGACAGAATCTTGCTCAATTGCCCAGGCTGGAGTGCAGTGGCATGATCTTGGCTCAGTGCAACCTCTGCCTCCCGGATTCAAGCAATTCTCCTGCCTAAGCCTCCTGAGTAGCTGGGATTACAGGCATGCGCCACCACTCCAGGCTAATTTTTGTATTTTTAGTAGAGACGAGGTTTTGCCATGTTGGCCAGGCTGGTCTCGAAATCCTGACCCCAGGTGATACACCGCCTTGGCCTCCCAAAGTGCCAGGATTACAGGCATGCACCACCACACCTGGCCAAGTAGTTCTGTTTTTAATTTTTGAGGAACTTCCATACTGTTTTCTATAGCAGCTGCACTGTTTTGTATACCCACCAACAGTGTGCAAGTGCTCCCTTTTCTCCACATCCTCATCAACACGTGTCATCTTTGGTCTTCTTGATGATAGCCATTTTTACAGGTGTAAGATGATCGCTTACTGTGGTTTTGGTTTGCCTTTCCGTGATGATTAGTGATGTTGAGCATCTTTTTATTTACCTGTTGGACATTTGTATGTCGTCTTTGAAGAGGTGTCCATTCAAGTCCTTCATTCATTTTTTAATTGGGATATTAGGGTTTTTTTGCAATTGAGTTGTAGGAGTTCCTTATGTATTTTGGAGATTAACCCCATGTTAAATATATGGTTAGCAAATATTTCTCCCCATTTTGTAGGCTGCCTTTTCATTCTACTGATTGTCTCCTTTGCTGTGCAGAACTTTTTAGTTTAATGTATCCCACTTGTTTATTTTTGGGTTCTTTGTTTTTTGTTGTTGTTTTTTTTTTTTTGCCTGTGCTTTTGGTGTAATATCCATGAAATCATTGCCAAGATCGATGTTATGAAGCTTTTCCCCTATGATTTCTTCCAGGAGTTTTATGACACATTTATATGTGTCATCTTCAATTTCTTAACACTTAACTTTTTAATTCATTTTGAGTTGCTTTTTGTGTATGGGGTAAAGTAGGGCTCCTTTTCTCTCTTTAATATATATCCAGTTTTCCCAGCTCCATTTATCAAAAAGACTGCTCCTTCCTTATTGATTGGTCTTGTTGGCATCATTGCCAAAACCCATTTGACTGTATATGTGAAGGTTTATTTCTGGACTCCCCCCCACCCCCCGTCTCTCTCTCTCTTTTTTTTTTTTTTCAGAGATGGGGTCTCACTGTATTGACCAGGCTGGTCTTGAATTCCTGGGCTCAAGCAATCCTCTCACCTTGGCCTCCCAAGATGCTGAGATTACAAGTGTGAGCCACCATGCCCAGCCTTATTTCTGGACTCTCCATTCTGTTATCTTGATCGATATGTCTGTCTTTATGCCAGTACCACACCGTATTGATTACTGTAGCATTGTAGTACATTTTGAAATCTGGAAGTGTGCGACCTCCACCTTTGTTTTTCTTTTTCAAAATTGTTTTGGCCATTTAGGATCCCTTGAGATTCCATAGATATTTTAGGATAGATTTTTCTGTTTCTGTAAAAGCTGCCATCAGGGTTTGACAGGGATTACACTCCATCTGTAGATCATGTTGGGTAGTATTGACATCTTAACAATATTAAGTCTTCAATCCGTAAACCTGGGATGTCTTCCATTTATATGTGTTGTAATTTTTTTTTTTTTTTAAGATGGAGTCTTGCTCTGTTGCCTAGGCTGGGGTGCAGTGGCACGATCTCAGCTCACTGCAAGCTCCGCCTCCCAGGTTCACACCTTTCTCCTGCCTCAGCCTCCTGAGTAGCTGGGACTACAGGCACCCGCCACCACGTCTGGCTGATTTTTTGTATTTTTTTAGTAGAGGCGGGGTTTCACTGTGTTAGCCAGGATGGTTTCGATCTCCTGAACTCCTGATCCATCCGCCTCGGCCTCCAAAGTGCTGGGATTACAGGTGTGAGCCACCGTGCCCGGCCAATCTTTAATTTTTTTTTGCAACAATTTATAGTTTTCAGTGCACAGGACTTTTGCCTCCTTTTTAAAGTTTATTTCTTCTTAAGTTTTTGGGAATACTATATACATATTCCTAAGTACATCATTTTTTTGATGCTGTTGTAAATTGAATTTTTTGTTTATTCATTGTTAGTATGTAGAAACACAATTGATTTTTGTATGCTTATCTCATACTTGCAACTAAATGTGTTTATTAATTCTAACTTTTTTTGCATAATCTTTAGCATTTTCAACATATAAGATTATGTTGTATACCAACAGAAGTAATTTTATTGGCTGGGCGCAGTGGCTCACGCCTGCAATCCCAGCACTTTGGGAGGCCAAGGCGGGGGGATCACAAGGTCAGGAGTTCGAGACCAGCCTGGCCAATATGGTGAAACCCCCCTCTCTACTAAAAATACAAAAAAGTTAGCCAGGCATTGTGGCGCATGCCTGTAATTCCAGCTCCTCAGGAGGCTAAAGCAGGAGAATTGCTTGAACTTGGGAGGCGGAAGTTACAGTGAGCCAAGATTGTACCACTGCCCTCAGGCCTGGGTGACAGAGTGAGATTCCATCTCAATTTTAAAAAATAATAATAATTTTATTTCTCCTTTCCAATTTAGATGTCTTTTATTTCATTTTGTTGCCTAAGTGCACTGGCTAGGACTCCCAGTGCTGTGTTGTATAGGAGTGGTGAACGTGGGCATTTTTGCCTTGTTCCTGATCTTGGAGGAAAAGCTTTCAGTTGTTCACCACTAAGTGTGATGTTAACTGTGCATTTTTAATATATGGCCTTTAATATAGGGCTTTTTTTTTTTTTTTTTTTTTTTTTTGAGACGGAGTCTCACTCTGTTGCCCAGGCTGGAGTGCAGTGGCGCAATCTCAGCTCACTGCATGCTCCGCCTCCTGGATTCACACCATTCTCCTGCCTCAGCCTCCCGAGTAGCTGGGACTACAGGCGCCTGCCACCTCGCCCGGCTAAATTTTCTTTTTCTTTTTTTATTTTTAGTAGTGATGGCGTTTCACCGTGTTAGCCAGGATGGTCTCGATCTCCTGACCTTGTGATACGCCCACCTCGGCCTCCCAAAGTGCTGAGATTACAGGCGTGAGCCACTGCGCCTGGCCCAATATACAACCTTTTAATATATGACTTTTATATATGTTGAGGTTGTTTTCTTCAATTTTGTTTGTTGAGTATTTCTCATGAAGTGGTGTTTAACTTTGCCAAATGCTTTTTCTGCTTTAATTGAGATGATCATGTGGTTTTTTAAAATCTCCTTTCATCGTGTTAATGTGGTATATTACGTTGATAGGTTTTTGTGTGTTGAACCATCCTTACATTCCAGGAGTAAATCCCAGTTGGTCATGGTGTAATATCTCTTTTAATATTTGAATATGATTTGCAAGTGTTTTGTTGAGTATCTTTGCATCAGTATGTCAGAGGCATTCAAACCAGAGTGACTTCATCTTGAATAGGGGCTGGGTAAAATGAGGCTGAGGCCTGCTGGGTCACATTCTCAGGAGGTTAGGTATTCTTAGCCATAAGGTGTTTATGGTTAAGGGAACAGAAACAGACCCAGGATGTAACAGACCCAGGAAGTGTCCTGATGTCCTGATATCTTAAGAACAAAAACATTACTAGTTTTAAAATAAGTCTCACTTTAAAGATAATAATATATGAACAGTGAGAACACATGGACACCGGGAGGGGAACATCACACACCGGGGCCTGTTGGGGGGTTGGGAGGCTAGGGGAGGGATAGCATTAGGAGAAATATCTAATGTAGATGATGGGTTGATGGGTGCAGCAAACCACCATGGCGTGTATACCTACATAACAAACCTACATGTTCTGCACGTGTATCCCAGAACTTAAAGTTTAATTAAAAAAAAATAAAGATAATAATAAAGTCTCTTGTGAAAGACAGTAGTTACACAAAGATTAGCAATCCTTTATCATAAACCCTTGTAGTAGAGCACATCTCCTCCATGATTTTTGTTACCTTTTATATAAGCAAGCATTGTACCTAGGTGGGCGCGTTCCTCCTCTTATTTTTTGGAATGCCATGCTCTGCCTATGGAATAGCTATTCTTTCACTTCTTTACTTTATTTATTTATTTATTTATTTTTTTGAGACGAAGTCTCGCTCTGTCGCCCAGGCTGGAGTACAGTGGCGTGATCTTGGTTCTCTGCAAGCTCCGCCTCCTGGGTTCACGCCATTCTCCTGCCTCAGGCTCCCGAGTTGCTGGGACTACAGGTGCCCACCACCACGCCCGGCTAAGTTTTTGTATTTTTAATAGAGACGGGGTTTCACCATGTTGGCCAGGATGGTCTCGAACTCCTGACCTCACGTGATCCGCCGGCCTTGGCCTCCCAAAGTGCTGGGATGACAGGCATGAGCCACCGCGCCCAGCCTGTTTGGAGGTTTTAAATTACTGTTCAGTCTCCTTAGAAGTTACATCTGTTCAGATCTTCTGTTTCTTCATGATTCAGGCTTGCCAGGTTGTGTTTCTAGGAATTTTTCTATGTCATCTAGTTTATCCAATTTGTTGTCATACAGTTGTTCATAGTACTCTCTGATAGTCTTTTCTGTCAAATCAGTAGTAATATGTCCCCTGTTTCATTTCTGATGGTAGTAATTTGAGGGTTTTTTCTTTTTCTTTTTCTTTCTTTTGTTTATTTATTTATTTATTTTTTGAGACAGTCTCACTCTGTTGCCTAGGCTGGAGTGCAGTGATGTGAGCACGGCTCACTGTAACCTCCGCCTCCTGGGTTCAAGCGATTCTCCTGCCTCAGCCACCCAAGTAGCTGGGATTACAGGCGTGCGCCACCAAGCCTGGCTAGTTTTTGTGTTTTTAGTAGAGACAGGGTTTCTCTGTGTTGGCCAGGCTGGTCTCGAATGCCTGACCTCAGGTGATCTACCCGCCTTGGCCTCCCAAAGTGCTGGGATTACAGGCGTGAGCCAGCGTGCCTGGCCATAATTTGAGTTTTTATCTTAGTCTGTTCAGCTAATGAACATATTTTAAAAATTCTTTGGGGTCTATATCTAGGAGGGAATTGCCATTTGGATCAATGGTAATGCTACATTTAACATATTGAGGAACTTCTGGACTCTTTCCCAAAGTGCCTGGACTGCACATTTTACATTACCACCATCAGCGTATCAAGGTTCCAATTTCTCCATATTCCTGCCAACACTTACTGTTGTTTATCTTTTGTTTTTTGAGATGGCGTCTCGTTCTGTCTCCCAAGCTGGAGTGCAGTGACGTGATCTTGGCTCACTGCAACCTCTGCCTCCTGGGTTCAAATGATTCTTTTGTCTCACCCTCCCAAGTAACTGGGACTACAGGCGTGTGCCACCACACCTAATTTTTGTATTTTTATTAGAGACAGGGTTTCACTGTGTTGGCCAGGCTGATCTGGAACTCCTGACCTCGGGTGATCCACCCATCTCAGCCTCCCAAAGTGCTGGGATTACAGACGTGAGCCACCATGCCTGGCCTTGTTGTTCATGTTTTTAATTCTAAGCATTCTGGCATGTGTGAAGTGGTATCTCATTTTGGTTTTGATTAGTGTTTCCCTAATGACTAGTAATGTTAAGCGTCTTTTCATATGCTTATTGGCCATTTGTACATCTTTGGAAAAACATGTATTCAAATCTTTTGCCTATTTTAAGATTGGGTTATTTGCTCTTTTATTGTTGAGTGCTATGAGTTCTTTATGTATTCTGGATACTGGTCCTTTATCAGATATATGATTTGCAAATATTTTCCATTTGTGGCTTTCTTTTTCTTTTCTTTTTTTTTGAGACGGAGTCTTGTTCTTTCTCCCAGGCTGGAGTGCAGTGGCACAGTCATTGCACACTGCATTCTCGACCTCCTAAGCTCAAACGATTCCTCTACCTCAGCCCCCCAAGTATCTGGGACCACAGGTGTGTGCCACCATGCCTAGCTAATTAAATTTTTTTTCCTTTTTTTTTTTTTTGGGTAAAGATGAGGTCTCCCTATGTTGCCCAGGCTGGTCTCAAACTCCTGGGCTCAAGTGATCCTTCCACCTCAGCCTCCCAGAATGCTGAGATGACAGGCGTGAGCCACTGCACCCAGGCTTTGTTTTCTTGATATTGTTCTTTGATGCACAATATGCTTAATGTTGATGAAGTCCAGTGTATCTATTTTTTCTTTGGTTGCTTGTGCTTTTGGTGTCATTTTTATCCATCTGGTCTTTTACTAACCCCCATATACCCTTTGACACATATTTAGAGGTCCTCAAAGTTTTTATTTAAAATGGGAGGGTATGGAAATAATTTTTTAAAAAACACTCATTGAAACAGACTGCAGTACTGTCTTTAATCATGAAGATCCCCAAAGCGTCTATGTGAATGCTCAGGGCTTCTCAAACCATCTCTTGGTAAAGGCTGACGAGGATGATCATACATCCTACTGAAGCCCCTTGCTCTGTGGTTTGAGGCAAGAGAAAAAGGAATACTGATGATGAGATTTAGGATAACAAGGAGCATAAAAGAGACAGGTTGCCCCCAAGTTTATCGTCTTACAGTGTATTTTGTTAAGGGGAGGAGAGATGTGGTCCCAGGGTCCAGGCATCTTGCTCTTATAAATTCCCATTAAGCAGTAGTTCTCAAAATGTGGCCGGGGTCCAGCAACAGCAGCAGCATCTGAGCACTTGTTGGAAACCAGATTCTTGGACCTTACTTTGGACCCACTGAATCAGAAACTCTAGGGTGGGACCCAGTGATCTGTTTTAACAAGCAGTCTGCCGAACGTTCAAGTTGGAGAGCCATTGGTGTCTCATTTTCAGCTGGTGCAACCTGGAGTCTGCCTCCCGGAGAATGTGATTACTCATCATCTCCTGCCAAGTGTGGGATCAGGTACTTCGGGTAACAAGTGACAGCAAACCTTAAACTAACCTACTAAACAGCTGCAGAAATTAATTCGTTTGCATATTCTGCCTAAAAAGTCAGTAGGGAGCAGGCTTGTTCTCCATTTTCCTGTGATTCTCTGTCTTCCTCTGTGTATTAGCTTTGTCTTCACACCCACTTCTCTCGTGGTTGCAACGTGGCTTCCTGCAACCATCAGAGCAGTGTGCTTCCTGATTAGCTCCAGAGTGAGATGACATGGCATTCCATACCAGCAAGCACAATTCAGCAGCTTAGCTCTGATGACACCAGCCCTGAATCAGGGCAAGAGGCAGAACATTTTTCTGACTGGCTTAGTACCCTGCTTCTACCCCTCCCTTGCAGGGGATGGGTAAGTCCTACCCAGTTCTCATGGCTGTTTCACAAAGGGGAAGGAAGAAATGCTGTATGTGGAGGGGGAGGTAGCCATGGTGCCCAGAACACCAGGACTCATGAAATGGCCTCTTTGCTGTTTGTCCCAAACCCACTGTTTTTTCCTTCTTTAATAATGCATCCAGAGGGATCTTTCTGAAGCAAAAGCCTGTCTACAACACCCCTTGCTTAAACCCTTTGGTGTATCTCCTCAGACACACACACACACACACAGCTCTCCAGATTAGGTTCATACTTGGAGATGTTCAAGTTCTAGTTCCAGTTGACCTCCAGCCTGCTGGATTCCCATCCTTTGGAACCCCATGGAATGCTCCATCATTACCCCCTTCCACGCTTTTCCATGCTGTCCCACCTCTGCTTCTGTGTTCTGCCAGGAATGCCTTTACCCTTCCCCGTGTGGTAAATTCACCCTTCAAAACTCAGCCTGGATATCTGCTTCCTCTGGGATAGCTCTAAGGCAGGTTAATGACTGTGTCCACAGGCTTCTGGGTTACACAGTCACCGTGCGCCTGCACCACTCATCCTACATCTCTCTCAGCTGGTGATCTTGGAGCAGGAACCTGTTTGATTCTCCTGGGTCCTCAGTCCCAAGGCTTGCCACGCACTAGGAGCTCAGATAGTGCTGGTTGATCACATACTACTTTTGTGGCCCCTGCTGTTGCCTAGCAAAGTAGAGCCCCTGGTAGACACTCAGTTGATACTTACCAGTGCATTAAACGGACCACAAACCTCAGTTCTTCAGGTCCTGGGAAAACCCTGAGCCACCTGCAAATACAGGCTGCTTATGCCCTTGACAGGTTCAAGGAATCAGTCCTTGACACTGGAGCGGGCTTCACTTTGGACTTGGTGAGGGCTTAGAGGCCTTTAGCTTTGAATCCTGAGGAGCCTCCCTTTATCCAGGAAGCAGGGGGCTGGACCACTGGGACCTTCACCAGAAGAATAGATATATCTGTAGAGGTAGGTTATTCTAGGCCAGTTCTTTCCATTAAAAAAAAAAAAAAAAAAAGCCAGGTGCGGTGGCTCACACCTGTAATCCCAGCACTTTGGTAGGCTGAGGCGGGCGGATCACGGGGTCAGGAGATCGAGACCTTCCTGGCTAACATGGTGAAACCCCGTCTCTACCAAAAATACAAAAAAAATTAACTGGGCATGGTGGCAGGCGCCTGTAGTCCCAGCTACTCGGGAGGCTGAGGCAGGAGAATGGTGTGAACCCGGGAGGTGGAGCTTGCAGTGAGCCGAGATCGTGCCACTGCACTCCAGCCTGGGCAACAGAGTGAGACTCCATCTCAAAAAAAAAAAAAAAACCAAAAAATTAGAGCCCCTAGGTTGAATTAAAAAAAATAAAAAAATAAAAAATTTAAAAATCATGTTTATTTCTAATATGCAATTTGATAATACGTAGTTATTGAATATAATACATAAAGATACAAACTACCTGTAATCCTCCTATGGGTTTTGTGCTTCCAGTCTTTCTTTTCTTTTCTTTTTTTTTTTTTTTGAGACGGAGTCTCACTCTGTCGCACGGGCTGGAGTGCAGTGGCCAGATCTCAGCTCACTGCAAGCTCTGCCTCCCGGGTTCCCGCCATTCTCCTGCCTCAGCCTCCCGAGTAGCTGGGACTACAGGCGTCCGCCACCACGCCCAGCTAGTTTTTTTTGTATTTTTAGTAGAGACGGGGTTTCACCATGTTAGCCAGGATGGTCTCGATCTCCTGACCTCGTGATCCGCCCGTCTCGGCCTCCCAAAGTGCTGAGATTACAGGCTTGAGCCACCGCGCCTGGCCCAGTCTTTCTTCTAAGCATGCATATTTAGTAATTTCCTAAAGCATTGAGATTATTATTTTATTCGTATTTATTGCCATTGTCTTAGTGTATTTTATGCTGCTATAACAGAATATCTGAGACTGGGCAATTTGTAAACAATAGAAATTTATTTAGTTCATGGCTCTGGAGGCTGGGAAGTCCAAGGTTGAGGGCCCCGCATTTGGCGAGGGCCTTCTTGCCGTGGCGGAAGGTGGAAAGGGCAAGAGAGCATGTATGAGAGAGCCAGCAACTGAACTCACAGCCTCTAGCTCCTTTTTTTATTTTTATTTTTTTGAGGTGAAGTCTCCCTCTGTCGCCCAGGCTGGAGTGCAGTGGTGCTGATCTCGGCTCACTGCAGGCTCTGCCTCCTGGGTTCACGCCAGTCTCCTGCCTCAGCCTCCCGAGTAGCTGGGACTACAGGTGCCCGCCACCATGCCAGGCTAATTTTTTGTATTTTTGGTAGAGACGGGGTTTCACCGTGTTAGCCAGGATGGTCTCGATCTCCTGACCTTGTGATCCACCCTCCTTGGCCTCCCAAAGTGCTGGGATTACAGGCGTGAGCCACAGCGCCCGGCCGCCTCTAGCCCTTTTATAATCAGCACTAATTCATTCATGAGGGTGGAGCCCTCATGATCTAAACACCTCCCATTACTGTTGGTCCCACCTCCCAATGCTGGGGATTCAGTTTCCAACACATGCCTTCTGGGAGACACATTCAACTATTATTTTATCGGTTACTATTGAGACTATTGTTTTATTAATTAAATCCCATGTATTTCTGCAAAAAACCTGGACAAGTTTATAATACCAGTTCCCTGTAGTCCTCCAGCCACTGATAAGCTGAAGGTAAAAATGTTAAGACCCAGTTACTAAAAAAAGCAAGTAAAATCTGGGAGTCAAACCAAAGCTGAGGAACTTAACCCAGAGCTTCCCAGCAGCCAAGGCAAATAAATAAATAAATAAATAAATAAAAGGGAAACTCAAGGGGTTATGGAGCTCTTGAACTGCAGAAGAGGAAGCAAGCCAGGTTGTCAGAATGCATGAGCTTTCCTAACGCTGACCTCTGGAGAGGGGACAGGGACCTTGTGTAAGTGTGTTGTGTAAGGGACAGCTTCACTGAAAGATGCAGGAACTGCCTAGGTTTCGTCACTTCTCATACTGACTCTTAAGAACAGCTGATGGCAGCCGGGCGCGGTGGCTCACACCTGGAATCCCAGCACTTTGGGAGGCCGAGGTGGGCGGATCGCGAGGTCAGGAGATCGAGACCATCCTGGCTAACATGGTGAAACCCCATCTCTACTAAAAATACAAAAATTAGCCGGGCGTGGTGGCGGATGCCTGTAGTCCCAGCTACTCAGGAGACTGAGGCAGGAGAATGGCATGAACCTGGGAGGCGAAGCTTGCAGTGAGCCGAGATAGCGCCACTGTGCTCCAGCCTGGGAGACA
Source organism: Rhinopithecus roxellana (assembly GCF_007565055.1). NCBI lineage: Eukaryota > Metazoa > Chordata > Mammalia > Primates > Cercopithecidae > Rhinopithecus > Rhinopithecus roxellana. The sequence continues at coordinate 173,303,923 of NC_044551.1, forward strand.
GAGCAAAACTCCATCTCAAAAAAAAAAAAAAACAACAAAAAAAAACACACAAAAAAACAGCTGATGGCACGTCCATAAATTTTAGTTCTCAAAAACAAATAAATACATAAATAAATTGTAGTTCTGGGAAAGCATTTCTTTGTTTTATTTTGTTTTCCCTGGGAATCAGACTGAGAGGAAGGCATATTTTTGTAGGAAGCCTAAGTAACATGCTCTAAGCATGAAACTTTCTGGTGATTTCATTTGTTAGAGATTTAGCAAACACATATTGACTGTGTGGCTTTTTTCATGCTGTTCTCTCATGTAAGGAATCTCATTTAACTTTCTCAATGAAGTTGGAGGCAAGAGATTATTAGGCCATTTTACAGATGGGGCAATGGAGGCTCAGGGAGATTGACTTATCCAGGGTCACGTAGTCAATTAACTGGCACACCAGGACTCGACCCCAAGTTTACAACCTTTTCCTTTGTGTTGGCACCTTGTTGGAGAAGGGGGAAGTGTCTGACCTGGTTACATATCCACGGTGTATTAGGACTGGGTCTTTTTTTTTTTTTGAGAGAGAGTCTCACTCTGTCACCCAGACTGGAATGCAGTGGTGTGATTTTGGCTCACTGCAACCTCCACCCTCCGCCTCCTGGGTTCAAATGATTTTCCTGCCTTAGCCTCCTGAGTAGCTGGGATTACAGGCGCCCGCCACCACGCCTGACTACTTTTTGTATTTTTAGTAGAGACGAGGTTTCACCATGTTGGCCAGGCTGATCTTGAACTCCCGACCTCAGGTGTTCTGCCTGCCTTGGCTTCCCAATGTGCTGGGATTACAGGAGTGAGCCACCGCCCCCAGCCTAGAACTGGGTCTTTATAAGTACCACCTCATCTGTTCCTTACAGTAAATCCTAGAGCCACGTAATATTAGTCCATTTTACAGAGAGGATTGGTGGTTGTCCAAGGCCATACAGATAGTAGGTGTTAGGGAGGCTAAGCAGGGGTTCCCAACCAGGGCTTGGTGATGGAACGTCAGGATATGCAAGGATTCAATAGAATGGCACAGGAACATTTCTGGGTGAGAGGGGAGAGGATGGCTTTCATGGAGCCTCAAAAAACCCAAACAAAAATAAATGAGAAAAACAGACCCATGAACTCAAGGAAAGAATCATAGTGACAGCTCACATAACTGAGTCCCATCCTGGAACCAGGCACCTGGCAAGGCCTGGATGAGCTTATCATTCCCATGAGGGTTAGGGTGTATCATCCCCATCTCACAGGTCGCCCAGCTGGTAGGTGGCCTTGCATGGTGACTGAGTTTTGCCTCTTCTCCATCATCACCTCTTGTGACTTGGTTTTTTTCTAGCAGTTAGTGGAATTTTTCTTCCTCTTTTGTGGAGCTGAGAATTACTACAAGGCAGAATGATATGCTGTGCTTCAGAAGGTCACTGCCTTCCTGTTTCCAAGTCACCTCTGTCTGTTCCCTTGCCTCTGGGAAAAAGCTGGTTGGATGGTGGTTGGGTAAGAGTGAACAAATGAATGGACGAATGAATGAGTGAACAACTGGGTGGAGGAAGTACCACTTCCTTGGCGTTCGGTATCAGCATGCATGGATGCATTTCTGATGACTTTATTCAAGGCTGACAGGTCACTGTAGTGTTAGAGAGGAGTCTTGGGGAAGCTGAGTTCAGGCCTGTTCATGACCAGGCAGGACCAGAGTGACCCAGAAAGCCTCCGTCCTCCTCAGCAGGCAGTGGTGTGGAAGTGGGCCGTGCCGCCTTCCACAGCTCTCTGCCATGGCATGCAACCCTCCACAGCATGTGGCAAGACTGGCAGGGTCTGGAATGGTTGCTACCCCTGGAACCTAGTATCTCTAGTATCCCTGGCCCACGTTAAAGTCCCCTGTTTCATCTACTGTGATTTCTTGCATCCCAGCCCGGCTTATACCCCTAGTGTAGCCCAGTGGTGGGGTCCCAGTTCAGAGCAACGGCATCAGCAGCCCCATTTTCCAGCTGAGGACACAGTCTCAGAGGATTGAAGTGACCTGTCCACGGCCACACTGGTGAGTGGTGGACCTGGGCCATGGGCCCAGCCGTGGCTGGCTCGAAAGCCACACATCACCACATCCTCATAGGACCCACATGACCTCAGGGTCATATTTACATTGCCAGGAGGCCCCTGGAAGGTAAGCCACAAACTGGAGGCCTCATCAGATTCCTGAGTCTGCTCCACCCTCCTCTGGCTGGAGAGCTGTCTCTGGTCCAGCTGGACCGTGGCCGAGGGTTTCTTTCCTGTTTAGAGAGAGCATGGGTCTTCCTGACTGCCCCACTCTCCAGGGCCTCTGCTGAGCTGGGTTGAAGGAACTTCACAACAAGCAGGGGCCAGGAGCTGGAAGCTCAGAGGTGATTCTGCCTGTCCTGAAGTTTGTGACGCCATCCCCCTTCCTCAACCACCTGTAGCCCTACTTTAAGAAAAAAGAGGTCAGGCAGGGTGGCTCACACCTGTAATCCCAGCACTTTGGGAGGCCAGGGTGGGCGGATCACCTGAGGTCAGATGTTCGAGACCAGCCTGGCCAACATGGTGAAACCTCATCTCTACTAAAAATACAAACATTAGCCAGGCGTGGTAGCAGGTGCCTTTAATCCCAGCTGCTCAGGAGGCTGAGGCAGGAGAATCACTTGAACCTGAGAGGTAGAGCCAAGATTGCACCATTGCATGCTAGCCTGGGCTACAAGAGTGAGACTCTGTCTAAAAAAAAAAAAGAGAGAGAGAGAGAAAGTAAGAGAAAAGAAAAAGAAAAAGCATCTATGCAAAGAGCCCAGAGTGGGCTAGAAAGAGTGAGAATGGGAGTGAACCAGGGCTGGAAGAGCCTTTCTACCGTAATCGTCCTTTCTGTCCCTCCACTAAGCTGGGAGCCCCTTGAGGGCCTGGACCTGGCTGTTCTGCCAGGGCCTGCAACCTGTCAGTGTATGATGAATGAATGAATGACCTGAGGGTTTGGAGCTCTGCTTCCAGTCCAGGAACAATCTCTATGGCCTTGGTCAGTTACATCCCCTTTCTTGGCCTCAGTTTCTCCATCTGAGCTGATCTTCGAGGCCCTGGTGTTCTGAGCCGGCAAGGTCCAGGGCTCTGGAAGATGGAGGGAGCCTGAGACAGGTGCTGGGATTCTGAGAGGACTTGGCCAGCTTGGCCGGCGGGAAGGCGTCCTGAGGTTCTTGGCTGTGGAGCATAGGAAACAGGGCAGCTGGCAGGTGGGCACCAGGCGCACAGGTGGAGCGAGGAGGGAGGGTGTGGGCTTGGCTGAAGAGGTGTTTGCTGAAGCTTCGGGTCTTCATAGCGACTTAGTTTTCCTTCTTCAGAAAATGAAGCACTCCAGCAACTCCTCTGGGTGTGAGAGCCTCCTGTGAGGGTTGAGGCCCACTGGGGGAGGGGGACGGGTTCCCAAGGCAGGAGGAGGAGGGGCTGAGGAGCAGGGGTACCCAGGTATTGGGCATATTGGACCTTGCCTGGCTGTGCCCTGTGGGGTTCCATCTCGACGGCTAGGCAGCCCCACTGATGTCACTTTGCCCTGTGTTTTCTGCAGATCATGATTGAGTTTTGTCCAGGGGGAGCCGTGGACGCCATCATGCTGGGTGAGTCTTACTTGATTCGTTGCATTGCCGGGACCAGACCACACGTTTGGAGTCCTAAGCCTGACTGCTGGACGGCTCTGTCTAGGGAACTGGGACCTCCATTCTCCCACTCTGTCAGTTCCCATGGCCTCTTTGAGCACTTCTCTGCTTTGTCTGCTTTTAGGAGCAGGGTTTAGGTTCTTTTTTTTCTTTCTTTCCTTTTTTGAGACAGAGTCTTGCTCTGTTGCCCAAGCTGGAGTGCAGTGGTGCGATCTCATCTCACTCACTGCAACCCCTGCCTCCTGGGTTCAAATGACTCTACTGCCTCAGCCTCCCAAGTAGCCTGGGATTATAGGTGTGTGCCACCACACATGGCTTGTTTTTGTATTTTTAGTAGAGACGGGGGTTTGGGTTCCTGAAGAGAATGCAGGACATTTGCTGGAAGTCCATCACTCCCTTTTCCAGAAGCTGTGTGTCCTGGAACTGGCCACTCTCCCTCTTGAGGCCTCTTGACCTAAGATGGGTGTGATGCCTTCTTTGCTGGACCCCACAGCACTCTCAGGAGGTGAAACCGAGATACCCAAGGAAGGTTGTTAAAAGTGGGGATACCCACACATTCAGTAAATGCTCTGTGGGGACAGTGTCAGGTCTCAATGTCCTGGGCAAGCTTGAGCAGTAACAACGCCGATGACCACAGTGAAATGTTAGCAGTGACCATTCCTTTGTGAATAGTCACTATATGCCAGAGAGTGTGGTAGCCACGTTCCCATATGTGGTCCTCCTCTAATCCTCAGGAATAAAATCAGGAAGAATATTTTATTTATTTATTTATTTATTTATTTATTTATTTATTTATTTATTTATTTTGAGATGGAGTCTCGCTCTCTTGCCCAGGCTGGAGTGCAGTGGCGCAATCTCAGCTCACTGTAATCTCCACCTCCCAGGTTCAGGTGATTCTCCTGCCCCCGTCTCTCAAGTAGCTGCGACTACGTGGCTACCACCAGGCCCAGCTAATTTTTGTATGTTAGTAGTGATGGGGTTTCACCATGTTGGCCAGACTGGTCTCGAACTCCTGACCTCGGGTGATCCACCCACCTCGGCCTCCCAAAGTGCTGGAATGACAGGTAAGTATCACTTTTATTTTTGATTGGGTTGACACTTGAAAGGTTAAGGGACTCACCCAGATCACACAGGAGAGCTGTGAACCCAGGTCTGGCTGACCCACTCCTAACCATGGCCCGTCCCACAGCATCCCTGGCTCGTGCCACCCTGCATGGAGTGCAGAGAGGCTGAGGAGAGGCCTGGAAGTTTGAGTGACATGTCAAGGATTCTGGGATGGCCCAGAAGAGGAGAGGTGCTCAGTATAATGTCATACCATTCAAGGTATTTTCCCTGAGTTTACATCAGGAGGGAGCCAGTCGTAATCCTGACACAGTCTTCAGGGCCATAAACCTGAATGTTGAAATCCCAAAAGAGCAAAATGCCCGAAGTCTCAAATCCTGTCAAGTACGATCCTGAAAGATCAAAACCCCACAAATACAACTTTAAAAAACTTTAAAAAAAGTCTTGGTATTTATATTTTAAAGGGGAATTTGAGAAACATAAAAACATGAAGGTGCTTCACAGGCCACTGTACACTGTCAAATAGTAATAATGTACATATTTTGCACGTGTAAACAGCTATACCAAGGATGGTTGCACAGGTGTAACAATTATGAACAGACTGGCCGGGCGCGGTGGCTCACGCCTGTAGTCCCAGCACTTTGGGAGGCCGAGGTGGGCAGATCACCTGAGGCCATGAGTTTGAGACCAGCCTGGCCAACATGGCAAAACCCCATCTCTACTAAATATATGAAAATTAGATGGGCGTGGTGGCAGGTGCCTGTAATCTCAGCTACTTGGGAGGCTGAGGCAAGAGAATCACTTGAACCCAGAAGGTAAAGGTTGCAGTGAGCCGAGATGATGCCACTGCACTCCAGCCTGGGTGACAGAGTGAGACTCCATCTCAAAAAAAAGAAAAAAAATGATGAGCAGATGACCCGCACCCATAAAGAAATAGGTCAAAAAGGAAAATGTATAAATGCGTATCACCAGGATTGGTGATTGTGTACACACAGCTTTATAGCTGTTGTGTGAAATACTGTAATGAACAACCGAAGCCTGTTGATGAGATCGACCAAAACCCTCAGCGGGTCACTGGGGCATATGCAGATGCCGAAAGAGCCGGAATCTGGAGAAAGTTTATCTTTCACAAATGCAGATGTACTAAAAGGACATCCCTATATTCACTGAGGAACTTTCAACCTTTTTACATACATGCACAATGCTTACACACCAGCAATGCCGAGATAATACACTTTCAGGGAGTCAAATTTGCAACAAACGCATAAAAGGAATTAGAACTCTCTCAAAGTCTCTACACCATTTTTACCTGCAGCATTGAAAATGATGTGAAGATGAAATACATAGCATAGTGAATTGCAAAAAGTAATGCTGACTGTTTAAAACAGTGGGGAAATATATATATATTTATTTATATATGCTGAAGACCATTGAGTTTTTTCAAATTTAACATAGGACCAAGTGTATTGCAGGGAGAGATTATGGGCAGTTGCACAGAGACCGTTCATAAGAGTTGGCCTAACAGGATACAACTATCCTGTGATTGAGATTTTTAGGATTTTAGACTTTAGGGATTTTGATCTTTGGGGATTTCAACATTTGGAATTATGGTATTTGAGATTATGTATACTTTTAGGATTATGATCCAAGCCCATGTCAGGAATGTGTGAAATTTACAGTAGTCCATCCCCATCCCGGGCTGTAGAAATGTAGGACCCACAGGGGCTGGGCGTGGTGCCTCACGCCTGTAATCCCAGCACTTTGGAAGGCTGAGGTGGGTGGATCACGAGGTCAGGAGATCAAGACCATCCTGGCTAACACAGTGAAACCTTGCCTCTACTAAAAATACAAAAAAATAGCCGGGAGTGGTGGTGGTCACCTGTAGTCCCAGCTACTCAGGAGGCTGAGGCAGGAGAATGGCGTGAACCTGGGAGGCGGTGCTTGCAGTGAGCAGAGATTGCGCCACTGCACTCCAGCCTGGGCGACAGAGTGAGACTCTGTCTCAAAAAAAAAAAAAAAAAAGGAAATGTAGGACCCACAGGCCTTCGTTACAGAGCCACTTACTGCCCCACTGAGTTCCCAGGTAGACGACAGTATGGGGAAGGATACATGGCACATGTTACATGGCTCTTGGGTGTGCCTTCTCTCAGTAAGCAGGCACTGCCTTTGAAGATTATCATTTGGGAGAGAGAATCTAACAGTATAAAAGTGATAATCTGGTATGAATTGAGACTTTAGGTTATAAGGAGCCAAAATACTCAAACTTTTTTAGTTGGGGGAAAGGTGGGGGATATGGGAGGTGGAATTTATTTGCACAAATAACTGAAGACTTCAAGGATGGCTAGCTTCAGGCACAGCTTGTTCCAGGAGTTTTAAAGAGTTATGATAAGGGGTGGAGTGTGGTGGCTCACGCCTGTAATCCTAGCACTTTGGGAGGCTGAGGCAGGTGGATCACTTTGAGCTCAGGAGTTTGAGACCAGCCTGGGCAACAGGGCAAAACCCCGTCTCTACAAAAAATACAAAAATGAGCTGGGCATTAGTGGTTGCGCCTGTAATCCCAGCTACTTGGGAGGCTGAGGCTGGAGGATTACTTGAGCCCAGGAAGCAGAGGTTGCAGTGAACTAAGATCATGCCAGTGCACTCCAGCCCAGGTGACAGAGTGAGACCCTGCCTCAAAAAAAAAAATAGTTCTGATATGGACTTGATTTCTTTATCCAACTCTTGGCCCCCTATCCTCTGTGTTAGCCCCATTCTCATGCTGGTTTTCTGCCCTTGATGACAAGATGGCGTGGGAGCTCCAGCCATCACATCTGAATTCCAAGCAGCAGAATGGAAGACAAGAGGGTAGAATAACCACCCATCCCTACCCCACACTGAAGACTCTTTTAAAGAGACTTCAGAAAAGCTCCACATGGCACCTTGATTTATGTCTCATTGGCTGTAGCATATCACACACAGCTGGAATGGAGGCTGGGGAATATGGTTTTTTTTAGCTGGGTAGCCATATGTTCTGATACCAAAAAAAGAAGGGGGAAATGGAAGCCAGCTAGCACCCTCTGTGTCCCCTGGTATGCAGCTTAACTGAATGAGCTTAGCTGGAGGGGAGTATCAGAGATGGAAAAGGCATTGAAGTGTACTGTGTCCTCGACCTCATTCACAGCTGGGGCGTGACCTAGACTACAGCTCAGCCAGCAGATAAACCCTGCTCTGGCTCCCGCTCCAGTTCTCCTCGTGGCCCTGACTGCTCTAGCCCTAGGCAGCTTTCCCCCTGTTGGTGGCAGCAGTTAAAGGAACATTTTGCATATCGTGATGTATGAAGAGAAGCTGAAATGGGAACAGCCGACAGGTTCAGAGCCAGGTCCTCATTGCAGCTCTGTGTTTAGGGTTGACTTTCCTGCAGATGCCTGCTCCTCCATCCATCTCCCCTTTGCCCCGCATGGCTGGGTGCATTACTGGCCTGAGCTTGGGGCCCTGGGGTCCATTCCCTGACGTCCATTCCAGGTTCCTCTTTTTGGAGGCTTTGGGGCACAGGACTGGCCCTTTTGTGAGATGGAGAGAATACCCATGTGGTATGTCACCGTGGGGCCATTCTGTGTAATACCCAGGGCCTGTTCTGATTGGAATGGATATGGTTGGCCATGCCTTGCTGGCTACTAAACATCTTGGGTCTCCACCCTCTTATCGTGGAAAGGATGAGAGGCTAGGATTAGATGTGGTGTCAAAGGGGACTTTGCAGTGTTGTAGTTTCTTTAATAAGGAGAAGGTATTCATGCGTTGCTGTGTAATTAAAAACTGTTTCTAAAAATGTATTGGACTCAAAGGGCTGCATATTGTATGATTCCAATTATATGACACTTTAGAAAAAGGCAAGGCCATAGGCATAGAAAACAAATTAGTGATTACATAGGGACTGGAAAAGGGAAGAGTTTACTACAAAGGTCATAGGGGAACCTTGGAGGATGATGGATGGATTTTGTATCTAAATTGTGATGGGGGTTCCATGACTGAATATGTTTGTCAAAATTTATAAAACTGTATACCTTTAAAAAAGTGAATTTTTTCCATATGTAAATTATACCTCAATAATCCTGACTTTAAAAAGTGTATCAGGCCGGGCATGGTGGGTCACGCCTGTAATGCCAGCACTTTGGGAGGCTGTAGCGGGTGGATCATGAGGTCAGGAGTTCAAGACCAGCCTGGCCAAGACGGTGAAAGCCCATCTGTACTAAAAATACAAAAATTAGCTGGGTACGGTGGCAGATCCCTGTAATCCCAGCTACTCGGAAGACTGAGGCAGGAGAATCATTTGAACCCAGGTGGCAGAGGTTGCAGTGAGCCAAGATCACGCCACTGAATTCCAGCCTGGGTGACAGAGACTCCGTCTCAAAAAAAAAAAAAAAAAAAAAAAAAAAAAAAAGAAATGCATTAACTAGGCATAGTGGCACATGCCTGTAATCCCAACACTTTGGGAAACCAAGGTAGGAGATTGCTTGTAGCTAGAAGTCCAAGACTACCAGCTTGGACAACGTAGTGAGACTCTGTCTCCGCAAAACAAAAAATTATTTATTTATTTATTTTGAGACAGAGTTTTGCTCTTGTTGCCCAGGCAACAATTGTGCAATGGTACAATCTCGGCTCACTGCAGCCTCCGCCTCCTGGGTTCAATCAGTTCTTCTGCCTCAGCCTCCCAAGTAGCTGGGATTACAGGCACGTGCCACCACGCCTGGCTAATTTTGTATTTTTAGTGAAGACGGGGTTTCTCCATGTTGGTCAGGCTGGTCTTGAACTCCCAACCTCAGGTGATCCGCCTGCCTCGGTCTCCCAAAGTGCTGGGATTACAGGCGTGAGCCACCACGCCCAGCCAAAAAAATTTTTTTATAAACTAGCTGAGCGCGGTGGCACACACCTCTGGTTCCAGCTACTCAGGAGGCTGAGGTCAGAAGACTGCTTGAGCCTGGGAGGTCAAGGCTGCAGTGGGCCATGATCCACTGCACTCCAGCCTGGGCAACAGAGTGGGACCCCGTCTCAAACAAACAAACAAAACAAAATTAGGCTGGGCACAGTGGCTCACGCCTGTAATCCCAGCACTTTGGGAGGCCGAGGTGAATGGATCACCCCGAGGTCAGGAGTTCAAAATCAGCCTGGCCAACATGGTAAAACCTTATCTCTACCAATAATACAATTAGCCTGGTGTAGTGGCACATGCCTGTCATCCCAGCTACTAGGGAGGCTGAGGCAGGAGAATCGCTTGAACCCAGAAGGTGGAGGTTGTAGTGAGCCAAGATCATGCTACTGCACTCCAGCCTAGGCAACACAGCAAGACTCAAGAAAGAAAGAAAGAGAGAGGGAGAGAGGGAGGGAAGGAGGGAGGGAGAAAGAGAGAGAGAGAAGGAAGGGAAGGAGGGAGGGAGGAAGGAAGGAAGGAAACCCAACAATAATAAAACAAAATTAAAGAGTGTATCCTACCCACCTCACTGGGTTACTATGAGGATTAAATGACAATATGCACCGTGTCCTTATCCTCATGCCTGGCACATTATAAGGGCTCAAAAAATGATGGTGATTAGATCATAATTATCTTCATCATCACCATCAGTATTTTTATCATTCCTATTTCATTTATATCAGTAAATTAGACATAAGCAAGACACATTTTGCCATTAAAAAAATTGCGGCAGATATTCCAGTCCTGGACTCATCTTAGAACCAACATAGCAATAATCCCCTTTTATTGCCTATTTTCCACACTAAGAACTGGACATGGCTGATGGCTGGAGCCCTGCCTATGTCGATTATAATCATCCCATTTCATAGACCAGGAAGTGAAGGGTCAGAGAGCTTGGGTGACTTGCCAGTAACCACACAGCTAGTGAGGGGCATCACCTGGGTACAGCCTCAGTCTGTGTGGTCCTGAAGCCCATGCAGGCTCTGATCCTGGCCCCTGGCTGGAGACACAGAGGTTCAGGATGAGGCCACAGGGACAGGGGGCAGGCAGCTTGCAGACTCCAGAGAGAAGGGTCCCTGGTCCAGGAGCCCTGGTCTGGGGCCTGGCTTCCCAGAGCAGGGCAGTTGGTACTTGCATTCCTGGCTGGCATGTCTATTATACCACTCCTGAGAGCCTGGCTGGGAGAACTGAGCCTTGTGGAATCCTGGCCAGGCACCACTGGGCAAGCTGGACACAGCAGTGCTGTTGTAGGCAGAGGGAGGACTCAGAGCAGTGCCCTTGGGTGACCAGGCTTAGAAGCCGACAGCCTGGGAAACCTGGCAGGCCAAGGGAGGTAGCTCCCCTGCTCACAGCGGTCTTGGGTAGTAACAGTGACTCAATCAGGACAGTCCCGTGGGATGCGGAGCACAAGGCTGTCACCCTGGAATCTTCTCACTCCACCTCCCCAATCCATCCATTGAGCAACTGTCTTTCTCTTTGCCTTGGCTGCTGTCTGGACCACTGTGATGACCTTCAGCTGAGCCCCTGCCCCTGCTGCCCAGCAAGCTCTTTGCTGTGCTAGAGGGAATTATTTGTTTATTTATTTTATTTTATTTTATTTATAACATAATAAATGTTACAAGCGTAGCTGGATCTCGCTATGTTGCCCAGGCTGGCCTTGAACTCCTGGCCTCAAGTGATTCTCCCACCTTTGCCTCCTAAGTAGCTGGCCCTACGGCACTGAGCCCCTGCTTTCAGCCATGGGATTTTTTTAAATGCAAAGACCAGACTGTGTCTGCCCCACTCAGAACCTCTCATGAACTGCCCACTGCATTTCAAATAAAATGCACCCTCCACAGCGTGGCCCAGAGGTCCTGCAGAGTCAAGGTCTGCTGACCTCTGACCTGTGACCTCGAGTCACTTTCCCTTCATCTGCCCCCTCCCACCACACAAGTCTGTTTCCGTTTCCAGGAATATTCTTCCTGCTTCCCACCTTCCTGCTCCCTGCCTGCTCAGACCCACTCAACCTACGAACCTCAGGGAGGAAGGACCCTGGCATTGAGTTGTCTGCCGCGTGTGCATGTGGACACTTGTGTCTCCCTGCTGATTAGCACATAAAAGACTCTTGGCTACCAGCCCTCTGGCCTCTCTGGCCCTTCCCTTTCCGCATCCCCTGGTGCCACCACCAACAGCCAGTGGAAAGTTTAATAGGCAAAAAAGAGACCGAGTCTCGCTCTGCCACCCAGGCTGGAGTGCAGTGGTGTAATCTTGGCTCACTGCAACCTCCGCCTCCTGGGTTCAAGCGATTCTCCTGCCTCAGCCTCCTGAGTAGCTGGGATTACAGGCACCCACCACCACGCCCAGCTAATTTTTGTATTTTTAGTAGAGACAGGGTTTCATCATGTTGGCCAGAATGGTCTTGAACTCCTGACCTCATGATTTACCCGCCTCTGCCTCCCAAAGTGCTGGGATTACAGGCATGAGCCACTGCGCCCGGCCCCAGTGGACATTTTGTAAACACCAGCTCATGTCAGCCATTACCTCTGCTGGCTCCTTGACCTAGAGTGCCCTTGCTCCACCTATTCTGTTCCTTTAAGACACAACCCAAATGTCATTTCTTCTGGGCAGCCTCCCAGTTCCCTCAGCTATAAGGGATTCCTGCACATTATGACCTCCCACATGCCTGCACCTCACTCTGTTCCAAGTGTCGCTCACCGTTTCCATGTGCCCTCTGCCTTCCTGCTCCAAGCACAGAGCCAGACACGTGGTAAGTGCCCTCCCAGTGTCTGCAGACACAACAGATCTCTATGTCTCAGTTGGGCTTATGTTTACAAACCTGAACTCTAAAGCCAGACCCTGGTTTGATTCTCAGATCTGTGACTTTCCACCTGCATGACCTTGAGCAAGTGGCTTAACCTTTCCAAGCCTCAATTTCTTCTTCTGTAAAATGGGGACAATAATTGTGCCTGCTTCATAGGACTGTTATGAAGACAAAATGGGTCAGTGCGCATGACCTGCTTAGAAATGAATCCATTACACGGTGAGCACTCCTTAATATTGGTGGCTTTTTTTTTTTTTTTTTGAGATGGAGTCTCACTGAGTCGCACAGGCTGGAGTGCAGTAGTGCAATCTCAGCTCACTGCAACCTCTGCTGCCCAGATTTAAGCAATTTTCCTGCCTCAGCCTTGTGAGTAGCTGGGATTACAGGCGTCTGCCACCACCCTTGGCTAATTTTTGTATTTTTAGTAGAGACAGGATTTCAACATCTTGGCCAGGCTGGCCTTGAACTCCTGACCTCGTAATCCACCTGCCTCGGCCTCCCAAAGTGCTGGGATTACAGGTGTGAGCCACCGTGCCTGGCCTAATATTGGTGGCTTTTGTATTTCTCCCTGGCATGGGCCTGACATTTCAGCTGCCTGTGGCAAGTGCTTCCTGAATTGACAGCCGTTCTCCTCCATTTCCAGAGCTGGACAGAGGCCTCACAGAGCCCCAGATACAGGTTGTTTGCCGCCAGATGCTAGAAGCCCTCAACTTCCTGCACAGCAAGAGGATCATCCACCGAGATCTGAAAGCTGGCAACGTGCTGATGACCCTTGAGGGAGACATCAGGCTGGGTAAGGGACTCAGGGTGGGAAAGGTGGAGCCACAGGGTGCCTGCCTGGGGGTGTCAGCCTGGCCTCTGCAGGCCAGTGGGAGTGTGGACCCCGTGGGGGTGTGAGGTCCTCACGCCTACGCCCTCTTGGCATGTCAGCAGTTCTCCCCTTCCTACTCTTCATTCTTTTTTTAAAAGTTATTTTATTTTATTTTATTTTTTTGAGACAGTATTGCTCTGTCACCCAGGCTGGTGTGCAGTGGTGCATTCCTGGCTCACTGCAACCTCCACCTCCCAGGTTCAAGTGATTCTTGTGTTTCAGCTTCCCAAGTAGCTGGGATCACAGGCGCCTGCTGCCATGCCTGGCTGCTTTTTATACTTTTAGTAGAGATGAGGTTTCACCATGTTGGCCAAGCTGGTCTCAAACTCCTAATCTCAAGTGATATGCCCGCCTTGGCCTCCCAAAATGCTGAGATTACAGGTGTGCACCACTGTGCCTGGCCAGCTTCTTTCTAATCAAGAGAATTCAAGTGAGAGTGATGGATGGAGGGATGACCCAGCTCCATCCCCAGGTGGAAAACAGTAGGACATTAAGCACATATATCAAAACCTTCCTTTTTTTTTTTTTTTTTTGGACAGAGTCTCACTCTGTTGCCCAGGCTGGAGTGCAGTGGCGAAATCTCAGCTCACTGCAGCCTCCACCTCCTGGGTTCAAGTGATTCTCCTGCCTCAGCCTCCTGAGTAGCTGGGATTACAGGCGCCCGCCACCATGGCTGGCTAATTTTTGTATTTTTAGTAGAGACCAGGTTTCACCATGTTGGCCAGGCTGGTCTTGAGCTCCTGACCACAAGTGAACCACCCACCTTGGCCTCCCAAGGTGCTGGGATTACAGGTGTGAACCACCACTCCCGGCTCAAAAACCTTCTTCTTTAAATGTCTCTTTGTATTTTTTATGTTTTTATTTTTTTAACCAAAGTGACACATACGTGTGTCATCTCCTCATGTGTCTCCTTTTGCCATCCACCTGCAGAGACAAGCGCTTTGAGCTCTTCTACTGTGTACTTCTGCATCACCAAATTATATGGCTGCAATGCATTTTTGAAAGTAATGATTTTTGGCTGGGCGCAATGGCTCATGCCTGTAATCCCAGCACTTTGGAAGGCCGAGGTGGGTGGATCGCCTGAGGTCAGGAGTTTGAGACCAGCCTGGCCAATGTCTTGAAACCCCAATCTCTACTAAAAATACAAAAATTAGCTGGGCGTGGTGGCACACGCCTATAGTCCCAGCTACTCGGGAGGCTGAGGCAGGAGAATCGCTTAAACCCAGGAGGTGGAAGTTGCAGTGAGCTGAGATTGCACCATTGCACTCCAGTCTGGGCAACAGAGTAAGACTCTGTTTCACGAGAAAAAAAACAACAAAATAACACATAGTTGGTACTCAATAAACACTCACTTCCAGCATTACCATCACTTTAGCCTATGGTTAGTTACTTCAGCATCCCCAACTCCCAACCCCCCCACCCTGGCCCTGCCCAATGTGCTGGAGACCCTGGCAGGTGGACCAGTCAGGAAGCCAAATGCCCATCTCTCACTCCTGCCTTCACCCAGCCTAGCATTGCTATTTCCTGCTACCAGCAGCCTGGGGGCCTGGTTCTTTCACTAGAGCTACCATGCACTGAGCCAGCATCTGATATGTGTTAACTCATTCCATTCTCAAAGGCCACTGATAACATCTTGCAGGACGGATTTGGGACCTAGCAAGACTGACTTATCCAGGGTCACTCTGCTGATAAGAGGAACAACTGGGGTTCAAACCAAGGCAGCTGGCTCCAGAGCCTATGCGCTTAACCACTACCCTCTTGTCGCTTCTCTTAGTGGCAAATGATAAAAACCCACTTCCTAAGAGTTAAGGCAGACAGGAAAATGTGTACATCATGGAGCCAAATTGAAGAAGAAATACAGCTGGGTGGGCTTTAAAGTTAGTTGGAACCTGGAACATAAACGCTGCCAGGACCGTCTCCCTGGCCCTTGGCTTTCTGTGCATGTAGGTTAGGCTCCCAAACCAACCCTCTCCACCAAGCTCAGGATACCATCTAGTTTCACCTTTCCCAGCATCACCACCTGCTGCATGAGCCTGAACTCACCATTGGAGGCTTTGGCATCAATAATCCTGGGGGAGGGCTCTGTTTGGCCCCCCCTTGGCCCAGATAGTAATCCTTGGACCAAGCAGTGAGGCCCAGGAAGGAGGGTGTCTCCCATAGGCCCAGCTTATCTTCAGTCTCTGGCATGGAGGGTAGGATCACGTGACAACACGGAAGTAGCCCTTGCCCCCACAGTGAGGCAGTGTGGTGGGTGGGGAGATGGTTTTTCAGAGGAAGGGAGGGTTTGGACTGGCCAGAAAAACAAATTGCTGTCCACCTACTCTGCCCAGCCTATGACAATCACAGAGGCCCAGCAGAGGGAAAGTAAGTAAGGCAGAAGCTTGAGGGATGGGAAGCAAGAACAAAGGGCTGTGTTGGTGATGAGTGTGGGGAGAGTGTCAGGAAGACAGTGCAGTGTGATGCCGGGAGGAGAGTCAGTGAAGGCCGAAGGTGGGGAGTCAGACTGGAAGACGAAGCCCTCATCAAATGGGCACGTGTCTCTAGGTTCCTAAAAAAACAAAAGAAAATAAAAATAACCTTACTGTAAGCACACCATGGGTTCACCTTGCTCACTGCCTTGACAGAGCTGATTTATCAAGACAGGGGAATTGCAATGGAGAAAGAATAATTTATGCAGAGCCGCTGTGCAGGAGACTGGAGTTTTATTATTACCCAAATCAGCCTCCTCAAGCATTCTGGGATCAGAGTTTTTAAAGATAATTTGGTGGGCAGGGGCTTGGGAAGTGGGGACTGCTGATTGGTCAGGTTGGAGATGGAATTGTAGGGGGTCAATGTGAGTTTTTCTGGCTGTTTTCTATTCCTGGGTGTGATGGAAGAACTGGTGGAGCTGGATTACCGCCTGGGTGGTGTCAACTGATCCATCGAATGTAGGGTCTACAAAATAACTCAAGGCTGATCTGAGGATTGACAATAGTGATGTTATCCCCAGGAGCAATTTGGGGAGTTCAGACTGTTGAAGCCAGAGGCTGCGTGACCCCTAAACTGTAATTTCTAATCTTGTAGCTAATTTGCTAGTCCTGCAAAGGCAGACTGGTCCTCTTCTTCAAGAAGAGGGTCTTTTCGGGAAAGGGCTGTTACCACTTTTGTTTCAGAGTCAAACCGTGAACTGATTTTTTTCCCACAGTTAGTTTGGCCTACGCCCAGGAATGAACACGGACAGCTTCAAGGTTAGAAGCAAGATGGGGTCGGTTAGGTCTGATTTCTTTCACTGTCATCATTTCCTCAGTTATGATTTTGCAAGGCAGTTTCATTACCATGATAGAGCAGTTCTTCCCGTCTCACATTTGGCTAAATAATATGATCCCTATTTAATAGGTGAGGAAACTGATGCTCAGAGGCATTTAGCAATTTATCTACAATCAAGCTAGAATCTTCTCACTTCCCTGTCCGCACTGTTTCCCTGACACTTCTGGGAGGGCAGGTCATCCCTCTCATGAGAAGAAGCCACTTTCTTAATGAGCTCAGGTGTGCACTGGCTGCCGCGAGCTGGAGATCCCAGGGCTGAGGGTAGAAGCATTTGCTCTCTTCTGTCCCCATCTCAGTTTCAGCAGGTCCCAGCACCTCTCTGCCCTTTGCTTTCCTGCTTGTACCATGGGGGAACCTGGCTAGTGTTTGTCCACAGGAGCACTGTTGGGATTTTGGACTGGATGGTTTTCACTGTTTTCTGAATGACAAGGTTCCTCCTACCTTGGATTCATCCTTTTGGTAACCCACAGTCAAGGGGACAGACAGATGAGAGACTCCCTTGTAAGTGTGCATACATGCTAAGTTCACTGTTTTTGTGCATGTTATAATGTATTTTACACTGTTTATATAATTTTTTCATTATAAAGGTAATTATGGTATTGATACCTGTATGGAAAGATATATACAAAGATAGACATTGCAACAGTATTTGTAAGAGCAAGAAATCAGAAGTGATCCAAGTGTATGTACTTCAGTAGAGGATTAAATAGGTTATGGTGCTATCAAACAATGGAATCTTTTTCACCTACTGAAATTAAGTTGCAGAAAATGTGTAATCTCTTACAAAGATGTGTAATACATACTTTGAAGGGGAAAAGTGACTGCAAAATAGCATGTTTAATCTGATTATATTTTTAAAAGTAGCAAATACATAAAAATTAAGTATATGTAATTTTTGTCTGTTTCTACTTATATGTAATTTTTAGGTAGGGCATGTTGGCTCACACCTGTAACCCCAGCACTTTGGGAGGCGAAGGTGACGGGATTGCTAGACGAGGCATTCGAGACCAACCTGGGCAACATCGTGAGACCCTGTCACTATAAAAATTTGTTTTAATTAAAAAAAAAATATGTAATTGTAATACAAATAAATCTGGAGCTATACATAGCAAACCCCTAAATGTTTAGCTGTATTATAGTTTTTTTTTTTTTTGGAGATGGAGTCTTGCTTTGTCGCCCAGGCTGGAGTGCAGTGGCGCGATCTCGGCTCACTGCAAGCTCCGCCTCCCGGGTTCACGCCATTCTCCTGCCTCAGCCTCTGAGTAGCTGGGACTACAGGCGCCCGCCACCTCGCCCGGCTAATTTTTTGTATTTTTAGTAGAGACGGGGTTTCACCGTGTTAGCCAGGACGGTCTAGATCTCCTGACCTCGTGATCCGCCCGCCTTGGCCTCCCAAAGTGCTGGGATTACAGGCTTGAGCCACTGCGCGCAGCCAGTATTACAGTTTTTAATGTGAAAAATAATGAGTTTCTAATAAGCAACATAACTTTGGTAATCAGAAAACACACACACACACACGAGAGTAGCTAGAGTCCTGTACACAATTTGGAGTAAGACCCACAAAAAGGAGAATTAAAGTCCCTCCTAATCCTGCCAGAATAAACCACCACTCGCCGTGGGCTTCCCTCCAAGTCTTTTTTTTGTCTGCAGAAAAGTCAGATCAGATAGTGGGAAAGAGCACAGCTGGGTAGCCTTCTGCACATTACTTAGTCTCTCTTAACTTAAGCTTCCTTATCTGTAAAATGGGAGTCATAATTTCCCCTGCCTTAAGGGTCATAGATATAAATGATGTGTAGGAAGAGATATGCACATAATATGCCTAAGTTTCTTTGCACAGTGAGTGCTATGCATGTGGTAAGTTCTCAGTAAATACTAGTTTTTCCTTTCCTGTTTTGAGATGGAATTTCGCTCTTGTTGCCCAGGCTGGAGTGCAGTGGCACAATCTCGGCTCACCGCAACCTCCGCCTCCCGGGTTCAAGCGATTCTCCTCATTAGCCTCCTGAGCAGCTGGGATTACAGGCATGTGCCACCACGCCCGGCTAATTTTGTATTTTTAGTAGAGAGGGGGTTTTTCCATGTTGGTTTTTGTCTGGAACTCCTGACCTCAGGTGATCTGCCTGCCTCAGCCTCCCAAAGTGCTGGGATTACAGGCATGAGCCACCGTGTCTGGTGACAATATTAGTTTTTATAAGATAAACTAGGTTCATTATATATATATACAGTTTCCTAGTCTGGTTTTTAACATTGAATATCAGCGTATTCCTCCATATCCTTAAAGATTCCTCAGAAACATGATTATTTTCATGTTTTTCTTGTACCTATCACAGGCACAAACTGTAATTTACCTTTCAGAGCCCTGAGGGAAGCCCTGAATTGGATACTTAGGTTTCTCATGAGGTTTATCATCTTCTTTACTAAATCATGCAGTGATGATTGTGCTTGTTCATGGATCTTTGAGTCTCTTTCTGTAACATACGTTGAGGAGGAATTCTCAGAAGCAGAGTGCTGGGTGTGCACAGTGGGTCGGGGTTTTGTTCGTCCCGCATCCGGCGTGCCCTCCGTGCCGGTCGTACCAGTTGACACACCCCGCAGTGGACTGTGCAGTTCTCTTTTCACCACATCCTGGCCCTACTGGGTTTTACTTAATAGAGAAAAAACAAAAAACCCACAAAACCAAAAAACTTCGCTACATATGCATTTCAGTTTTTTTTTTTTTTTTTTTTTTGAGACGGAGTCTTGCTCTGTCGCCTGGGCTGGAGTGTGGTGGCCGGATCTCAGCTCACTGCAAGCTCCGCCTCCTGGGTTTACACCATTCTCCTGCCTCAGCCTCCCGAGTAGCTGGGACTACAGGCGCCCGCCACCTCGCCCGGCTAGTTTTTTGTATTTTTAGTAGAGACAGGGGTTTCACCGTGTTAGCCAGGATGGTCTCGATCTCCTGACCTCGTGATCTGCCCATCTCGGCCTCCCAAAGTGCTGGGATTACAGGCTTGAGCCACCGCGCCCGGCCGCATTTCAGTTTTTTAAACCATAGAAACAATACACTCTTATCAAAAACATTTTAAAGAATAAAAGTGGGCCGGGTGCGGTGACTCACACCTGTAATCCCAGCACTTTGGGAGGCCGAGGCAGGTGGATCACCTGAGGTCGGGAGTTTGAGACCAGCCTGACCAACATAATGAAACCCTGTCTCTACTAAAAATACAAAATTTGCCAGGCGTGGTGGTGCATGCCTGTAATCCCAGATGCTTGGGAGGCTGAGGCAGGAGAATTGCTTGAACCCGGGAGGCGGAGGTTGCAGTGAGCCAAGATCATGCCATTGCACTCCAGCCTGGGCAACAAGAACGAAACTCCATCTCAAAAAAAAAGAATAAAAGTGTGTAAAGTGAAAAATGTAAGATCCCTTCTGTGCACTGCCTCCACCAAAATCCCACTTCCAGGGAGATGAACATTAAGTTTGATGTGCAGACTTCCAGACCGGTGTGTGTGTGTGTGTGTGTGTGTGTGTGTATGCACATGCATGCAGACATGTACACACAATAGGCATATGTTACTCTTTTAAAGATAATCTTCTACTGGAGTACCTTCTCTTGGATCATTTCTGGAATCATGTTACACATTTTATAAGACTCATCGGTCAATCAGCAACATCTTTGGGACATGTATTAGGGATAAACTTCCAAGTTAGTCCATACAAATACAGCCTCATTCTTTTTAAGAGCTGCATGTTATTTCATAGCTGGGGTGAACCACAATTTATCTAACCATTCAGCAACGAAGCTCCAGCAACGCTTTGGATGATTTCCAATTTTTCATTCTTTTTGGCTGTTGCTTTTATAAGCATCCATATATATTATAGATCTGGTTTTGGAGATGGATTTCTACAAATAGAATTGCTGGCACACAAGTTTTTAAAACTCGGTTTTATTTTTTACATATATGAGTAAAGGCACTTTAGCAAATTCTGTCTGTTTATTCATGAGCATGCTCATTCGATAAACCTGTTGAGTGCTTCCTGCTCCAGATATTGTGCCAGGGATACAACTGTGGACACAGTAGAAATGATCTCTTTCTTTATGGAAATTATAGCCAAGAAAGGGAGATTTGCCATATCTCCATTGCCCTTGTCTCTAACACATTTTAAAATGGGAGGAGAAGGGGGAGTGTTTTCATCAGAAGAGACTGCATGGTGAAAATCCCTTTTGAATTGCTCCAAGGGCAGCCATCAGCTATCAAGGGACATAAACTCATAAACTCTGTGCAGGGAGCAACCAGGTTCAGTTCTCTGGGCTGCAAGGTGGGGCTGCCCCACTCTCCCATCTGGGCCCCATCATGTGGGCAGAAGGGGAAGTAGCAGCTACCCAAAGAGCTGGCTGGTGCATGCCTGAGGGAGGGCCCTGGGGACCTACGGTGTGTCATTGCGCGTTGGTGGTTTCTGTTTTTCCTCTCTCTTCTCAGGAAGGTATCAGCAGGGCCTATGGTGGGGGAGTGGCCACCTTCTGGGATCCTCGCCCTGGGCCCGAGAGGCAATCACTGTTCCCAAAAGGTTTCTTGGGATGGGATGATGTGCCGGCCCTGGGTGGTGTTTGCGGGGGAGCCAGGCCCCGAAGGTGGGGCCAGCTTCCCATTCGTACCCTGGAGGCCCAGGGGAGCCTCTCGCCAGGTCATCAGCAGAGCCAGGCTCTACCTGCGTTTCCTGCTTTTCCACCCCACTTGTAGTACCTGTTGGTCCTACCTCAGGAGGCTGAGGGCTCCCTGTCCCCTCTTGCTGGCCAGACTGTCCCCCGATATAGCAACTGCTGTCCAGTTAGCACTAACCGGGGCTCAGAAGCCAGCTTTCCTGACCACTCCCAGGAGGTGGTGGGGATCTTAGTTCAGCCTCAGCCTCGCCCCAGCCTGGAAAAGGCTGGACTGGCTCATGGGCCGGTGAAATAATCACCATCATCTCACTTTTGCCACGAGTGGGCCTTGCAGCACAGTGCTTTGCATTTGTCATTTAATCCTCAGGAAAACCTACGCAATGGGTCTGTGGTATCACCCCCATGTCACAGATGGGGAAACTGAGGGTGAGGGTCAGAGGCTTTGTAACTGCCCTGCCCCCTGCCTGTCTCCTGCCTTATCTGCTTCCACCCCCAGCCCCCTCCTTCCGGCCAGGCTGTGTCCTGCCCCTGCTGGTCCCTCCAGCCTGCTGTTTCCTGCCTCCCAGTCTGTGTGCAGTTTTCCCTGCCTGGAAATACCTCCCCCGGATCCTGAGTTTGTGTCTGAAGTGGCTCCCCACCCCACACCCCAGCACTGTGTTCCTTCGCCCTGCCTTCTCAGCCCTGGGCCCTTCTCGCTGCCAGGGATTCGGGGGGTTTTGCCAGGTGCCTGTCTCCACCACGGGAATAACGTGGCATGTCGGGCAGGACTTGGTCACTTTCATCTCTGTGCCTAGAACAGTGTCTGGCACATAATAGATGTCCAGTTAGTGCATGCTGAATAAAACTGTCCTTCCTCCCAGGCCCCCAGTCCTCCCTCCATGACTGTTCACTCCAGGTTGCACCCCGCACTGCACGCTCTCGAGTAGCCCCATGCTCCTGTCTTCCCAACACTTTCCAATGTTAGGAGCAGATGTTTATTTGCTTACTCTCTGCTTCCTCAACTAAACTGTGGATTCCCCGAGGGTCCTCGTTGTATTCTCTGATCCCGGCTGGTGTCTCGCTCCTGATGGAGCTTGGTGAGCACGTGAATGAATGGGTGAGTGGACAGTGAAGCAGAAGAGCAGAGGCTGGAACCAAGTTCTCCCGTATTCGGGCCCAGCCTCTTGGCATTGTGCTGCCTCCTCGTTTCAAATTGCGAGTCTGAAAGGAGCTCCTGGAGCTCATTTCAAGACCAGGCACAGGTGCCCAGGGTGGCCAGAAGTTGGCACAATGCTGCAGCTTCTTGGGATGAATCGTCCAAAGGCAGCCGTCAGCTCGCAGGGGACACCCCTCATAAATTCCATTCCGGGAGTTTCAGATGGAGCATCCCGGGTTCTCTCCAAATGTTGTTTCATTCTGAATCTGTTTTTCAGTCAAGACGAAACTTCACCCCGGAAGGCAGGAGCCCTGGAGCAAATTTCTCTTGGTAGCCCTGAATTCTTCTCTTAGCAGTGGGTGTGTGAGGAAAGACTGATAGTGTTGGAGGACATGTAAACATACATCTTACTGGCTGGGCCTGGTGCCTCACGTCTGTAATCCTAACATTTTGGGAGGCCAAGGCAGGAGGATTGGTTGAACCCAGGGTTTGAGACCAGCCTGGGCAACATAGAGACTCTATCTCTACAAAAAAATACAAAAATGAGCTGGGTGTGCTGGGATGCACCTGTAGTCCCAGCTACTTAGGATGCTGAGGTGGGAGGATTGCTTGAGCCTGGGAGGTTGAGGCTGCAGTGAGCCATGATTGCACCACTACCCTCCAGCTTGGGTGACAGGGTGAGACTCTGTCTTGGAAAAAAAAAAAAGTATGCATTTATTTTTGCTAGTCCTGCAAATAATACACATTTATCATAGCAAAGTTGTGGAATTCTCACCACCCACAGACAGCCATTTAAGTAGTGTGGTATATTTCCTCCAAGTCAGTTCAGTGTGTATTTTTGCCCTTTTTGGGGTGAGAGGGGCATAATTCTGACCAGACAATATATTCAACTCTGTATCACCCTTCTCCCCACTTAACCTTATATAGTAATATAAATAGTAATCAATAAAGCCAGGTGCGGTGGCTCATGCCTATAATCCCAGCCCTTTGGAAGGCCAAGGCAGGTGGATCTCCTGAGGTTAGGTGTTCGAGACCAGCCTGGGCAACATAGTGAAACCCCATCTCTACTAAAAATACAAAAATTTGCCGGGCATGGTGGCGCATGCCTGTAATCCCAGCTACTTGGGCAGCTGAGACATGAGAATCGCTTGAACCCGGGAGACAGGTTGCAGTAAGCCAAGATTGCGCCATTGCACTCTAGCCTGGGTGACAGAGCAAGACTCCATCTCAAAAATAAATAAATAAATAAAAACAAATAGTAATCAATAAATACCGCCCAGCTTGGAGTGCAGTGGCACAATCCTGGGTCACTGCAGCCTCTGGCTCCTGGGTTCAAGCGATTCTCTCACCTCAGCCTCCCACGTAATTTGGACTATAGGCACATGCCACTACACCTGGCTATTTTTTTTTTTTTTTGAGACAGTCTCGCTCTATTGCCTGGGCTGGAGTGCAGTGGTGCGATCGCGGCTCACTGCAGCCTCCACCTCCCAGGTTCAAGCAATTCTTGTGCCTCAGCCTCCCGAGTATCTGGGATTATAGGCGCACACCACCACACCTGGCTAATTTTTGTATTTTTAGTAGAGACTGGGTTTTGCCATGTTGACCAGGCTGATCTCAAACTCCTAGCCTCAAGTGATCTGCCTGTTTCGGCCTCCCAAAGTGTTGGGATTACAGGTGTGAGCCACGCTGCCTGGGTGCAGCAGGACGTGGTGGGGAGCCTGGCCTCCATTTTTCTCAATCTATATAAAAAGTTTTAAAATCACTCCCTGATAGCCAAGCAATTATGGTTGTTTTTAGTATGTCACTATTATAATTTTATAATGGCACTGTTATTATAATGGGATTTTGATTAACATCATTATGCATTTTTTTTTAATTTAAGACTTTAATTAGGGCAGAGTCTTAGATTTGAAATTATTGGATTAAAATGGTATGGATATTTTAAAGGTTCTTGCTGCTTATTGCCAAGTTGCCTTCCTGAAGGCTCTTGCCAGTGCAGGCTCTCGTTAGTAGAAAGTGTTCATCTCAGTGCTTCCTCACAGCAGCAGATATTCATATATATATATATATGAATTTTATAGTAGAGATGGGGTTTCACCGTGTTAGCCAGGATGGTCTCGATCTCCTGACCTCGTGATCCGCCCACCTCGGCCTCCCAAAGTGTTGGGATTACAGGCTTGAGCCACCGCACCTGGCCTATTCTTATATTGTTAATGCTCTCTAATTTGCTAGGTAGAAAATGGCATCTGTTAGTTGACTTGGAATGTGTATCCCAGAGTCCACCTCCCCGGCTTTTACCCCAGGGCTGTGGGTAGAGGAATGTCCATGGAAAATGCTATCTGAGATTTTGTCTTGCAGCTGACTTCGGTGTGTCTGCCAAGAATCTGAAGACTCTACAGAAACGAGATTCCTTCATCGGCACTCCTTACTGGTGAGTCGTGTAGCTTCTAGAAATGGAATGAACTGGATGTTAAAACTCTCCGAGGTGACCACTAGGCGCTTTAGACAGAGAGGGGCCGGGAGACAAGAGCTGCCAGGTCAGCCAGTGGGTGCGCGCCCAGCCCTGTGGCTTACTAGCCATGTGACCTTGGACAAGCTGCTTAGTTTTCCCGTGCCTCAGTTTCTTCATCCATAAAATTAGGGATATAATAGCCCCTACTTAATAAGGCTGCTGTGAGAATGAAATGAAATGGTGCACATAGAAGGCACTCCACTGATAACTGAACTAGAACCCCTAAAACAGGATTCAGTTCGTGATTTATTCACCACGTATGTATTGAGGGCCGGGGATGGGGGCTGTGAAGGTGAACAGTACAAGTTCAGTTCCTACCCTCATGTGAAGTCTTCCTGGACTTCTCTAGTCTGTCGTGTTTCCTTCTTTTCCAGAACTATTACTTTAAAAACAAAACACTGTCACTCAATTTCACGCCTGACTACTCTCTGTTTGCCTTGTTTTCAGTTTTTTCATGTGCATTACGTGCCATTGTGGAGTTTGGGCTCCTTTCTTGCTTGCTTGTTACTCACGCTTGCTCTCTCTCTCCCCCCTTTTATACCTGTTTCTCCTTCTCTCTGTGCTGTTGTCTTCTCACCCACCTACCTCCACGCCCTGGTTTTTTGCTCCGCACCTTCCCTCCACTCCTGCCCGACCCCTCCCCAGGACTCTGTGTTCCGGGTTGCTGCTGCCATCTCGTGGTAGGCATCGGAACTGCAGCAGGACGTGGCGGGGAGCCGCGTGGAGGCGTTTTTCTGTGGAAGAGCGTCCTAAGGAAGACAGTGGGATGCAAAGTCGTGCAGATCATGATTCGGGAGTGCTGCCAACCCCCGACAGTGGCTCGTGGTGGCCTTTGACCCTGAATATCCAAGAAGCACCTGTGGAGGCCAGATTCTTAGCCCTATGTTGTCCCTTGGTTGGTTCAGGATGGCCCCCGAGGTGGTCATGTGTGAGACCATGAAGGACACGCCGTACGACTACAAAGCCGACATCTGGTCCCTGGGCATCACGCTGATTGAGATGGCCCAGATCGAGCCGCCACACCACGAGCTCAACCCCATGCGGGTCCTGCTAAAGATCGCCAAGTCGGACCCTCCCACGCTGCTGACGCCCTCTAAGTGGTGAGGAGCAGGGGCAGGGCCACCTGCCGGGGTGCCTGCGCGGGGTTAGGGCTGGGATATGCGGTGGGCGGGGCTGGGGAGGTGCAGTGGTAGGGTTCTCCTGGTGCTGCTAGCCCCAAGAGGAGACTGGGGCCTGGGGGTCTTCAGGCCTTTCTGAGCCCCCCCGGGCCCTTCGTGCCTCTTTTTCCCTTTGTGTTCCTTTTTTTTTTTTTTTTTTTTTTTTGAGATAGGGCCTCACTCTTGCTCAGGCTGGAGTATAGTGGTGCAGTGATAGCTCACTGCAACCTCGACCTCCTAGGCTCAAGAGATCCTCGCATCTCAGCCTCCCTTGTAGCTGGGACTACAGGCACCCACCACTATGCCTGGCTAATTTTCTGTAGAGACGAGGTCTCCTGTGTTGCCCAGGCTGGTCTTGAATTCCTGGCCTTAAAGGGATGCGCCTGCCTCGGCCTCCCAAAGTGCTGGGATTACAGGCGTGAGCTACCAAGCCCTCTCTGTGCTCTTGACATGAGATCTTCACCAGCGCAAACCAAGTCACCCAAATAAGCCAGCTCCCACTGGGAGAACAGGAGCTCCAGCTGAGCCGCAGGAGCCACATGGCACAACCCTGGGCGGGACATCGGGGGCCTGGGTTCAAATCCCGGCACTGCTGAGTCTCCTCACTGTGCGGCCTGGGCAAGTCCCTGCTCCCCTCTGATTTCTGGGTCTCCATCTGGACAGGGATGTCCATGATGAAAAGGGCGTCGTGTAGGCCCTTTCGCTGTTCTAGCTTGTGAAAGTTCCCTCTGTCCTTTGAGGGGCGTGATTGGGACAGTGGAGTCTGTGACGTGGGGGACTTCTCTCTGCTCTTGCCTCCTCCGTGCTTACCTCTGACGCTTGTCCTCCCAGGTCTGTGGAGTTCCGTGACTTCCTGAAGATAGCGCTGGATAAGAACCCAGAAACCCGGCCCAGCGCCGCGCAGCTGCTGGAGGTGAGTGGATTCCCCTCCCAGTCTGCTCCCTGAAGGGCGGAGCCTAATGAACTCACCGGTGACCTGGACACTGGGCGTGTTCTCACCCCACCCAGGGGACAGCATGGACAGCTGTGCGTCCATCAGCCGGTATTCCCCAGGCACCTCCTGAATGCCAGCTCTGTGTTGGGAGTGCCTTGGGGAACGAAGCCACCCAGAACCTGTCCTCATGGAGCGTATGCTCCAGTGGGGAGACAGGCGGCAAATAAGCAAGTATGTGCGCATGGCGGAGGGCGGCCAGTGCCACGGAAGGAGATCCACAGTGCGGGGTGGGGCGCCTGGGAGCGGCTGTTGTCTTGTAAGGGAGGATAAGGAAGGGCTCTCCGGGTGAGCAGATGCCCACAGAAAGGGAAGGAGTGAGGCCAGTGGCCCAGAGAGGGAGGAGGCAAAGGCCTGGGACTGCAGCATGTTCTGCACATGCTGGGAAGAGACAGGGGGTGGGGGTGGGAGGTGGGGAAGCAGGAGCACAGGGGCCAGGGGAAGGGACAGGAGAGAAGGGGAGATGAGAGCGGAGAGGCACTGGGGCGTCCGTCCCAAGGCTCGATGGTTTCCTAGGAGAACACCTGGCCTCAGCATAGTCTCTCCCCCCAGAGACTTAGGACAGCAGAAGCACAGAGAGAACTCAGCTCAAGGAGGAGGCGCGTGGGAAAAGGTCTCCGGAGCCAGGTGCAAGCTTCCAGGGTCCTCTCCCAGTACAGTCACCAGAACAGCTTAATTCTCTGCTGTCCACCAGGGAAGCCCCTTAGGACTTTACTGGGTAGTGGTCACATAGGCACCCCCTGCCTGGCACAGACCAAAGTTCCAGACTCTAGAAGGAGAACAGGTATTCAACCTAAGCCATATTGTTTGCAGAACAGTTTAGGCAGAGCGGGCCACTCTTATCAGTTAATGGTGGGAGCCCTTGCCTAGTCTGCAGAGAGCAGCTGAGGATCCAACCGTGTTAGCTGCCCTTTCTGAAGCTTGCGGTGCTATTTTCTGCACACAGGGTCCTGCAGGGCCTTGCAAGCCAGAGCCAGGTCTTGGGCTTTATCTGTGCATTAGGGGAGACACAGTATCCGACCTCCATTTACAAGGGTCCTTCTGCCTTCTGGCTGCTGTGTGCGGGATCAGGAGACTCTGAGCATCTCATTAGCTGGCGGTATTGTCTTAGAGTGGGCAGGTGGATGATGGTTTCCTTGAAGCTTTTTGAACGGTTGGAGGGAGCTGTGAGCCACCCTTTGCCTGGGCGCGTGCCTCGTGTTAGGCGTCATGGCTGGCGGCTGGGTGAGGTCGGTGTGTTCACAGCAGTGTTCTGAAGGCTGTGCACAGCACTTGCCCAGCCGTCTGCAAATCTGCCGACCACTATCCCCATGTCACTGCCACTGATGGAAGAGGGAGGAATGGGCCTGGGTGATGCAACGGGTCTGCCCTTTCACTGCTCTGTCTGCTCCGGTTCTACCCCCAGCATGACAGTCTTAGAGGTGCAGTGGCAGGAAGGGGAGGAAGGGGCCACACCAGGCACTTGAGTCTTTATATTCACCCAGCTTTTCCCAGCTTCCTCCTGTGTGCCATGCACGGGGCCTGTGGTCGGCATTCTGAGCCACTGTGTGTCCTTCTGGGGTAGCAGCTTAGTTATTATGAGGGTGAGCTGAGGCAGGAAAGTCCAGGGTTTGAATCCCAGCTCTGCCACTTACTGGCTGTGAGCCCCTGGGCGAACGGCTTAACCTCTCTGTGACTCACTTGTCACTCTGAAATGGGAGTGAATAGAAACAGTGCCTTTACTGGGTGGTTGTGAGGATTAAATGAAGAGGTGCTATGAAGCGCTTAGCTTAACTCTTAAGCACAGTGCTCAAGGAACACTTGATGCATAGGACTGATGTATTTATTTTTTAAAAAATGAAAGGAACCAGAATGCAAAATGGGGTCTGTCCACTGCCGGGGTGGGGGGGTCACAGCTGTTCCTTTTACATTTCTATAATGTATTGGAAAGCAAATTTCTGGAGTGCCCAAAGGCCTCATTTTCTGGGTATTGTGGGGAGTGGGCTGGGGCCCCCTGAAATGGGTGGGGTTGAGTGGGGCTGTTGTCACTGTCCAAGCCGCTTGGGGCCAATTGTTTCCTGTAAGAGGCACCTCCTGCCCTGATGCATCCGGCCTCCAGGACATTCCACGGAGAGACCAGCTGTCCCCCATCCCCACATGGCAGCTCCGGAGCTGCAGCCTCAGCCAGGAATTTCCGCTCCGTACTTGGAAAAAATGTCCTGCCAGAGGATTCTTACGGTCCAACAGAAAGGGTTGCAGAACAAAAGGGCGATCTCTGGAGACGAATAAAGCGCCTTTCATGCCTGCTGCGCTGCTGCTGCTTCACCCACGCGCCTTTTCCTCTCCAGTGAGAGAGGATGGGCATGGTGTTACCCCCTCGGGAGGGCACCAGGATCTGAGCAGGGAGGTGACCCGCCCAAGGCCGCTTGGCTTTGAGTGACAGAGGTGGGCCGGGCTCTTGGCTTCCCAGCCCCTACTCCAGTGCTGTCAGCCTTCAGGGTGTCTGCCTGCTCCAAGAAGCATCAGGCCCTCACATCTCCCTGTGTCCTGCCCTGGGCGGAGTGAGTCACGCCCCCATTGGTTTATGATTCATTCATTGACTCCTGCAGACATTCTTTGGGCCCAGACCAAGGTGTGGGTAGTAACCAGGCTCTGAAATCAGACACGCCACCCCCCCTCCCCACCCCAGCATCTGCATGGTTCTCACTCTGTGCCTCAGTTTCCTCATCTGTACGATGTAGAGAGTGCTGGTTGCGCAGAATTGTGTGAGTGAATGAGATTTTGTATGGAACATTGTTAACACCACAGCTGTCACATGAGATGCTGAGTAGATACTGGCTGAATTTGCTCTTAAACCCGTCCACTCTGTCACAGCTGCTCTGGTCAAGGTCATCAGAGATTTCTGTGCCATGGGTCAGCCTCGGTCTTTGTCTCACCGGACCCATCAACGGCACCAGCCCAGTCGATCTCCTCCTCCTCCTGTTGGCACTCGACCTCCAGACCTCCACACACCCTTGGTCATCAGCCTCTCCTTCTCCGTTGCCTTTGCTCACTCCACTTTGGCCCAGCTTGTTAGCGTGAGAGTGCACAGGGCCCTCCCTCCATCTCCACGCACCCAGCGTGCAGCACTCCCAGCTCGATGCCTTGGCCCGCATCCAGCTGTTTACTCCCCGGATGTCCAGTGGGCATCTCACACTGAACTCTGAGCACTTGGATCTTTTTGCCTTCGTGCTCCACCACTGGCTTTCCCATCTTAGCCAATGGCAGCTCCACCCTTCCAGTGGCTCAGGCCCTAAACCATGCAGGCACCCTTGCTTCTCTTTCTTCCACACTCCTAGCCCACCTATCAGGAAATCCCGTTGTCCCTGCCCTCAGCACATGTCTAGACTTCAACCATTTCTCGCCCTTCCACTGCAGCCACTACCTGGGCTGCCACCACCTCTCACTCGGGCTGCTGCCTCCTCACTGTCCCCTGCCCTCTCCGTTGGGTCTGGGCTGAGCACAGCAGCCAGAGGGAACCTTCTCAGCCGGGGCCAGCGCATGTCCTCCCCTGGCCGAAGCTCCCCAGTGGCTGCCATTTCACTCTAGGGAAAACCCAGAGTCTCAGGGCCGTTAGAGTGCTGTGTGATCCGCCCTCCCACCCTTCTGACCCCCTCGCCTCTCTCGCTCCCACACTCCAGCCTCACTCTGCTCCAGCCTGCCCAGCCCCCTTGCTGTGCTTCAAACACAGCAGGCATGTTCCTGCCTCAGGGCCTTGGCACTGGCTGTCCGTGCTGCCCGGAATGGCCTTCCTCCGGATCTCTCTGTGACTCACTCTCCCTCTTCAAGTCATTGCTGTAATGTCAGCCTTGTGGGGAGTCCTCCCCCAACCACCCACATGAAACTGTGAACCCACTACACTCCCCACCTTCCCAGTCCCCTTTCCCTGCCCTACTTCTTCCTTCTTCCATGGCCCATGGCACTCAGGATGTAACTCGTTTATTAGGTTTGTTGTCAAGCTCCTCGCCTAGCATGTCAGCGCCCCGAGGACAGCGTCTTTGTTTCGTTCACCGATAGGTCCCAGGAACAGTGCCTGGTATACAGAGAGCCCTCAGCAAATATTTGCTAAATAAATTGACTTTTTTTTTTTTTTTTTTTGAGACGGAGTCTCACTGTGTCTCCAGGCTGAAGTGCAGTGGAGGTATCTCAGCTCACTGCAACCTCCACCCCCTGGGTTCAAGTGATTCTCCTGTCTCAGCCTCCCAAGTAGTTGGGATTGCAGGCATGCGCCACAACGCCTGGGTAATTTTTGTGTTTTTAGTAGAGATGGGGTTTCACCATGTTGGCCAGGCTAGTCTCGAACTCCTGACCTGAGGAGATCTGCCTGCCTCGGCCTCCCAAAGTGTTGGGATTACAGGTGTGAGCCACCACGCCTGGCCAAAATTGACTTATTTTTACCTAACAAACGGTTACATAACCCTTTCTCCAGAGATGGTGATGGTGATGGGGACGATGGTGGTGATGACGGTGCTGGTGATGATGGTGGTGATGGTAATGATGGTGGTGATGGTAGTGAAGGTGATGATGGTGGTAGTACCTCCATGCCAGGTACTACTCTAAGTACTTAGCAAATGTCACCAAATTTAATCCTGATACCAACGCTCTGAAGTAGGTGCTGTTCAGCTCTCCATTGAGCCGATGGTAAAACTGAGGCACACAGTGGTGAAGTAGGCTACGCAAGGTCACATAGCCTGTAAGCCACAGAGCTGGGTTCTGAACCTGGTCCTCGGGTTCAAGAGTCTGTGCTCTTGACCTCTCTGGCAAGCTGCCTCTCCGAATGAATGAAAGAGCGAGAGGGAGGGAAGGAGACCAGAAGAGAGGGAGAGAGGATTCAAAGAGATGCCACTGCCTGGAAACTGCGAGCGTTATTAGGTGTTTTTATTTTTATTTTTATAATGGAGTCTCGCTGTGTCGCCAGGCTGGAGTGCAGTGGCCTGATCTCAGTTCACTGCAGTCTCTGCCTCTTGGGTTCAAGCGATTCTCCTGCTTCAGCCTCCCGAGTAGCTGGGATTACAGGCGCCCGCCACCACGTCCAGCTAATTTTTGTATTTTTAGTAGAGATGGGGTTTCGCCATATTGGCCCGGGTGGTCTTGAACTCCTGACCTCAAGTGATCCGCCCACCTCGGCCCCCCCCAAAGTGCTGGTGTGAGCCACCATGCCCGGCCTATTCAGCGTTTTTTAAAGCCCATCTTGGAGTATAGGACCCCTCTGGCTGACGGTTTCTAAGCACATAGAGGAAAAGTAGGCTCAAGTTCTTGGAAAGAATGTCTGTTTAGATGGCAGGGGAGGCCCTGGCTAGAGGGCAGGTGCCGGTTGGCGAGCTGTGTGACACCACCTGTTTTGGCCTTTTTCAGCAAAGATGGCACTGAACAGCCAGCCAGTGCCTCTTACTGGAGGACTGGGCGGTCAAATTCCTCTGTCATCTGGCCTTCCACTGGGGACACGTGTGCCCAGACCAGCCTACCTGGTGCAGGCTAGCATTCTCCCTTGCAGCATAGGCAGGGTGTTATCTCTTTAATGGGCCTTTAAACACATCTCTGGAGGCGGAGCTGATGCAGTGTCGGAGGTGGTCTGTGTTTTGTGTCCCAGAGCAGTCTGTAAAACAGTGTTTGGGCCTAATTAGCCACAGGACTGGTGGCCCTGTGTGCCAGCCTTGCTTGCTCTGGTGCCCGGCAGAGCTGCCCTGCTCACCTGCCTATCACAGGCTTTCTTCCCCAAGGCCCCCCTTCCTCCTCCTAAGGACGCTGGGGTGGTCGGGGGAGGCAGTGGAGCAGATGGTTCTGCCTCAAGAAAGCAGAGTTCCTGGCCGTGCTGAAAAGCCACTGATTTGATCGATACATGGGGTGCCCCGATGAAAACCTGGTGTTTCCAGAAGCCCATGTCTGCATTTATTTATTTCTGCCGCATCTGCTTCAGCCACTGCGGTGAAGTGTCCTGTGGCATTTTACTCAAGTTCACTTGTATTAGATTGTGCAATGTGGAGCTCAGGAACCTTTGAGATCTTGATTCTCACCTTTGGTTCCAAAGAACCGTGCTCTGGGGGCATTTGGGAGGGAATAGGAGTGGCTAGGAATGCAAAACAGGCTTTTCTTTTTTTGTTGTTGTTTTTGAGACAGTCTCCCTCTGTCACCCAGGCTGAAGTGCGGTGGCATGATCTTGGTTCACTGTAACCTCTGCCTCCTGGGTTCAAGCAATTCTTCTGCCTCAGACTCCTGAGTAGCTGGGATTGCAGGCATGTGCCACCACGCCCGGCTAATTTTTGTTATTTTTAGTAGAGACTGGGTTTCACCATGTTGGCCAGGCTGATCTTGAACTCCTGACCTCAGGTGATCCACCGCCTTGGCCTCCCAAAGTGCTGGGATTACAGGTGTGAGCCACTGCACCCAGCCATAACAGGCTTTTCTGATTGTGCTGCTGCTCCTGGTGCTGATGGGGTTGATGGTGGTGATGGTAATGGTCGTGGTGATGGTGATGATAGTGGTGATGGGGGTAATGGTGATGGTGATGGGGATGATGGTGGTGATGATGGTGGTGATGGTGGTGAAGGTGATGGTGGTGAAGGAAGATGGTGGTGGTGGTGATGGTGATGATGATGGCTGCCATATCTGAGCATTTACCATAATGCTTATAACAGCTGCTCCTAGTATATAGATGAGCGAACTGAGACTAAAGGTTAAGTGACTTGCCCCAGTTGGTGGAGGCTGGATTTTACCAGGTGCCTTGGTTCTAGAGTCTATAGCCAGCACTCTTAACTTCTATGCTACTTTGCCTCCCATGATTAGTAAACCCTTAATGCCCCACTCAAGACCTCTTAAGAGTACAGAGCAGCCAGAATGACATCTTTAAAGGGTAGTAGTATCACTGCTGCACTGCAGCCTGTTGTTGGCTTGTGAGGACAGTCTCTGTGGCTCACCTGCATACACAGCCCATCTTTCCTCTGCGTCCTGTGTCCCACCATCCCGCCTGTCTTGTGGCTCCTGCCGCCAAGCTCAGTCCAGTCTCTGGGCCTTCTTTGTACCAGCTGCTCCCTCTGCCTGGAATTCTCTGTGCCCAGATCTTTCCCTGGGGAACCCCTTCGTATCCCTTGAATTCGACCTTGAATGAGGCCCCTCTGCCTGCAGACTTTAGTCTCCACCAGCCTCAGCTATACAAGATCTGGAATTCTCTTGTTTATCATTTGAGCCCCCGCCCAGCCAATTGAACTGTTTTAAATGAACAAACAGATAAGAATGATTTGTGATGAACATATCTTTCTGAATGTATTTTCCAGGTGCTAGAAATTTGTTTTTTAGTCATTTAAATACTTCCCCAGCAATCTTGTTGACACTTCCTCCCCGGATAAATTTTCTGAGAGTAAAAACAGTGAATTTCTTCAGAGCCTTCCTGTAAATTGTAAATGAGCAAATTCTAGCTTCATCATGCCCCCACCCCACCCCATCACTCCTTTCCCAGTGGCCCTGGGTGAGCATGGTAGGTTGAGGAATCCCACATCCCTGGCTACACCCAGGTGTCTTCACCCACAATACCTCACACTGACTTAATACCGCTAAGACCTTTTGCTTTGGCGTTTTGCAAGGTCCGTAAAAGAACATTCACTTTTAAAGACGCTTGACATTTCTGTAAAAACCTAGAATAGAACATACACCACTCTGCCTCAAGATCTTGTATTTCCTTTCTTAAAACCAAACACATATGTCCACCCAAAGACATATACGAGAATGTCTCTAGCAGCTCTATTCATAGTTGCCAAAAATGAGAAACAGCCCAGATGTCCGGCAGCAGTAGGATGAATAAACAAACTGCCATATTCGTACAGTGAGACCCTGCACAGAAATAAAACAGGAACAGTTTACTGAAATAGACGACAATGTAGGTGAATCTCACAGTCATGACGCCGAGTAAAGGAAGCCAGCGCGAAAGACGGCACACACGATGCTCTGATTCTAGGATGCTGAGGAGCAGGCTCCCAAGGCTGCGGCGTGGGAGTGGGGTTGCATGCCAAGGGAGACGGGAGCCTTCCCCAGTGATGGAAATGTTCTGTATCTTGAGCTGGGTGGCAGTTACGCTGGGTGCATATATATGTAAAAAGTCATTGAGGCTGGGCATGGTGGCTCACGCCTGTAATCCCAGCACTTTGGGAGGCTGAGGTGGGTGGATCACTTAAAGTCAGGAGTTTGAGACCAGCCTGGCCAACATGTTGAAACTCCACCTCTACTGAACATACAAAAAATTGACCTGGCAGGGTGGTGCATGCCTGTAATCCCAGCTACTTGGGAGGCTGAGGCAGGAGAATCCCTTGAACCTGGTCGGTGGAGCTTGCAGTGAGCCGAGATTGCGCCACTGCACTCCAGCCTGGGCAACAAGAGTGAAACTCTGTCTCAAAAAAAAAAAGTCATTGAGCTTTACAACCTGTGAACTTTGCGGTAGGAATGTTATTCCTCAACAAAATGTATGTAGCATATTTTGTAAAACTATATATTAAAACCATTTAAAAAGGAAAAAGGAAAATAGACACCCTCCCTTGCAAACACGGCCTGAGCTCCTACTTTGGGCTAAGCATTTTCAAGTGCATGATCTCATTTAATCCACATGACCTCCCTGTGGGTTCATTGTTAAATTGTGTCTGCGTGAGCGATGAGGAGCCTGTGGCTCAGAGAGGTTAAGTGACATGCTCAAGGTCACACAGCCACTGAGAGACAGCTGGGATCTGCCCTTTTTCCAACACACTTGGGACTTTCCAGGCTGTCTCTGTGTCTCCAAGTTCATGTGTTCATTTTGCTCAGGAATGAGGCTGGCCTTTTCTGCCCTGGGGGGTAAGCTCCCCCAGCCTCTTCCACCCCACCCTGACCCCAGAGTGGTTCTAATCTAGGTGCATTTTGCCCCCTCAGCATCCCTTTGTCAGCAGCATCACCAGTAACAAGGCTCTGCGGGAGCTGGTGGCTGAGGCCAAGGCCGAGGTGATGGAAGAGATTGAAGACGGCCGGGATGAGGGGGAAGAGGAGGACGCCGTGGATGCCACCTCCGTAAGGCCAGGGAGAGTGGGGCTTAGTGGGGGCTGGGAGGATGGTATCTCAGCTGGCCCTGCTGGTGTGGGAGGGGCAAGGAAAGCTGGGACTCTGGCTCAGGCAGTTTCTTCCCAGCTCAGAGGTTGCAGATGCCCATGCTCCAGGTAACGTAAGTTGACCTGTGGGCCAGGGCGGGGGGGTGGCGGCAGAGGGTGTTGGCCGGATCCTGATCCTGTGAGTTTTCAGGGGATACCAGGGATCTAGATTTTCACATGAAATCTTCCAATTTTTAAAAGTTGGTAACTGATTCATGGCTTCCCATCCTTTGTTCCCGTCATGGCTCCCATCCCAAATGAGACTGTTTTTAGCTCACTTTGGGATAAATACGTGAGGCTGCATATGGCCACAGGCAACACTCTGGCCCCCCTCTAGCTGTGCTCAGTGCCAAGGAAACCCATGTCTGGGCACATTTGGAACCCTTTTGCAGCTTCAGTGCTTGCTGGATTTAGATTGAAATTAAAGCTGATTTAAATTTGTAAAAACCCTCTGAGCCAAGGAAAACATGTCTGTGGGCTGGATTCTGGCCCGAGCTGTTGCTCTGTAGTCCCTGGTCTTGCTGCTGGGGGAGGCCTCTTCCCAGGGATAGGGTGGCCGTCCCGATGGCTCCCTGTACCTAGAGAAGCAAGGGCTGGGCTTACCCATCACGGGATGGAGCTGGCCCACATCCTTGTGCTGTGGACGGCACTGCGGCTTTCTCAGATTTAATTCAGTCCTGAGTGGAGCCTGAGGCTGGCACAGACCCTCACCAGGGTGAAGAAGGAAAGGCCCGAGGGGCGGGGCAAGCAGAATCATCACAACCACCCCAGACATGCATGGAGCCCCTGGTGGCTGCCGGGCACCACTCTACAGCTCTGACACAGGGTAACCAAGCTCCGTTTTACAGACAGGAAAACTGAGATCGATGCAGTGAAGTGGCTGGCTGAGCCGATAGATGACAGGGCCAGGGGTGGATGTGGAGTAGGAGAACCTCAGTGGGGCCTGGCTCCAGGAGGAGGCGGAAGGCGCTCACACCCAGCCTCATTGTCTACCGGCAGGAGGCTGATCTTTGTCCTGAGGGTAGTGGGAGCCCTGAAGGGTTTCAGGCAGGGACTGGGTACTCTGGAGGTGACAGAATCAGATCTGAGTTTTGGAGCCATCACTGTGGGTGCTGACTAGAAGGTAGATTGGAGTTGCTTCCACCAGCTGCCATAGCTGAGGTTAAAAACCAGTGGCTGGCAAGACCCAAAGGAATGCTGATAGTATAAATCCATTCATACCACGTTTATAAGCAGGCACAGCTCACCTGTAGCACTTAGAGACCACAGAACAGTGACTACGTCAAGAGGTGGGAGAGCATTGCCACTGAGAAGGACGGGGCGGCAGGGGATGGCCCTCTGGGGCAAAGCAGTGGTCCCTTCCTGACCTGGAAAGTGGCTACATGGATACTGACTCTGTTCACCAAGTTGGATGTTTATGTTTTATACACAGGAAGGATGTTCTGTTTCACCATAGCATAGCAACATTTCCAGTACTTTCCACCCAACAAAGACTCTAAAAAACAAAAATGAAGCTGAAAACTTAGTGGCCACGAGGGCTGAATCCAGCCCCCAGACAGGCTTGGCTTGGCCTTTATGTGACTTTTTAAAAAATATGAGTTAGTTGCCACCTAAAAATTAAGAGATGTCCATTAAAAACCTAGATTTCAAACTTGTCTTTAAAAATTGGAAGGTTTTGCTGGGTGCGGTGGCACACACCTGTAATCCCAGCACTTTGGGAGGCCGAGGCAGGCAGATCACTTGAGTCCAGGAGTTTGAGACCAGCCTGGGTGACATATCGAAACCCTGTCTCTACTAAAAAATGCAAATACGCCGGGCGCAGTGGCTCAAGCCTGTAATCCCAGCACTTTGGGAGGCCGAGACGGGTGGATCACGAGGTCAGGAGATCGAGACCATCCTGGCTAACACGGTGAAACCCCGTCTCTACTAAAAAAATACAAAAAACTGGCCGGGCGAGGTGGCGGGCGCCTGTAGTCCCAGCTACTCCGGAGGCTGAGGCAGGAGAATGGCGTAAACCTGGGAGGCGGAGCTTGCAGTGAGCTGAGATCCAGCCACTGCACTCCAGCCCAGGCGACAGAGCGAGACTCCGTCTCAAAAAATAAATAAATAAATAAAAAATGCAAATGTTGACTGGGTGTGGTGGCGTGCACTTGTAGTCCCAGCTACTCAGGAGGCTACTCAGGAGGCTCCTCAGGAGGCTGAGGTGGGAGGACCACTCCCAGGTGGCAGCCTGGGAGGCAGAGGTTCCACTGAGCCAAAATGGCTCCACTGCACTCCAGCCTGGGTGACAGAGCAAGACCCTGTCTCAAAAAAATAGATAAATAAAATAAAAAAATTAAAATTTAAAAACTGGGAAGGTTTGGGCACAGAGGAGCCATTTTCCCACATTGTCACAATTGGTTGGAATGGAGTGGCCACTGACCCCTCCCTATGGGCCGTCAGCTGGCCAGCTGGCCACAGCTGCCTCCTAGGAGGAATAACAGCTATTACATTCAGCTAAGATGGGAGTTGGCGAGGAGATTGCTATGCCTCAAAATAAATAGTAATTTTTTATGGTTAGGCAGTAGGGAGTGATAAAGACCGAGGCTAGGGAGATGTCTGCTCTCCTTTCTTGGCCCTAGCCCACTTCATCTTGAGGGTGTCCGACTCTCTCCATTGCATCTCTGACTCTTGCCTTGAACATGCAGCAGCATGGCCTTGACTATCTTTTTTTTTCTCCTAGACTCTGGAGAACCATACTCAGAACTCCTCTGAGGTGAGTCCGCCAAGCCTCAATGCTGACAAGCCTCTCACGGAGTCATCTTCCACCCCGCTGGCACCCAGCCAGTCTCAGGACAGTGTGAATGAGCCCTGCAGCCAGCCCTCTGGAGACGA
Organism: Rhinopithecus roxellana; assembly: GCF_007565055.1. Lineage (NCBI taxonomy): Eukaryota > Metazoa > Chordata > Mammalia > Primates > Cercopithecidae > Rhinopithecus > Rhinopithecus roxellana. The sequence continues at coordinate 173,342,985 of NC_044551.1, forward strand.
ATCCCCCCAAACCACCAGTGCCCCAGTCGTGGCCCCTGGAAATGAGAACGGCCTAGCAGTGCCTGTGCCCCTGCGCAAGTCCCGACCTGTGTCAATGGATGCCAGAATTCAGGTAGCCCAGGAGAAGCAAGTTGCTGAGCAGGGTGGGGACCTCAGCCCAGCAGCCAACAGATCTCAAAAGACCAGCCAGAGCCGGCCCAACAGCAGCGCCCTGGAGACCTTGGGTGGGGAGAAGCTGGCCAATGGCAGCCTGGAGCCCCCTGCCCAGGCAGCTCCAGGCCCTTCCAAGAGGGACTCGGACTGCAGCAGCCTCTGCACCTCTGAGAGCATGGACTACGGTACCAATCTCTCCGCCGACCTGTCGCTGAACAAAGAGATGGGCTCTCTGTCCATCAAGGTAACACTGCCTCTCCCACCACGGGCTTGCAGCGAGACCATTGCAGGATGTTCTGCAGCTTCATTTTGCTTTCAAAAGCGTTTAGGGGCTTCCTTGCATTTTAAGTGGTTCATTAGGGAGTTTTGGTTTGATTCATAGTTTAATTTCCAGAATATCTGAGTTCAGTGTGGGATTTAGGAACGTCAAGCAGTTGGTCTGGGTTTAAATTTCAAAGCTTGGTAAAATGTGCTGGTAAAATTTGGGAGCGAGAACTCTCAGGCCTTAGCTACAAATGAATTTCTGTCATTGGGAGGTCAACCACGAGACCCAGCTGGTAACTGGTAAATCCAACTAAAGAAACAGCTCAAAGCTGTCTTCCCTGCCTCCGGGGCCTTTCTGGAGGTGGGCAGTGTTGTCAATGACAGTAGCCACTGCACTAGAGGCCTGGGCGTGAGGCGAACCCTGTACAAGTGCTTTAAAAAGAACAGACAGCCTCCTTCATCCTCTCGCATTACAGACAAGCCGATGGAGGCTCAGAGAAGTGAGGAGCCAGCCCAGGGCCAGGTAGGAGTGGGAAGGTGGTCAGACCCTAGGCTCCGAACTCTAAACTCTCCCAGTGGGAGCCATGGCCTCCTTCTTCTTAGGCAGCTGGAAAGGGCTGACTCCTTTCCTGGCCTCCCCAATAAATCCCAGGGTGTTATTAAACTCACGATGGGTCACCTGACCCTCTACCCAAGGCTCATTTTAGAGGAAATACTGTATGGTTTTGTTTTTCCTTCCCAAATTTACTTGGTGAAAAACACGCAGTAGAGGCTCGAACATATTTGCTAAGCAAAGGGGAGTGACAGGAGCCGCAACGGCCAATCAGCTTTAGGCAGGGAAGGGAAGCACAGTTCCAACAGGCCATGTGACAAGCATGCACAGCGGCTGTTATCTATGAGCAGCGTCTTCCTTTGGACAGGCATCCTGCCACTTTTCGTCCTAAAGACACTAGGTGAACAAAAGGGTTTTTTGTTTGGCTTTTTAATGAGATAGACCCACCTAGAGTAGGGGCTCCCCTGCTCTTCTCAAGGCTGTGGAGAATGTTCCTGGTTGACTGCAGTGTGTCAGGGACTTCAGGCTGTTCTAATGAGAGTCCCCCGCTGCGCCAGCACCCCCGGGCGTGACTAGGAGCCTGTTCCTTCAGGGATGGAGGCCCCCTGGCCAGGAGCAATTCTCAGCAGAGGGCTGTGGCTGTGGATGCCCTTTCTTCGCCTCCACTCTCACTCCTGCCAGCCTCCACTTCTCACCGCCGGTCTGACCCATCCTGCCTGGGTCCTGGCACATGTGAGCTGGCCACCATAGAGAGATGAGAGTCGGGCATGCTGGGTCTATGCTGATGCTGTCCAGCGCCCCTGGGCGAGGTGCAATGGGCAGGAGACGGGCCCAGACTTCAGGGAGCAAGAACAGTCTGCCCCTCTTGACTTAGCAGGAGTGGGGCTCAGCATCCTGCCACGCTGGTTCCTTACTCTTCTTTCAGGGGCTGGGAGGCCCTTCGTTAGGAACAGGGCTGGGCTACACCAAAAAGAGTCTTTGGGCCAGGCGCTGTGGCTCTCGCCTGTAATCTCAGGACTTTGGGAGGCCGAGGCGGGTGGATCACGAGGTCAGGAGTTCAAGACCAGCCTTACCAACATGGTGAAACCCTGTCTCTACTAAAAAAAAAAAAAATTAAAAAATTAGCCTGGCATGGCCGGGCGCAATGGCTCATGCCTCTAATCCCAGCACTTTGGGAGGCCGAGGCGGGTGGATCACGAAGTAAAGAGATCGAGACCATCCTGGCCGACATGGTGAAACCCTGTCTCTACTAAAAATACAAAAGTTAGCCGGGCGTGGTGGCAGGCACCTGTAGTCCCAGCTACTCGGGAGGCTGAGGCAGGAGAATTGCTTCAATCTGGGAGGCGGAGGTTACAGTGAGCCAAGGTCGTGCCACTGCGCTCCAGCCTGCCAATAGAGTAAGACTCCATCCCCGCCCCCTCCCAAAAAAATTAGCCAGGCGTGGTGGCGCATGCCTGTAATCCCAGCTACTCAGGAGGCTAAGGCAGGAGAATCGCTGAACCCGGGAGGCAGAGGTTGCTGTGAGCTGAGACTGCGCCACTGCACTCCAGCCTGGGCGACAGAGCGAGACTCCATCTAAAAAAAGAGGAGCTTTTGAAATCAGCCAAGAGGCCAGAGGCAGTGGGCAGAGTGGGAGGGTTATGGGGACACCTTCAGAATCAGAGCTGAGAACTTCCAGAGGGAACCACGTATTATGACACACTGACACCTCCAGGATTCCGGGTGGCACCTGCACAACCACTTGTGGCATGTGCGATTCCTCGCAGTAAAAGATCACGATGATGCATAATCTCACAGTGGCTCCCAGCAGGTGGGGAGTTCAGGCCAGGTCAGCTTTGGCTGCCAAACCAGTTATGAAAACAGCCTTTAATTTTTGAGCTCCTTGGGATTTTGGCACCATGCGCGAGGGTTGTGTGTGGTCTGCAATAATAACCGTCAGAAAGAAATGCCAAGCATGGAACGTGCGTTGGGAGTGGGCACTGCTCTGTGGATCCACCGTGTGTTCTCTTTTTTTTTTTTTTTTTTTTGAGACGGAGTCTCGCTCTGTCACCCAGGCTGGAGTGCTGTGGCTGGATCTCAGCTCACTGCAAGCTCCGCCTCCCGGGTTCATGCCATTCTCCTGCCTCAGCCTCCCGGGTAGCTGGGACTACAGGCGCCGCCACCTCGCCCGGCTAATTTTTTGTAGCTTTTAGTAGAGACGAGGTTCCACCGTGTTAGCCAGGATGGTCTCGATCTCCTGAGCTCATGATCCGCCCGTCTCGGCCTCCCAAAGTGCTGGGATTACAGGCTTGAGCCACCGTGCCCGGCCACCGCGTGTTCTCTCATTGGATCTTCACAACCGCCCTGGGAGGCAAGTAGTGTGATTATCCTCCCTGAACAGGTGAGGAAGCTGAGGCTCAGACAGGACAAGAAGCTGGCCCAGAGACACAGAGCCAGTAAGTGGTGGAGTGAGGGTTAGAACGCAGCTCTTTCTGACACCATGTCCTGGATGCATGAGAGGTGCTGGCAGCAAGGTGGGGGAGGCCTCAGCACAGTGTCCGAAGACTGAGACCTGGGAAAGGCAAGGGAATAAGCTCAGACCCTCCAGCTCCTGGGTTAAGTTGAGGCAAGAGGGAAGATGGATAGCTACATCTCTCTGGGGGTGGTGCTGAAGCTGTGGGCCCAGCAGAGCTGTGGCCTCACCTGCCGTGGCAGGTCGTCCTTAGCTGCAATTCTGAGACTTGTTTAATGGTTTTCCCTGGCCAGGACCCGAAGCTGCACAAAAAAACCCTCAAGCGGACACGCAAATTTGTGGTGGATGGTGTGGAGGTGAGCATCACCACCTCCAAGATCATCAGCGAAGATGAGAAGAAGGATGAGGAGATGAGATTTCTCAGGCAAGCCTGGGAAGGGCCACCAGTGGTGGTAAGAGGGTGGGGCTGTGGTAAGAGGAGTGGGCGTTGGCGAGAGGGCTGTCTGTCTACAGCATGAAGTGGGGGAATCAAGGAGACAAAAGGAAACTCATTTTGCCTTAGATCCTGCACTCCCCCATCTATCCAACCATTCATCTATCTATCCACCCATCCATTCATTTATTCACCCATCTATCCCCCTGTTCACCTGTCTATTCATCTATCCACCCATCTCTCTACCCACTCTTCCACCCACTCACCCCTCCACCCATCCACCTATCTACCTACTCACCTTTCCATCCATCCATCCAACTGTGCACCCATTCATCTACCCGTCTACTTAATCATCCATCCTTCCATTCATTTATCCACCCATCTATCCACCTACTCAGCTATCTGCCTGTCCATCTATCCACCCAGTCGTTCACCCATCCATTCATCCATCCATCCATCCATCCGTTCATCCATCCGTCCATCCATCCATCCATCCATCCATCCAGTCATCTACTCATTCATCTACCCACTCACTCACCTTCCATTTATCCATCTAACCATCCACCCATCCATCTACTCACTCACCATTCCATCCTTCCCTCCATCTGCCCAAGTATCCATCTGTTTATCTATCCATCCACCCAATCACCCATCCGTCCATTTATTCTTCCATTCATTTATCTATCCATCCATCTATTTATGTCCTCCCTATCTACCTTTCCATCTGTCCACCCAGTCATCCACCCAGTCACCCGCCATCCACCCACCACCCATCTACCCATTCAGCCCTCCACCTATCTACCTAACCATTTATCCATCTATCCATCCATGTATCCACCAACCCACCAGGTTGGAGACAAGGTGGTGACACAAATAGATAAGGCCATTGCCCTTGTAGAACTTAACACCTAATGGGCCAACATACAGTACACAAGATAATCCCTGATTGTCCTACGTGCCGTGAAGGAAGTAACAGGTGACATGATGGTGAGTGCTTGGAGTGGGGAAGGCTGCTCCAAGGGAAGGCCCTGAGCCAGGCCTAAAGGATAAGGGGAGGAGAGCTCGGGGAGCCCAAGGGAAACTGCAGTTGCTGAGACCCTGAGTAATAACTACTCAGCTTCTTTAAGGGGGACTGGTGGAGGGAGACAGGGAGATCTTGACTCTCTGGGCAGGCTCTGGGCTCAGGCTGGGGCAGTGGCCGGGAAGAGGGAAAAACATGATCAGATTTGACCTACATTTTGGAGGCAAAACCAGTGAGCTGGTGAAAGATTGGAACAGGGAGGAAGGTGTGAGGTGAAGCTGTTTGCTGGGATCCGTCTTTATACTTTTCAGTTCTTCATCCCCCACTTGTAGCCCTCCTTCGGGAGACCCTATTACCACATTTTGTAAACAAAGGAGGAAACACTGTTTCTGGGCAAGTAAGTCACTTGCCCCGGGTCTTCCAGTTGGGCAGGGGTAAAGTTGGGATTCCAACGGGGTCTGTCTGTGTGAGAATTCCTTCAGGTTTCACTGGACCGTGTAGCTGGCAGGGGTTGGGGGGAGCTTAACACTTAGGGACGCCGTGGAGCCACGGAGTTCCCTGGGGGCCAGGCCTTTGCAGGGTAAATTCATAGTTAGTGTAGAGAAAATTTCTGGAACATTAATCACATGTTTTTATACATGTGAATTAAAAATTTTTAAATTTTATTTATTTATTTTTATTTTTTGAGACGGAGTCTCGCTCTGTCGCCCAGGCTGGAGTGCAGTGGCGTGATCTCAGCTCAGTGCAACCTCTGCCTCCTAGGTTCAAGCAATTATCCTGCCTAAGCCTCCTGAGTAGCTGGGACTATAGGTGCTCGCCACCATGCCCCACTAATTTTTGTATTTTTGGTAGAGACGGGATTTCACCATATTGGCCAGGCTGGTCTCGAACTCCTGACCTTGTGATTTGCCTGCCTCGGCCTCCCAAAGTGCTAGAATTACAGGTGTGAGCCACCATGCTCGGCCTAATATTCATATTCTTTTAAAAGCATAAGCATGCAGGCGGGCACAGCAGCACACACCTGTAATTTCAGCACTTTGGGAGGCTGAAGTGAGAGGATTGCTTGAGCCCAGGAATTCGAGACCATCCTGGGCAACATAGTGTCTCTACAAAATATTTTAAAATTAGCTGGGCACATACCTGTAGTCCCAGCTACTCGGGAGGTTGAGGTGGGAGGATCACTTGAGCCTAGGAGGTCAAGGCTGCAGTGAGCTGCGATCATGCTACCCCACTCTAGCCTGGGCAACAGAGCAAGACACTGTCTCTCAAAAATAAATTTTAAAACTAAATTGTAAAAAATAAAAGCATAGGCCAGGCGCATTGGCTCGCACCTGTAATCCCAGCACTTTGGGAGACCTAGGCGAATGGATCACCTGAGGTCAGGAGTTCGAGACAAGCCTGGCCAACATGGCAAAACCTGGTCTCTACTAAAAATTCAAAAATTAGCCAGGCGTGGTGACGGGTGTCTATAATCCCAGCTACTCGGGAGGCTGAGACAGGAGAATCACTTGAATCCAGGAGGTGGAGGTTACAGTGAGCCGGGATTGTGCCACTACACTCCAGCCTGGGCGACAGAGTGAGATTCTGTCTCAAAATAAAAATAAAAATAAATAAATAAATAAATAAGCCAAAACCAAATAAAAGAAGTTTTAAATGTTCTGGATCACTTCTCCCTCTGGGAACAGGGAGAGGAAAGACAGATTTTTCACTAGTTAGTGTGGTATCTGCATACACCACACACATACACACACACACTGGTGTCATCTGTGTGGATTGGGAGGCTAGGGCACAGGTTGTTTTGGCAGATGACACCACCTTCTGTTCTAATGGTCACCTCAGAGGCACTCTGGACTCTGAGCTTCAGCCTCAAGAGGTGGGTTTTCATCACCTCCCCTCTGGGCAGTGGAAGTTCCCAGGGATAAAATTCTAGATTGGCCACACCCCATGAAGAAGCAGTGCTCTCCGGCCCTGGCTGTGGGTCCCCACCCACCTCCTAAGCAGAGCCGCTGTGTGCTACTCAGGGTCAAAAGGTGAGACTTGGAGGAGGTGAAGAGGTGCTCGTCAGGAATCAGGATTTTCTCGTTTGCCTGCCGTGGTCTGGAGGTCTGAGCAGCTGTAAACCAGGCCCGGCTGCCAGACCCCAGGGGTGTGGATGGCCCTGATCATTCCCTGCTGGCCCAGGCCCCTGGCCATACCTGACCCCTGGCATTTTTGGAGAATTGGGTCACACCTCGGCTTTTGAACTATGTGGTTGAGCATTTATCACATTCCCAGACTAACGAGGCTTCCGGGCAGAGCTCTTCCTGTCCCTCCCTAAAACCACTTCTGCCGTTCCCTTGCCTTTGAGCCCCAGTCTTCTCCTTGCCTGCCTTTTCTTCTGAGAGCACAGGTGGGCCAGGGAGCGCTTAGAGTCTGGCTGCCTGCCTTCTTTCTGTACTCCTTTTTATGCTTTTTGTCAGTTCTTCTCTAAACCTTAGTTTCTCTTGAGTCAGGATTTCCATTTCCTCATTAACACTCTCAAAAACTGCCTCTTCTCTTCTCGCTTTCCAGAGAAGCAGAGGCTCAGTCTTCCCTCTGTGGCTGTAGAAAGCATCTCTGGCTTTTCCCAGAGGCAGGGCAGCCATTGCCTCTTCTTCCTTGGTACAATTCGAGCAGTTGCCACTTACAGAGTGCTGGTCATGTGCCACGTGGGCACCTGACCTGTGTCATCTCATTTATCCCTCAAAGGACCCAAGCGGTAAAGATCGTTAGCCTCATTTTGCAGAGGAGGGAATGAGTGCCACGAGCATGAGTGACTCTCCAAGAGGTCACCCAGCTGGAAAGCTGACTAAGCCTAGATTCAGTCGGCCTCCCAAAGTGCTGGGATTACAGGTGTGACCCCAGAGAATGTGCTTGGCCTCACTGCACTGCCCAACCCCTCCTTGTGCTGCTCTTGGGGGGCAGTTCTGTAAGCAGTTATGGTCCCTCCGAGCCATGAGGAAGGCCGCTGGGGTCAGAACGTGGCCTCATGGGAATCAGCATGGCACTGCACTGGACTAGGACCCAGGCCTCACGGACCCCGACCCCAAGAGGCCGCCAGGAGTCCCCAGTTCAGTCAGGAAGTCCAGGTTCTTTCTGTAGTAGTTTGATTTTTTTTTCTGATTATATAAATGACATGTAGCAATTTTTTCTTTTATTTTTTTTTTTTTGAAACAGAGTCTGACAGAGTGCAGTGGCACAATCTCGGCTCACTGCAACCTCTGCCTCCCAGATTCACACCATTCTCCTGCCTCAGCCTCCGAGTAGCTGGGATTACAGACGTGCACCACCACACCTGGCTAATTTTTGTATTTTTTGTAGATGGGGTTTCACTATGTTGGCCAGGCTGGTTTTGATCCACCAACCTCGGCCTCCCAAAGTGCTGGGATTACAGGTGTGAGCCACCACACCCGGCCTACATAGCAATTTTTAATGGATTTGCTCATTAAGAAACATGGTTAACACTTGGGGCTTATCCCTCCAGTATTTTTTCTGTGAGTACACACATATACATACTGGCAATATAGATATAAAATTAGGGCATGTGGCTTAGGTCAATTTTTTTTCTTTTTTTAACACAGGATCTTGCTCTGTTGCCCAGGCTGGAGTGCAAGTGGCATAGTCATGGCCCACTGCAGCCTGGACCTCCTGGGCTCAAATAATCTTCTAGCCTCAGCCTTTTAAGTAGCTGGGACCACACAGATGCACCCCCATGCCCAGCTAATTTTTGTCTTTTGGGCAGAGATGAGGTCTCACTGTGTTGCCCAGGCTGCTCTCGAACTTCTGAGCTCAAGTGATCCAATTCGGCCTCCCAAAGTGCTGGGATTATAGGCCTGGGCCACCACATATGGCCTACGTAAAATTTTTATTTTTTAGCAGGTAATAAAGGTTGAACATCCCAAATCAAAAAATCCAAAATCCAAAATGCTCCAAAATCTGCAACTTTTTGAGCACTGACATCAGATTCTCACTGGAACATTTCGGACTTCAGATTTTCAGATTAGGGTTGCTCGTTCAGGAAGTATAATATTCTAAAATCTAACAAAATCTGAAACCCAAAACACTTTTGGTCGCAAGCTTTTTCGGTAAAGGATACTCGACCTGTGGAAGATCATGGTTCAAATTTTTTTTTTTTTTTTTTTTTTTTGGTGAGACAGAGTCTCGCTCTGTCGCCCGGGCTGGAGTGCAGTGGCCGGTTCTTAGCTCACTGCAAGCTCCGCCTCCCGGGTTTATGCCATTCTCCTGCCTCAGCCTCCGAGTAGCTGGGACTACAGGTGCCCGCCACCTTGCCCGGCTAGTTTTTTGTATTTTTTTAGTAGAGACGGGGTTTCACCGGGTTAGCCAGGATGGTCTCGATCTCCTGACCTCGTGATCCGCCCGTCTCAGACTCCCAAAGTGCTGGGATTACAGGCTTGAGCCACCGCGCCCGGTGGTTCAAAATTTTTTTAAAAAAAGAAAGAAGATAAACAGTGAAAAATTTCCCTCCCTCATTTTCTACCAGAAATCCAGTTCTCTTTCCTGCGTTAGTGTTTTATGATTTAATCCTTCCAGAGATACTAGAAAAGTAAACAATACATATATGTGTGAACAGACAGATATTGCTGTCCTTTTTTCTCCCAGATAAGATGGCATAAGAGACCTATTCTTTAATGTCTTGCTTTTTTTTAACCTAGAGATTATTCCATATCTGTTCATAAATATTATTATTATTATTATTATTTGAGACAGAATTTTGCTCTTGTTGCCCAGGCTGGAGTGCAATGGCACAATCTCGGCTCACTACAGACTCCACCTCCTGGGTTTAGGTGATGCTCCTGCCTCAGCCTCCCCAGTAGCTGAGATTACAGGCATGCACCACCACGCCTGGCTAATTTTGTATTTTTAGTAGAGATGGGGTTCTCCAAGTTGGTCAGGTTGGTCTTGAACTCCCGACCTCAGGTGATCTGCCCTCCTCGGCCTCCCAAAGTGCTGGGATTACAGGTGTGAGCCACCGTGCCTGGCCGAATTATTTTTATTTTTAATAGATGTTTCCTTATGTAATTAAACATTTTCTAAAACTTGATATTTTTTTTTTTTTTGAGACGGAGTCTCGCTCTGTCGCCCAGGCTGGAGTGCAGTGACCGGATCTTGGCTCACTGCAAGCTCCACCTCCCAGGTTTACGCCATTCTCCTGCCTCAGCCTCCCCAGTAGCTGGGACTACAGGTGCCCGCCACCTCGCCTGGCTAGTTTTTTTGTATTTTTTTAGTAGAGACGGGGTTTCACCGGGTTAGCCGGGATGGTCTCGATCTCCTGACCACGTGATCCGCCCGTCTCGGCCTCCCAAAGTGCTGGGATTACAGGCTTGAGCCACCGCGCCCGGCCGATTTTTTTAAGGTTGTATAGAATTCCATCATACCGATATACTTTATTTACATAGACCTATATTGATGGACATTTGCTTCCAATTTTTTACTAAATAACATTGATTTTAAATAACTGCATATTCTTTTTTTTTTCCTTTTTTTGTGGTGGTGGTGTTGAGATGGAGTTTTGCTCTTGTAGCCCAGGCTGGAGTGCAATGGCATGATCTCGGCTCACTACAACCTCCACCTCCCAGGTTCAAGTGATTCTCCTGCCTCAGCCTCCTGAGTAGCTGGGAGTACAAGTGCATGCCACTATGTCCAGCTAATTTTTGTATTTTTAGTAGAGGTGGGGTTTCGCCGTGTTGGCCAGGCTGGTCTCGAACTCCAGACCTCAGGTGATTCTTCTGCTTTGGCCTCCCAAAGTGCTGGGATTACAGGTGTGAGCCACGATGCCTGGCTGACTATTGTTATTCAGTGGTCTTGTGCATCTATAAATATTTCTTTAAAATCAGCATCCAGAAGTGAAACTACTGTGTCAAAAGACATAAACTTATTACCAAATTGTCCTCCAGAAATGTACCAGTTTCTACCGTCAAATTTTCTACATCATGAAAATGTAGTTTCTACATCAAATTTTCTGCATCATGTTTTCTACATCATGAAATTATGGTTTCTTTTTAATTTGTCTTTTATATCTATATAGGTGATTCTAAAATTTCTTTTTATCTTTTGCTTCATGTCTGTTCATGTTCTTTGCCACTTTTTTTGGTTAGGATAGTCTTCCTTTTTATTGATTTGTAGGTACCCTTTATTTATTATTAAGGTTTTGTCCATCAATAAATATCAAATGAAGCCTGAGTTCTAGTCATGCCTATGACCAAGACTTGTGTGATTTTGCTCCATGATCCAACCCTCAGTGTTACAAGCTGCAAATATTGTGATCCCTGAGGCCAGTTTCTTACTATGACATATCTGTATCCTTTAACCTTTCAGGCGCCAGGAACTCCGAGAGCTTCGGCTGCTCCAGAAAGAAGAGCATCGGAACCAGACCCAGCTGAGTAACAAGCACGAGCTGCAGCTGGAGCAAATGCACAAACGTTTTGAACAGGAAATCAACGTGAGTGCAAGAAAAGATGGGACCCTGGAGGGCTTCTTGCCTCTGTGTGTTCTCTCAGTGGAAGCTACATAGTGGGAATGATTGGGTAGTGGAGAGTAATTCACAATTACCCAATTCCTGGAGGCTTCCTGATCTTGTTAGGCGGTGACTTGTTAACACAGAATCCCGTGAAGGTCACAGTGATCCCGAGTCCCACGGGAGGATCTCCAGAGGGGAAATAACCTTTACTGAGCACCGTGCAACAACACATGGTCTGGTCTCCCATTTGCAGATGAGGAAATGGAGACTCAGGCTAAGTAACTTGCCCCAGGTCACACAGCAAGGGGGTGGTGGAGCTGGGATTCAAGCCTAGGTCTGATCACAGGCTCTGAGTTCTCCCCATCCCACTCCCCATGTCCCTCCCAGGTACAAAGTGACTTTGCTGAATTTCTCGGAATTTCTGCTCCTTTCAGGCCAAGAAGAAGTTCTTTGACGTGGAATTAGAGAACCTGGAGCGTCAGCAGAAGCAGCAAGTGGAGAAGATGGAGCAAGACCATGCCGTACGCCGCCGGGAAGAGGCCAAGCGGATCCGCCTGGAGCAGGATCGGGACTACGCCAGGTTCCAAGAGCAGCTCAAACTGATGAAGAAAGAGGTGAGTGTGTGCTGGGCGGGGGCAGGGGCAGCTCGGAGTATTAGTGCCTTCTTGGTTGCAAGTGATTGTGGCCCCAACTCAACCTCACCTTGGCCACAAAGGGGTATGGCTGAAGAGCTCGGGAGCAGGTGAGCCTGGATCTGTGTGCCCAAGCTGCGCCACGAGGAGTCACTTCTCCATCCTGTGAACTCTGCTTTCCTCTGTGTTGCTGTGGCTTAGGGCAGGCCCTCACCGTGTGGCCTCAGGCAGCTTCCTTTACATCCTCCTAGCTTAGCAACCCCTGCTGAGAAAGAGCTGGGAATAAGGAAGGCCTGGTGGCCCAGGAGAATTTGAGATGCTGTTCCCAGAAGGGCCAGTGGGTGCTGGGTGGGTGGGCACATACAGCGTGCCCTCTACGCTCCACCCTCTCTACCTCCTCCTTCTCCCCGTGTTGGAAGGGGAAGGGGAGGGTGGAAGGAGGAGTCTGGTCCTGAGGCACATCTCTTGGGCTGCTCTGGAGAGAGGCATCTGGGTGTCAAAGAACAGCCTATGCCTCCCTTTGTGGAGGACGGAGACAAGCAGGAACACCAGGGCAGGCTGTCCCCTGTCTCCCAGCTGGCAGCAGTGGATGAGCAGCCTCTGAGGGTGGTCCTCAGGACCTCAGAGCCCAGATTCCATGGTGGACATGACATTTGGGGCATCCCAGAGGCCTTGGGCAGCTGCCTCTGGGAGCCAGGGCTCCTGGCCAGCTGAGCAGTTGAGGCAGTCACCTTAAGCACAGATGTACCTCGGAGATACCACAGGTTTGGTTCCATACCCCTGCAATAAAGTGAATAAAAAATAAAGCCAGTCAGTATTCAGTAAACCATGCTGTACACAGATGTGCTGTCACCTGGGCTTTGTGGCTCCATTTTTAGAGCACAGGCAGAGTAGATTTAGCCTGATTTTTTTTTTTTTTTTTTGGAGATGGAGTCTTGCTCTGTCACCGAGGCTGGAGTGCAGTGGTGCAGTCTCGGCTCACTGCAACCTCTGCCTCCTGGGTTCAAGCAGTTGGTCTGCCTCATCCTCCCAAGTAGCTGGGACTACAGGCGTGCACCACCACGCTTGGCTAATTTTTGTATTTTTAGTAGAGATGGGGTTTCACCATATTGGCCAGGCTGGTCTCAAACTTCTGACCTCATGATCTGCCCGCCTTGGCCTCTCAAAGTGGTGGGATTTCAGGCATGAGCCACCGCGCCCAGCTTAGCATGATTCTTAAGGGCCCCTAGGATTTTCAAAATGGTAAATGAGCATTGGCTTAAACTTCAAGTCATCATCAGCATTAACCCCTAACAAGAGAATCAGCCTGTCCTTTGAAGCTTTGAAGCCAGGCATTGACTTCTCCTCTGTAGCTTTGAGAGTCCTAGATGGCATCTTCTACCAAGAGAAAGCTGTTTCATCTATACTGAAAATCTGTTGTTTAGTGCAGCCACTTTCATCAATGATCTTAGCTAAGTCTTCAGGATAACTCACTGCAGCTTCTCCATCAGCACTTGCTGCTTTACCTTGCACTTTCATGTTACGGAGTTGGCATCTTTTCTTGAACATCATGAACCAGCCTCTGCTAGCTTCCAGCCTTTCTTCTTCAGCTTCCTCACCTCTCTCAGCCTTCACAGAATTGAAGAGTTAGGGCCTTGCCCTGGATTGGGCTTTGGCATAAGGGAGTGTTGTAGCTGGTTTATCTTCTACCCAGATCACTCAAACTTTATCTCAGCATAGGCCGTTTTGCTTTCTCATCATTCATGTTCATTGGAGTAGCACTTTTATCTTTCGAGAACTTTTCCTTTGTATTCACAGCTTGGCTGACCGTCTGGTGTAGGAGGCCTAGCTTTTGACCCAGTAAATTTTCTCCATGCCTTTCTCACTAAGCTTCATCATTTCTAGCTTTTGATTTAAAGTGAGAGACATGGCAACTCCTGCTTTCACGTGAACACTTGGAGGCCATTGTAGGGATATTAATTGGCCTCATTTCAATATCGTTGTGTCTCGGAGAATAGGGAGGCCTGAGGATAGGGGAAGAGACAGCAGAAAGGCCAGTCTGTGGAGCAGTCAGGTCACATTCAACATCGATTGATTAAGTTTGCTGTCTTATATGGGCTCCTGGCACCCTATAACAATTACAGTAGTGACATCAGACGTCACTCATCACAGGTCGTCATAATAGAGATAATAATAATGAAAAAATGTGAAATATTGCGAGAATTACCAAAACGTGGACAGGAAGTGAGAACATGCTTTTGGAAAAATGACGCTGATAGACTTGCTCGACACAGAGTTGCCACAAACCTTCAATTTGTAAAAATCACAGTATCTGCAAAGTGTAATAAAGTGAAGCATGAAAAAATGAGGTATACCTGCACAACATTTCAGAGGACCCAAAAACTCAGTCAACAAGATAAAATAAATTTTAATGCAGCCGGGCGCTGTGGCTCACACATGTAATCCCAGCACTTTGGGAGGCCCAGCCGGGCGGATCACTCGAGGTCAGGAGTTCAAAACCAGTCTGGCCAACATGGTGAAACCGCATCTTTACTAAAAATACAAAAAAATTACTCGGGCGTGGTGGCGGGTGCCTTAATCCCAGCTACTCGGGAGGCTGAGCAGGAGAATTGCTCGAACCCAGGAGGCAGAGGTTACAGTGAGGCGAGATCACGCCATTGCAATCCAGCCTGGGCAACAAGAGCAAAACTCCATCTCAAATATATATATATATATAAATATATATTTATAAATATATAAATATCTATATTTATAAATATATAAATATAGATATATATAAATATATAAATATATATAAATAAAACAGCTACCAACATGCTAGGGAAGCATATAGACTGGCTGACTAGAGATCTAGAGAGACCTGCTTTAAACGGGTCTGGGAAAGCCTCTCAGTGTTTGACACGTAAACTGAGTACAGAAGGATGCTGGCAGGCCTAAGAACCTTCCAGGAGGGTGGGATAGCACCTGCAAAGGCCCTGAGGTATGGGAAAGAGCTTGGAGTGTTCAAAGAGCTGGAAAACCATCCATGTAGCAGGAGCTTAGGAAGCAAAGGGGAGATTGGCACAAGATGGAATCAGACAGGTAGGCAGAGACCAGCTCACGTAGGGCAGTGGGCCACAGGCAGGAGTGTGCTATTTTAATAATCCTGTTAACATCCAGTCCTTACATAGATGTTTTAGCATTAAATGAGAAGTACATTCAGGGTTAGACGCAGTATCTGCTCGGAATAAGAGCTGGGTAGATGCCCATTCCCTCCTTGGCTCTGCGCCCTGTCACACGTGCACATCTTGTGTGTGTGTGTGTGTGTATGTGTGTGTGTGTGTGTATAAGGACTTGTACGAGTGGAAGAGAGAGGAGGCGACTGAGGAAGTTGCCTAGTTTAGGAGGGGGTGGGGGACGCCGCAGATCTCCTCACCCTTTCCCAGAACATGCCCTTAACAAAGTTGGACTTCTCACCAGCAGGGCTCCAGGAAGGCTCTCAAGCCTGCCGCTGAACGCTGAGGCAGAGTGTGGGATTTGGCACCTGGGGTTCTAATCACATTCAGTTTTTTAAAATATCTTTTTCTTTGGGTGTTTTTCTTCAAGAAGTTTTCATGGAAAGAAAAAGCTTAACTTCTTTGCTCTTTTGGCTTTTTTTTGTTTTGTTTTGTTTTTTTAAATGATGAGGCTGGAGTGCAGTGGTGCAATCACAGGTCGCTGCAGCCTTGAACTCCTGGGCTCAAGTGATCCTCCTGCCTAGGCCTCCTGAGTATTTGGGACCCTGCTAATGTTTTAAAAAAAATTTTTTGTAGGAATGGGGGTCTCACCTATTTGCCCAGGCTGGTCTTGAATTCCTGGCCTCAAGTGATCCTCCTGCCTAGGCCTCCTGAGTATTTGGGACCCTGCTAATGTTTTAAAAAAAATTTTTTGTAGGAATGGGGGTCTCACCTATTTGCCCAGGCTGGTCTTGAATTCCTGGCCTCAAGTGATCCTCCTGCCTTGGCCTCCCAAAGTGTTGGGATTACAGGCGTGAGCCATTGCACCCAGACTCTTTTGGCTTTTTGAGGAGGACAGGGCTCACACCATTTAGTAAGACAGTGTCCCAGTTACTGGTCTTTTTGTGTAGACAAACTTGCTTGCTTTGATTCTGCAGCTCACTTATGTAACAGATAGCAATGGCAGGAGGCCAGTGAGAGGGTTTGCCCCATGGCAACCCCAGATATCCCAGATAGCACTGTCTTGCCATTGCCTTCTCCACACTCCTAAGAACTCCTTCTCTATTCCAAAGGTCATGTGAGGGCTGCAAGATGCTGGGTGAGGAAGTAGGAATTCCAAGTAGGAATGGGAGGTCTGGCTCATTGCCCTTGACATAGTAGTTAGGATGCAGCAGCAGGGGTGAAGGACAAAATTAGAAGGGATGAGACCCCCCCGCCCCAGGTGAGCAGCCTCTGAACTACCTACAGATGCATCAGCAATTCCAGTGCTGCAACAGACTAATTCACACATGGATGCTGGAGAGGGAGACCATACACAGATGCAACAGGCACTTTCCTTTAACCAGCCCAGAGCAAGGAAGAGTGTACCTGTCCATTTCCCTACGATCTATTCAGTGTCATAATTTAAATTCAGGCATGGAAAACACACACCAAAAAAATAAAATAAAATTTGAGAAGCCTCCTGGGACCCTCTTCAGAATTACAGCAATTGGTGTGGAATATTTATCATGCTAATCACTTTTCAATAAGGAGATATGTATATAGGAACAATAATTATTAGCAAGGTAGTCGAACCTATTTATTCTTCGTGTCAATTTCTTTTTTTTTTTTTGAGACGGAGTCTCGCTCTGTCACCCAGGCTGGAGTGCAGTGGTGCTATCTTGGCTCACTGCAAGCTCCGCCTCCTGGGTTCACACCATTCTCCTGCCCCAGCGTCCCGAGTAGCTGGGACTACAGGCACCCGCCACCATGCCTGGCTAATTTTTTATGTTTTTAGTAGAGATGGAGTTTCACCATGTTAACCAGGATGGTCTCAATCTCCTGACCTCGTGATCCGCCCACCTTGGCCTCCCAAAGTGCTGGGATTACAGGTGTGAGCCACCGCGCCCGGCCATTCATGTCAATTTCAAGTAATTTACTACATCTTCCTGTATATATGCATATATGCATATACAATTAATGTGGATACATTCTTACAACTCTGTAAGAAGGGACTTGATGGTCTGCTACTCAGTTCCTATAAACCCAGTAATCTTTAGCATCCATGAGAAACTGGCTTGACAGTTGTAACTCCTTAGATCACTGAAATCTGAAAACAAACCTAACCAGTCTTGAAGGAAATCTTTCCAGAACTCTGTTTCCCTGCCTTCCCAGGCAAAGTTCATTAAACAGAATTTAGCTATTAAATAGTTTGGATCTCCATAACACCACAGAATTGTAACCCTCAAAGGATCCCTAAAGAAATTTTAGTTGAAAGCCAGATTGTTTTTCCTGATGAGAAAATAAGGAACTCTAACAAGTTCAATAACTTTTCTGAAGACATGTAGCTGGACTAGAATGCAGGTTTTCTGACATCCAGCAGAATGCAGTTCCCCGCCCCTGCCTCTCAGCAGATCTCAGCGGGAGAGCAGTGCTGGTATGTGAATGTCCTCGGGGGATACTGATCGATGGAAGTCCTGTGCCCCTTTGTCAAGTGGCCCCATGTGGCTCTACTTTTACTGTTCCTTTGCCTTCGCCCTCCATGGTCAATGGTGTGACGTTTCTTAGTGTTTTCAGTGCCTTTGGCAGAAATCCTTTGCTAAACTGCTGCTTCTAATCTTCCGTCCTGGAAAATCAAGAAATCATGCTTGAAACAGCACAATTTTAAGCTCATGAGGCCTTTAAATTGTATGATGCCTGAGATGGTGCTGTCGAAAGGCGTTTTGGCAGACACCGCAGCCAGATGCTGAACTAGGGTTATATAGCATCTCCAAGGCGACCCTTTGATGTGGAAGCAGAAGTGGCACAAATAAGATTTTAGATATTTTGCTGGGACTTCTAAGACAGTGATTCTCAACCAGGGACTGCTTTGTTCCATAGGGGCCAATTGGTAATATCTGGAAACATTTTGGTTGTCACCACTGGGGAAGCAAAGGAGAGGTGCTACTGGCATTGAGCAGGTAGAAGCCAGGGATGCTGCTAACTTCCTAAAATTCACAGGACAACCCCCACAACAAATGCACAGGGCAGCCCCCACAATAAAGAATTCTCCACCCACAAGGTCAGTAGTGCTGAAGTTGCAAAACCCTGATCTAAGACCATTAAGGCCAAAGAACATAGGAGAAGGATTCAGATTACAAATCTAAGACCATGAAAAAAAAAAATCCAAGAGTTGAAAGAAGAGACAATGAAGAATAGCTGCTGGGATTTTGGGGTCAGATGCTAAGTGCATGTTTGACTTTATGAGAGACTGCCAGACTGTTCCAAAAAGGGCTGGATCATTTTACATCACAATGAAGTGCAAGAGTTCCAGTTGCTCCATGTCCTCACCATGTCCTCACCAGCACTTGCAACTGTCAGGTTTTTTTCATTGTGGTTTTTAATTCACATTTCACTAACAACTAATGATTTGAGTATCTTTTTGTGTGCTCACTTACTACCCATAAGTATTTATTTTATTTTATTTTATTTATTTATTTATTTATTTATTTATTTATTTATTTATTTATCTATTTTGAGATGCAGTTTTGCTCTTGTCACCCAGGCTGGAGTGCACTGGCACGATCTTGGCTCACTGCAGGCAAACTCCACCTCCCAGATTCACGCCATTCTCCTGCGTCAGCCTCCCGAGTAGCTGGGACTACAGGCACCCGCCACCACGCCTGGATGATTTTTTGTATTTTTAGTAGAGACAGGGTTTCACCGTGTTAGCCAGGATGGTCTTGATCTCCTGACCTCAAGTGATCTACCTGCCTCGGCCTCCCAAAGTGCTGGGATTACAGGCATGAGCCACCGCACCTGACGCTTTTTATTTTTTTATTGCTTTATTGTGCTAGCCAGGATCTCCAGCAGGATGTTGAGTAGGAATAGTAGAGAGGACATCTTTGCCTTGTTCCCCATTTTAAGGGGAAGGCATTCAATATTTCATCATTAAGTATGATGTTAGCAATAGGACTTTTTTTTTTTTTTTTTGAGACAGAGTCTCGCTCTGTCGCCCGGGCTGGAGTGCAGTGGCTGGATCTCAGCTCACTGCAAGCTCCGCCTCCCGGGTTTACGCCATTCTCCTGCCTCAGCCTCCCGAGCAATAGGACTTTTTATAGCTGCCCTCATCGGATTAAGAAAGTCTCTTTCTACAGATGCAGAAGCTGAGGTTAAAAAGAAAGAAAAGAGGCCGGGCGTGGTGGCTCACGCCTGTAATCCCAGCACTTTGGGAGGCCGAGGTGGGTGGATCACAGGGTCAGGAGATCGAGACCATCCTGGCTAACACGATAAAACCCCGTCTCTACTAAAAATACAAAAAATTAACTGGGCGTTGTGGCGGGCGCCTGTAGTCCCAGCTACTCGGGAGGCTGAGGCAGGAGAATGGCGTGAACCTGGGAGGCGGAGCTTGCAGTGAGCTGAGATTACGCCACTGCACTCCAGCCTGGGTGACAGAGCGAGACTCCGTATCAAAAAAGAAAAGAAAAAAGTTTTTTAAAGTCTCCTATTCCTAGTATGCTAATCGATTTTATTATGAATAGGTGTTGAATTTTGTCAAATGGGTTTCATACATCAATTGATATAATCATACGGTTTTTCTTCTGTTAGTCTGTTAATATAAATTATGTTGCTTGATTTTAAAATATTGCATCAGCTTTGCCTTTTTGGGGTAAGAACCACTTGGTTATTGTATATTTTCCTTTTTCTATATTACTGGACTCAATTTGCTGACATTTTGGTGAGGATTTTGGGCTCTATGGTCATAAGGGATGTTGATCTGGTTTTGTTGACAGCTGTTGTGATACCTCGGTTCCTGTCTTCTTGGCTTTAAGGAATTTAAACATGAGACACACAGCAAAGGAGCTGCAGCATAGAGTCGTTTATTGCAAAAGAAAAATAGTATTTTGAAAGTTAGGTATAGAATAGACAGTATACCCTGAGAGAGAGAATTCAGAGTGGGCTGCTTATAAGGATGAGACAGCAAAGACTGGCACAAGGGAGACTCTTTTAATGGGAGTCTTACATGATGAGTCATAAGTAGGTGGGAAGAGGTGTTGCCAGGAAGCATGTTCTGTGTGGTCCTCTGGGTGCGCATGTGTAGTAGCTGTACATGCTTGTTCGTATGTCACTGTCTCATTAGCATCTTAAACCTCTACCTGGGGTGTGTTTTTTACTATTAATAATGAACAAAGAGTCAGTCTGAGGACAGGTAAAATCAAAATGTGCATGCTCTCTACAGAGAAAATTCCCTACTAAAGATAGCTGTGCTTGAATGAGCTCAATTACAATGAGAATGCTGAGGCTTATGGTGTTGACCGTATGGTCCCCATAGTTGCTGTGTCCAGAGAACCTGGTCATTTTTTTTGACTACCTATCCTGCCTCAGTTTTAGTTATCTATTTCTTCTTTTTAATTTTTTTTATTTTTTAACTTTTCCTTGTTACATGGCCTTCCAATACCTATTTCTTTTCTCATTTTTTTTTTTTTTTTTGAGAGAGTCTCACTCTGTCGCCCAGGCTGGAGTGCAGTGGTAAAATCTCAGCTCACTGCAACCTCTGCCTCCCAGGTTCAAGCGATTCTCCTGCCTCACCCTCCTGAGTAGCTGGGATTACAGGTGCGTGCCACCATGCCTGGCTAATTTTTTTTGTATTTTTAGTAGACACGGGCTCTCACCATGTTAGCCAGGCTGGTCTTAAACTCCTGACCTCGGGTGATCCACCCGCCTCAGCTTCCCAAAGTGCTGGGATACAGGCATGAGCCACCGCGCCTGGCCTGTTTCTTCTTAAGTAAGCTTTAGTAGTTTCTGTCTTTCAAGGAATTTGTAGATTTCATTTTAATGCTCAAATTTATTGGCATTAAATATTTCCTGACTATCCTTTGAATGCCTGTAGCATCTGTAGTGATGTTCTTTCTTTCATCCCGCATACTGGTATTTTGTGTTGCCATCTTCTCCTCCCCGTCCTCCTTTTCCTCTCCTCCTCCTTCCCTGTCAGTCTGACTAATTGTTTATTAATTTTTTTGACCTTCTCAACGAACCAGCTTTTGGTTTCATTGATTTTTCTTTTCAGTGTTATTGATTTCTGCTGTTATATTAGGCTTGGGTTTAAATTGCTCTTCTTTTTATGGTTTCTTAATGTAGACGCTCATTTAGAACATTGATTTGAGACTATTCTTTAAGCACTTAATGCCATAAATTTCACTTAATGCTATAAATGGAGCACTGTTTTGGCTTCATTCCACAAATCTTTATATGTTGTATTTTCATTTTTATTCAATACCAATTACTTTTTAATTTCCTTTGCAACTTCCTCTTTGACCCAGGTTATTTAAAAGCTTGTTGTTTAATTTTAAAATGTTTTGGGGCTCTCATATCTTTCTCTTGTTATTTAGTTTGATTTCATTATGATCAAATCAAATAATATATATATTTTATATATATATAATATATATATTATTATTATTATTTTTTGAGATGGAATTTTGCTCTTGTTCCCCAGGCTGGAGTACAACGGCATGATCTTGGCTCACTGCAACCTCTGCTTCCTGGGTTCAAGTGATTCTCCTGCCTCAGCCCCCCAAGTAGCTGGGATTACAGGCACGTGCCACAACACCCAGCTAATTTTTGTATTTTTTTTTTTTTTTTTTTTGAGACGGAGTCTCACTCTGTCACCCGGGCTGGAGTGCAGTGGCCGGATCTCAGCTCACTGCAAGCTCCGCCTCCCGGGTTCACGCCATTCTCCTGCCTCAGCCTCCCAAGTAGCTGGGACTACAGGCACCCACTACCTCGCCCGGCTAGTTTTTTGTATTTTTTAGTAGAGACGGGGTTTCACAGTGTTAGCCAGGATGGTCTCGATCTCCTGCCCTCATGATCCGCCCGTCTCGGCCTCCCAAAGTACTGGGATTACAGGCTTGAGCCACCGCGCCCGGCCATTTTTGTATTTTTAGTAGAGTCAGCGTTTCACCATGTTGACCAGGCTGGTCTTGAACTCTTGACCCCAGGTGATCCACGTGCCTCAGCCTCCCAAAGTACTGGGATTACAGGCGTGAGCCACCATGCCCGGCCCATATATTTTTTAAGATTTCAATTTTTAAAAATGTGTAATGGTTTGTTTTATGGTCTGGGATGTGGTCTGTGTTACTGAGTGTTCCATGTGCACTTGAAAAGGATGTGTATTCTACTGTTGTTGAGTGGAGTATTCTAAAAATGTCAAGGAGGTCAAGTTAATTGATAGTATTGTTCAGGTCTTCTGTATTCTTACTGATTTTCTGACCACTTGTTCTACTGGCTGCCAGGAAAGGAATGTTAACATCTCCAACTGTACTTGTGGATTTGTCTATTTCTCATTCAGTCCTGTCAGCTTTTGTTTCACATTTTTGAAATTATTTTGTTATTTTAAATAGTCACATTTTCTTTTATTTATTTATTTGTTTATTTTTTTTTGCAGTGGAAGTCTCACTGTGTTGCCCAGACTGCCCTCAAACCGCTGGGCTCAAGGGATCCTCAGCCTCCTAGACTTTAGCTAAGACTAAAATCGTCATATTTTCTTACCGAACTGACTCTTCCTTTTATGATTATATAATGCCCATCATTATTCCTGATAATATTCCTTGTTCTGAAGTCTGCCTTGTCTAATAAATAGCCAATCCTACTTTCTTTTGATAAGTATTTGCATACAGTATCTTTTCCCGTCCTTTCAATTTAACCTGTCTAAATCTTTATATTTAATATGCGTTTCTTGTTGACAGCATATAGTTGTGCTTTCATATTTTTTAATCCTATCTGAAAATCTTTGTTTTTTAATAGATGTGTTTATGCCATTTATATTTAATTAAATTATTACCTGTTTTGTTGCCTTTGGTTTTTGTTCCTCTCTTCCCCGTTTTCCTACCTCCTTTTGGAGTATTTGAATATTTTTAACTTCACGAATTAGTTTATCTTTGTGTGTGTGTGTGTGTGTGTGTGTGTGTGTGTGTGTTTAATGGTTGCTCTGGGGCGTTATAATATACCTACCTATCTCAGCATCTATTTAGAGTTGATATTGTAATTCTTTAAGTAAAATATACCTTTACAACCGTGTAAATTTCTTGATACTTTCCCAATTTTGTTATAATTGTCACATTTTTGGCCTTTTTTTTTTTGAGACAGAATCTTGCTCTGTCGCCCAGGCTGCAGTGTAATGATATGCTCTCCGCTCACTGCAACCTCTACCTCCTGGGTTCAAGCACTTCTCATGCCTAGAGACAGGGTTTCACCATGTTGGCCAGGCTGGTCTTGCCTGGCCTCAAGCAGTCCGGCCACCTCAGCCTCCCAAAGTGCTGGCATTACAGGCTTGAGCCACCACACTTGGCCTATCATGGATAATGTATTATATCTACATATATTAAAAACCATACCAGACAATGTGACTACTTTTGCTTTAAATGGTCATTGAGATTTTAAAGATCTTAAGGGAAAAATTGTTCACTATGTTTATCCGGATATTTACCATTTCTGTCACTCTTTCTTTTTACTGAAGATACAAGTTTTCTCCTCAGCTCACTTCTTTTTAACCTGAAGAACTTCCAGTGTAGCCTTTCTTCCTGACCACAAAGTTTCCTACTTTCCTTCATCTGAAAATGTCTTTATTTTGCTTTCATTTCTGAAGGATAGTTCCACTAGACATACCTATTCCTGTTCTTTAATTTTGGTACTTTTTTTTTTTTTTGAGATAGAGTCTTCCCTTGTCACCCAGGCTGGAGTGCAGTGGTGTGATCTCGGCTCACTGCAACCTGTGCCTCCTGGGTTCAAGCAGTTCTCTGCCTCAGCCTCCTGAGTAGCTGGGATTACAGGCGCCCATCACCACACCCGGCTAATTTTAAAAATATTTTTAGTAGAGACGGGGTTTCACCATCTTGGCCAGTCTGGTCTTAAATTCCTGACCTTGTGATCCCCACGCCTCAGCCTCCCAAAGTGCTGGGCCAAGGCGGGTGGATCACTTGAGGTCAGGAGTTCAAGACCCAGCCGGGCCAACATGGTGAAACTCCATCTCTGCTAAAAATACAAAAATTAGCCAGACACCCAAATAACCCAGTTATTTGGGTGCCTGTAATCCCAGTTATTCTGGAGGCTGAGACAGGAGAATCACTTGAGCCCAGGAGGTGGAGGCTGCAGTGAGCGGAGATCACACCATTGCACTCTAGGCTGGGTGACAGAGCAAGACTCTGTCTCAAAAAAATAAAAAATAGTTTTTCTGTGCTGTGAACTTTCATCATTCCATATTTGAAATATTAAAGGGCTTTACCTCATGGAGTATAGTTATAGTAGCTGCTTTAAAGTTTCTTTCTGTCAACATCTGTATCATCCCAGAGCTGACATCTATTGATTGTCTTTTTCTTTGAAAATTGGTTCTATTTTCTGGTTCTTTGTATGCAGAGTAATTTTTTATTGTTTCCTTGACATTTTATTCTATTTATTTATTTATTTATTTATTTATTTATTTATTTATTTAGAGGCAGGGTTTTGCTTCTTGCTCTGTTGCCCAGGCTGGAGTGCAGTGGTGCAGTCACAGCCCACTGCAGCCTCAACCTCCTGGGCTAAAGTGATCCTCCCACTTCAGCCTCCTGAGTAGCTGAGACTACAGGTGCACTGGCACCACACCCAGCTAGTTTTTTGTATTAATATTTTCTGTAGAGATGGGGTTTTGCCATGTTGCCCAGGTTGGTCTCGAACTCCTGAGCTCAGGTGATCCACCCAGCCTCCCAGAGTGCTGGGATTACAGGCATGAGCCACCGCACCTGGCTATCCTTGATATTTTAGTGTTATGTTCTGTAGACTGTGGGTCCGTATTATAATCTTTTGGAGAATATAGTTGTTTTTTGTTTAACAGGAAACCCTGTAGACCACAGGTTCTGTGTGATCTTCTGTGGGTAGTGGTTTCAGTCTTAGTTTAGTTAGGTCTTTGCTTCTTTGGTTTTTTGCTATACTGCTTGGCACCTGTCTCACTCATGCTTAGCTTAGGGGTGAATCTCTGTGTTTACACACAGAATTAGGAATTTCCCTTTTCCTGCGCTCTTCTCTTTTTTTTTTTGAGACGGAATCTCGCTCTGTCATTCAGGCTGGAGTTCAGTGGTGCGATCTCGGCTCACTGCAGACTCCGCCTCCTGAGTTCAAGTGATTTTCGTGCCTCCTTCCTGAGGAGCTGGGATTACAGGCATGTGCCACCACGCCCGGCTAATTTTTGTATTTTTAGTAGAGATGGGATTTCACCATGTTGCCCAAGCTGGTCTTGAACTCCTGACCTCAAGTGATCCACTTTCCTTGGCCTCCCAAAGTGCTGGGAATACAGGTGTGAGCCACTACGCCTGGCCTTCTGTGCCCTTCTCTTTGGGATTCATCCCATACTCACTGGACTGCACAGGCCTCTTTTCCTGATTCTCTGGCCAGAAATACAAGGTTTCTTATGGAGTTTTAACCAGCTTTTCTACTGTACCACTGAGCAGGTCTGGGATTGGTGCAAAGCCAGGAGAGCAAAAGGATGAAAAAAAAAAAAAATAGGAAACTTATACCCTGAACCAGTCTTGTCTGCAAATTTTGACTCCCCTTCACGTCACCTGCTTTTGTTTGGTTTTCAGAGTCCTCAAGTAGTTGCTTCCATATTTGATGCAGTGTTTTCACTGTAATTATCAGGAGACACAGCCTGTCTTGGCTTACCTCACCATGCCAGAACTCCCCAGAATGTTCTTTTTTTGATCACACGCAGGCCTTTTCCCCCATCAGATGCTCCTAAGAGCCCTCTGTCAGTGTAGGTTTTGGGTTATTAGGCACCTGTAAAGGTGTAGGTTTCTTGGGAAGGAAATGTCTGAGGAACTCCAGGGTCCTTAGAGAGAAGTGGCGTGGATCTCTTCTCCCTCCTGTTACAAAAGACAGAAACCCAATCCCAGCTGGCTTAAGGAGGAAAGAATACTTGCTGGCGTCTGACCAGGAGGGCAGGAGTGTTGCCAGGAATTCTTCTTTCTCCTCTCTTGGCATTGCTTCCCTGCATTGAGTTCATCTCAGGCAGTCCCCTCCAGGGGTGACAAGGTGACTCACCTTGGCCTTCATCCCCCCAGTTTAACAGCCCCAGAGGACAGCAGGCAGCTTTCCTTCAGTAGTTCCAGCAAACGTCCCAAAGTTCGCACTGGACCAGTGAGGGTCACGTGCTTATCTCTGAATCAGTTCCTGAGGCTGAGGGCATGGAATGTGCTGCTTGGCCAGCCTGGATCAGATGCTCAGCCCAGGGCCAGTGGGGGTAGGGGTGTCAGTTCACCTGGACCTCAGGGACTGACAAGGGGGATACTAAAGTATGCATTCTCGGCCGGGCGCGGTGGCACACGCCTGTAATCCCTGCACTTTGGGAGGCCGAGGCAGGCAGATCACTTGAGGTCAGCAGTTTAAGACCAGCCTGGCCAACATGGTGAAACCCCATCTCTCCTATAAACACAAAAATTAGCTGGGTGTGGTGTCGTACACTTGTAATCCCAGCTACTTGGGAGGCTGAGGCGGGAGAATTGCTTGATTACATCTCAAAAAAACAAAAGATATGCATTCTTAGCCAGGCTAATATTACCGCAAAGGAAGCCAAATACCTGAGATGTGACAATGGTTTATCAGATTGACAGTATTGTCTGTTGGACTAATTTCATGGGGGGAGAGGGATTAAGAAAAAATGTCTAAAAGAACTTCTGTGGGGACTGTAATTTTTTAAAAAGGTTGAGAAACACTGCCCTGCAGGAATCCGGGCGCTGTTACCAGAAGAGGAGGGAGGATACCACGCAGCTGAAAACGGCACCTGCCCGCTCTAGGGGAGTTGGAAGCTGAAACCAGCGGCAGGCAGGAGTAGGCCAGTGTGAGGCACCTGCTCAGAGGGGTTTGGTGGGAGCCACATAGGGTGCTGGCCCCGCAACACTGAGCCTCTTCTCCAGTCTCTGGCCCAGGAGTTCTGGGTTGAAGAATATACTGCAGGAAGCATGGAGAGGACCCTGACCCAGCCCCTCTCTGCTGTCTCTGTTGCAGGTGAAGAACGAGGTGGAGAAGCTCCCCCGACAGCAGCGGAAGGAGAGCATGAAGCAAAAGATGGAGGAGCATACGCAGAAAAAGCAGCTTCTTGTGAGTCCCTGGCCTCAGCTGGGGAGTGCAGGGACTGGTGTGAGACCTGGAATGGTGACCAGGCCCCCTCTCTGCCTTTGCCCAGTCACTGCCCCTCAAATACCCTGTTCTGAATACCTAAATCTGGCCTCATCCTTCATGGCCCCATTATCCCCTCTTCCATGCAGCCTTCCTTGATTGCCTTGCCTCCAACTGGAAGCGAGCTCTTCCATCTCTGAATACCCCAACACTTTACATTGACCACCCTCCCAAACCCTTAGCACCTCTTACCTTGTTTTAGGGTTATTTATTTGTAAGTCACATCTTCTTGACCAACCAAGTATATTCCCCTGCCCTCTTGGCATCTTTAAGTCTAAAGGACATCAAACTCATGATGTCCCAGACCTGGTCCTGCCATGCTCTGAAGGGTGCCGTTTTCCTTCCTTTGTGGCCCATCATTCCTGACCCCTCCTTTCCCTCCAGCCCTTCATCACCTCCTGAAGCATGGTATGTATATTTCTTATCTCCTGTCTCTGGATCTATCAACTTGTCACCATCTCCATGACCCCCCAGCCACTGTCCAGTGGCCTCCCAAGGAGGCTTCCTGTTGCTGTTTTTCCCCTGCAGTTTCTTCTCTTTTGCCTGCAGGTGTGATCAATTTGAATTCCAAGTCTGATAACAGCACCCTCCCCCCGACAGCCCTGTGCCTTAAAAGTCTTCAGTGGCTCCCGCGTTGTTCCTAAGATAAGCGCTGCCTCTCTGCTGTGCCCTGGCTGGCCTCCCCAGCCTCCTTTTCATCCCGTGCTGGAATGCTTCCATTTTCCCCACGACGGGGTCTTTGTGTGTTCTGCTTCCTCAGCCTCCAAAGCAGAGAATCTTTGAGTCCACACTTACAAATGCTTTCTACATTACCTGGTTCAGCGTTCATAGCTTACCATGGTAGGAGCTGTTCATTTTCCCATTCACAGAAGAGGAAACAAAGACCGAGAGAGGTGACATTGCTAAGTTCACAGTCGGGGAGGGGGTCGAGGCCTCAAGCTTGTGTTCTCTCCGGAACACCCTATGAGCTGTCCTGTTACAGCGCGATTAGGAAGAGACTGCGGACTGGTGAGGCGGGGCACACAGGCCCTGGTCCACGCAGAGGGACAGTAGATGGTGTGGCCTGGAGGAGGCAGTTGCATGGAGAGCTTTGAAGATATGCACATTTTTTGGCTTGGATTTTCTGCTTCTAGAAATCCTGAGGGAATCTAAAAATCCTGAAGGAGTCATCACAGAGGTTCACAAACACTTAACTACCAGAATATGAAGTAACACTACTTTAAATATATATAACACCTGGAAACACCGTGTTGTTTATTGGATAAATAACATCCATAGCATGAAATTTTTCAGCCATTGAAACACATATGATAGAAGATCACGTTATTTATTTGAGATGGAGTTTCAAAAGTGGGAGTTTCATCCCAGTTTTTTTTTTTTTTTGAGATGGAGTCTCACTCTGTTGCCCAGGCTGGAGTGTGGTGGCACAATCTCAGCTCATTGCAACCTCCACCTCCAGGGTTCAAGCAGTTCTCCTGCCTCAGCCTCCCAAGTAGCTGGGACTACAGGTCCATGCCACCACACCTGGCTAATTTTTGTATTTTTAGTAGAGATGGGGTTTCACCATGTTGGCCAGGCTGGTCTCGAACTCCTGACCTTAGGTGATCCACCTGCCTCAGCCTTCCAGCGTGCTGGGATTACAGGTGTGAGCCACTGTGCCTGGCCAGAAGATCACATTATAACATGGAAAGATTTTTAAAAATAATTGTTTAAAATTGTGGTAAAATAGTCATAACATAAAATTTACCATCTTTCCCATTATTAAGTGTACAACGTAGCGGTGTTAAGCATGGTCTCACTGTGCGGCCATTACCACCATCTATCCCCAGAACTCTCTCATCTTGTAAAACTGAAACTCTGCACCTCTGCACCCATCAAACCGTAACTCTCCATTTCTTCTCCTCCAACCCTTGCTAACTTTATTCTGCTTTCGCTATGAATTTGACTATTCTAGGTACCTCATATAAGTAGAATCATAGAATATTTGTCGTTTTGTGATTGGCTTATTTCATCTAGTGTAATGTCCTCAAGGTTCATCCATGTTGTTGCATGTGTCAGAATTTCCTTCCTTTTTAAGGCTGAATAATATTCCATTGTATGGATATAACACATGAAGTTTATCCATTTATCTGTGGACGGACACGTGGGCTGTTTTCATCCCTTGACTATTGTGAATAATGCTGCTGTGAACTTGGGTGCTCACATAATCTCTTTGAGCCCTTTTTAATAATTTTTGTAACACAACAATAACAACAGCTATAGGCCGGGCGCGGTGGCTCAAGCCTGTAATCCCAGCACTTTGGGAGGCCGAGATGGGCGGATCATGAGGTCAGGAGATCGAGACCATCCTGGCTAATACGATGAAACCCCGTCTCTACTAAAAAATACAAAAAACTAGCCGGGCGACGAGGCGGGCGCCTGTAGTCCCAGCTACTCGGGAGGCTGAGACAGGAGAATGGCGTGAACCCGGGAGGCGGAGCTTGCAGTGAGCTGAGAGCCGGCCACTGCACTCCAGCCTGGGCGGCAGAGCAAGACTCCGTCTCAAAAAAAAAAAAAAAAAAAAAAA
This sequence comes from Rhinopithecus roxellana, assembly GCF_007565055.1. NCBI lineage: Eukaryota > Metazoa > Chordata > Mammalia > Primates > Cercopithecidae > Rhinopithecus > Rhinopithecus roxellana. The sequence goes on from NC_044551.1 coordinate 173,372,908, forward strand.
ACAACAGCTATAAATACACTTGTAGAGACATACAGTTGCCAACTCTGGGTGATAGGATGAGTGGAGAGTTTTACTAATTCTGTGGTTTCTAAATTTTTTTATTTTAATTTTTTTTACTCTTTATTATGGAAAATTAAAAACATAGGAATAGGGAGGCCAAGGTGGGCAGATCACTTGAGGCCAGGAATTCAAGACCAGCCTGGCCAACATGGTGAAACCCCGTCTTTACTAAAAATACAAAAGTTAGCCGGGCGTGGTAGTGCGCACCTGTAGTCCCAGCTACTCAGGAAGCTGAGATGGGAGAATCACTTGAACCTGGGAGGCCAAGGTTGCAGTGAGCCAAGATCATGCCATTGCACTCCAGCCTGGGTGACAGAGCGAGACTCTGTCTCTCTAAAAATAAATAAATAAATAAATACAGGAAAGAAAAGAAAAGAAACATAGGAATAGGTACAATGGCATAATGAACCACCATATACCTATCACCTAATCTCAGTAGTATCACCTCATGCCCACTCATTCACTTCCTGACCCCAAGGTATTATTTTTAATCAAATCCCAGACATCATATTATTTTACCTGTCAAACGTCAGAGAAATAACTACCGTACCATAAACACACCTAGCAAATTCAACCGTAATTGCTGAACAACATAATATTGTCAGTATTCCAGTTTCCAATTGTTTCATGAATGTCATCCTTTAAAAAAAAAAAACATTGGCCAGGCACAGTGGCTCAGCCTGTAATCCCAGCACTTTAGGAGGCCGAGACAGGCAGATCACGAGGTCAGGTGTTCGAGACTAGCCTGGCGAACATGGTGAAACCCCGTCTCTACTAAAAAATACAAAAATTAGCCAGGTGTGGTGGTACACGCCTGTAATCCCAGCTACTCAGGAGGGTGAGGCAGGAGAATCGCTTGAACCTGGGAGGCGGAGATTGCAGTGAGCCGAGATTGTGCCACCGCACTCCAGCCCTGGTGATAGACCGAGACTCCATCTCAAAAAAAAAAAAAAAAAAAAATTGTTCTTTGATCCAGGATCCAGATGAAGCCCACGTGTTGAAATTGGTTGATGTGTCTCTAAGTCTCTCTTAAATTTCCCCTCCACTAATTTCTGTTTCTGAGTTTTCTTCTCTGATCACGCAGGCTTTTCTTCCATAATAGAAAGGGCCGGGCGTGGTGGCTCAAGCCTGTAATCCCAGCACTTTGGGAGGCCGAGACGGGCGGATCACGAGGTCAGGAGATCGAGACCATCCTGGCTAATACGGTGAAACCCTGTCTCTACTTAAAAAAAATACAAAAACTAGCCGGGCGACGAGGCGGGCGCCTATAGTCCCAGCTACTCGGGAGGCTGAGGCAGGAGAATGGCATAAACCCGGGAGGCGGAGCTTGCAGTGAGCTGAGATCCGGCCACTGCACTCCAGCCTGGGTGGCAGAGCAAGACTCCGTCTCAAACAAACAAACAAACAAAAAAAAAACAAAAAAAAAAAGGAAGAGACATTGAGGTGCCGAAGCCAGCTCTGGATAAAGGCCTGTCCTCCTTTCTCACCACAGGACCGGGACTTTGTAGCCAAGCAGAAGGAGGACCTGGAGCTGGCCATGAAGAGGCTCACCACCGACAACAGGCGGGAGATCTGTGGCAAGGAGCGCGAGTGCCTCATGAAGAAGCAGGAGCTCCTTCGAGGTGGGGGCGTGCGAGTGGCAGCGCTGTCTTGGCCCAGAGTCGCTGTGGACATCCCAGCCCTGGGAAGTGGGGTGGGCAAGAAAAACCTCCCAGTCCTTCTCCATCCCCACAACTAAACATCATTCTTCCTGGTGAAACCTGGGGAAAACCCCCACTGAAGTAAGGAACGAGACAAGGACACCAGACCAGTTGTCACCAAGACTATTTGACATTATTCCAGAAGTCAAGAGAAGAAAGGGACAGGCATAGTGTAGGTTAATAAGTGAGCTGGGTTTACGGGAGGTGGAGACAGCTTGGCAGGGACTGGGCAACCAGTCTGCCAGGCCATGTGCCAGTCCATTTTTCCACCTTTATCTCACCGAATCCTCGCCTAACACTGTGGGGCAGGGCCTGGGTTATCCCCATTTCTGTAGATGAGGAAACTGAGGCCTGGAGAGTTACTATTCTTTGGCTAAGTATCTTAGTTCATTCAGCTGCTCTAACAAAATACCACTGACTGGGTGGCTTATCAACAACAGACGTTCGTTTCTCACACTTCTGGAGGCTGGGAAATCACAGTCAAGGTGCCAGCACATGTGTGGTCTGGGGAGGGCTTACTCTCTGCTTCATAGATGGCACCTTCTCCCTGTATCCTCACATAGCGGAGGGGAGACTAGCTCTGGGGTCTCTGGGTTTTTGGGGTTTTGTAGTTTTTTGTTTTGTTTTGTTTTGTTTTGTTTTGTTTTGAGACAGGGTCTTGCTCTGTGGCCAAGGCTGGAGTGCAGTGGCACAGTCATGGCTCACTGTGACCTCTGCCTCTGAGGCTCAAGCAGTCCTCCCACCTCAGCCTCCCAGGTAGCTGGGACTACAGGCATGTGCTACCACACTTGGCTAATTTGTGTTTTTTGTATAAATGGGGTCTTCTGTGTTGTCCAGGCTGGTCTCAAAGTCCTGGGCTCAAGTGATCTGCCTGCCTCGGCCTCCCAAAGTGCTGGGATTACAGGCATAAGCCAACGTTCCCAGCCTGGGGTCTCTTTTATTAATAAAAAGGCACTAATTCTATTCACGAGGGCTCCACCCTCATGACCTAATCACCTCCCAAAAGGCCCTACCTCCTAATACCCTCACCTCAGGGGTTAAGATTTCAACATACACATTTGGAGGGGATGGAAACATTCAGATCGTAGCACTGAGGTTGCACAGTTAATGGGTGATAGAGCTGGGCCTTGGATGACAATATCAGGCAGCCGGGCATTTCAGGGCTGATTGAGAAAAAAATAAATGACCACAAGATGGCAGTAGCATACAAGCAGCTTTGCTTGGGGGGGCATTTTGACAGGTTTACATGCTGAGGGGGTCCCTTACAGAATGAAGCCTTCTAGAGATGACGGTGCAGGCCACCATCCAGCAGGGGAAGAAGGCAAAAGAACTCTTGGGCAAGAAGGGGACCTGAGAGGGGCTCACATGTCTAGATGATGTTGTCCAGTGTGGGGAGCTCAGATGGGGCATCTCTAGGTCAGAAAACTGCAAAGGGCAGCGGTGGCTTGGGGTCTTTCTGGAGCCCTTGGGTCTATTTTCTCTATGGCTAGCAGATGTTAGGTGCAGTTTCATGCGGTAAGCAAAGTAGACAGGCTCCAAATGGCTAAATATCTGCTTGGTTTGAACGTTTTTTTTTTTCTTTGGAGATGAAGTCTCACTGTGTCATCCAGGCTGGAGTGCAGTGGCACAATCTTGGCTCACTGCAGCCTCCACCTCCCAGGTTCAAGCAGTTCTTCTGTCTCAGTCTCCTTCATAGCTGGGATGATTACAGGTTTGCGCCACCACATCCAGCTAATTTTTTATATTTTTAGTAGAGATGGGGTTTCACCATGTTGGTCAGGCTGGTCTTGAACTCCTGACCTCAAGTGATCCGCCCACCTTGGCTTCCCAAAGTGCTGGGATTACAAGTGTGAGCCACCGCGCCCGGCCCTGTTTGAGCTTTTTTCTGTAGCTATATACATGGGTTTTGTTTTTGTTTTTTGAGACCAAGTCTCACTCTGTCACCCAGGCTGGAGTGCAGTGGCACAATACTGGCTCACTGCAGCCTCTGCCTCCCCTGTTCAAGTGATTCTCGTGCCATAGGCTTCTGAGTAGCTGTGATTACAGGTGCATGCCACCGCACCCAGCTAATTTTTGTATTTTTAGTAGAGACAGGGTTTTGCCATTTTGCCCAGGCTGGTCTCAAGTTCCTGGGCTCAAGCAATCTGCCCACCTCAGCCTCCCAAAATGCTGGGTCTATAGGCATGAGCCACTGTGCCTGGCCGTACATACTATGTTTTAGAAATAGCAAGAGGATAGGTATACATTTGAGTTTGGTGCCTGTGGACTTTTGGTGGTCCGGGCCTGCTGTGAGGAAGTAAACAACATGAGGCCAACATCCCAGGGCCATTTTTGGCTCGCTTATAAAACAGGCCTCCTCCAGGCCTTTGATGACCAGTGCAGTTAAGCAGTATAAACCTGTTATTAATTAGTGTGGATCAGCAAAACAGGCTTCTTGAGTTTTCGATATTCTGAATAGAGCACAGTTGTTTAGAGAAAAGCCCTCACTTGCTTTTCCTATCCCATGATGTTGGTAAGAACCGCCCTATTTACGGAACTGTGGTTCTGATTTTGGGGTGGAAGCCAGAATCACTATTCTGATATAGCAAAAGCAGATACCATTTTGCACAGAACAGGAATGCAGTGAAATAAACAACATTCGCACTGAGCCAAGCATAATCTCCTGTCTCGAAGGGCATGAGATTCTCCCTTTGACTCCAGGTCCCCACCCGGGTGCTGTGCACAAGGGTGGATTAATAGACCTCCAGTGATAAGATGCCAGATGCCATTGTCTGCATAACGCATGCGTGGGACATGCAGGGGACGAGGATCTCACCCGTTTTTCAAAGGAGGAAATAATGACAAGAGGCCATTCTGTCTTTTTCATGGGGTCTGCATCTGAGCCCTTCCCACGTGCGCATCAGGAAAGTAGAGATGCAGTGTGGATTGCACTTCAAAGGGTCTCCCAAGGACGTCCCCTCCCTCCATAGTATAGCTGTGTCCATCTGGCAGAGATGGCAGCTGATGCCTAGAGAACCTCTCCATTCCTAATCCCACCGATGGAGCTGGGTTCCAGCCTATATCTGCAGTTTCTCTGGCTCCTGACTTTGAGCACTTCCTGCTCTACCATGCTGCTGGGAGCTATCATTCCTTAGGTTTAAAGGAAGTTTCTAGGCCTCAGCTCAGGTCAGCCAACATGGTCTAATGAGGTAGCACATGTGGCGATTCCTGAGCCTAGCAGGTTGGTGATCTCCAGCATGAGGAGGCCAGGTAGAGGAGCGGGGCAGAGAGCCTGTCGGGTCTCTGGATGTCAGCACCTCACCAGGTGTGTGGCATGTCCTCCGCAGACCGGGAAGCAGCCCTGTGGGAGATGGAGGAGCACCAGCTGCAGGAGAGGCACCAGCTGGTGAAGCAGCAGCTCAAAGACCAGTACTTCCTCCAGCGGCACGAGCTGCTGCGCAAGCATGAGAAGGTGAGGCTGCCAGCGGCTTGGGGCTCGGGTCTGCTGCCCGGCCGACCTGGGAGGCCGTGAGGCTGGATGTGGTGGGGCACCTCTTGGGTGCACACTTTGGATGACAAGTGCCCCCAAGAGGAGCCAGGGCTGGCTGCAGTGAGGCCCCAAGAGGTTCTCCAGGGGTGTCCTGCTTCAGCTCAAGGGACCAGGAATAGGGCAAACCATGCAGGGAAGCCGATGGCCCAAGCAGCTCCCTCGCTGACTCTGTTACTAGCTGTATGTGTCTTTTTTTCTTCTTCTTTTTTGAGATGGAGTCTTGCTCTGTTGCTTAGGTTGGAGTGCAGTGGCACCATCTAGACTCACTGCAACCTCCGCCTCTGGGGTTCAAGCGATTCTCCTGCCTCAGCTTCCCAAGTAGCTGGGATTACAGGTGCTTACCACCATGCCCAGCTAATTTTTGTATTTTTTTTTAGTAGAGTTGGACTTAACCTTGTTGGCCAGGCTGGTCTCAAACCTCTGACCTCAAGTGATCTGCCCGCCTCGGCCTCCCACAGTGCCGGGATTACAGGCGTGAGCCACCGCGCCCGCCCGGTGTGTCTTTCTTTTCCTCTTTCTTCTCTTTTCCCTCTTCTTGTCTTCCCTTTCCATTTTCTCTCTTTCTTGTGCATTCCCTCAGAATACTTTTATGTCTCCACTTAAACACCACCTCTGCCGGGAAGCCTTCCCTGAACTCCCCAGAGCTGGTGAGGGCCCCTGATCTGTGTGGCCAAAGCACCCTCTCCTGCGGGAATTGTCTGTCTCAGTTCAGCCTTCATAGTGGGACAGTGACAGACAAACCAAGGTCTGGATGCACAGCAGCTGTGTATAATTCCAGTTTCTTATCTAAATGCAGTGATGGAAGTCAGTATAGGGCCATGGGAGTTCAGAATAAGGCTACCCAACCAGGTGAAGAAATCAGGGAAGACTTCTTGGAGGAGGTGATACCCCTGCTGAGCTTTGAAATACAAATAGGTGTTAGGGGAAGGAAAAAATTCAAATGTATCAGGGTTTTTTAAAATATAAATTCACATCTGCCATCACTAATGAGAAACCATCCCCTTTCGTGTACATTGTGCTTTGAGATATTAGCTAATGATGGCATGCCATCATTGATTAGATGAAAAGGCATTTAGAAGGTAAGAATCCAAGATATTATTAACAAGAATTTTTAAAGTGAGAACAAAAAAAAATGTTATTAGCGTAGAAGCAAAATAACAGAAGCCTTGCTCTGTTGAACATCGTGGGCCGCGTTGGTCCTGGGCCCCTGAGTGGCGTGTGGGGACCTTTAGCCTGTGTCCACACTCCAAGTCCGGAGTGCAGCTGACCCCAGCCCCCCTGGATATTCCTCTCCAGGAGCGGGAGCAGATGCAGCGCTACAACCAGCGCATGATAGAGCAGCTGAAGGTGCGGCAGCAGCAGGAGAAGGCACGGCTGCCCAAGATCCAGAGGAGTGAGGGCAAGACGCGCATGGCCATGTACAAGAAGAGCCTCCACATCAACGGCGGGGGCAGCGCAGCCGAGCAGCGCGAGAAGATCAAGCAGGTGGGGGCTGGGCCTGCGGGGTCTGCCAGTGTGCTGGGGTGCAGGCAGGACCAGGTTTGGTCGGGCCTGGGCCTTACACGATTTTGGAGAATGTGAAACAAGATGCAGGCTGGCTCACGTCTGTAAACCCAACACTTTGAGAGGCCTAGGTGAGTGGGTCACTTGAGCCCAGGAGTTTGAGACCAGCCTGGGCAACATAGCAAAACCCCATTTCTACAGATAATAATAATAAAATTAGCCAGGTGTGTTGGCTACTTGGAAGGCCGAGATGGGAGAATCGCTTGAGCCTGGGAGGCGGAGGTTGCAGTGAACCGAGATTGAGCCACTGCACTCCAGCCTGGGCAACAGAGCAAGACTCTGTCTCAAAATAAAAAGGCTGGGCTCGGTGACTCATGCCTGTAATCCCAGCACTTTGGGAGGCTGAGGCAGGGGGATCCCCTGAGTTCAGGAGTTCAAGACCCGTCTGGCCAACATGGTGAAACCCTGTCTCTACTAAATACTAAAACTAGCTGGGCATGGTGGCACGGGCCCGTAATCCCAGCTACTCAGGAGGCTGAGGGAGGAGAATGGCTTGGAAGGCTGCAGTGAGCCGAGATTGCACCATTGCCCTGCAGCCTGAGCGACAGAGCGAGACTCTATCTTAAAAAAAAAAAAAAAGAAAGATGCACCCCGACCTGCTCGCCATAAGGTCTTGGGAGGGGGTGTGTGAGTCGCCAGGCGTGCCCTGGAAGCTTCGTCAGCCTCATGGTGAATTCACCTCTGTGTGTGGACAGAGGGAGCTTGGTGCTGTGTTGCTGATTCTCCTGCGCCCTTCCCTTCCGCACTCCCACGCTTTTATTTGGCCAGCTTCCCCACATCCTGTGTTGCCCTTGTGGCTCGGGCACATGGGCCCTTGTACACACACTTTCCTGGCATGTGTCAATTATAGTGTCATGTCCCCACCAGCCGGGGGGCTCCTCAAGGGCAGGGGCTGGGTCTCAGCTCAGGGTGAGGACTTAGCACGGGCACAGGTGGTGCTGGGTACTGGAGCTGTGCACAGACCAGTCCCCCTGAGGGATCTCCCTGGGCCAAGGCTGAGGTGGGCTCCCTACCCAACCAGCCAGGCCCTGGCCCTCTGAGGCACCCACCCTCTCTCTGGTGCAGTTCTCCCAGCAGGAGGAGAAGAGGCAGAAGTCGGAGCGGCTGCAGCAACAGCAGAAACACGAGAACCAGATGCGGGACATGCTGGCGCAGTGCGAGAGCAACATGAGCGAGCTGCAGCAGCTGCAGGTACCGCCCTGCCTACCCCTGCCCCAGGCAGCCTCAGTTTCCCCAAGGCCATCAGCTCTCAGGGGGCCAGAAACTCCACAGCAGGGAACAATCTTCATCAGACAAGCCTGGGGTGGACAGGTTCCAGTCCTGCCATGCTGCTCTAGAGCTGTGTGAGGTTGGGCAAATCACATGACCCTCCTAAGCCAAAGCTCTCACAGCCCTAAAATGGGTGTGGGGATGACTATTCCTGCTGTGCAGGACTGGGGCAAGGGCTTGTGAGTGAAGTGACGGAGCTGGCAGTGGGCAGCTGCAGGGTTTCTGAGTCATCACTGTGTTTTGGGCAAAGGTTGTCGGGGTGTGGCCGAGCCCCTTGTGGGCTGGTTTTCCTGTGGTAATTCCTGACCTCTTCAAGCTTCCTGGCCCCTGGGTTTGCTCCACGCTTGAGGGTCCTGGCCCCAGGAGCTGGTACTTGAAGCCCCCTTGTGGGGACGGGGCCGATTCGAACCTCAGAAACTGCTTAGGCTGTTGGACTCGTCGGGCATTTTCTGGAGAGGCGGGGAGGCGTGGAGGAAACATTCCAGGTGTTGACGCCTGCCCGGCAGGGCTCTCCTGATTGTCACTGTGTGACTTTTGACCAAGCCATTCACCTTCTGCATCTGTTTTCCTATCCCTGCCTCGGGTTTCTGTGAGCACTGGGAGAGCCCATGTGAAGTGCCGAGCACAGCTCCTGGCAGGCCGCAGGAACTCAGCGCTGCTGCGAGTATTACTTCTCACTCAGCCAAGTTCTAAACTCCCAGAAGCCTCTAGCATGAAACCCAAAATGAAAATCTCCCAAAGGATTCTACTTTTCCAACCCAGTAGGGTCGTGGTATCTGGAAAGAGGCATTTCCCCCCTGCTTTATAGGCTCCTCATGACAAGACTGATTCCCTGCAAGAAATCAACAGGGATTTGTCACTGCTGCCTATGAGAGAGATTTACATTTTATAAAGCAGATAACTTACCTCAGAGAAAGAACAGTGAGGTTGGAAGAGTCTCACCCGTGTCAGTGACCCTCATTCCTTGCCACAGATTTCCCTGAGGAAATTGTATGTGATACATACAGAGTATCTTAGCTCAGGCTGCCATAACAAAGTACCGTGATGCTTTGAACAACAGAAACTTCTCTCACAGTTCTGGGGGCTGGAAGTCTGAGATCAGGGCGCCAGCATGGTTGGGTTCTGGTGAGGGCTCCCTTCCTGGCTTGCGGACAGCTGCCTTCTTGCTGTATCCTCACAGAAAGTTGCAAATTTACCACACATCCCCACCACAGAGTTAATAAGAACTATGAACATATTCTGGACTATTCCTCCAGGCACTTCTTGGTGCGTGTGATTTACATATAGAGTTTGAATAAATGGGATTTATAGTCAAGAAGAAGAAATAACAATTGAACGATGCGGGTGCCCTCGTGGCCACAGCATGAGGTGTGTCTCTGTCTTCAGGGCCTGTGTCTTCTGATTTCTCACCTGTTCTGCCTGGAATTTGTTCCAGAATGAAAAGTGCCACCTCCTGGTAGAGCACGAAACCCAGAAGCTGAAGGCCCTGGATGAGAGCCATAATCAGAACCTGAAGGAATGGCGGGACAAGCTTCGGCCGCGCAAGAAGGTAACCTTGTCCGAGCTGGTGGGCTCGGTCTCGGGCTCTGCTCTGTGCCATGCACAGGCCTCTGGCCAGGACATGTTAGGTCTCCTTATTTTGGTGGACTCTTGCTTTGTGGCACCATCAAATGGATCTCCAGCCTGAGAGAGAGAGGAACTTTCTAACCCTTCATGGCTAAACACCCTGCACCTTCCAGCCCTGGAAGGGCAGCCTCTTGTTTAGCTCCCTCTCGTGGACCAAAGGACTCCTGCCATGTGGTGTCCACAGAGCATGCTGCAGTGAGTCAAACCAGCCATGCTGCTGGGCCAGAAGCCCAGCCTGTGGGGATTTTCTCTTAGAGGAAGTTATTCTCAGAAGTCAGAACCCAGCACCAGATAGACGACTTGCCAATTTGGTTTTCTGTTGCTGTGTGATGAACTGCCACACACTAAGCAGCTTAAACCAACACCCGTTCACTCTCTCCTAGTAATGGAGTTCAAGAGTCTGGGTGGGCTCACCTGGGTTCTCTTCTCAGGGTCTCACCAGGCTGCAATCAACGTTGTCAGCGTGGCTGGGCTCTTAGCTGAAGTTTCTGGGGAAGAATCACTTCCAAACCCATTCAGCTTTCGACAGAATCCAGTTCCTTGTGGCTGTAGGTCTGAGGTCCCTGTTTCCTTGCTGACCTCGGACAGGGGTTACTTTATTTTCTAGAGGCCACCGGCATTCCTTATCATGTGGCCTCTTCTACCTCCAAATAGCAAGCATGCATTCAGACCTTCTTGTGCTTTGAATGTTTGAATGTCTCTGATATCCCCTTCTGCCACCAGCAGGAGAAAACCCTTTTGTGCTCATGTGATTAAATGCGGGTCACGGGATAGCCTCCCTGCTTGCAGGAATGATATCACATTCAGATGTTCCACCCACACTCAGAGGAGCGGGGAGAGTTATAGGAGAGTCACGGGGGTCCTTTTTGAATTGTGCCTGCCATACTTTCACCTTCAAAACCCATGCCCTCGCTCAGTCCCGGATCTTTCTTTACTGCCCTGTCACTCTCCTTCTCTGTGAAGCCCTCTCACAATTTCTTCCTCCGCCCACTGAGAAATTCCTTTCTTAGCCCACTGCAGCCTCTCTGGCAAGGTCAGTAACAGCATCCTGGTGGCTGACTCCCATGGATATGACTTGCTGGACTTGACCTCCTGGTGGCAGTCAGTGCTAGTCACTCTCTTCCTCGCCTGCCTTGTCCTCCTAGGCCCAGGTTCTGCTGGGTTTCTTCTCTGTCACTGGCCCCTCTGCAACGTCCCTCCTGACCCATGTGTTGATTTCTTTATTTAATTTTTTATTTTAGAGATAGACTTTTACTCTGTCACCCGAGGCTGGAGTGCAGTGGCTGATCTCGGCTCACTGCAACCTCTGCCTCCTGGGTTCAAATGATTTTCCTGCCTCAGCCTCCTGAGTAGCTGGGACTACAGGCACATGCCACTACACCTGGCTAGTTTTTCTGTTTTTAGTAGAGACAGGGTTTCACCATGTTGTCCAGGCTGGTCTTGAACTCCTGACCTCAAGTGATCCACCCGCCTCGGCCTCCCAAAGTGCTGGGATTACAGGCGCGGGAACTTGGCTCTTTGCAACCTCTGCCTCCTGGGTTCAAGTGATTCTCCTGCCTCAGCTTCCAGAGTAGCTGGGACTACAGGTGTGCACCACTGTGCCTGGCGGATATAATTTTTCAAAAATATTGTGTAAGATGTCAACTTTTGGAAGATGGCATAACACAGTAAACCAGTATTTTCTAAGTGACCAGTGCACGGTGTTACAGGATCATGGGTGGGGCAAAGTTACATCCAAGTGCAAGTAGAGTGGTGCTGTCTCGGCTCACTGCAACCTCCACCTCCTAGGTTCAAGCGAATTCTCTTGCCTCAGCCTTCCTGAGTAGCTGGGATTACAGGCGCCCGCCACCACTCCTAAAGTGCTGGGATTACAGGTGTGAGCCCAGGAGTTTGAGACCAGCCTGGGCAGCATGGTGAAACCTCATCTCTACAAAAAATACAAAAATTAGCTGGGCACAGTGGCACACGCCTATAGTCCCAGATACGCTAGAACCTGAGGTGGGAGGATCACTTGAGGCCAGGAAGTCAAGGCTGCAGTGAGCCATGATTGCACCACTGCACTCCGGCCTGGGTGACAGATTGAGACCTTGTCAAAAAGAAAAAAAAAAAAAAATTGAGAAGCTGTCACGTTCAGGCTGGTGGACACACGTTTTCCAAAGTTCTCATTTTTGCTTGAATGCTCAAATTTTGTCATTGGCAATAAATAGCTTTAGTTTGTTTCCCTTGAAGTGATCAGCTCAGTTTATTCATTTTTAAGAGAGTATTTGCTAAATGCCCATATTCGTCGTCTTTTTTTTTTTTGAAATGGGGTCTTGCTATGTTGTCCAGGCTGGTTCCGACTGCCTGGGCTCAAGCAGTTCTCCTGTCCCAGCCTCCCAAGTAGCTGGAATTACAGACGCATGCCACCATGCCCAGTTGTCAGTTGTTTTTTAATAAAAATGATATTCTGCAAAATAAAGTGGCTAGTTCAGCCCACAACTTAAGACAATTGCACAAGAACAAGATCAGGCACAAGAACAAGATCTCTAGACAGCCATCATGCTTTCATGGGCGGCAGGCATGCTTTATACATAGTTCTCATTTCCTCACACAGGACGTTAAAGGGCAGTGACCTTGAAGGTCAGGATTTAATAAAGTGAACCATTTGCGTTCAAGGTGATCTTAAGTGCCGCTGGCTTTATTGTTTTAATTGAAAAAGTTTCTAAAATACTGTGAGTGTGCCTGGTGTGGTGGCTCACACCTGTAATCCCAGCACTTTGGGAGGCCAAGGCGGGTGGATCACCTGAGGTCAGGAGTTCGAGACCAGCCTGGCCAACATGGCAAAACCCCGTCTCTACTAAAAATACAAAAATTAGCCAGGTGTGGTGGTGCATACCTGTAATCCCAGCTACTCTGGAGGCTGAGGCAGGAGAATCACTTGAACCCGGCAGGCAAAAGTTGCAGCGAGCCAAGATCTCATCACCATTTCAATCCAGCCTGGGCGAAAGAGTGAAACTCCATCTCAAAAAAAATAAATAAATAAAAATAAAAATAAACACTGTGAGTGCACGGTGGTGAAGAATACTCATTCAGTTTGGAGGGGCCATTGTCTGAATCCTCCAGAAGCTCCAGAAGTTTTACCCATCATTGCTTTTGTACCATTAGCACAAATATCAAAACACTGAAAAAGCAAACTGTGTCTCAGTAGGAAACTAGAGCTTGCTGCCCCTTCCTCACCCCCATAAAGTGTTCTGGGCCCCCTAGGGGTTCATGGACCACACTTTGAGAACTACTGTTCTTGCCTTATCTCCTGTGAGTCTCATCCCCGACTTGTGCTCTGAACAGATTTCGGTACCCAAATAGATCTCCATACCATCTGCGCTTCTCTCGTTCTCTGCTGGGCTTTTGCCCAGCCTGTTCCCCTTGCCAGGAATTCTCTACCCACCAGCCTTTGCTTGGCCAGCTTCTGTGTGTCTTCATTTTTCAGGCCTTCCCCACGGAGGCTGTATGCTGTCTCTTCTGGGCTCCCCGTCCTTGCCCCTGTCATGGCACTTAGCACGTGGGATTGCATTTGTGTGCCATCGTTAGCTTGATCATTCATTCGTTCATTCATTTGTGTATTAATGCAACACGTATTTCTTGAGCACCTGCTCAGTACCCCACACTGTTTCAGACACTAGAGACACTGCATTGAACAAAAGGGACAAGTCCCTGCCCTCAGGAAGAACCGACCTTCTAGTGAGGGGCCAGGAAGCAGGGAGGGAAACAGCATGGGGGGTGGTCACAAAGCGGGGCTGCTTCAGACAGTGTGGCAGGAAGATGTCATCTAAGAAGATGGCATCTGAGCCCAGATCTGAAGGACCTGAGGAAGGGAGCCGTGCAGCTCTGGGGGGTTTCAGGGGGACATTCCCAGCACAGGGAAGAGCAACTGCAAAGGCCTGGACACCTTGCTTGTGAAACAAGGAGGCCCCTGCGCCAGAGAGAGTGGTGGTGATGGTGGGAGGTGACAGGAGGTAAAGTCAGAGGGGTGGGGGGACCTATGTAAAGCCTGGCTTTTACTCTGTGTGAGATGGGAGCCACTGGAGGGTTCTGAGCAGAGGACAGGGTGGTCTGACTCATGTTTTGAAAAGGATCCCACTGGCTTCCCTCAGGGGTCAAGAGTGGAGGCAGAGAGACCAGTAAGGAAACTATTGTGATAATCTTGGTGAGAAATGATGGCAGCTTGGATTAGGACGGTATCAGAGGTGGGGGGAATTCATCCATTTCCTCTCTAGCTGGCACTCTAGACGTTCTTGCTGGTCACCAGCTTTGGGATCTTGGGCAAGCCATCTTGCCCGCTCTGGGCCTGTATTAGTCTGGATTCTCTTTTTTTTTTTTTTTTTTTTGAGACGGAGTCTCACTCTGTCGCCCGGGCTGGAGTGCAGTGGCCTGATCTCAGCTCACTGCAAGCTCCGCCTCCCGGGTTTACGCCATTCTCCTGCCTCAGCCTCCCAAGTAGCTGGGACTACAGGCGCCGGCCACCTCGCCCGGCTAGTTTTTTTTTGTATTTTTTAGTAGAGACGGGGTTTCACAGTGTTAGCCAGGATGGTCTCGATCTCCTGACCTCGTGATCCGCCCGTCTCGGCCTCCCAAAGTGCTGGGATTACAGGCTTGAGCCACCACGCCCGGCTAGTCTGGATTCTCTAGAGAAACAGAACTAATATAGAGAGAGGGTGCGTGTGTGCGTGTGTGCGTGTGTGTGTGTGTGTGTGTGTGTGGAGGGAGAGGGAGAGGGAGAGGGAAATTGATTTAGTTATTTTAAGGAATTGGCTCACATGGTTGTGGGGGCTGGTGCGTCTGAAATCTGCAGGACAGGTCAGCAGGCTGGAGACCCAGTTGTTGCTGTCTAGAGGAAGAATTCCTTCTCTCTTTTCTCTGAAGGCCTTCAACTGATTGAGTCCCACCCACATCATGAAGGGTAGTTTGTTTTACTCAGAGTTTACTGATTTAAATGCTAATCACATCTAGAAAATACCTTCATAGTGACATCTAGTCTGGTGTTTGACCAAACAGGTAGGTAGATACCATGGCCTTGCCAAGTTGACACATAAAATTAACCATCACGGAAATTAGTCGGGCACAGTGGCATAAGCCTGTAATCCCAGCTACATGGGAGGCTGAGGCAGGAGAATTGCTTGAACCCAGGAGGCAGAGCCTGTAGTGAGCCAAGATCGCATCACTGCACTCCAGCCTGGGTGACAGAGCAAGACTGCGACAAAAAAAAAAAAACCACAACATGGGGCCTCCTTGTGGTTGGTTATACAGTGAAGCTATCAATACTGCAATGTTATGCCAGAAGTTGCCAGTACATAGTACAGACCAAGGACATACTCATCCCCCTAAACTCTCTGAGGAGAGAGCTGCCCAGGTTACCCTTAATCTCATGCCCACGGGTCCTGAAGTCCTGAGGTTTGTTCTGCCATCGTACATCAGTTCTGCTTACTGTAACTGTGGTCTGCACAGGAGGCAGCTGCCCATCTCATCTGTGTAATGGCCTTGGGAGTCCTTGACTTGAGGCCTCCCTCTCTGCGCTAATGGAGCTTTCTGGCTGGAAGCTGGCCAGGGCCCAGACTTCCTGTTAGCACGCTCATCAGTTTCTGTAACCATGGTCTGCTGAGACTTTCAGTACTTGACACTCAAATCAATAATGTTCCTGCTGACATAGGTTGGTTCTGCAATCAGGAAATAAACGTTCACCTGGTTATCTTATCTGGGGATTCTATACCCTTGGCATATCCTGAGAGTTTGAAAATGAATGATCACGTTGCCTCTAGCTATTGCCTTATGTCTCAGATCGCTTCAAAGAGGGTCCTGGGCTCGGGGGAGGCACCACAGGCGTGCAGTTGGGAAGCTGGCGTTGGACTTTGCCTGTGGGGGCTACCTCTTTGCAGAATTCTTTTTTTTTTTTTTTTTTTCAGCCCAGAGGTCTTTTATTTATTTATTTTTTTAACACCTATGATGCCATGAATTCATGGGGAATCGGTTCCAGCAGCTCAGGCTGCTTCCCATTGGTTCTCACAAAGTGTGCTTCTCTGGGTGGAGCAGGCTGGCGCTTCAGTTGAACCCAGGTACCTTTCTCTTTGGCTTCTTTCTTTTTCTGATCATTTTCCTTCACGCGTTTCAGGAAGCTGTCTCGGCTCTTAGAGTGCTTAATGTGCTCAATACGCACATTAATTCTCTTGGCAAGAATCTTGCTCTTAACTTGTTTGTTTACAACAATGCCAACAGCATGCTGGGTAACGTTGTAGACTCTCCCAGTTTCGCCATGGTAACACTTGTGGGCCATTCCTTTTTGAACAGTACTTATTCCCTTGATGTCTATGGTATCTCCTTTCTTATAGATTCGCATATACGTGGCCAAAGGAACAACTCCATGTTTTCTAAAAGGCCTAGAGAACATATATCGGGTGCCTCTCCTCTTTCCCTTTGTGTTCGTCATTTTGGCAAATTACTGGAAGATGGCGGTTCCGGCCGAAAGGCCAGAATTCTTTATAGAATTCTTCTGTCATTAGCTATTTGGGTTTCTGCTGGAACAATGACCCGGAGGTGATGATTTTCATTCAAGAATAAATGGTCTTTTACATTCTTGCATTGCAGTCAGCAGCCTGTGAACCCCCTGCCTTGTATGGAGGCGGGGAGATGATTGTACATTGTGGAGTATTTTTAGAAAAAATCAGATGTATTTCAAGTAAATACGGAATATCTGATGGAGTCAATAAAGTGTTGCTTGGGTCAGTGTTAACACACAATGTGGCCTCAAACGAGTCAAATCTTCCCTCCTGAACTCTGGCTTTTCGGGCTGTAAAATGTAGATATTTATTTCCTTAAAGTAGATGTTAGCAAACTACTGCCAATGTCCTAATCTGGCCCGCCACCTGTATTTGTAAATAAAGTTTTATTGGAACACAGCCATGCTCGTTCATTTACAGATTGTCTGTGGCTGATTTGGTACTACAGTGGCAGTTGAGTAGTCACAATAGAGACCAAATGTGTCCTGCAATGCCAAGAATGTTTACTATCTGTCACATAACAGAAAAAAGATCGCTGACTCTGGCCTTAGAAGGTTGTATTGAGAAATATATGTGCAGGGGTAGAACAGAGTTTAAACAGCCAAGGCTTTGGAGTCACACAGGTGGGATGAAGTCCTAACTCCTCCATTACGAGTTGTGAGACCTTGGGCAAGTTACTAAACCATTCTGTGCTCAAAAAGTAGTAGCTATTATTATTAAATTGTTGGTATTCCTAGAGCAGAGGTCCCAAACTGATAGCCTATGTGCTGGAATTGGCTTACAGGCATGGTATGTTTGGCCAACCAACATAGTGATATAAAAAAAATTTTTTTCTGAGACAGAGTCTCGCTCTGTCACCCAGGCTGGAGTGCAGTGGCGCAATCTTGTCTCACTGCAACTTCCACCTCCCCTCAAGTGATTCTCCTGCCTCAGCCTCCCAAGTAGCTGGGATTACAGGCACACACCACCAGGCCTGGCTAGCTTTTATGTTTTTAGTAGAGATGGAGTTCGCCATGTTGGCCGAGCTGGTCTTGAACTCCTGACCTCAGGTGATCCTCCTGCCTTGGCCTCCCAAAGTGCTGCAATTACAGGCGTGAGCCACCACGCCTGGCCTATAAATTTTTTAAAAGATGTCCACTTTTAAGTATATAAGGAGATTTTACATTAAAATCTTGATTTCCAGTTTCTTGAGAAAATCCTAGGCCAGGCACGGTGGCTCACGCCTGTAATCCCAGCACTTTGGGAGGCTGAGGCAGACGGATCACAAGATCAGGAGATCGAGACCATCCTGGCTAACATGGCAAAATCCCTTCTCTACTAAAAATACAAAAAATTAGCAGGGCATGGTGGCAGGCGCCTGTAGTCCCAGCTATTCGGGAGGCTGAGGCAGGAGAATGGTGTGAACCCGGGAGGTGGAGCTTGCAGTGAGCCAAGATTGCACCACTGCACTCCAGCCTGGGCAACAGAGCAAGACTCCATCTCAAAAAAAAAAAAAAAAAAAAAAAAAGACAATCCTGGAGCTCTGACAACGTCGTCTGACCACCAAGCCCATGTTCTTTCCACTGCAGTTGGCGTCCTTTCTTACTTGAATGCTTATTATTGGAGAGCCCTTAAGAAGTCTCTCAGGTCCAGGCGTGGTGGCTGACGCCTGTAATCCCAGCACTTTGGGAGGCCGAGGTGGGTGGATTGCCTGAGGTCAGGAGTTTGAGACCAGCCTGACCAACATGGTGAAACCCCATCTCTACTAAAAATACAAAAATTAGCCAGGTGATACAGGTGACATGCCTGTCATCCTGGCTACTCGGGAGGCAGAGGTAGGAGAATCACTTGAACATGGGAGGCGGAGGTTGCAGTGAGCCGAGATCGCGTCACTGCACTCTAGCCTGGGCAACAGAGTGAGATTCCGTCTCAAAAAAAAAAGAAAAGAAATTTTTCTGTGCTGGGCACGGTGGCTCAAGCCTGTAATCTGTTATGTGGGAGGCCAAGGTGGGTGGATCACCTGAAGTTAGGAGTTCGAGACCAGTCTGGCCAACATGGTGAAACCTCTTCTCTACTAAAAATACAAAAATTAGCCAGTCATGGTGGCGGGTGCCTGTAATCCCAGCTACTGGGGAGGCTGAGGCAGGAGAATCACTTGAACCTGTGAGGCTGAATTTGCAGTGAGCCACTGCACTCCATCCTGCGTGACAGAGCTTAACTCTATTTCGAAAAAAAGAAAAGAAAAATATTTCTAGTAGGATCCAATGTACCTAGATAAGCTTGTGCTCAAGGGAACCTCCCGCAGTGCTTTTCAACTAGAGTTCTCCTCTGAGTTAACCTGAAGACTTTGTACAGTGCAGAAGCCCTTGGTCCCACCACAAATCTTCAAAATCAGAACCTCTGGGTTTAGGTAAAAGCTGATGTATATTTAAAAAAACAACAACAACAAACAAAAAAGCAAAACTCAATCTCTGCTTCCTTTGCTGCTAAATCTCTCTCCCTCTTCTCGCTCGGATTTTTCTCCAGTCATCTGGCTGTTTTCCTGCCAGGGGATTTGCATCTGCTTTTTTCCTCCCTGCCCCATCTAGATTGGCATTTCCCCCAACTGTACCCTCTGGTCCACAGGGAGCTTCTGAGTGGCAGTGGCAGGAGGTGGTGCTTACCTCCTGAGGGAGGAGCTCTAGGGTAGGAAAGAGGGAAGACCTAGTTTCTCAAGCAGTGAGGCCTGGAAGGGAACGTTCCAGAGAAGGCCATATCAGTGGGGGTCCTGTGAGTGGGGGACCCTTGTGTGGCCTGCAGATCTGACCAAGCGCCATCCGTCCTCTCTTCCCTAGGCCCTGGAAGAGGATCTGAACCAGAAGAAGCGGGAGCAGGAGATGTTCTTCAAGCTGAGCGAGGAGGCGGAGTGCCCAAACCCCACCACCCCAAGCAAGGCCGCCAAGTTCTTCCCCTACAATTCTGCGGATGCTTCTTAACAACCGCCCGGGCCTGTGCTGGCAACTTGGTGGGCCCCAGGGCCTTCTCCTTCATTCTCTGTGAACATGTAACTCAGGACCCCTTTTCCCTCTTGCGTCTGTGCCAGCTCAAATCCAGCCCCTCACCCTGTGCCACCCCAGCTGTGCCCGATAGACCCGCCGCAGTGTTCCTGACTTCTCTCTGGCCTGTGGAGGGTGAGGTGTAATGATGACCCTAATGTATGTTCTCCTTGAGCCCCAGACCCCTTCAAGCTGGAAGGGATGGGGCTGCTGGTGGGGTCAGGGTCCAGGAGGAATGGGTGTTCCATGGCCTTGAGTCCTCTCCTGTTTGCCAAAATACCAGTTTTGCTGTGTGTGGGAACAAAGCACTGCTGATGAAGTCTCCATGGGCTCATCCAGGCTGGAATTCTCTGCAGCCATTCCCTGCAGAGTCACTGAATCAAGTCCCTCAGAGCCATTTGTTTCCAGTGGAGCCTGGCCTGCAGCTGGCTGCTCGGGAGATGGCCTCATTCTTCCTGTTCTCCCAATTTGCTTTCCACTTAAGACTAGGCCATGTCTATGTGGGGGGTGGGGACCGGGGAAAGAGGGAGGCTGAAATGTTTATTCTGCTTCTCCAGTGTTTCATGCCATCTCGTGTCCCCCTTCCTGCACCTGTGTGTGAACGTACACACACATGCATACATATACACAGGACTTGGTCTGCTGGCCTGGCCTCTTCTGCCCAGGTGGGTTGGAACACGTTTGCTGCCTGAGCCTGTGCCACTGAGCATGTTAGGTGGAGCAGCTGGTGTGGCGCATGCTGGGTGTTGGCACCGGAGGCACAGAGAAGCACAGGCTGTACTGCCAGGCTACGATTCATGCTGGCCCCCGCACAGGCTCCTGTGTTCAGGGACGAATTCCTCAGCACACAAGGCTTCCACAACCCAGTCTGCTCCATAGCACTCTTGCCCACCCTGTCTGCAGGTGAAACAGGAGGGCTGTATCCCTCTGCTCCGTCCCCCCGACTGTGTTCAGGAGTCCCACCTTGCATTTCAGACCTGGGCTGGCAGTCTCTTGGACTTCTCTTCAGGAAGAAAAAGCATCAGGGGGAAATGGAATGCCCCCTGCCCCAGGAACATGGCGGAAGCACAGCTTCTGTACCTCAGATGGACCCCTGGGACTTCAGGTTCTCAGTTGGCTTCCCCCAGATTCTGATCCTACGGCTGCGGAGTGTATATAACGAAATAAAAGCAAATGTTTGAACTAGTATGCGGTCTTACTTACAAAGAAAACCGTTTTTCACCCTGATTTCTAATTGTTTCATTGAAACAGCTGTAAAATGTATGGTTTCTCCGGGAAGATATCTCAACAACACAAAACTGGTAATGATTTGGAGTCATCATATGGGCATATTGAATCTGGGTAGTGTTTTGCTGGTGGTAGAGTGGTTGAGACTCCCTGGGAGGACTTTTTCCGCCTTCGCTCCTACAGGTTTAAGATTCTTTTTAAGCCAGGCATGGTGGCTCACCTGAGGTCAGGAGTTCGAGACTAGCCTGGCCAACATGGCGAAACCCTGTCTCTGCTAAAAATACAAAATTATTTTTGTATTTTTAGCCAGGCGTGGTGGTGCATGCCTGTAATCCCAGCTACTCAGGAGGCTGAGATAGGAGAATTGCTTGAACCCAGGAGGCAGAGGTTGCAGTGAGCCAAGATCATGCCACTGCACTCCAGCCTAGGTGAAGAGCGAGACTGTCTCAAAAAAAAAAAAAAAAAAAAAAAAAAAAAAATTCTTTGCGACAGGGTCTCTCGTATGTTCCCCAAGTTGATCTCAAACTCGTGGCTCAACTGATTCCCCCCCTTCAACCTCAAGAGTAGCTGGGACGACAGACATGTGCCACTGTGCCCAGCTAGGTTAAGGTTCTGTATACTCTGTCTTTCTAAAGCAATTCCCTGGAAATTTTCTCAACATTGGTTATAACTAGATGCTTGGGAAGGGAGGGGCAGCCCTTCAACAGGAAAAGGGGACTGCCCAAATCTGAAATACGCAGTAAAGATGCTCTTGGAACTAGCAATGGTTCTCAGGTTAGTGAGCATTTAACTTGCCTGCTGCAGAATTTGACCCAGATAGGACATTTTTCAGGTCTCTCACGAATGAGACAAGCAAAACAGTTGTCTCCTTTTATTCTCTTTGGTGCACAGATGCTGGGGAAACATGAACTAGCAGCAGTGTAACTGCAGAACATAGACCTAGTTCTACCAGACCAGTCCGGCATTGGAAACTGTCAGACAGGGCTGCTTTGGGCTTTGCTTGCAGTATTTCTGTTTGTAGCCTGGCGTGTGAGAAAGTGTTAGGTGAAATGCCAGTTTCATGTTCAGGTGAAAGTCTGTGATCATTCCTCTTGCGGCTTGTCCTTCACATCACCTTTGCCCTTCAAGGAGTTGCTGCGTCCCTGCCCAGTGCCGCCTGAGCCCTCAGAGCGCCTGTGCTTTTCTGGATGGGGACTGGTGGGGTCACCTAGCCTCACAATGGAGCCACCGTGCAATGCCCATCTCTGAGAGGCCCACGCAGTATTCCTCGTGCCCCGTGTTAGTGTTTTCTGTATAAGGGACAGACAGAACTGGTTTTTTTTTTTCTCTGTCTGGTTTTAGAGTAAATGTAACTAACTTATATTTTCCCTTTATGAAAGATGAAATTATTTTTATGTAGTTTCCAGACTTTATACAAAATTTTTATAACACATTCTCTGGAAAGTTAACTACAAGAGTGTAAATATGCTTCTAATAAAGTAACAAGGTTATTTGCTGTTCGGGTTGTTCTTTTGGATTGGGGTGGAAAGTGGGGCACACTTAGCCATATTCACCCGGCAAGAAAGGGCTTATCTTCCAAGTACACAGCGGCCTCCCAGGTCATACGGCGGCTCAGACTTTGGGTTTCTCTTTGGAAAGACATTGTGCCTGGCTGAGGGAAAGTGTGTCATGGGGCATGTTCTCTACAGACATTTAATATCATTCTTACTTAACAACAAACATTCATTGACCCCCAAAAAGTTTTCACCTGTTAATGTACTGAATCCTTTCAACAATTGGAGGAAGACACCGTCATTCCCATTTTATGTATTTATTACTTTTTTAGAGACAGGGTCTCCCTGTCTCCCAGGCTGGAGTGCAGTGGCATGATCATGGTTCACTGTAACCTCAAACTCTTGGGCTCAGACGCTCCTCCCACCTTATCCTCCTGAGTAGCTAGGATTACAGGCATGAGCCACGGTGCCTGGCTAACTTTTTGTGGAGACAGGCGACAGGGCAGGGGAGATCACTATGTTGCCCAGGCTGGTCTGAAACTCCCGGCCTCAAGCAATCCTCCTGCCTCAGCCTCCCAAACAGCTGGAATTACAGGTGTGAGCCACCATACACCACACCAGGCTCATTCTCATTTTACAGATGAGGAAATGGGCACTAGGCAAAGGGAAGGGTCAAGCCAGTTCTCATAAACCCTGGTAAGTGATACCTATGGGATTCAAACTTGGACCTTCTGCCAGAGGTGTTTCTGGCAGACCTCCTGTTTCTCACTCCACTGCCACTTGAACTAATCAAGGGTCGTACAGACACCTAGCCACTAGCCATCCCTGCCGTATTTAATCTCTCTGCCATGCCTCTGAAACACAATTCAGGCTTTCTTAACTTTGGGTCCATAGACTCTCCCTACAACGGATCCATATGTAGAATTCAGGGTGTCTCGGTATTTGGATGGCGAAAGATTTGGTCTTAAGTTTTACTGTCCTCTAACTGAAATTAAGCATTTCCTTTCATTATGGATGTAGCCAACAAACTCTAGTAGTATTAGCAGTAGTGGTGACTGTCACCAATAGAAATCCCAGATATTTCATATCACCTTGCAGCTGCTGTAGAGATCTCAAAATATTTTTATCACTTTGAAATTACAGTAGTTATTAGACCTATTAGTAGATCTTATTTAATGTGCATATGTGTATATACATCCATATATCACATTACATGGGCATATATATCACATACATAGTATATACAGGTTTTCCAGTATTTTGTTACCTGTACTCCATATGATTGGTTTCATTTGTAATCTATGTGCTTTATATTGCACACTTGAAAATATCATTCTGAGAAGCCACCAGGCGCAGTGGCTCAAGCCTGTAATCCTAGCACTTTGGGAGGCCGAGTCCGGCAGATCACTTGAGGTCAGGAGTTTGAGACCAGCCTGGCTGACATGGTGAAACCCCGTCTCTACTAAAAATACAAAAATTTGCCAGGTGTGGTGGCGCACCTGTATTCCCAGCTACTTGGGAGGCTGAGGCACAAGAATCGCTTGAACCCGGGAGGCAGAGGTTGCAGTGAGCCACTCAAGCCTGGGCGACAGAGCGAGACTCTGTCTCAAAAAATATTTGTTATTCTGAGAAGAGAGTCATATTCTTTGTGGAATGCCAAAGGAGTCCATGGCACAAAAAATGATTTGGAACCCGTTTCTCCAGCCTTGAGTTGTCTCTGGCCTAGATACCTTCTGACCAGCAGGGGGCAGGCCGCAGCCACAAGGTCAGTGCGGAGTTCACATTGATTACTGTCTGGGGGATGCAAAGAAATCAGCAGCCGGCCTGCCTGCCATTAAGGGCTAGAAAAATGACTGGGATTCTTGTGAAAAATAATTCATGAAACTGACAAAACAGCAGTGCATGAGGGGGTTCATGGGACTTGGGAAATGAGATCATTCCACATTCATTGACACCTCTTAAGCACCATGTGCTAGAGATGCCAAGATGAGTAAGACACTGACATGGTCTCCCTGTCCTTGTGGGGAAACAGACCTGGAAAAGCAGAGTGTAAGTTCAGACTGACGTTGCCTGGGAGAATCAGGGAAGACTTCCCAGAGAAGCTGATGCTGAGTCTTGGAAGACAAACTAGGATGTGCCAGAACACGTGCATTCTGGGCCTGGGGTATTGTTTAGGGTAAATGCTTTATGGGTTATGAGGCTGAAGAAATGGACAGGTCCAGACTAACATGCCAGGCTAAAACACCTCTATCTGTCCCAAGGGCAGTCAGAAGAAGGGGAGTTCACTCAGGGGAAGGGCAGTTGAAATCATGGCTTTATCAATTCAAGAGACGAGCTGAAAAGGACTGAGATTATGTTGAAAGAGTTTTTTGGCCCACAGAGGTTGGAGGCTTTCAGAAGGAAAGGGAAGACTACAGGCTCCATGAGGGCACGAAGTAAGACTTTTTTTTTTTTAGATGGAATCAAGCTCTGTTGTTCAGGCTGGAGTGCAGTAGCATGATCTTGCCTCACTACAACGTCCACCTCTCGGGTTCAAGCGATTCTCCTGCCTCAGCCTCCTGAGTAGCTGGGATTACAGGTATACACCACCACGCCCGACTAATTTTTGTATTTTTAGTAGAGACAGGGTTTTACCATGTTGGTCAGGCTGGTCTCGAACGCCTGACCTCATGATCCACCTGCCTCAGCCTTCCAAAGTAGTGGGATTACAGGCGTGAGCCACTGCACCCAGCCGCAAGTAGGGCTTTTTAGCTGACCCCTTGCTACGGTGTAAATGTCCCCTCCAAAACTCATTGAAATTTAATTGCCACTGTAAGGATATTAAGAGGTGGAACCTGTAAGAGGTGATTATGTCATGAGGGCTCTGCCCTCATGAATGGACTAATACCATTATTGCAGAAGTGGGTTAGTTATCATGGGAATGGATTCCTGATAAAAAGGATGAGTTGGCCCGACGTGGTGGCTCACGCCTGTAATCCCAGCACTTTGGGAGGCCTAGGTGGGTGGATTGCCTGAAGTCAGAAGTTCAAGACCAGCCTGACCAACATGGTGAAACTCCATCTCTATTAAAAATACAAAAATTAGCCAGGTGTGGTGGTGGGCACCTGTAATCCCAGCTACTCAGGAGGCTAAGGCAGGAGAATCGCTTGAACCCAAGAGGCAGAGGTTGCAGTGAGCCGAGATTGTATCACTGCATTCCTCTACCTGGGTGACAGAGCAAGATTCCATCTCCGCCCCCCTGCCCCCCCCAAAAAAGGATAAGTCTGCCTAATTCCCTCTCTCTGTCTCATGTGCTCACTTTCGTCTTCCATTTTGTGCCATGGGATGACCCTTGCCAGACTCTGGCACTATGCTCTTGGACATCCCAGCCTCCAGAACTGTGAGCCAAATAAACCTCTGTTCTTTATAAATTTACCTAGTCTATGGTATTCTGTTATAGCAGCAGAAAACTGACTAAGACAGAAAATTGGTACTGAGTAGTGGTCTGTCGCTATAACAAACACCTGTGAAAAATGTAGAAGCCACTCTGGAACTGGGTAATGGGTAGAGGCTGGAAAAATTGGAAGGAGCAGGCTAGAAAAAGCCTACACTGCCACGAATGGAGCATTAAGGGTGATTCTGGTGAGGGCTCAGGAGAGAACAGCAGTGGGGAAAGTCTGAATCTTCTAAGAGATTACTTAAATGCTCGTGACCAGGATGTTGATAGAAATATGGACAGTAAAGGCCATTCTGTTGAGGTCTCAAATGGAAATGAGGAACAAGGTATTAGAAACTGGAGTAAAGGCCATTCTTGTTACATAGTTGAAAATAATTTGGTGGACTTGTGTTTGTGTCCTAGGACTTTATGGAATTTAGGAGCAATGAACTAGGATATCCGGCAAAAACAAACAAACAAACAAAAACAGTTAGGGAGCAAAGCGTTCAGGCTGCTGCATGGCTGCTTTCAATGACATACAGTGAGATGCAAGAGCAAAGACATGACTTAAAGACAGAATTTATAATTAAAAGAGAAGCAGAATAGATCTGGAAAGTTCTCAGCTTGGCCATGTAGAGTGAAAAAGTAAGTTTGGGAGAGAATAGTAAGGGTATGGCTAAGTGACAATTTCCTAAAGAGATTAAATGGCTAGAAGGGAGCCAAGTACTATTCATCAAGGCAATGGGAGAAAGACCCTGAAGAGTGAAACTTCCTCTCACAAAATAAGTAAAATAATAAATTTGATGCCTACGAGACATCCAGGGAGGGATGTCATTTGTGTACACACATCTGGTGCTCAGAGGAAATATCTGGGCTGGGAAGTTATAAGTTTGAGACTAGAGTGTAAGATGGGTAGTTGACAAAAATAAAGTTGGAGAGGAGGCTTGACCAGGGAGAGATATATGCAAACCATGAAAAGGAATTTGGATTTTATCCTGCAACAAGGTATGGCCTCTGCTTGATATTGTAGGCAGATGATTGGCTGCACTATAAAAAAACACATTGGAAGCCGGGCGCGGTGGCTCACGCCTGTAATCCCAGCACTTTGGGAGGCCAAGGCGGGTGGATCATGAGGTCAGGAAATTGAGACCATCCTGGCTAACACGGTGAAACCCTGTCTCTGCTAAAAATACAAAAAATTAGCCAGGCATGGTGGTGGGCGCCTGTAGTCCCAGCTACTCGGGAGGCTGAGGCAAGAGCATGGTGTGAGCCCAGATTGCGCCACTGCACTCCAGCCTGGGCAACAGAGCAAGACTCCATCTCAAAAACAAAAACAAAAACAAAACACATTGGAGGGACATGAGCTGGAGGGTGGCTGACGGTCAGGGTCCTTACAGTGATCTAGGTAAAAGATGGGAAGGGATTTTCATATAGTTTTATATCCTGACTTTTTTCACTTACATGATATTATGAACATTTAACAATGTCACTAAAAGTTCTCTGGAAACATTTTATTTATTTATTTATTTATTTATTTATTTATTTATTTATTTATTTATTTATTTTTGAGATGGGGTTTCACTCTTGTTGCCCAGGCTGGAGTGCAGTGGCGCTATCTTGGCTCACCACAATCTCCGCCTCCTGGGTTCAAGCGATTCTCCTGCCTCAGCCTCCTGAGTAGCTGGGATTACAAGCATGAGCCCCCACGCCCAGCTAATTTTGTATTTTTAGTAGAGACAGGGTTTCTCCATGTTGGTCAGGCTGATCTCGAACTCCCGATCTCAGGTGATCTGCCCACCTCAGCCTCCCAAAGTGTGAACCACTGCACCCAGCCGGAAACATCGTTTTAAGTGGCTAATTAACCCACCGACCTATGAATGTTTATTATCTACTTAATCAGTACTATAGCGTTAGGGATTCTGGCTATTTTCTGGTTTTTATTAGGAACCTTATTCTTTCATATCACTACGTATCTTCTGTGCTAGGTAAAACCATTTCCCTCTACCTTGATGATTAAAAAAAAATTATCTGGCAAATCTCATAGCTTTTCCAAAATTATTTTGTAAAGTCTAGTTACCAAGTTTTACTTTCACATTGATTTAAAACTTTTACTCAGGCTAGTCATGGTGGCTCACGCCAATAATCCCAGCACTTTGGAAGGCCAAGGCGAGTGGATACCTTCAACTCAGGAGTTTGAGACCAGCCTGGGTGAGCAACATGATGAAACTCTGTTTCTACAAGAAATACAAAAAATTAGCTGGGCATGGTGGCACACACTTGTTGTCTTAGCTACTCGGGAGACTGAGGTGGGAGGATAGCTTGAGCCAGGGAGGTGGAGGTTGCAGTGAGCCAAGATCACTCCATTGCACTCCAACCCGGGTGACAGAAAAATAACCTTTTTCTCACCCAGCTCAAGCTCGAACTACACTTAGAAGCTCATAGTGACAAAGACTGGTATGGTTGGGGCAATTCTCACCAAATGCACCGTTTGGATCCTCTGCATTTCTGGCCTCCCTGCAGTCAGGCAGATCCCAGTGACCCATTCTGCCTAATGACATGATTGTCACACCTATGGTGAAGCACACTGAAAAGCCAAGTGCGACCCTCTGGTCTGTCTCTTCCTATCAAAGCACATGAGGAGGCTGTGAATTTTAGATGGTGCAGAACAAGGCGGCAGAACTTCCAACAACTTTAGCCCTGGTGACCATGGAGAGCAGGGCCCCTCACAATCTACACAGGACA
Source organism: Rhinopithecus roxellana (assembly GCF_007565055.1). Lineage (NCBI taxonomy): Eukaryota > Metazoa > Chordata > Mammalia > Primates > Cercopithecidae > Rhinopithecus > Rhinopithecus roxellana. The sequence continues at coordinate 173,401,073 of NC_044551.1, forward strand.
CAAGGCATAAGCAAAACGTAAACTGAATGGTGACGAGCTGCTGAGATTTTAGGGTTGTTACTATAGCATTAGTATAACCTAGCCTATTCTAATGTAGTTTGTGTCTTCACTGTTTCTGCCACTTTGCTCTTCTCCTTCAGGGTCAGAGGAGTGAAAAGAGAGTTGGGGAGGAAAAATAACAAGCACATAGTGGATACTGTTCAGGCTCTACCCAGATCCCTTTTTATGGTTTCTGTTTGCCTTGCCCCAGTTCCTGAGGCTTTTGCTTCTAACCGTCCACACCTGAGGCTCTCTTCAAAGGCCTGCTCTTGGCTGCTGGAGCCAGAAGTGCCTGAGAATTTACATCCACCCACCCTGAGATGGGTGGGTCTCAGCCAGTGACTGACTGGTGTGGGAGTATGAAAGCCTAGCTCCCTTGCAACAAGTCAGGACAAACTCTGAGGCACAATTTATATTCTGAAATTCCCCTGTGGGATCAGGCTGAAGTTACCCACCATGGGACTTTGCTTGAGATTGCACTCTTGCTTTGCATTTTGCCTGCATTATCCTCCTTCTCCTATTCATTTTCCAATTTCTCCCGGGAGCATTTCCTTAACAGATTACTTGCACACAAGTTCTCATTTCATATTCTGCTTCCGAATAACCCTACTTAAGACATTTGGAACTGGTAATAGTCCTAGGAAATGGACTCTAAAGATGAGATTTGGAATTCAATCACTTGCTGGCCAGATGGCAATAAGGACCCTATTACTGATCATAAGGGAAGTGTCATTAGTGCCTGGTATGCTGTATCGTTGCCATTAGTGAAATATGTGCCTGTGGAAAATTAGAATTGAATACAGTTGGAAGGGGTCGCATTGGCTTGTGCAATTCAGAGGAAGCAATAAGTTAAGGGACTGCAGAATTCGTTTATTGTTGCCAGATGCTATTGATGCATGAGAGAAAATGACAGGCTCAGGTGAGACAGTTACCAGTTTAAGGCAAGATGTGAAGTCAGAAGGCCTCTTCAGCAGCATTGACTGGGCATAGTGGCTCACGTCTGTAATCCCAACACTTTGGGAGGCTAAGACAGGCAGATCACCTGAGGTCAGGATTTCGAGACCAGACTGGCCAACATGGTAAAGCCTCATCTCTACTAAAGATACAAAATTAGCTGGGTGTGGTGGCAGGCACTTGTAATCCCAGCTACTCGGGAGGTTGAGGTACAAGAATCGCTTGAACCTGGGACGCAGAGGTTGCAGTGACCTAAGATGGTGCCATAGCACTCCAGCCTGGGTGACAGAGTGTTGCAGGAAGTCAGGGACCACAAGCAGAGGGACCGGCTGGACCCAGGGCAGAAGAGCATGAATTGTGAAAATTTCATGGACATTTCTCAATTCCCCAAATTAATACTTTTATAATTTCTTATGCCTGTCTTTACTGCAATCTCTGAACATGAATTGTGAAAATTTCATGGACATTTCTCAATTCCCCAAATTAATACTTTTATAATTTCTTATGCCTGTCTTTACTGCAATCTCTGAACATAAATTGTGAAAATTTCATGGACATTTATCACTTCCCTAATAATAGTCTTATAATTTCTTATGCCTGTCTTTAATCTCTTAATCTTGTTATCTTCGTAAGCTGAGAATGTACGTCACCTCAGGACCACTACTGTACAAATTGATTGTAGAACATGTGTGTTTGAACAATATGAAATCTGATTGTAAAACATGTGTGTTTGAACAATATGAAATCAGTGCACCCTGAAGAAATACAGAATAACAGCAATTTTCAGGAAACAAGGGAAGATAACCATAAGGTGTGACTGCCTATAGGGTCGGGCAGAATACGGCCATATTTTTCTTCTTGCAGAAAGCCTATAAACGGATGTGCAAGAAGGGGAGATACTGCTGAATTCTTTTCCCAGCAAGGAATAACCCTGGGAAGGAATGCATTCCTCAGGGGAAGTCTGTAGATGGCCGCTCTGGGAGTGTCTGTCTTATGCAGTTGAGATAAGGACTGAAATATGTCCTGGTCTCCTGCAGTACCCTCAGGCTTACTAGGATTGGGAAATCCCAGTCTGGTAAATTCTAGTCAGACCATTTCTCTTTTCTCGAACCCTGTTTCCTGTTAGGATGTTTATCAAGACAATGAGTGCACAGTGAGACATAGACCCTCATCAGTAGTTCTACTTTTCTCTTTGCCTCGTGATCTTTATTGCCCTTTGAAGCATGTGATCCTTGTGACCTACTCCCTGTTCAAACACCCCCTCCCCTTTTAAAATCCCTAATAGAAACTTGCTGGTTTTGCAGCTTGGGGTTGTCATCATGGTCCTACCAATATGTGATGTCACCCCTGGAGACCCAGCTGTAAAATTTCTCTCTTTGTACTCTTTCTCTTTATTTCTCAGACCGGCCAAAACTTAGGGAAAATAGAAAGGACCTACATTGAAATATTGGGAGCTGGTTTCCCTGATAAGGGAGCAAGACTCCATCTAAAAAAAAAACCTGCCATATACTGTAGCTGGAAAGCAAACTGTGCTGAAGACCAGGCATAGGACTGTATTGTATTGTAAGAGTGGCAGAACTTCAGCAATGGCTAACTCTGTAGTCCCAGTACATTTTCTCCATGAAAATCAGGCCCCTGATAAGGGAGAAATGGAACCCTGAGATTTGGATGGGGACACCTGCGAAGACACACTTGAGAACATTTAACTCTTAGATTCCCTTGAACATTCTAGGCAAACATTCCCCCTTGTTAGAGGACAATAGCAGCCCCCTCCTTGCAGAAACTGTGCAAGGGCCTGAACTGAGGCAGATAACCTGCAAAACAATATCTGCCTTCCTCAAGATCTTCCCCCACACCCCTCCTGGACAGTAGGCAAACAACTAGGGTTAAGTCTCAGCATGACCCACCTGGGGAAGTGCTGGTTCTGCTAAGGGTAGAAAAGGATTATTCTCCAAAGGATCCATAGGACCAGACTAGTATGTATCAGCAAGAACAGGGAGTGCTTGCTTACAAATGTACCTTGAGGATGCTGAAACAGAAATTGGGCTGGTAGAATATTTATCTGGCTAAAGGAGTGTTTGCTGATATGGGGATACTCTTCCACAACTCAATATTTAACAGCCTGACAAGGGGCCTTGAAGTTAGAATTAACAGAGGAATAGTGTTTAGGTACTTGGAAAAAATAATGGCCTGTGTTAAATGAGGTAATATTCTGGAACTACCATGACAGAGTGCTAAGGAGATCAAAAGTTCCAAAACTAAAGCACCATCAAAGACTCATCATTAGAGTAGGGATTCTACAGGTCAGGCATAAATGTAGTCCTGACCCAGGTCTTTCTTACAATGGGTCCATAAGACTTCACAGATAACATCTGTTAATCATTTTCTTGATGATTTGGGTGTCCTCACCCAAATCTCATCTTGAATTGTAGTTGCCATAATCCCCACGTGTCATGGGAGGGACCTGGTGGGAGGTAATTGAATCATGGGGACAGTTACTCCCATATTGTTCTCGTGATAGTGAGTTCTTATGATAGCTGATGGTTTTATAAGGTGCTTTGCCCCCTTTGCTTGGCACTTCTCCTTGTGAAGAAGGACACGTGCCATGTGAAGTCCAGGCATAGGACTGTATTGTATTGTAAAAGTAGTAGAACTTCAGCAATGAGTAACTTTGTAGTCCCAGTAAGTTTTCTCCATGAAAATCAGGCCCCTGATAGGGGAGAAATGGAACCCTGAGACTTGGATAGGGATACCTGGGAAGATGCACTTGAGAACCAAGTGAAGCCATGTGAAGAAGGACCTGCCATGATTCTAAGTTTCCTGAGGCTTCCCTAGCCCTGTGGAACTGTGAGTCAATTAAATTACTTTCCTTTATAACTTACCCAGTCTCGGGCAATTCTTTGTAGGAGTGTGAGAACAGATAATAAGTAAATTGGTACAACAGAGACTGAGGTACTGCTATAAAGATACCCAAAAATGTGGAAGTGACTTTGGAACTGGGTAACAGGCAAAGGTTGGAACAGTTTAGAGGGCTCAGAAGAAGACAAGAAGATGGGGGAAAGTTTGGAACTTCCTAGAGACCTGTTGAATGGCTTTGACCAAAATGCTGATAATGATATGGACAATGGAGTCCAAGCTGAGGTGATCTCAGATGAAGATGACAAATGTGTTGGGAACTGGAATAAAGGTGATTCTTGCTATGTTTTAGTAAAAAGACTGGTGGCATATTACCCCCACCCTAGAGATCAGTGGAACTTGAACTTGAGAGAGATGATCTAGGGTATCTGGTGAAAGAAATTTCTAAGCAGCAAATGTTGAAGAGAAAGCAGAGCAAAAAAGCTTGGAAAATTTGCAGTCTGATGATGTAACAGAAAAAAAAATACCGGCCGGGCGCGGTGGCTCACACCTGTAATCCCAGCACTTTGGGAGGCCCAGGCAGGCGGATCACGAGGTCAGGAGATCGAGATCATCCTGGCAAACACGGTGAAACCCCATCTCTACTAAAATACAAAAAAATTAGCTGTGACAGCTTAACTAGATTTACATTTATAGAAGGTCAACTCCTTGGAAAAAAAATCCCTTAATATACTCTTGTTGGTTCTAATTCTTTGGCTGAATTGTGACTGATAGGCAGGGTTAATCTGCTACTGTGGCATAGCATATTCTTTTTTTGAGAGGGTCTTGCTCTGTTGCCCAGGCTAGAGTATGGTGGGTGTGATCTCAGCTCACTGTGGCCTCAACCTCCCAGTCTCAAGTGATTCTCCCACCTCAGCTTCTCCAGTAGCTGGGACTATAGGCGCACACTACTGGTCCTGGATAATTTTGTATTTTTTTTGTAGAGATAGAGTTTTCCCATGTTACCCAGGCTGGTCTTGTATTCTTGGGTTCAAGCAATCCTCTTGCCTCAGCCTCCCAAAGTGCGGGGATTACAGGCGTGAGGCACTGCGCCTGGCCAGCATATTCTTTTCTAATACAACTTGTCTCTACTCTTTCACTTGGAGGTATCTTATTTAACGTGATAAGCTCAAAAAGGGTTGGAAAAATACAAATATTAACTTTAATACATGTTTGCGAACAAATTAACTGATGAAATGTTTTTAGGCGCTTTAAATGTATCTTCCTTAAAGTCATGGAACTAAAGATTTAACTCACCTAAAATCAATTATTGGTAAAGCCAGTCCTTAATAACAAACAGCTAAATTAGACTCTGTAAGAAAAAGTTGAATAAATGTGCCAATAATGTATTTCATAATTATCCTTTTTTCTGGGTTCTATAGATAGAGGGATAAGGTACGGAGCCTTGTCATGTGGTTAAAATAGGGTGCTACCACCTTTAATACTTCTTTTCTTCTTTTTTTGAGACAGGGTTTCACTTTGTCACATGGGCTGGAGTGCAGTGGAGTGATCTCAGCTCAGTGCAACCTCTGCCTCCCAGGTTCAAGTGATTCTCCTACCTCAGCCTCCAGAGTAGCTAGGACTACAGGCGCCCGCCACCATGCCTGGTTAATTTTTGTATTTTTTTGGTAGAGATGGGGTTTCACCATATTGAGCAGGCTGGTCTTGAACTCCTGGCCTCAAGGGATCTGCCTTCCTCCACCTCCCAAAATGCAGGGATTCAGGCGTGAGCCACCGTGCCCAGACAAATTTCTTACCAATACCTCTTTCCTATGTTTCACAATATTCCCCCTCAAGAAAATTCATTCTCGGATATTAGTTGGAAATGAGTTAAGTCAAAATTTCACTACACTATCCCTCTTTATACTGTATCTAAATTCAGAAAACTCTTCAAAGGTTAAAATACACCATTTAAAAAATGTCACTCTTGGCCAGGCATGATGGCTCATGCCTGTAATCCCAGCACTTTGGGAGGCCGGGGCAGGCAGGTCACCTGAGGTCAGGCATTTGAGACCAGCCTGGCCAACATGCCAAAACCCCATCTCTACTAAAAATACAAAAAGGGCTGGGCGTGGTGGCGTGCGCCTGTAATCCCAGGTATTCGGGAGGCTGAGGCAGGAGAATTGCTTGAACCTGGGAGGCAGAGATTGCAATGAGCTGATATCATGCCACTGCACTCCAGCCTGGGAGACAGATTGAGACTCTGTCTCAAAAAAAAAAAAAAAAAAGTTACTCTTTACCTTCAATAGCATTCATAAAAAAGGGAGACACTGATATGGTTTGGATGTTTGTCCCCACCAAATCTCACGTTGAAATGTGATTCTCAATGCTGGAAGTGGGACCTGGTGGGAGGTGACTGAGTCATGGGGGCAGATCCCTCAAGAACGTTTAGCATCAACCCCTTGGTAATAAGTGAATTCTTGCTCACTAGTTCATGTGAGATATGGTTGTTCACTGCGACCTACCCGCCTTGCTCTCTTGCTCCCACGCTTGTGATGTGGCACACCTGTTCCCCCTTCTGCTGTGATAGTAAGTTTCCTGAGGCCCTTACCAGGAGCAGATGCCAGCACCATGCTTTTTGTATACCCTGCAAAATAGCCAATAAACCTATTTTCTTTTTTTTTTTTCTTTTTTGAGATGGAGTTTTGCTCTTGTTGCCCAGACTGGAATGCAATGGTGCAACCTTGGCTCACCGCAACCTCTGCCTCAGCCTTCTGAGTAGCTGAGATTACAGGCATGTACCACCACGCCCAGCTAATTTTATGTTTTTAGTGCAAACAGGGTTTCTCCATGTTGGTCAGGCTGGTCTTGAACTCCCAACCTCAGGTGATCCGCCCGCCTCAGCCTCCTATAGTGCTGGGATTACAGGCATGAGCCACTGTGCCCAGCCCAAACCACTTTTCTTTATAAAATATCAAGTCTCAGGTATTCCTTTATAGTAATGCAAACAGACGAATACAGACATAAAGCCCTATGCAAAGTTTTATGATGCCTTCATTAAAAGTGGTCTCCCTACATAGGCTCAAAATAAAGGGATGGAAGAAGATCTACCAAGCAAATGAAAAACAAAAATAGGCAGGGGTTGCAATCCTAGTCTCTGATAAAACAGACTTTAAACCAACAAAGATCAAAAGAGACAAAGAAGGCCACTACATAATGGTAAAGGGATCAATTCAACAAGAAGAGCTAACTATCCTAAATATATATGCACCCAATACAGAAGCACCCAGATTCATAAAGCAAGTCCTTAGAGACTTACAAAGAGACTTAGACTCCCATACAATAATAATGGGAGACTTTAACACCCCACTGTTAACATTAGACAGATCAACAAGATAGAAAGTTAACAAGGATATCCAGGAATTGAACTCAACTCTGCACCAAGCTGACCTAATAGACATCTACAGAACTCTCCACCCCAAATCAACAGAATATACATTCTTCTCAGCACCACATCGCACTTATTCCAAAATTGACCGCATAGTTGGAAGTAAAGCACTCCTCAGCAAATGTAAAAGAACAGAAATTATAACAAACTGTCTCTCAGACCACAGTGCAATCAAACTAGAACTCAGGACTAAGAAACTCAATCAAAACCGCTCAACTACATGGAAACTGAACAACCTGCTCCTGAATGACTACTGGGTACATAACGAAATGAAAGCAGAAATAAAGATGTTCTTTGAAACCAATGAGAACAAAGATACAACATACCAGAATCTCTGGGACACAGCTAAAGCAGTGTGTAGAGGGAAATTTATAGCACTAAATGCCCACAACAGAAAGCAGGAAAGATCTAAAATTGAAACCCTAACATCACAATTAAAAGAACTAGAGAAGCAAGAGCAAACACATTCAAAAGCTAGCAGAAGGCAAGAAATAACTAAGATCAGAGCAGAACTGAAGGAGACAGAGACACAAAAAACCCTTCAAAAAAATCAATGAATCCAGGAGCTGGTTTTTTGAAAAGATCAACAAAATTGATAGACCACTAGCAAGAGTAATAAAGAAGAAAAGACAGAAGAATCAAATAGATGCAATACAAAATGATAAATGGGATATCACCACCAACCCCACAGAAATACAAACTACCATCAGAGAATACTATAAACACCTGTATGCAAATAAACTAGAAAACCTAGAAGAAATGGATAATTTCCTGGACACTTACACTCTCCCAAGACTAAACCAGGAAGAAGTTGAATCCCTGAATAGTCCAATAGCAGGCTCTGAAATCGAGGCAATAATTAATAACCTACCAACTAAAAAAAGGCCAGGACCAGACGGATTCACAGTCGAATTCTACCAGAGGTACAAGGAGGAGCTGGTACCATTCCTTCTGAAACTATTCCAATCAATAGAAAAAGAGGGAATCCTCCCTAACTCATTTTATGAGGCCAACATCATCCTGATACCAAAGCCTGGCAGAGACACAACAAAAAGAGAGAATTTTAGACCAATATCCCTGATGAACATTGATGCAAAAATCCTCAATAAAATACTGGCAAACCGAATCCAGTAGCACATCAAAAAGCTTATCCACCATGATCAAGTGGGCTTCATCCCTGGGATGCAAGGCTGGTTCAACATACGCAAATCAATAAACGTAATCCAGCATATAAACAGAACCAAAGACAAAAACCACGTGATTATCTCAACAGATGCAGAAAAGGCCTTTGACAAAATTCAACAGCCCTTCATGCTAAAAACTCTCAATAAATTAGGTATTGATGGAACGTATCTCAAAATGAGCTATTTATTACAAACCCACAGCCAATATCATACTGAATGGGCAAAAACTGGAAGCATTCCCTTTGAAAACTGGCACAAGATAGGGATGCCCTCTCTCAGCACTCCTATTCAACATAGTGTTGGAAGTTCTGGCTAGGGCAATCAGGCAAGAGAAATAAATAAAGGGTATTCAATTAGGAAAAGAAGAAGTCAAATTGTCCCTGTTTGCAGATGACATGATTGTATATTTAGACAACTCCATTGTCTCAGCCCAAAATCCCCTTAAGCTGATAAGCAACTTCAGCAAAGTCTCAGGATACAAAAGCAATGTGCAAAAATCACAAGCATTCTTATACACCAATAACAGACAAACAGAGAGCCAAATCATGAATGAACTCCCATTCACAATTGCTTCAAAAAGGATAAAATACCTAGGAATCCAAATTACAAGAGATGTGAAGGACCTCTTCAAGAAGAACTACAAACCACTGCTCAGTGAAATAAAAGAGGACACAAACAAATGGAAGAACATACCATGCTCATGGATAGGAAGAATCAATATCGTGAAAATGGCCACAGTGCCCAAGGTAATTTATAGATTTAGTGCCATCCCCATTAAGCTACCAATGACTTTCTTCACAGAATTGGAAAAAACTGCTTTAAAGTTCATATGGAACCAAAAAAGAGCCCACATTGCCAAGACAATCCTAAGCCAAAAGAACAAAGCTGGAGCATCAAGCTACCTGACTTCAAACTATACTACAAGGCTACAGTAACCAAAACAGCATGGTACTGGTACCAAAACAGAGATATAGACCAATGGAACAGAACAGAGCCCTCAGAAATAGCACCACACATCTACAGCCATCTGATCTTTGACAAACCTGACAAAAACAAGAAATGGGGAAAGAATTCCCTATTTAGTAAATGGTGCTGGGAAAATTGGCTAGCCATAAGTAGAAAGTTGAAACTGGATCCTTTCTTTATAAGAAAATTAATTCAAGATGGATTAGAGACTTAAATGTTAGACCTAAAACCATAAAAACCCAAGAAGAAAACCTAGGTAATACCATTCATGACATAGGCATGGGTAAGGACTTCATGTGTAAAACACCAAATGCAACAGCAACAAAAGCCAAAATTGACAAATGGGATCTAATTAAACTAAAGAGCTTCTGTACAGCAAAAGAAACTACCATCAGAGTGAACAGGCAACCTACAGAATGGGAGAACATTTTTGCAATCTACTCATCTGACAAAGAGCTAATATCCAGAACCTACAAAGAACTCAAATTTACAAGAAAAAAGCAAACAACTCCATCAAAAAGTGGGCAAAGGATATGAACAGACTCTTCTCAAAAGAAGACATTTATATAGCCAACAGACACATGAAAAAATGCTCATCATCACTTGCCATTAGAGAAATGCAAATCAAAACCACAATGAGATACCATCTCACATCAGTTAGAATGGCAATCATTAAAAAGTCAGGAAACAACAGGTGCTGGAGAGGATGTGGAGAAATAGGAACACTTTTACACTGTTGGTGGGACTGTAAACTAGTTCAACCATCGTGGAAAACAGTGTGGCGATTCCTCAAGGATCTAGAACTAGAAATACCATTTGACCAAGCCATCCCATTACTGGGTATATACCCAAAGGATTATAAATCATGCTGCTATAAAGACACATGCACACGTATGTTTATTGTAGCACTATTCACAATAGCAAAGACTTGGAATCAACCCAAATGTCCATCAGTGACAGACGGGATTAAGAAAATGTGGCACATATACACCATGGAATACTATGCAGCCATAAAAAAGGATGAGTTTGTGTCCTTTGTAGGGATATGGATGCAGCTGGAAACCATCATTCTCAGCAAACTACCGCAAGAACAGAAAACCAAACACCCCATGTTCTCACTCATAGGTGAGAACTGAACAATGAGGTCACTTGGACACAGGAAGGGGAACATCACACACCGGGGCCTATTGTGGGGAGGGGGGAGGGGAGAGGAATAGCATTAGGAGATACATCTAATGTAAATGACTAGTTATTGGGTGCAGCACACCAACATGGCACATATATACATACATATGTAACAAATCTGCACATTGTGCACATGTACCCTAGAACTTAAACTATTAAAAAAAAAACAACAAAAAGTGGTCTCCCTGAGTCTAGTATTTTGAAGTAGCTCTTGTTTTGGGGTCTTAATTGTTGTGTAACAGATTATCTCAACACTTAGTAGTTTAAAATAAGAATATCTGGCCGGGCGAGGTGGCTCACATCTGTAATCCCAGCACTTTGGGAGGCTGAGGCAGGTGGATCACCTGAGGTCAGGAGTTCGACACCAGCCATGGCCAACATGGTGAAACCCCCATCTCTACTAAAAATACAAAAAATCAGCTGGGTGTGGTCGTGGGGGCCTGTAATCCCAGCTACTGGGGAGGCTAAGGCAGGAGAATCGCTTGAACCCAGGAAGCGGATGTTGCAGTTAGCCGGGATCACGCCACTGCACTCCAGCCTGGGCAATAAGAGCAAAACTCCCTCTCAAAAAAAAAAAAAAAAAAAAAATATTCTCTCATATAGTCTCTGTGGGTAAGGGATCCAGAAATGGCTTAGATGGGTGGTTCTGACTCAGAGTCTCTCATGAGGTCAAGACTATTGAATGGGGCCGGGGAAGCCACTTCCAAGGCGGCTCACTTACAGGCCTGGCAAGTTAGTGCTAGTTGTTGGCAGATGGCCTTAGTTCCTTACCACATGGACCCATCCACAGGACTGCTTGATTGTCCCTATGACCCGGCAGCTCACTTCCCCCAGAGTAAACGACCTGAGAGAAAGAGAGCAAAGAGGAAGCCACATGACTCTTATAATCTGCTCCTGGAACTCACACTCCATCACTTCCGCCATGCACTCCATTGGGAAAATTTAATATAAAGAATTATTATGGAGGATTAAGTACAAAGAGGCAAAGACAACTGTAAAGAAACAGGGCAGGGCACAGTGGCTCATGCCTGTAATCCTAGCACTTTGGGAGGCTGAGGCAGGAGGATCACTTGAGGTCGGGAGTTCAGGACCAGCCTGGCAACCTGGCAAGACTCTGTGTCTACAAAAACAAAAAAAAAAAAAATTAGGCGTGTGGGGTGGCATGCCCCTGTGGTCCCAGCTACTCAGGAGGCTGTGGTGAGAGGACTGCTTGAGCCCAGGAGTTCATGGCTGCAGTGAGCTATCATGGTGCCACTGCACTCCCACCTGGGTGACATTGCAAGACCCTGTCTCAAAAAAAAAAAAAAAAAAAAAAAACAGAATTAGCAGTTACAGGGAATAGCCAATAACTTTAGGGCTAAGCAAGTGCCCAAGGAAGCAACAAACTTGGAAGTCTCTTCATTCACCGCCCCCCACCCCTAGGCTGAGATTCAGACCTCACAGGAGAGAGGCTGGTTGTGGACCACCGCACAAAGTTTGCTTAAGAGTTACAGGAGGTCAGGCAGGGCGTGGTGGCCTACACCTGTAATCCCAGCACTTTGGGGGACTGAGGCGGGTGGATCACGAGGTCAACAGTTCAAGACCAGCCTGGCCAACATGGTGTAAACCCCGTCTCTACTCAAAATACAAAAATTAGCTGGGCGTGGTGGTATGCACCTGTAATCCCAGCTACTTGGGAGGCTGAGGCAGGAGACCGGCTTGAACCCAGGAGGCAGAGGTTGTGGTGAGCTGAGATCGCACTATTGCACTCCAGCCTGGGTGACAGAGCAAGACTCCATCTCGAAAAAAAAAAAAAAAAGTTACAGTAGGTCGCAACCCAGCAAGGTGGCTCACGCCTGTAATCCCAGCACTTTGGGAGGCCAAGGCGGGTAGATCACCTGAGGTCAGGAGTTCAAGACCAGCCTGACCAACATGGTGAAACCCTGTCTCTACTAAAAATACAAAAAATTACCCAGGTGTGGTTGAGGACGCCTGTAATCCCAGCTACTCGGGAGGCTGAGGCAGGTAAATCGCTTGAACCCAGGAAGCGGAGGTTGCAGTGAGCCGAGATTGCGCCACTGCACTCCAGCCTGGGCGACAAGGGCAAAACTCCGTCTCAACAAACAAACAACCCCCCAAATTAGCTGGGTGTGGTGGCACGCACCTGTAATCCCAGCTACTTGCAGGAGGCTGAGGCAGGAGAATCTCTTGAACCTGGGAGGCGGAGATTGCAGTGAGCCGAGATTGTGCCACTGCACTCCAGCCTGAGCAACAGAGTAAGACTCTGTCTCAGAAAAACAAAAAAAAGCCCGGGCGCAGTGGCTCACGCCTGTATTCCCAGCACTTTGGGAGTCCAAGGCAGGTGGATCACGAGGTCAGGAGTTCAAAACCAGCCTGGCCAACATGGTGAAACCCTGTCTCTACTAAAGATACAAAAAATTAGCCGGGCCTGGTGGCGTGTGCCTGTAATCCCAGCTACTCAGGAGGCTGAGGCAGGAGAATTGCTTGAACCCAGGAGGCAGAGGTTGCAGTGAGCCAAGGTCACGACGACTGTACTTCAGTCTGGGTGACAGGGCGAGACTCCATATATTTAAAAAAAAAAAAAAAAAAGTTACAGGTCGAGGCTGGCAAGCAGGAAATTGCCTACTGAGGTGCCACTAAACTCACTGGGAAGCCACCACCCTCTGAATGTCCCAGCCCCCTTTGTGTGTGGGGAGGAAGGGATGGTTCTATAAGCCATTTGCTGTCATATGCCACAGAGCAAGAAGGAAAAGAAAGTACACCGGAACCAGGATGAGAAGCCCTTCATTCTGCTGTGTTCCTCTAGTGCTCTCTACTGACAGAGTTAAACACAGTGCCAGCTGCCAGAGAAACATTTACAGGATCCTGCTCCAGTATCTCCAAGCATGGAAAAGAAGGGTAGATTTGGAGCTATGAGGTTATAAATTGATGACAGGCACATACATGTTCTGCTGCAGAAGAATGTATTTGATTACAGAGTGCTGTCCTGAGACGCCAGCAGGAGTGTTACATTGTATACAGTTTATGTTATGCACCATTGTGCCTTTCTTTTTTTTTTTTTTTTTTTTTTTGAGACAGAGTCTCACTCTGTCGCCCAGGCTGGAGCGCAGTGGCGATATCTCAGCTCACTGCAAGCTCCGCCTCCCCGGTTCACGCCATTCTCCTGCCTCAGCCTCCCAAGTAGCTGGGACTACAGACGCCCACCACCTCGCCCAGCTAGTTTTGTGTATTTTTTAGTAGAGACAGGGTTTGCCCGTGTTTGCCAGGATGGTCTCGATCTGCTGACCTCGTGATCCGCCCGTCTCGGCCTCCCAAAGTGCTGGGATTACAGGCTTGAGCCACCGCGCCCGGCCCATTCTACAATCTAAGCAACTCTGGGTTCTGAACTGGACCTCAGGGGAATCACTTTGTTATGATCACGTCTTGCAAATCTCAGCCAAGAGCTATCTGAAACACTGTGGGAAATATGCCTCAAGGTGTTCTGCCTTTGTCTACGACCAAATCTAATCAACAGCTGCCATCAAGCCTGAAGCAATAAGAGCACCTGAGTTCTTGTTTGAGAAGAGGTGAGAGCAAGGTGATAAAGCCTTCGCTGGGCTAGGCTCTTATACAGCTTGGATAAGACTTCTTTTTACCACATATACAGTGGGTTTTTTTTTTTTTTTAATTGTTGTTGTTTTGAGACAGGGTCTTGTTTTGTCACGGAAGCTGGTCTGGTACCTAAGCTGGTCATTCTGTCACCCAGGCTGGAATACAGTGGTGCAATCATGGCTCACTGCACCCTTAACCTCTCAGACTCAAGTGATCCTCCCACCTCAGCCTCCCAAGTAGTTGGAGCCACAAGTGTGAGCCACTATACTTGGCTAATTCCTATGTATGAGTTTTTAACCCCACTGAGCTCCTGGAATTTGACCTAATAATATTAGTACTTTTTTCCTTTTAAGGCAGGATACAATTTTCTTTTCTTTTTTTTTTTGGTAGATCATGGTGCAGCCACAGAGATGGCAGCCCCTCTCCATGCTCCCAGGGATATGATTTTAATAAAAGGACAGAAACCTTGATTTATCTCCACGACAGTTCCAATGTCAGGGGATGCAAACTCAAATACCTATACAGGTTAGGGATGCAACTTAAATGAGTGAAGCATGCACATATAAGACAAAAAGGAGTGATGGCAACTGTGAAAAACCATAGAATATACGGTTAAATAAAGGTAGTTGCTATTTTAACCCCTGCATATTGTTGCCATGTAGATCTAATTGTCAGATATTCTAATTTTTCAAGAAAAGCTGGAAATTCAGATTTTTAAAACCTGAAACTATCAGTTTTTTAAAACAGTAAAAAAGATGGTGTAGGATAAACATATGTATGTGAGGGGTCACATCCAGGTGTGACTCCTACCCCATGCCTGTTTTTATACCCCTGTACAATCCCTTCCTACACTAACTATGGGTTTGGCCATACTACTAGTTTTGGTCAGTGGGACATTACCAAGTGTGGTGCAACCAGAGGTTTGATAAGCATTTGTTCACGGGGCTTGTTCTTTCTCAAGTCACTATGCAGACGTTTGATTGATAAAAAGCCACATGGTGGAGAGGCCCTAGAGGATGAAGTCATTTTGAATGAGATCCCAGCTGACTGCAGCCCAATTTGTAACCTCAGCTAATACCATGTGGGCCCGGGCTGAGCCCGGGTTAGCCCACACAATTGTAAAATCATAATAAACCATTGTTATTCTAAGCTACTAAGTCTTGAGCGGTTTGTTGTGTTGCAGTAGGTAACTGAAACAGAGGTCATATCTAACTCCTTTGTTCTACTAATGAATGTCCTAAGGGCCATAGTGGAAGGGACCTGGTGAAATTCAGATAGCATGACAGTGGCAAGAACTTTCCAATTCTGTGCTCTTCCTATTGCTTTTTTTTTTTTTTTTTGAGGCGGAGTCTCGCTCTGTCACCCGGACTGGAGTGCAGTGGCCGGATCTCAGCTCACTGCAAGCTCCGCCTCCCGGGTTTAGGCCATTCTCCTGCCTCAGCCTCCCGAGTAGCTGGGACTACAGGCGCCCGCCACCTCGCCCGGCTAGTTTTTGTATTTTTAGTAGAGACGGGTTTCACCGTGTTAGCCAGGATGGTCTCGATCTCCTGACCTTGTGATCCGCCCGTCTCGGCCTCCCAAAGTGCTGGGATTACAGGCTTGAGCCACCGCCTATTGCTTTTCTTTCAATTCCCTTGGTGAAAAGCACCAGGTAAGGACTATGAAACTTCAAAGTCTACCTGCAGGGAACTTATACTGTGTCCTGAATGCATGCAAATTACTGTAGCTTGGTCCTTGGTAATGGGAAGATTTCTAGGTCATCCAGCCCCTTTCACTTTATAGGTAGGTGCAGAGAATGCAAAAACAATTTGAGAAAGTGAAAAGCAGCCTCTGATATCTGGAAGCTGGCCTGGTACAATCAGACACGCCATGATGTTACTAGACCATAGCCTGGCCCTTATAGCTTGGCTTTGTGTTTTCCTGTAGAACAAAAACAATTCCAAAGAACATCAACATCAGACGAGGTCACTCTGTGACCATGATAGATCTAGACAAATACAAGACCACTCTATAATCAGGTCTAAACACAGATAAAAAGATAAAACCTGATGATTGTCCAAACCACAAAAAATGACTCAACATCCCCACTTGGCTAATATGAGGAAGTTGCTGCTGCATTTTTTTTCCCCCCATTTTTGAGACAAGGTCTGGCTCTATCACTCAGGGTACAGTGGAGTGGTGCGATCTCCATTCACTGAAACCTCCACTTCTTGGGCTCAAGCGATACTCCCACCTCAGCCTCCCAAGTAACTGAGATAGCAGGCGGGCACCACTAGGCCCGGTTCATTTTTGTATTTTTTGTAGAGACGAGTTTCACCATGTTGCCCAGGCTGGTCTGGAACTCCTGGGCTCAAGCAATTCGTCTGCCTCGGTCTACCAAAGTGCTGGGACTACAGGCGTGAGCCACCGCGCCCGGTCAGGCTGCTGTTTCTTTACCTGTACAAGCTTTTACCTCAATCTAGAATTCCCTTCCTCTAGACAAGATGAACTGAGAGGCTCAATCATGGAACGACCCTCTCTTCTTGACAGTATCTAATCCCGTGAAGCTCTCACTTCCTTAAACCTCTCCCAAATCACCAACAACTCTTACTGAGAGCCCCATCTTTCCTCAATGTGTGTTCTCAGTCACTGCAACTAGTAATAAACCCAGTTTGTTCAACGATCCTTGTGTTCCTGGTGGGATTTGGTTAGAGGGCACTGACAGACCTAAGTTACACAGAGTTGGAGGCTGAGTTCACTAGAAGCAGTCTCCGCTTGTGTGTTCCTTCTTAGCCACTCTTTCGGTTAATGTCTGTCGTCCCTCTACCAGAATTAAGCTCCATGAGAACAGGGGCATTGTCTGTCATGTTCAGAGCTGTTTCTCAGTGCCTAGAACGGTACGCAGCAGAAGCTGGATGCTTAAAAAATAATCATTTTCTGAAAGAATGAATAAGGGGCTCGATATACGCAGGTTCCCTTTAATCTCTTAGCTCCTCGTAGATCGTGTGACATACAGACAGCACCACAGCACATTTCCCCAAACCCCCATTTTCCCGAAGAAATCTCGAAACCCTCACTCCTGGGATGCCCATCCTCTCAGAGCCTCTTCCCCGGGCAGAGTTTCTCTCACTCGCTGGTCCTTTCACACCTGAGCCCCAGGCCTATACACCTTCCTAACGCCCCTAGAACCCACCTGTCTCCACCATCTGCCCCTACCACCAGACACTGGCGGACGGGCAGCGCAGCTACCTAGGCGTCGAGTGGGCACTGCGGCATGGACCGCGCATGTGCGGAAATGGGTCGCACAAGCAGGATCTCCGACAAGTGAGGAGTTGCCTCGGAGTTTCCGTCCCGGTCTGGGCAGCCTTGGGCTGCCAGGAAGTCAGGAGAAGCTAGCCGGAAAGAGAACCCGGGCGCACGGCTTTCTGGGACACGTAGTCGTGGCGCTCTCGAGGCCCTACCATGAGCAAGCTCTTAACTCTTCAGGTGTGCAAGTCCTACGCCCAGAGTCCAGTGCTACTGTCAGCTCGGAGTTCAGCTTCGGGCTGCCAAGAGCCAGCAGCCCAGTGTCAGAGGCTCGGTCCCACAACGCTCTGCGGGCCGCGGCGCCTGCTGGGAGGTGTAGTCCCCGCTCTGCGTACTGCGTTCGCCGAGGGGGAGGGCGGAGCTGCCGGCGGCCCGGGCGGGCTGGCAGCTAGAGTGGGTGCGATAGCCGCCTCCGCCTCTGCCGCCTCCGCCGTCGCCTCCTCCGCCCGGGCCGTTCGCTGCTGCGCGGGGAGAGCGAGGCGGGGCCGCCGGGGCCGCCATGGAGCCCGACTCGGTGATTGAGGACAAGACCATCGAGCTCATGGTGAGTGCGGCCCGCTGGACCGTCTGTGCTTCCGTCCGTCCGGCCCCGGGCGGGCCTGCCCACCTCAGCGTCCGGTGCGAGGCCGGCTCTGGCCCTTCCCAGAAGCCTCGGCCCAGACCCGGGCCCCCGGTCTTCTCTGGCCTTGGACCCGGCGCGGGCTCTTCTGATCCCTCGACATCTCCGGCCGGTCCTGGCCCGGCCCCCTCTATGCCCCTCGTTTCTCCCCCACCCCCTGTCCCGTCTCCGGTCCCAGCTTTCGGACGACCCTCTCTCGTTTATGCTGTAGACTTAGGTCGCACTCGCTCTAGCACCCCATTCTCCTTCTTTTAGAAAGGGATTTTTTTTTCTTTCCTCTGTTTCGGCCCAGGCCCGCACCGCGCTTGCAAGCCCCACTCAGGCCGAGTGAGGTGGTGGGAAGGAGTACGGAGGAGATGGGTCAGGGCCGCCTGGGCCTCCGCGTCCTAGGAGGGGTCTCAGCACCCACTCCCCAGCCTAGGTCTGTGTGGATGCCAGGATAGGCCCTACAGAGCTGGGGGGCAGGGAGCTTTCGGGTTTGAAGCTGTGGCGGATAAGGAGGCCTCTTTCCCGGGCCCTTGTGGTGTCCGACTTCTCGGACAAAGGGTTTCCTACCCGGCGGAGAGGGATGTTTGTATAGCAAGGCCCCAGGTACTCTGGATTCCATTCCCCAGGAAAGAGAAGCCGTAACTTCACGTTTTCCAGAGCTGCTTTGGGAAATTGGGGATGAGTGGGGAGGGAGCCACCCTTATCACTGCCGCGAGTTCTTTCTTCTCAGAAAGAAAAGAATTCTTGGCCCCCGGGGGAAGCCACCACTCTTCTGTTAGAAACCACTGGCAGTCAGGCCAGACTCCCCGGTCCGTGGACACCCTCCACCCTCCTCCGAAGCTTTAGGATTTGAAGCCAGAAGGGGTTTTTAGGAACAGGACCGTGAGAGAGTGGCTAGAAGTGAAGAATTTGCTAATTGGTGGATGATTTGGTGGAAGAAATAAAATATGGCAGATATTATCTGCCAATGTGAGCATTAGGGAAATCAAACTGGGCTCTGGAGAGTTGGGAAGAGGAAGTCTGCATCAGCAAATGGACATGTCCAGGATTTCTTCCTGTGGAAGCCTTGACAGTTTCTTTGTATCTCTCCTAACACGGTAACAACTTCTTCCCCAGGGTTGAGAGGAGAGAGGTGGAAGAATCTACTTAACCCAGCAAAATGTTTTCCCAGCCAGATTTTCTTCAGTGTGAAAATGTTTATTGAGTCAGTGATTCCACTGGGTAGGGTTGGTGACATCAGAGCCACTTCCCCCATTTAACGCTATAAATAATAAATGGTGACACTGAAAGTCTGTTGGATAGCTGCATGGTTTCTGTGGATGATGGTGTCTTGGGAGTTGAGATGCTTGCTTTAAAAATGGAAGTACGGTAGCATAAATATGGAGGCAATTTAATGTTTGCTGTCCTTTGCGTAATTCACAGAGCTTGACTTCTCTAGCATTCTTGAAAACTAGGAGGAAAAAAGAGAAACTGATAGTTTTTGATTTTTGCGTGCGTGTGTGTGTGCACGTGGGGTTGTTTTCAAAGGGATAATGTCACATGCTGAGTGATTTTTCCTTTTCAGCATAATTTATCATACTTGTAGTCAAGTGTTTGGTATTCTGTAACTTTTGTAGTGGGTTATTTTGGTAAATATCTTAAATCGACTAAGTATATTACATATTCTTAAAAATGTACACACAATGCAGGTACTTACAACAGAAGTACTTCATATCGAAAAATTGTAACTTGGTGACTCTTTGAAATTGGCTGTTCCCAGCTCCTTCCATTTCTATTCCTTTTAAAAATAACGAAAATGTATTTGTTTTCAAAAGAATTATAAGAAATACATTGTAACCCAAGTCAGTGTATGGTAAAAAACAAACAAACAAACAAACAAAAACCCAAGAAAACAAAAAAACCTTTGGCCTAAATTCACTGGCTTCCTATGCTTATAACTTAAAAAGTTTTGATTTTACATGATAGCACCTAGATTTGATATGAAAAGAGATTTCAGCCTGTTAAGGACATTGTAAACTGGGATTTAAACTGGAATTCTTAGAAAATTTAACAAAGAGTTCAGTTATATTACGATTAATTTTAAAATGGCCTTTTATTTAAGGATTTTGATATTTCCTGAAAGGGATACCAGTTAAGACTCTTAGACAACCCTTATCGTAAATTAAATATATGTATTTATTTTAGTAAAATAGCACAGGTGCTTAACAACTGATCGAGTAAATCCAGAATCAAATGTAGGAATGATAATGCCTTAGAATCTAATTGCATGTGGCTTTCTGTTTTCACTGCGTTTAAATTACAGTTTCCAGAACTGGGTTAAAAATATTTTTTACGTTGGTTTCAAGATAATCCGATTGATGGAAGAAAAGGGGTTAAACTGATGGTGTTTTGAAAGCCTAAAGCATGAAATATTTTTAGATTTTTATGAGTCAGCTTCAGTACTCAAATATTTGTGATTGTGCTGCTTGTACCAGTTTGGCACTTAATGCTTAACAAGATAACTTTCATTTGCTATTCCAAAGTGTGCTGTATTAAAAAGAGGAAACAGACTTCTTGGTTATGTCCCTTTTCTAATCTTCATCCCTCTACTTTCCTTAATATTGATTATTCTGTTTTTCCTTGCATTTTTGATAAGTATATTAGGAAATAAAGCTGGTAATAGCAGAATAATTAAATTTCTAAAATATAACCCCCCACTTTGACTCCTATCCCTGCCTGAGGCCTGGGTCCACAAAGGTTGCTTCTCCTACTGACCCGCTCTATAGGATTCAGATTTTAGTATTATTTAAATCTATAAACTCTTAATTTAGACCCAGAATTTACAGTTATTAATGGTAAATAATTTAACCACCAGATGACTGTTAGGGCCTTATATACTGGCCCGGTGCTATACCTGTTAGTGGGCCTGTTTTTCCAAACTTCTGAGTTTGGTAAAATACGCCTTATGAATGAGGTAGAAAACTAGTCATTCATTTTGGAAATATGTAGAGTTTATCAGGCTATGTTCAATGGACTTCATTGGGAAGAATGAGAACTGTACGATATGTATCACATGGTATTTAACAGCCCTTGAGATAGGAATATGACTTGATTTTCTGTCACCTATCACTAGAAAGCACTCACAAGAGCTTCTGATTGGAAGAGAAAGATGATTAGATTACCCTGTAAGGAAACAGCAGAAATTGGTGCTATCACTTTAGGAAAGACAGTCCTGCCTCCTCTACAGGTGGGAGTGAATCCCCTCTTCCCTGTACACAATTAATGGACGGTTTATAATTAATTGGTAAATGACTTCCCTTTTTGCTAAGTGACCTTAAGTGAGTCATTTCCTTTCTATCTTATCTCTTAAGTGGTTGTATTACTTGTTGAATGAAGTAATATAGGTTAAAATACACTGATCCTTATTAAGAAGGTGTGGGCAGGTGCGGTGGCTCATGCCTGCAATCCCAGCACTTTAGGAGGTGGGAGGATTGCTTGAGCCCAGGAGTTTGAGACCAGCCTAGGCAACATAGCAAGACCCTGTCTCTACAAAAAATAAAAAAAATTAGCCAGGCATAGTGGTGCACTCCTATAGTGCCTACTACTCAGGAGCCTGAGGTGGGGAGGGTCTCTTGAGCCAAGGAGTTTGAGGTTGCAGTGAGCTGTGATTGTGCCACTGTACTCCAGCCTGGGTAACAGAGCAAGATGCTCTCCAAAAAAAAAAAAAAAAAAAAAAAAAAAAAAAAAAAAATAATAATAATAATAATAATAATAATAAATAAATAAATAAATGAGGTTGCTGGAAATGTCTTGTTTTCTTTTTTTTTTTTTTGAGACGGAGTCTTGCTCTGTCGCCCAGGCTGGAGTGCAGTGGCCGGATCTCAGCTCACTGCAAGCTCCGCCTCCCGGGTTTAGGCCATTCTCCTGCCTCAGCCTCCCGAGTAGCTGGGACTACTGGCGCCCGCCACCTCGCCCGGCTAGTTTTTTGTATTTTTAGTAGAGACGGGGTTTCACCGTGTTAGCCAGGATGGTCTCGATCTCCTGACCTCGTGATCCGCCCGTCTCGGCCTCCCAAAGTGCTGGGATTACAGGCTTGAGCCACCGCGCCCGGCCTTGTTTTCTTTTTGGATCATTTTTTTTCTTCCTGTCATTGACTTTCTAAGGGGGTGAGTGGGGTTGTTTAGTGACTTCATCAAGAAACTGGATATTACTTTGTCACCATCCCTCTCCTCATGTAGCACACCACTAGAGGTGCTGACTTACTGAATGCACGCTCAGTGGACCCAGGTTTCAATAGGGTCCAAATGAATAAACCACACACACACACAAATTTATATAAAATATATGGACCTCACTGACCTGCCTAAAGAGGCTGTGGCCCAAATATATCAATTTTTGCCCCTGATTTTGCAGTAGGTTAGATATCCTTTCAGATTTGACATGGATAAACATGTTCCTGCACACACATCTTGGCATTCTGGGCTCTTGACTGCTATAGTCTGTCTCCTGCAAACAGAGAGCTAGCCCAGGAGAATCACTTGGCCATTACATAGATTCACAAAACAGCACATATATGCCTTTTACTAGTGTTGTTTGAGCCTATGAATTCTAGAAACAAAATTATCTGCCTTGTAAGATCTGTGGGATCCTGGATTCCACCTTGTGATATTTGTTCTTCATAGAAAAGAAAGCATTTCAAGTCCTAGTGATTCCAATTCCAATCTTCCTTTCTATTCTGTTCTCCCTTATGGCTTTTCTGCCTACTTTCCTTGCTTGCTGTATATTCTAGCCAACGCATGGAGGACCATGGTCTTCCAAATTCTGCTCACACGTTTCCTTTGTCAGCATCGATAGAAATGGACCTAAGCCCGTTTATTGAAGGCTACTGATGTTTATCAAAAGGATCTAATAGGTGGTTCTCTGGCCAAATTGGCTCAGGTTACATCTCAGCAATCTTTTCTTTCATTTATGCTGATGAAGTCCTGTCCACCCCCAATAAAACACAATAGGTGCCACCTGTTTTGATGTCAGTTTATATTATGGTAGCAGATACCATCTTGTTTTTGTGTCTATATAGCACTGCCTATATGACACTCATTGTTAAATGAAATGAATGAATTCTGGCACTTTGTATTTATCCTGTAGCACTTAACGTATTTCAGTCTTGTATTATAGTTACCTGTTCCTGTTCTCTGTTGAATGATGAACTCCTCATGGGAAGGTCTGGGGCCGTATTTATCTTCCTGTGACACACCATTCCTTCATACCACACGGCATCTTCTTTGTGGTAGGCTTTCAGGAAATGTTGGGTTGAATTTTCCTGGTGATCATTTTCAGACATTAATGCCTTTTGCCTGTGTCTTAACTATCCTCTTTTCTAAGCATTTTCACCCACATTACTAATCCACACAATAATCAGTTCCTAAGTTTTATGGGACTTATGTCATCCTCTATATTATAAAAACTTGTGGTTGCGCCTAAACTCTTCTTCTAGAGGCTGTGTTTGATTGCCCTGTTACCCCTTCACAGGGCTCAGCACATGGGTGCTCAATGTGGATTTAAATTAATGTTAGGTTTTCTTTTTTTCGTGCAGTGAAACCTTTTAAGATTTCCTTTTGAATATCTTAAGACAAAGGTAGAGGTGAATAGAGAAGTAAGATGGGGAGGGGGAAGAGGTGGGTGGTGTGTGGTTCATAGGACGTCCATAGACACAGTAACCTTTGTTTACAGACTTTCCACACATACAGATTGATTTACATAGAACTCAGAGAGTGGTTGTTAGCAAAGAATTGAGGAAACTGAATACTATTTGCATCAGTAGGTGCAGGTTTGCCAAATAGTTGATCAGCTCCAAGGGCTCCATGACCTTAAAAGAGCATGATTTAGCAGAAAGGGCATGGGCTTTGAAGTGCAACACCTGAGTTTGTATCCTAGCTCTGTTACTTGCTAGCTGTGTGACCTAAAGAAAGATAACCTTTCTGCAGTATGATTTTATTATATGTAAAAATAAGAAAACTTAGGTATTGGTCTGAGTTGTTGGGAGGATTATATGAGAGAGGTGTGTGAAAGGACTTTGCAGAGGCTTGCTTTTCTTCAAATGCTGACCATACTAACTTCCCCCACAAGTACAGGGACCTTAAAGCAAAGTCAAGACAGATGGTGTGGAAAAGGTTTTTATTTTTTTCTCCTGAGTTGCGCATGTATTTATTTGTGAGGCTTTACAGAAGACTAATATTTAGTTGCTTTTAGCCATACATTTAATGAGCCATCTTTGGGAGAAACAATGAAATCATACAGAGTCAATACTGTCTTGGAAAATCTGGGAGATACTATTACAATGACTACCAATTTGGCGTAATTAGGTCTATGCTGTAACTACAGAGAGAACCCCCCCAGTCCTATTTTTATACCTGGTATCCTGACAGAAAGAGACTGATGATTAGTTTATGTTGACATTGAGCATTGGGATTTATGTTTAATCGGTTTAGTTTAGAATGACGAATTGTGATTTTTGAATTCTTATTCTTTTCATCATCAAAGCTGATGGTTTTGACCTTAACAGAATAAGCAGTGAGAATTCATACAAGATTTCCTTATGAGTTGTATTGTTCATTGAATTAGTTGACAATGGGGGAAGAAACTTGTTGGTTAAGAATGTGCTCGTTACCCTTGGTTAGTTTCTGCTGATCACAATTGCTTAAGAGGAAGTTTGTCTTTGTAGGCAAATGAGAGACAGACCAGGAAGACCTGACAATCCAGTAGGGTGTCTCTAACCTGGTTCTTACTGTTTTAATGAAACTAAAAGATGGAAGAGTTCTGTGATGTCAGCGGGAAGCATTTTTAGGAAATTCCCTCTCAGGTTGAGTCAACAATGAAGATCTTCACAAAATGGAAAGCTGTGAAGTAGAAACACTGGGACATTAACATGAAAAATGAAAAAAAAAAAAAAAAAAAAAAAAAGCTTTGGCTCTTTGGCTCGTGATAGAGAGGTATGTAAATATAAGTATATTGAATGTAGGAAACTATTGTATAATAAAAAGCCTCTGATCCACAGAAGAAAAAGAAAGACTGAGGTTCTACTATTGTGGAAAAGGAACTTGAGTAATTTTTAATGTTTATTTTTTTAGGAGTTAACTTGAGAACATTGAACCGGTTTTGGTAACTAACAGTGAAATATATTTTGGCTCTCTGAAATGACTACATGATAGATTCAAAGAGAAAGGGGGCAGAGGGACAGGAAGAACTCAGTCCTGACACTCCTCACTTGGCATCTGTTAATCTTTGTATTACTAGCATAAGGCCTGCCAGCAATTAGGCATTGAAGAAATATATATATATATTCTTTATATATATAAAGAATATATATATAATATATATATAAAGAATATATATATATATATTTTTTTTTTAAGAGAAGGGAGAAAGATTAACTCACTAGTACAGGAGAAAAGCCTGAGGATTCAAGAGGTCCAGAAATGAGTCTGTTAGTCAAATTGCTGTGGTTGTGTTTTGCTATAATTTGTTTTGCATTTTGGATAGTTGTACCTTGAAAAGCATAGTATACTGTTTTAGCAGTGAGCTACTGGCTATAGTTCACTAGCTACTTTTGTCAAAATTGGGTTTCCAGTTTATTCTTAGGCTTAAGAGTAATACCACTTAATGGGAAAAACTTGAGACCTCGTTATTTGCTTGGGATTTTACTTTTGTGATCTCCTTAAAGTTGTGAGTCTTAAGGTATTTTCATCTGATTGTTATGGTGAGGTTAATCATAGACCGGCATTTCAGTCACTTTAATTGCTTTACCTACAATATGAACAATCAGAACATCTTTAAGAGTCATTGCCTGTGGACTGTCAACACATCTTAGAATTTAAAAATTACTTGGGTTCAGCTGGATTTGAGATTCTTTGTCACAGTTACAATCTTTGCTGCTAAACACAAAGACTACTTGAGTACCATTATAGTGTGTCTTGCCACAATCTTTTTTTTTTTTTTTTTTTTTTTTTGAGATGGAATCTTGCTCAGTAGCCCAGGCTGGAGTACAGTGGCACGATCTCGGCTCACTGCAACCTCTGTCTCCCCGGTTCAAGTGATTCTCCTTCCTCAGCCTCCCAAGTAGCTGGGATTGTAGGCATGTGCCACCAGGCCCAGCTAATTTTTGTATTTTTAGTAGAGGCAGGGTTTCACCATGTAGGTCAGAATGGCCTCAAACTCCTGACCTCAAGTGATCCGCCCGCCTTGGCCTCCCAAAGTGGTGGGACTATAGGTGTGAGCCACCCAGCCCAGCCTATAATGTGTTTTGTTTTAGCATTAATGTTGTAGGTTTTAGGCTGGGCATGGGGGCTTACACCTGTAATCCTAGCCCTTTGGGAGGCCAAGGTAGGCAGATCGCTTGAGCTAAGGAGTTTGAGGCCAGCCTGGGCAACATGGTGAAATCCTGTCTCTACTTAAAAAAGAGAAAAGAAAAGAAAAAAAATATCATGGGCCTTAGAATTGCATGGCTTTTTGTTAATTAAATGCTTTTTTAAGTGGCAAGATCTAGGGAATTAACCCGTTCAGGATGGCCCAACTGATTAATCTAGGCTGAAATATTTACTCTTCTGTATTTTCATAGTACTCCATTTTCATGTTAATTAATTTGGGACCTTTGAGAGTAAAGCTTGATTTCTTCTCCTCTCTCAGAAATCGTGGGCTTTCTGACCCTTGAACTGTGGAGTCCATAGTGCTCCATGAAAAGGTCATGGGCTCTACTACCTAGTAGATGTGAGACTTTGGACAGGTTACTTCTTTCTGCTCATCTTTTTTGAGAATTAAATATGGGTAATTAATGTGAAGGACTTGGCCAATTAGTAGCTCTTCAATAAGGTAGGTATTATTATAATTACTGCAGGAGCATTTTGGCTGTAATGTAGCGATTGAGGAAGTAGCAAATTTATGTTCGAGTAAGTTCAGTCTTTTTATTTTTATCTTTGCTGTCCTGTTGAATGCCTTTTCTCTCTCCCTTTTAGTTTGTTTAGAATTTGCAGTCGGATATGGTAGAAAAAGAATGTTGATATAATGTGGATAGGACTTAATATTTAATAGTGTCACCTAGTAAATTGTTTATTAGCATTCTTTATGATTCTTCCCAGTTTATCTGATGATTGGCCATTGTACGGGACTGGCCTTTATTGAGTCAGAAGTTCACTCTTAAATTATATGTTTTGAAGCACACTATATTTTAGGTAGAGGATTTGGGTAATATGTAGATAGGATGTCTTATATGTAGCAAACCAAAACATTTCTTTGTTAGGTACGTAAATAAATATCTTTATGGTAGAGATTTGAGCCCTCTCATATCATTATTTTTGGCTGACAAACTTTTTATAATGGTGGAGGAGCTATCTTAGAAAATGGATAAGAAAGTTCAGTGTAGCCGAGTGATCTAGGACAGTTTATATGGATGATAGGGTAAGTTTTTTTAGCTGCTCTCATTTGGAAGTTGCATGCTATTTAGTCATGAGTAAATATTAATATTAGGGATGTTCCACTATTTGTTATGAGTTTTGTATCCTTTCAACACAGAGGTGAGGAATGCTGCTGCAGGCATTTTCTGCCAAATAGCTGACTCAGGGGTTATAACTTTTTTCCTGTGCTTCAGATCCACCATTCCATTGACCCTTCCTTCCATTTCTTGGAGGCTGTCCTTTGCCGCTGGTGCCATGGTGGGTGTATGGATTGCTTTCTGTCTTTCAACAGTTACCGAAGTGCATGTTTGGGATTTTGTTGAAGAAAGCTGGATACAGTAAACGGAAAGAATCTTGGAAGATGCTTGACTGCTGTCTTTTCTCAGACTAGTCTGAAAGGGAAAACCCCCATTCATTCTGGATTGGTGGATCTGAAGTACAAAATATTTTCCAGGTAAGCAATTACCCTGTATTGTTTTGTTTTGTGGAACTCAACTCGCTGAAAGGAATTTTGAAAAATATTTTTCCTGATTTCTTTTGTCCATTAATAGGGAAAGGGAGAAATATTAGATGTTTGTGCGTAGTGTCATGTTTGACCATGTTTGGATGTGGATCAGTGAAGGTATATGTGGCTGAATTGCTGGTAAAAACTTTGTTTTACTGTAAGAAGTGCAGTTATTATTTTGAGACATTCTGTCGCCCAGGCTGGACTGCAGTGACATGAACATGGCTTACTGCAGCCTTGACCTCTTGGCCTCACACGATCTTCCTGCCTCATCCTCTCAGGTAGCTGGGACCACAGGCATGTGTCACCATGCTCAGCTAATTTCTTTTTTGTAGAGACAAGATCTCGCCATGTTGCCCAGACTGGTCTTGAACTCCTGGGCTCAAGTGATTTGCCTGCCTTGGCCTCCCAAAGTGTTGGGATTACAGACATGAGCCACCACGCCTAACTCAGTTATTTTTATTTTAAGCCCAAATAGTTTTTATTCATAGTCTAATAGGAAATACAGTAAACAGGGACATATATTGTTTAGGGAATAGCTTGTAAAATATGGAAAACAAATGGTAACTTTGAGGCATTCTCACATGATTTATGTAATAGTTAATACCCGGTCAAAATATTTTTTGCAGTTTCACGTAAAGTGATTTTATTCTGAGGTCTCTTGTAGGGTCTTCTTGGGGAGGTTTACTAACTGTAGCAACTGCTTATTGAGAGCATGTGCTGCATGCCAGTTACCTTTGTATGCACTTTACCTATAGTACGTCATTGGCACAGTGCTTCACCTGCATTTTACAGCTAGTGAAATGGAGCTCATAAGCATAAAGTGCCAGTTTCTCAGATCGTGCAGCTGGTAAATGGTAGAACCAAGCTTTAAACTTGTTATTAGGTGTCCTCAAAGTTCTCACTCTTTCTGACGTATTACACTTGCTGAAGTTTGTACTTCAGCCTTTAGATTTTCAAATTGCCTGTCTGTAAGAGCAAGGTGTGATTTTCTTCAACACGTTTCCACTCAGAGAACACAGGCTGGGTCATTATTTGGCATGGTATTTTAATCTTTTAATATGATTAAATGCTTGCTTACTGAAAAATCAGATCTTCAATCAGTTCATCAAGTGAACATAAAGGTAATTTAGGGAGTATAGGAGAGACAGTGCATTTAAATATCAAGATGTGCTTTATACAGGGAAGTATCACTTGGTCCAGTGAACTCAAACCTGTATCTTCTCAGTTCCTCCTCAGTATTTATTATTTAAATAGCCCAGTAGCTCATTATGTAGACTTCTTTTGGCCTGTGGTTTGTCATTCTTACAAGTAAGGCATTGTCAGGCAACATTCTTGAAAACATGACTTTTTTCAGTATTTAATATTCTTTCTGGAGAACATCCTACTCCCTTTCATCTTAAAAAAATTTCATTTTATCATAGATGGACACTCTGACTTCGTGATCCTTGTTTTAATTTAATACTTTCACATTTGCTAATGTTTCTCATCTGGTGAGATTGTGGCTTACTGCAACCTTTGCCTCCCAGGTTCAAGTGATTCTGGTGCCTCAGCTGCCCAAGTAGCTGGGATTACAGGCGCGTGCCACCGTGCCCAGCTGATTTTTGTATTTTTAGTAGAGATGGGGTTTCGCCATGTTGGCCAGGCTGGTGTCGAACTCCTGGCCTCAAGTAATCTGCCTGACTCGGCCTCCTGAACTGTTGGGATTACAGGCGTGAGCCGTTTTTCACCTTGTCTTCTGAAGGATGGTCAGGACAGTCAGGTGGTGGTGGTGGTGGTGGTGGTGGTGGTGGTGGTGGCAATGGTACTAGTAGGAGAAGTAATCGTTAACACTGGGCACTTATTCTTTACTGGGCATGATTCTAGATATTTTATACTTATAAACTTATTTTATCCTTATACAGGTTGAGTATCCCTTGTCTAAAATGCTTGGGATCAGAAGTGTTGAGAATTTTGGATATTTTTCAGATTTTCAAATATCTGCTATATACTGATTCAGCATCCCTAATCTAAAATCTGAAATCCGAAAAGTTTCAATGAGCATTTCCTTTGAGCGTCATGTTGGCACTCAAAACGTTTTGGATTTTGGAGCACTTTGGATTTTGTCTTCTTGGATTAGTGATACTCAACCTGTAGTAACCTCATGAGGTAGCTACCATTATTTCCACCCTACTGGTGAGGAAACTAAAGGATAGAGTAGTTAAATAACATGCTCTAGATCACACATCTTGTAAGGGACAAAGGTGAGATACGAACCCCGGCAGTCTGGCTTCAGAGAATGTGCTTCTTAACTCTATTCTGTATTATCTGTAGATTAGAGAGGATCATCCAGTAATAGAGAGGCGGAAGTCCTAAAGACTAAAACTATATATTCTGATTTCAAGAAATCATTGCAAAAGGAAAGGAAACAGTTTTATATATTTCTTACCTTCTGTAGAAAACAGTTTAGCTCTCAGGTTCTGCATTAGCCATCTAGGGCTGTCAGGCTGTTTCCTAAGGCAACTTGGAATAGGTTAGTTCGAGGTTACCTTTTAGTACAGTGCTGTCCCATAGAACTTTTTGCAATGATTGAAATGTTCAGTGTCTGCACTGTTCAATATGGCACAGTTTTGAAGTGTGGCTCAAAGTAACTGAATTTTTAATCTTAATTTTAATTAAATTGACATTTAAATAGTTACATGTGGAGATTATAACCTGCCATCATCCTAGGTCCAGTCCTTGGTTTAATACTCACAGAAATTTGATCTGCTGAGCATGCTCAAACATCCCCTTATCCCAGGATTGGACTAACATTAACCAACCTTACAAGACTGATGTGTAAAACCTAAATCTTAATTTATTTATGACGATTTAAATGTGTTGGCATGTTTAGTATATTCTTTTTTATTTATTTATTTATTTATTTATTTTTTTGAGACAGAGTCTTGCTCTGTCGCCCAGGCTGGAGTGCAGTGGCCGGATCTCAGCTCACTGCAAGCTCCGCCTCCCAGGTTTACGCCATTCTCTGCCTCAGCCTCCCAAGTAGCTGGGACTACAGGCGCCCGCCACCTCGCGCGGCTAGTTTTTTGTATTTTTTAGTAGAGACGGGGTTTCACCATGTTAGCCAGGATGGTCTTGATCTCCTGACCTCGTGATCCGCCCGTCTCGGCCTCCCAAAGTGCTGGGATTACAGGCTTGAGCCACCGCGCCCGGCGCGATCGTGGCTCACTGCAACCTCCGCCTACCAGGTTCAGTCAATTCTCCTGCCTCAGCCTCCTGAGTAGTTGGACTACAGGTGCACATCAGTTGGACTACAGGTGCACATCACCACACCCGGCTGATTTTTATATTTTTAGTAGAGAGGGGGTTTTACCATTGTTGGCCAGGATGGTCTCGATCTCTTGACCTTGTGATCCACCCGCCTGGGGCTTCCATAGTGCTGGGATTACAGGCGTGAGCCACTGCGCCCGGCCCAGTATATTGTTTTTTGATAGGCAGATGTACTTACTAGGTCCTAATTAATATGCTAGTTTAATTTTTTCAAACAAGTCAGAGAGACCTGAAGACTCTAGCCAAATGACTGGAGTGTTCTCTTTATATAAGAAGATTTCATCAGGGAAGAAAGACGTCTCTGCTGGCCTGGGACTGAGACACCTTCTTTCAACTTACTTTTAGGGATGGTGGTTTTTCCCTGTGGCAAAGCCTCTCGAACTCTTCTGCTTGCTGTTGCTTCCCAGATCCTTTTATGATTAAGGCATTTGTTTTTAGACAGATTAGTACATTCAGCTTGAATGCACCCTTGACTTATAGGTCTGAGAAGCCCTTTGTTTTCATTAAAGTTCCTTTATTACTGCTGTAATCCATTTTGTGTTCCTTTGCAACTCTGAGAAAACAGTTGAATTTTCCTTGCTTCCGTGTGGCGTCTTTATATTAAAGTGAGTTCAGTTTGGGTTATGGCGAATTTGAGTTGCCTGTGGATGAATTGTCTAAGAAGAGAAGTATCTAGTAGAAATACTGGCCTGGAGTTCATTAGAGAGGGCGGGGTTAGAGAGAAATATTGGGGAGTTTTTAGGTGCATTGGTAGCTGACTAGACTTTAGTACAGTTATATGATTACTCAGAGTATAGACAGAAGAATGTATATATTGGTGTATGGGAATGCCAACATAAAAGAATGGGCTACAGCTAAGGTCAGAACCTGAGATCATATGTGATGTTGACCAAGAGGTGTTATTACCACCTCTCTTTTTTTTGGGGCCCTTAAAGGAAACGGAAATGGCGCAAAGGAAAGGAACGGCTCAGGAAGGGACCCTTCCTAAAGGCCATGAATGGAAAGTTAACGGACAAGGACAATCCCCAAGAAAAGGTCCCAAGAACTCCCCCAAAGAAAGAGAAAATCCCCCCCCTCCCCGTCCCCCTTCAAAGGTAAAAACTTCACCCCTCCCTCCCTTCCCTCCCTGCCCCCCCTCCCCTCCCCCTCCCCCTTCCTTCCCCTCCCCCCCCTCCCCTCCCAATCCCCTCCCCTCCCCTACCCCCTTACCCCTCCCCCTCCTCCCTCCCCTCCCCCCCCCTTCCCCCTTCCCTTCCCTCCCCTTCTCCCTTCCTCCTTCCCCCTCCCCTTCCCTTCCCGTCCCCCTCCCTCCCTCCTTCCTTCTCTCTCTCTCTTCTTTCTTCCTTTCTTTCATTCTTTCTCTCTCTCTCTCTCTCTTTCACAGAATCTCACTGTCACCCAGGCTGGAGTGTCATGGCATGGCCTCGGCTCACTGCAACCTCTGCCTCCCGGGTTCAAGTCATTCTCCCACCTCAGCCTCCTAAGTAGCTGGGACTACAGGCGCATGCCAACACACCTGGCTAATTTTTGTATTTTTAGTAGAGATGGGGTTTCACTATGTTGGCTAGGCTGGTCTCAAACTCCGGACCTCGTGGTCTGCCTGCCTTGGCCTCCAAAAGTGCTGGGATTACAGGCATGAGCCACCGCCTCTGGCCTCTTTTTTTTTTGAGATGGTGTCTCGCTCTGTTGCCCAGGCTGGAGTGTCATGGCATGGCCTCGGCTCACTGCAACCTTCTCCTCCCGGGTTCAAGTGATTCTCCCACCTCAGCCTCCCGAGTAGCTGGGACTACAGGCGTGCTCAGCTAATTTTTGTGTTTTTAGTAGAGATAGGGTTTCGCCATGTTGGCCAGACTGGTCTGTAATTCTGACCTCAAGTGATCCTCCCACCTAGGCCTCCCAAGGTGCTGGGATTACTGACGTGAGCCAACCTCCCGGCCACACCCTCTCCTTTTCATCTTGACTTGAGAATTTTGTTACAGCCTGCTAGTACTTATTCCTAGTCAGCAAACATTTGGGTTGTGACTTTCTCTTCTACTGTAATAGTTTGCTTAATTTTTGAAATGTGTTTTTGAGAACATATCTTATGTACATTTATGCAAACTCAAATTTTACGCATCTGGTGACAAAAATAAGAGAAACAGAACCTAAACAGTAAAGATGGGAACCTAAAACGTAAGATGGGAAATGGGAATCTGTTCTTTCAGTCTGTCTCATTTCCTGAGTGCCTTTTATCTATGATTATGGTATTTTAAAGACACACACTTTTAACGTCACAACATGAGGCCTAAATACAAGCCAGCTATTTTATCCGCTAGTCAGTTGAAGAAACAGTGAACTGTTCCAATGCTGGAGTAAAAATTAGTGGTGTTAAAATTATTGGGATGCTGTGTTGGTCTCAAGTATGGCATATCCTTAAGAGATTTTTGAGGCATATTTTTGTCTTATGCTATTTTCACCTTACATATTCACTTCAGACTCTCCTGCAACCACGCTGTAACTAAGTTTTGATAGTGAAAGCATGGAGACATGAAGAGTTCATTATAGCTGCAGTCAATCAATACTTGACAAATTTTTTGAATGAATTACTGTATCTGTGATACAAAATTAAGGTACAAAAGGAGCTGGGTGCCATGGCTCACTCCTGTAATCCCAGCAAGCACTTTGGGAAGCCAAGGCAGGTGGAGCACCTGAGGATAGGAGTTCAAGACCAGCCTGACCAACATGGCAAAACCCCGTCTCTACTATAAATACGAAAATTAGCCGGGCATGGTGGCACTTGCCTGTAATCCCGGCTACTTGGGAGGCTGAAGTAGGAGAATCGCTTGATCCTGGGAGGCGGGGATTGTAGTGAGTCAAGATCGCGTCATTGCACTCCAGCCTGGGCAACAGAGCAAGACTTGGTCTTAAGAAGAAAAAAAAAAAGTGCAAAAGAGAGTACACCGCAAAAAAAAAAAAAAGTTTCTCATTCCTTCTAGCCACCCAACTACATTCTTGTGTAACCTTCTTATACATATGTGTATCCTGTACACATTATTTTTGCACCTTGATTTTTTAAGTAAAATATTGACTCAGTTATCTTTCATATCAGTTCCCAAAGAGCTGTCATATTTTTTGAGGAGATAATGTAATTTAAAAAACAGGTGCTGATTTATTGTACAAATATGCCATAATTTGTGTAACCAGTTTGGACTGATGCATGTGTAGGTGATTTCTAGTCTTTCGCTGTTATAGTTAATGCTATAAAGAAGAACGGTGCATATGGAATGTGTCTTCAGGACAGGATCTTGGGCATACTTACTAGGTGCTTTTATGAATCTGATAGACATTGCCACATTGTTCTCCAGTCACATTGCAACAATTTATAACTCTCACAGACCTTGAGTAAGAGTGCTCTTATTTCCCGACAGTCTCATGGTATTATATGAATTTTAAACTGTTTGCTTTTTAAATTGTTCTTCTCTTTTTTCTCTGTTAACTTTTTGTTATGAAAAATATCATATACATCTAAGAGTTGGGGTAAAAAAGTACAACAAACATTTATATACTCTGTCCACCTACATTCGACAATTGTTAATATTTTGTTATATTTGAGTCATTTCTCTGCTACCCTCTCTCCCTTCTCTTCCTCTTTCCCCTTCTTCCCATTTCTCTCCTTTTCTTCTTACCTCTCTTACTGTCTTTTCCTTCCTCCCTTTTTTGTTGTTAAAAATTTGAAAGTAAGTTGCAAACATCATAATACTTAACCCCTAAGTTTTCAGCACGTATCTCCTAAAAATAAGGATAGTGTCTCTCTCTTTCTCTCAAAGCATTACATGCATACACACAACCATATCTCCAGGTATACAACCACATTATATATAATCACATATACTTTATACATGTGTAACTACAATACCGTTTTCACATCTAAGAAAATTAAAGTAATTCCGTAATATAATATCAAACATCAATTAAATCTAAATTTTCCTAATTGTCTCAAGAATGTCTTTTATACCACCCTCACTTCTTTAAAACAAACAAACTGACAAAACAGGATCCAAAGTTCACCCTTTGTATTTGGTTATGTTTCTTGTACTCTCTTTTAAGAACAGTTCCTTTACCCTTTTCCCTCCTTTCCCTGCATTAACTTGTTTGAAGAGACCAGCTCTGGTTGTCTTGTAGGTTGTGTAACCTTGTGCATTCATTATTTCCTCGTGATGTCTTTTAACTTGTTTCTCTAGCTCCTCTACTTCCTGTAAACTGGAAGTTAATTGAGATGCATCCAGGTTAAACATTTTGACGAGAATGCTTCATCACAGGTGAAGTGCACTTCACATTGAGTCATATCAGGAGGCACTTAATGACCGTTATCCCGTTATGAGCAATGCTAACTTTGATTCCTTGGCTGAGGTGGCAGCAGCCAGATCTTTCCATAATGAAGGTAAAATTTTCTCCTCTGCTATTAGAGAGGAATCTATGGGACACTATTTTGGCACCTTGTAAATATCCTGTTTCATTATAGCCTTTCACCCATTGGTTGCATTATCCTGATCCTGAAATCGGTTATTACAATAGGGGTTGCAAAATTATAGATTTTTAATTTCTTTAGACAGTCTCACTCTGTTGCCCAGGCTGGAGTACAGTGGCACATTTTCAGTTTACTGCCACCTCCGCCTCCCGGGTTCAAGTGATTTTCCTGCCTCAGCCTCCTGAGTAGCTGGAAGTACAGGTGCATGCCACCATGCCCAGCTAATTTTCATATTTTTAGTAGAGATGGGGTTTTGCCATGTTGGCCAGGCTGGTCTTGAACTCCTGACCTCAGGAGATCCGCCCACCTTGGCCTCCCCAAGTGCTGGGATTACAGGTGTGAGCCACCATGCTGAGCCAAAATTGTAGTATGAATGTATGTATGTATATATTTATTTATTTATTGAGGTGGAATCTCACTCTGTTGCCCAGACAAGTGCAGTGGCATGATCTCAGCTCACTGCAGCCTCTGCCTCCTGGGGTCAAGCATTTCTCCTGCCTCAGCCTCCCAAGTAACTGGGATTACAGGCACCTGCCACCATACCTGGCTAATTTTTGTATTTTTATTAGAGACAGGATTTTGCCATGTTGGCCAGGCTGGTCTCAAACTCCTGACTTCAAGTGGTCCGCCTGCCTCGGCCTCCCAAAGTGCTGGGATTACAGGTGTGAGCCACTGTGCCTGGCCAGAATTGTAGTTTTTAAATTGCCATTCCCACAGGCTGCCCCCATTTTTCTTCCTTCCTTTTCTATATCACCGTACTCTCCTGGACTTTTATTTATTCAGTGTTAACAATCAATTACAGTCTTTGCCGATGCTCAGATTGTCTCAGGTTTGGCTACTGATAGCTTTTTCTAGGTAGCTCCTGTTTCATTTTGACATGACCCCATCAGTGTTTTTCTTTTTCCCTTGGCTTTTTTGGCACAACAAGATGTCCCAGACTCACGTTTTATTTCCATAAGGTGATCAGGAATCAGCCATTTCTCCAAGGCTCTGGTTCTTTTTAGTGAGGAATGGTATTTAGAAACTAAAATCATTGCTGTGGATTGTCATTGCTTCTAGACCCTTTCAGTGGACAGAACTAAGAAATATGTTTAAAAAGAACCATGAGTTCATGTTATTTCTCATTCAGATGTAATATTAGAAATTTTTTTCTGACTCTATTGGCCTTTTAGGTTTC
The DNA here is from genome assembly GCF_007565055.1 of Rhinopithecus roxellana. Classification (NCBI taxonomy): domain Eukaryota; kingdom Metazoa; phylum Chordata; class Mammalia; order Primates; family Cercopithecidae; genus Rhinopithecus; species Rhinopithecus roxellana. The sequence goes on from NC_044551.1 coordinate 173,438,090, forward strand.
CAAATCTAAGGGACCTTATCAGTGTCATGGCCCCATCAAATTGAGATACACCTTGTGACTTAAATAGGCAGATAAATGGTTTCATCCATTCATTATTGAGCATGTACTCTGTTCTAGATACTGTTTGGGGAATACAGAACAGAATCAAATGCATACCTTGCTTCCAGAAGCTTGTAGTCTTTTACATAAAAAAGTATAGCATAGTGTGAAAACTTGTAAGGATCATGGGAGGTAGACGAACAGTGTTGTAGGAATTAGAAAAGGAAGGAAATTTCATAAGGGATATTTTAAAAACTTACCCTTGGCCGGGTGCGGTGGCTCACACCTGTAATCCCAGCACTTTGGGAGGCTGAGGTGGGTGGATCTCACCTGAGGTCAGGAGTTTGAGACCAGGCTGGCCAACATGGCGAAACCTGTCTCACTAAAAATGCAAAAAAATTAGCTGGGCATGGTAGTGGGCGCCTGTAATCCCAGCTGTTCAGGAGGCTGAGGCAAGAGAATCGCTTGAATCTGGGAGCTGGAGGTTGCAGTGAGCCGAGATTGTGCCACTGCACTCCAGCCTGGGCAATAGAGTGGGACTCCGCCTCAAAAACAAAAACAAAAACAAAATAAAACAAAACGAAAAAACTACGTACCTTTTGAGGCTCGAGCAGAAGTTAGATGTAAACATGGATGTATTGGGATAGTGGAGCTTCATAGCAAAGGGAACCAGGTGAACAACGGTTTGCAGACAGTGGTGTTTGTTGTCTATCTGGGGGACAAGTAATTCTGTGTATTGCCAGAGTATTGCTTGTGTGGAAAGGAGTATGGATGATGAATTTGAAAAGTCAGGTTATAACCAAATCTTGAACTTTATCCCATTAGGTTACTGGTCTCCAACCTTTTTGGCACCAGGGACCAGTTTCCTGGAAGACAGTTTTTCCACAGACTAAGCAGGGGGAGTGGGGATGGAACTGTTCCACCTTAGATCATCAGGCATTAGTTAGAATCTCATAAGGAGCATGCAGCCTAGATCCCTCACATGCACAATTCACAATAGGGTTCCTGCTTCTGTGAGAATCTAGTGCCTGGGCTGATCATCTGACAGGAGGCAGAGCTCAGGTGGTAATGCCAGTGTTAGGGAACAGCTGTAAATACAGATAAAGCTTTGCCTCCTGCTCACCTCCTGCTGTGAGACCCAGTTCTTAATAGGTCACAGACTGGTACCAGTCCACAGCCCAGGGTTGGGGTGCCTGCTTTAGGTCGTAAGATGCAAACTAATAACCTGTGGATAGGTAGAGCTTCACAAACATATTTTACGTGGTCCACACGGATTTTTTTTTTTTTTTGAGATGGAGTCTCTGTCGCCCAGGCTGGAGTGCAGTGGCGCGATCTCGGCTCACTGCAACCCTTGCTTCCTGGGTTCAAGCGATTCTCCTATCTCAGCCTCCCAAGTAGCTTGGACTACAGGCGCGCACCACCATGTCTGGCTAATTTTTGTATTTTGAGTAGAGATGGGGCTTTGCCATGTTGGCCAGGCTGGTCTTGAACTCCTGACCTCAGGTGATTCACCCTCCTTGGCCTCCCAAAGTGTTGGGATTACAGGGGTGAGCCACCACACCCGGCCTGGTCCACACGGATTTTATTTATTTATTATTTGTTTTTGAGACAGAGTCTCGCTCTGTCACCCAGGCTGGAGTACAATGGTGTGATCTCACTGCAACCTCCACCTCCCAGATTCAAGTGATTCTCATGCCTCAGCCTTCTGAGTAGCTGGAACTACAGGTGCATACCACCATGCCCGGCTAATTTTCGTATTTTTAGTAGAGATGGAGTTTCACCGTGTTGGCCAGGCTGGTCTCAAACTCCTGGCCTCAAGTGATCCACCTGCCTTGGCCTCGCCAAGTGCTGGAATTATAGGTGTGAGCCATCACTCCTGACCAGATTTTAAAAATTGGTACATTTCATATGAAAACACTAATCTGAGGGCCGGGTGCGGTGGCTCAAGCCTGTAATCCCAGCAGTTTGGGAGGCCGAGACGGGTGGATCACAAGGTCAGGAGATCGAGACCATCCTGGCTAACACGGTGAAACCCCGTCTCTACTAAAAAATACAAAAAACTAGCCAGGCGAGGTGGCGGGCGCCTGTAGTCCCAGCTACTCGGGAGGCTGAGGCAGGAGAACGGCGTAAACCTGGGAGGCGGAGCTTGCAGTGAGCTGAGATCCGGCCACTGCACTCCAGCTTGGGCGACAGAGCGAGACTCCGTCTCAAAAAAAAAAAAAAAAAAAAAAAAAAGAAAACACTAATCTGTGGTTTTGTTTGAAAATTGGAGCTCAGTAGTAGCTGTCCTTTTGAGTCAGAGCTTGTACTTTCCTGTACATAACTCCTATGAGACCAATTTCACTTTATCTAATTGGTCATATACATTTTTAATTTTTATTTTTTTGGGTCAGAATCTTGCTCTCTCACCCAGGCTGGAGTACAGTGGTGTCATCATGGCTCATAGCAGCCTTGACCTCCTGGACTTAAGCTATCCTCCTGCCTTAGCCAACCAAGTAGTTGGGACTGCTGGTGCACGCCACCATGTCTGGCTAAGTTTTAAAATCATTTTTTATTTTTCGGTACAGGGTCTTCTTGCTCTGTTGCCCAGACTGGAGTGGTACAGAGGTACAGTCATAGCTTACTGCAGCCTCTAATTTCTGGGCTCAAACCATCCTCCCACCTCAGCCTCCAAGTAGCTGGGACTACAGGGGCATGCCACCATGCCTAGCTAATTTTTTATTTTTTTATTTTTTTTGTAGAGATGAAGTCTTGCTATATTGCACAGGCTAGTCTTGAACTGACTTCAGACGATCCTCATCTCTCAACCTCCTGAAGTGTTAGGATTATAGGCATGAGCCACTGCATCTCGTCTATTTTTATTTTTTTTTTAATATACTGGGTCTCGCTGTTGCCCAGGCTGATCTCAAACTCCTGGCCTCAAGCAATCCTCCTGCCCAGGCCTCCTGAGCTGTTGAGGTTACAGGTGTGTGCTACATTGTAAGTTTTTGAGCGTGTGATCCCTGCCTAGATTGGAGGAGATATGAGGGTGGTGGATGTGGTTGAGAAGGGAGTTGACTGTGAACATTTGAGCAAGATCTATGGTTTTCAAAGATCACTCCGATTGTCAGATTAGAGGATACATTAGAGCAGGACGAATTGGAGCAGGGGGACTAATTCATTCACTGTTGGAATGTCCCGGGGAAGAAATGATGAGATAGTAGCAGATGGTATGAAGAGGAGGAAATGAGACATTTTAGATGTAGAGTAGGTGACTGTGTTGATAGCGGTGTGTATATGTGTGTATGTATTGATATGAATGTAAATCAGACTATTAAGAGCGCCCTGTTTCTGAAAAGCTTTGCCTTCATGAATCAGTGTCTGAAAGTTAACTACTTGTTTTCATAACCTGTTGGTTGATTTTGGAAGGCAGTAGTAATAGTTTTAGGCATGTCATCACCGTAAAGCTTAGTTTTATAATACGCAAATAACATGCTTCGGCAAAAAATGTAACTTCGACCTGGCTTTATTTTTGAAAATTGTGTATAAAGTAAATATTTATAATGCGATTCTTTTTTTTCTATAATTTTCCTTATAATTATGGAGCTACATTTTTAAACAAGAATATTGGAAAGCTATATACTTATTTTTAAGGAGCTTGCTGCATGTATTTAATTTTCCTACAATCTCTACTAGAAGTTAATCAAAAGGATAGTGAATTCATAATGTCCTTTCCCCCACACTTAAAATTATACCATATTAGGATCATCTAGGCTGTTAATAACTATTTTGTCAGAAATTCTCCCTGATTGGAGCATGACTTTATCTAGTTCCATTACCAGTGCCGTTATTCTGGATGTTTAGTATTACCTCCAGCGCACATGTGCTGAGGGAGATAGACATAAAGTACGTGTGAATGGGTAGACTAGAAGTGAGATCGACTGACACGCCACACCTGGCTACTGTGTAATAAGCTTCTGGCTTTGGAGGATGAACAGAGATTGGTTAAGAGAGCATTTGTGTATGGATGTTTTATTGTGTATAACTTACATTAAAGAACACATGTCTTAAGTGTACAGCTCAATGCATGTTTATATATGTGCACAGCACATTGTGTAACCTCTACCCAGATCAAATGATAGACCTTTTCCAGAGCATTTCGAGGCTTCCTCTTGCCTGCACCTCACCTAGTCAGTGAACTCTCTTTTTAAAGGTCTTTTCTGACCTTTTTCACCATAGACTAGTTATGCCTGTTTTTGAATTTTATGTAAATATGATTATATAATATATACCCTTGTGGTTTTGTTCCCCCACTCATTATTATTATGTCTGTAAAATTCATCCATTTTGTTATGTGTAGCTGTAGTTTTTTTTTTTTTTCCTATGTATTATTCCATTGTAGATATTCACAGTTTGTTTGTTTTACTTGGTTGATGAAGTGCTTGGATTGGTGAGTACTTGCCTGTTACTGATGAATACATGAGTTGCTTCTAATTTTTGTCTGCTACTGTGGATAGCAATTCTAAGGTAGACATAAGCACTTGTTTCTCTTGGGTATAAAAACCCAACAGGATTACTGGGTCATGGGGGTGGACATGTATTTAGCTTTAATAGATACTGCTTGTTTTGGGAAAAACTCTCAAACCATGTTTTTCCTCTGCTCTCAAACCAGTCTAACAGTAATCAACACAGAAGAAGGCTTCTGTGACCAAATGTGTGGGAGTGGGTTTCTCTCCACCACTAGTGAGCAGTCAGTTCTGCAGCAGACACCAGCTGTATGTTCCCCAATTCATTTCTGACACTATCTACCTAGAGATAGTGTCAGATCCCGCAGATTGAGGGCTCGGCCCCCGAATTTGCCCCCCTACCCCACATACCAGTGGCAAGCCTGGGCTTCTGGTCCTTCTGACCAACTTGCTTCAAGTTGGGGTTCCTGCTACCCCTACTATGGGTTCAATTAATTTGCTGGAAAGGCTCACAGACTTCAGGGAAGCAGGTAACATTACCAGTTTATCATAAAGGATATTATTACAAAGGGTATAGACGAAGATACGCATAGGGTGAGGTATAGGGCAGAGCTTCCATGCCCTCTGTGAGTGTACCACCCTCTGGGAACCTCCACCTGTTCATCTGTCTAGAACCCTGTCCTCTTAGTGTTTTTGTTTTGTTTTGTTTTTGTTTTTGTTTTTGAGACAGGGTCTTGCTCTATTGCCTAGGCTGGAGTGTAGTGGCACAAACACAGCTCACCACAGCCTTGACCTTTCGGGCTCAAGCAGTCCTCCTGCCTCAGTCTCCCGAGTAGCTTGGATCACAGGTGTGCACTCAGTTAATTTTTTATTGTTTTGTATAGACCAGGTTTTCCATGTTTCCCAGGCTGATCTCAAACTCCTGGGCTCAACTGACCCACCTGCCTTGGCCTCCCAAAGTGGTGGCATTACAGGAATGAGCCACTGCTCACATCTTAGATTTTTATGAAAGCTTCGTGACATCAGCATGCCTTCCCCCAGGGTATAGGGCAGGACCCTCTCTGGGGAGGATCTTAAGAAAGATTAGAGTCCCACCTTGGGTCAGGTCAAAGGAGGGCTGGAGAAGGTCACAGAGATTCTGTTTCCTGAGGCCTAACTTACCTAACATTATAACAAAACACTGTAACAAGGGCTGTGGGAATTTTGCGCCATTGGATGAAAACCAGTATGTATGTATCATAACACCGCACTGCTAAACTTTTTTCTAAATGCCTGTACTCCAGTTACTTCCATCTCTAATGTAGAGAGTTCTAGCCATCACTTGGTATTTTCAGTCCTTTAAAATTTAGCCCTTCTGGCTGGGCGTGGTGGCTCACACCTGTAATCCCAGCACTTTAGGAGCAGATCGCCTGAGGTCAGGAGTTTGAGACCAGCCCAACCAACAAGATGAAACTAAAAATACAAAATTAGCTGGGTGGTGGTGCATTCCTATAATCCCAGCTACTTGGTGGAAGGCTAAGGCAGGAGAAGCTCTTGAAGCCAGGAGGCGGAGGTTGCAGTGAGCTGAGATTGTGCCATTGCATGCCAGCCTGGGCAACAAGAACAAAACTCTGTCTCAAAATAAATAAATAAATAAAATAAAATAAAATTTAGCCCTTTTAATGGGTATATAGTAGTATCTATATTGTAGTTTTTTGTTTAATCAGCTTTATTATGGTTTACATTCAATAAAACCTACTCATTTTAAGTGTACTGTTTGAGTTTTGAGAAATATATATACTCATATAACCACTACTGCTATCAAGATATGGAACATTCCCATCACCCCAAAAAACTTCCCTGTTCCCCTTTTCAGGCATTTCTCTGCCCCAGCCCTAAATAACCTGCCTTCTATAACTATAGATTAGTTAAATGTGTTCTGGAATTTCATATAAGATGGAATCATACAGGATGCACATACTGTATGCACTCTATTATGTTTGACTTAGATTCATTCTTGTTATATCAGTTCATTCCTTTTTATTGCTTAATGGCATTGCATTATATTAGTATTTAACTGTTTACCAATTCTACTGATGGATGTTTAGGCTGTTGCCTGTGTTTGGCTATTAGGAATAAAACTTGGGTGAGCATTTGTATTCAGATCTTTTTTCTCTGGGGTATACTTAGTAGTGGAATTGCTGAGATAGAGTAAATGTAAAGGAACAAGCTATTTTTCTATACTGTAACATCATTCCTGACTCCAAATGTTTTTTGCTTGCCACAACAAGGCAATTCTTCAGTTATTTGCAGACACCAATTGGCTGTCCTATAGTTCAATTCAATTCTGACTGTATTTACCTGGAGCTAGTGAGATTCCTTAAATTAACCACAAGACTGCCCCCACTTAAGGTATCAGTCACAAGTCCTAAGTTGCCAGGGTACTTTTGGTTATAACTTGAGGGGTCTCATGATCACCTACTCATGGTCAGTAATTTGCTGTAAAGGCTCACAGAACTCAGGGAAATACTTTACTTACATTTATCAGTTTTTAAAAAGTACATTATAAGGGATACAACTGAATAGTCAGACTAGGAGGTATGTAGGGAGAGGTCTGGAAGGGTCCTGGGTACAGGAGCTTCTGTCTCTGTGGAGTTGGGGTATAACACCCTCCTGGTATAGGCATGTGTTTGCCATCCCAGAAGTTCTCTGAACCCTGACGTTTGAGATTTTTTTTTTATGGAGGTCACATTACCTAGGAATGATTAATGATTAATTAATGATTAATCTTTAGGCAATGGTGATTAACTCATGATTAACTCAATTCCTAGCTCCTCCCCTCTCTCCAGCCCCTTTCCTTTCCCCAGAGATGGTGGTGGGGGCGGTGAAAATTTGGATCCTCGAATCACATGGTTCCTCTGGCAGCCAGCCCCCATCTTCCAAGAGTCACCTCATTAACATAAACTCTAGTATGCTTATTTTGAATAACAAAAGATGTTCGTTTCAATACTATCACTCAGACAATTCCAAGAATTTTCCCTTTTGTGCCAGTAACGGGGGTCATCAGGGCAGCAAAGATCAAATATATGTTTCTTATGTCACAAGATGTATATTTTGTGTTTCAGGAAACTGCCAGATCTTTTCCTAAAGTGGTTGTACATCTTATACTTCCTCTGGCAATACGAGTTTAGTTGCTCTACATCCTAGTCAGCAACTGGCACTGTCAGTCTTTTTAATTTTAGCCATTCTCATAGGTGTGAAATGGTATTTCATTGTGGTTTTAATTTACATTTCTATGTGCCTATTACCCATTTGAATATCCTTTTTAGAGATATGCCTTTTTTGAACTTATAAAAAAAACTGAGTTTTCTTCTTACTAATTTAAGAGTCTTTTTATAGTCTGGAAATGAGTCGTTTGTCAGATGCATATATTGCAGACATCTCCTGTTTTGTGGCTTGCCTTTTTACTGTCTTATGTTTTTTGATGGATAGAAGGTCTTAATACTAATGAAGTCCAATTTTTTTGTTTCATAGTTACTATATTTCATGTCCTGTTTAATAAATTTTAAGGTCTTCAAGGTAATTTTGTTTCTTTCTAGAAGTCTGTAAAAAGTGAAGTAGAGGTTCCTCTTCAAAGACTTTGCTCCCCATCTAATTAGGAATAAATAGTAACTTCTCTTAAAAGGAAAATTTGTTCAAAGACCTGTACTATCATTCTTAAATATCTGCTAGCCGTAATAAACAAATCAGTGTACTTTATGTTCTTAGCTCCCACAATTTGGCTTAAATATTTGCCCTGGCATGCTTATACTGGTCCAAGCAAGCATTAGGTCATAGCCTGTTCCTCTTCCTTATTTGAACGTGTTTTTACCTTTCTCAGCATTCCACAAGTTACTTCCTCCTTCCTTTGTTCTCCTCTGCCTTTGCCTCTTTTAAAAAGTTCTAAGTTGCTAGCCAATTGGGACAAATACAAAATGTGAGGTATTCACATTTTGTTCCAGCCAGTGGAAACTGGACACAGCAGTAGGGTGGATGAGTCAGGTTATAAATGACCCTGTTTCCTTTGTTCAGTGTACTCTTGTGGCTAAACTGCTGGCAAGTGTACCCTTTCTGCAGAAAATACAAAAATGACCTTGCTGAGAAAATTAAATTTATGTTCAAATGCTATTTCTTTATGGCACTGGGGAACAAGCATTTCTTTCAAACAAGTCAGGGTTTTACTATCTCAAAATAATTGTTTTTTATGGTTGAGATAGGGATCAAAGTTCATTTTTCCCCTATATTGTTAACCAGTTAGTCCACCACCATTATTTACACATACATTAAAAAATAATTGCAAAATTATTGAATAGGAACTTACCTTTTTTTACAGCGGCAATTCACATTTATTATAGAAAAAATGAAAATAAATATAATGTAAAATAAGACGGAAAAATGTAATGTAAAGTAAGATGGAAAAAGAACAAAGTTTCCCTTGCAACTACTATTAATATATGGTATGCATTCTTCCCTTCCTTCATCTATACGTATATATACACACACATATATACGTATGTATGTATGTATTATGTGTGTTTATTTTTGAGAGAGGCTCTTTGTTACCCAGGCTGGAATGCACCCAGGCTCAAGTGGTCCTCCCACCTCAGTTGACTGAGTAGCTGGGACTACAGGCATACAACACCATGCCTGGCTAATTTTGAAGTTTTGTAGAGACAAAATACAGGGTTTTTGTAGAGACAAAATAGGGTCTTCATATGTTGCGCAGGATGGTCTCGAACTTTTTTTAAGAGCATGAGTATTTCATATAGCCAAAGGTTTTACCCGCTGTTCTTAACCTTTATGAACATGATGTGACATGACAGACGATATTCTCTGTATGAAACATGCTTTCTTCATATCTATGCCATTTTAGGGTTTTAGTAAATCTTAAATCTCAGTTTGATTAAAGATTGAAAGATTTAAGTTACTAGTGACATTGGACATATTGTTTGTGGCTATTCGTATTTCTTTTGTGAAGAAAGAGAACTGTTAAAATTAGCTGTAGTTCTGCTCTGCTGATTCTAGGTGCATGGGGGAGTGTGGCGGAAGGAAATCACCAGGGTGAGGAACTTCTGACTTTGTTGTGGCTGGGTCACTGCTGCTGCCCTTTTGTGATTGAAATGGCCATTTTTGTTAGAAGCCAGCTGTGGAAGTGTTTGCCTCACTCTGCATACTGTCCATGTCAAATGGAAATTGGGTCCCTTCTCTGGGTAGACCCTGGCTCTGGATACTCTTTATGAAATACTTTAGGATCAGTTGCTATTGGCCTCACTGATAGCTTCAAGGACTCTCACTCCTACTACTGGCCTTTGCTGCTTTGAGATGGGGTTCTGCTGGGAATTCCTTCCCCTTCTCAGGTGGGCTTTTCTTTCTTTATATGAATCCTATTTCTCGTTCAATTTTTTCCTGTATTATATTTATAGAAATACCTTGAGAAGTCTTATGTATGTGGAGGGCACCACTGGACAGGTTTCAAGTGCCAATGTAGTTTGTCTTTTATTTTGATATTCCTTTGATGAATTTGGTTGCATCAGTCAGTAACCCTAACTTTGACACCTCTGTTTTCCTCCTGAGTCTTGTCTGTTTTTGCTCTTTTTCACTCTCGCTTTCTGCACTTGAGTCATATTTCTTTTTTCTTTTTCTCTGTTCCTCTGAACCCTGCTTGAGGGTTACAAGAGGCATTATAATTTGTTCTCATTATTAGGGAGAGGTCACCCTTTCTTCCTTGTCTAGTTAACCTCTGCTTGTCCTTTAGAGTTGAGCTCAAGCGTCAACTCCTTAGGATGCATGTCTGGGTCCCCTAGGTACCCTTATGGATTCAGTTCCCTTGTCATGCTCCAGCAGCAGTCAGTTCTTTTTTTATTTTTACAGCTGTTAACGTAACTGTAGTTGACACATTGATATGGTTTGGCTGTGTCCCCACCCATATCTCATCTTGAATTCCCATGTGTTGTGGGAGGGACCCCGTGGGAGGTGATTGAATCATGGGAGCAGGTCTTTCCCATGCTGTTCTCGTGATAGTAAATAAGTCTCACGAGATCTGATGTTTTTAAAAAAGGGGAGTTTCCCTGCACAAGCTTCTCTCTCTTTGCTTGCTGCCATTCTACGTAAGATGTGACCTGCTCCTCCTTGCTTTCTGCCGTGATTATGAGGCCTCCCCAGCCATGTGGAACTGTAAGTCCAATTAAACTTCTTTCTTTTGTAACTTGCCCAGTCTCAGGTATATCTTTATTAGCAGCATGAAACGGACTAATACACAAATGTATTGTGTAATCCCCTGCTAGACAATCAACTCTTATTATAGAGTGATCTCCATGGGGGCAAGGATCATATCTGTTGTGTCATCTTCAGTTTATGGCATATTCATTCCCAGCATCTGTCTTAGTTTGTTTTGTGCTGCTATGACAAAATACTGGAAATTTATAAAGAATGGAGATTTCTCTTCCTCTTTCTTTTTTCTTTCTTTTTTTTTTTTTTTGGAGACATGGTCTCGCTCTGTTGCCCAGGCTGGAGTGCAGTGGTGCAGTCATGGTTCATTACAGCCTCAACTTTCTCGGCTGGGTTCAAGCGATCCACATGTGCCACCATGCCCGACTGATTTTTAAATGTTCTGTGGAGGTGGGGTCTCCCTATGTTGCCCAGGCTGGTCTTAAACTCTTGGGCTCAAGTAATCTTCCTGTCTCATCCTCCTAAAGTGCTGGGATTACAGGCGTGAGCCACCCTGCCTGGCCAGAGGTTTCTTTCTTTTTTTTGAGATGGAGTTTTACTCTTGTTGCCTAGGCTGCACCATCTCAGCTCACTGCAGCCTCCGCCTCCTGGGTTCAAGCTACTCTCCTACCTCAGCCTCCCGAGTAGCTTGGATTACAGACATGCACCACCATGCCTGGCTAATTTTGTAGGTTTAGTAGAGATGGGATTTCACTGTGTTGGTCAGGCTAGTCTGAAACTCCTGACCTCAGGTGATCCACCCGCCTTGGGCTCCCAAATTGCTGGGATTACAGGCATGAGCGACCACGCCTGGCCCAGAGATTTATTTCTTAGAGCTCACCTGGAGGCTGGGAAGTTCAAGGTTAAGGGACCTGAATCTCAAAAGGACCTTCTTGCTGCATGATCCCAGCAGAAGATGGAAGGGCGTGAGAGAGCCTTGCTTGATAGAGCAAGAGATTGAGCTTGCAGCCTCAGACCCTTTTATAATTAGCATTGATCCATTCATGATAGTGGAGCCCTCATGACCTAAACACTTACCATTAAGCCCCACCTCCCAACACTGTTAGATTTGGGATTAAGTTTCCAACACATGCTTTTTGGAGGACACATGCAATCCATAACAGCATCTATCACAGTGCTTGCCAAGCAGTTGCCTAGTTGAATGAGGGAATATATTTGGAAGAGCAAATGAGAATTACCATCTTATATCAAAAGGCTATTTCAATACTTACAAAGTGAGTATATTTGCTACTTAAACTCTTGGTGTTTTCTATTTCAGTACCATCTCGTAATTGACTTGATCCTGAAAATTAAATAATTCACATCAGAAACTTCTTTCAGAAGTAGAAAAAGCACCCCCTCTCCCCTCTCTGCCTCTAAACCAGATTTTAAAACTGTCTGTTGATGGCTGGGCGCGGTGGCTCACGCCTGTAATCCCAGCACTTTGGGAGGGTGAGGTGGGTGGATCACGAGGTCAGGAGATTGAGACCATTCTGGCTCACACGGTGAAACCCTGTCTCTACTAAAAATACTAAAAATTAGCCAGGCGTGGTGTCGGGCCCCTGTAGTCCCAGCTACTTGGGAGGCTGAGGCAGGAGAATGGCATGAACCCGGGAGGCAGAGGTTACAGTGAGCCGAGATTGTGCCACTGCACTCCAGCCTGGGCAATAGAGCGAGACTCCGTATCAAAACAAAAAAAAAAAAAACAAACCAAAAAACTGTTGTTGACTTGTAAGTTGTCCAGATAGTTTTATCTTACTGTTACTTCAACTGTCATTTTGAAGTTGTCATGGCCTTAACTGCTGCCTTCCCCTGCTTCTTCCTCCCTCCCTTCCTCCACTCCCTCTCTCCATCCCTCCATCCTTGTGTGTTTTAGTGATTAATAGGTTGATTATACCTGTGAGTTGTTGGTAAATGCTGTATATAATCTCCTCTTGGAAACTCACCTGATAATTGTTATTTTAATAATGTATTTCCCAGTATTTACCAAATTTTCTGATCCCAGAATTCCTCCCCCCATATATTTTGGTTCGAAATCTGTGTAATCCAAGAGACACACTTTTGGAAATGCTGTTCTTTATGATTTTTGTTCACCCTAATCCCTCTTATTCATGAAGAGTTTCTCTGTCATCCTGCCAAACTAAGGAGGGAGGAGAGAACTAGTATTTGTTAAATACCTACTGTTTGCCAGATTTATATCCACTGTTTCTTTTAACCTTTACTGTAACCTTGAAAGGTAGACTTACTTGTTTTCCACATTTTAGCATGTGAAGAAGTAGGAACTGGAGAAGGTGATTAATTTTTGCCCAAGGTCACGAAGCTAACAAAGTGATAGATTTTATTTACTTAATTTACATTTTATTTATTCATTTTTACTATAATGCCTATGCTCTTTCTCACACCAGCTTGGGGTAAGAAAAACTCTTCTGATTATTCGAGAGGCCCCACCTCTATAATAACCAGGTCTTAGCCAGCAGCACTTAAGAGAGCCTGAGGCTCAGGAGCAGCAGGATCTCCAGGCTGTGGCTGGCCAGCAGCAGATTTTCAGCATTTGGGGAGATTGAGAAGAAAAGGGGGAAGCCTTGACTGCCCCTGCCTAAACTGCCTCTGTAAACTCTCATGCTCCTTCCCTTGTTCTCCCAGTTCCATTCTTTTCTAGTGGCATATGGCTCCTTTTTGCAGTTTTAGGTTGATTTTTATCAGTAATTTCGTAGCTATTGTTTATTGGATGCCTCTTTTGATACAGCAGTTCTTATACCTCTCCAGCCATTTAAACAGCTGACTCTTAGGTTATATAACTTGCTTGAGGTCACATAGTATTGCCGGGCGTGGTGGCTCACGCCTGTAATCACAGCACTTTGGGAGGCCAAGGCAGGTGGATCACTTGAGGTCAGGAGTTCGAGACTAGCCTGACCAACACAGTGAAACCCCGTCTCTACTAAAAATACAAAATTAGCTGGGCGTGGTGGCGCACACCTGTAGTCCCAGCTACTTGGGAGGCTGAGGCAGGAGAATCACTTGAACCCGGGAGGCAGAGGTTGCAGTGAACTGAGATCATGCCATTGCACTCCAGCCTGGGCAACAAGATCGAAACTCTGTCTCAAAAGAGGTCACATAGTGTTAGACCTGGGATCTTAACGTACCTTTGCATGTTTTTTTTGACGTTGATCTGTCTCTCTCTGTTTTTAAGAGATGAGGTCTTGGTATGTTGCCCAGGCTGAAGTACAGTGAATATTTATAGGTGTAGTCATAGCACACTGCAGCCTGTAACTCCTGGCCTCAGGTGATCTTCTTGCCTTAGCCTCTTGAGTAGCTGCAACTATAGGCATCTATAGGCATAGGTTACCATGCTCGGCCTCTTCCTGTTTTTTTTTTAGTTTCAATAAATTATTAGGAAACCTTATAAACAATTAAAATCTATAAAATCATGTGTTTGATGTGCTACCTGTATATATATGTATATGTGTGTGTATGTATTTTTTTTTTTACTTTTGAGACGGAGTTTCACTCTTGTTATCCAGGCTGGAGTGCAATGGCTTGATCTCGGCTCACCACAACCTCTGCCTCCTGGGTTCCAGTGATTCTCCTGCCTCAGCCTTCCAGGGAGCTGGGATTACAGGCATTTGCCACCACGCATGGCTAATTTTGTATTTTTAGTAGAGATGGGATTTCTCCATGTTGGTCAGGGTGGTCTCAAACTCCTGATCTCCGGTGATCTGCCCACCTCGGCCTCCCAAAGTGCTGGGATTATAGGTATGAGTCACCGTGCCCAACCTATGTTTTTACAGTATAGATTTAAATTAAACATACAGCTATGAAACATTAAAAGAATCTTCATGTACCACCAAAAATCATCTTGAGTACCAAACTTTGGGAAACATTGCTCTAATCTCCCCTCTTAACTTGATCCATCCATCTATCCATGAATAGTTCAGTATGTTTCTGTAAAAAATAAGTACTCAAAAACAAAAACTTAAAAATATCCACATATGTACATATCATTCCATTATTTGCATCTAAAATTATAATTTTTAAATATCAAAGTGTTCATATTTGCCTGTCTCATAAATATATTTTAAATTAATAGTCTGTTTTTAGAACAGTTTTAGATTTACAGAAACTTAAGAGAAAAGTTGAGTAGGTTGTACAGAATTCTCAATCCCCCTTAGCTCCCCCCACACTCCCCAGTTTTCATTATGATTAGCATTTATGTTAGTGTGATACATTGTTACAATCAATGAACCAATATCGATGCATTATTACTAACTGAAGTCCAAGATTTATTCACATTTCTTTAGTTTTTACTTAATGTCCTTTTTCTGGTCTATGATCTCATCCAGGATACCATCCTTACACTTTGCTATTGTGTGTCCTTAGGCTTCTTTTGACTGTGATGGTTTCTCAGACTGTCCTCCTTTTTTATGACCTTGACTGTTTTGAGGAGTACCACTCAGGTACATTCTAAGATGCCCTCTATTGGAATTTGTCTGCTGCTTTCCTCAAATTATTGCTTTAGGTCGCTTTTTGAATTCAGGATTCAGATTTAGGTCACAGATTGCTTATAGTGAGTAGTTTCTTGTATCTCTTTGAATCTATAAAAATCGCCTCTCCCATCTTTTTTTTCCTTGCCATTTATTTATTTAAAAAACTAGGTTGCTTATTTGTTCTGTATAACTTCCCACTTTCTGGGTTTTGCAGATTATGTTCTCATTTGGTCTACATATTTTGTTCCTCTTTGTATTTCTTATAAATTTTAGCGAGATCTAGAGGCTGGTTAGATTCAAGTTCAGTGTGTTTTTGCCTCAATTAAAAAACAGAATGAAATAAAACACAAAACCTGTGATCTTACCACTGTGCCACAATATTCTCTCTTTTGTGATATTCTGTATTCTTTCCAAGTAAGCAGTCATTGAAAACACAGCACTTCTGTGCATATGCATTCTTCTGAGTTAAAGCCCACACAGTTTATTTATGATAGATAGTGAAGCAATAACCTGGCTGCTGGAGTGTCTACAGGTGGTTGTTACTTTTGCCAAATTTAATGATGACACATTTTATGGTACTAACAACTGGTATTAAAGTTTTAGTCCTGGCCAGGTGCGGTGGCTCACGTCTGTAATCCCAGCACTTTGGGAGGCCGAGGCGGGTGGATCACCTGATGTCAGGAGTTCAAGACCAGCCTGGCCAACATGGGAAACCCCATCTCTACTAAAAATACAAAAATTAGCTAGGTGTGGCAGTGGGCACCTGTAATTCCAGCTACTCGGGAGGCTGAGGCAGGAGAATCGCTTGAAGCTGGGAAGCAGAGGTTGCAGTGAGCCAAGATCGCGCCATTGCACTCCAGCCTGGGTGACAGAGTGAGGCTCTGTGTTACAAAAAAAAAAAGTTTTAGTGCTATAGTTTTAAATTTTTTTTTTTTTTTTTTTTTTCAGACAGAGTCTCACTCTGTTGCCCAGGGTGGAGTGCAGTGGCATGATCTTGGCTCACTGTAACCTTGACCTCCAGGGCTCAAGTGATCCTCCTACTTCAGCTTCCCTAGTAGCTGGGACCAGAGGTGTGCGCCACCACACCTGGCTTGCTTATTTATTTATTTATTTATTTATTTATTTATTTATTTATTTATTTATTTTTGTAGAGATGAGGTCTCATTATGTTGCCCAGGCTGGTCTCAAACTCCTGGGCTCAAGCAATTCTCCTGCCTCAGCCTCCCAAAATTCTGGGATTACAGGTGTGAGCTGTCCAGGCTGGGATGCAATAACACAATCTCAGCTCACTGCAGCCTTGACTTCCCAGGCTCAGGTGATTTTCCCACCTCAGCCTTCTGAGTAGCTGGTGCTACAGGTGTACACCACCACGCCCAGCTAATTTTTTATATCTTTTGTAGAGACAGGGTTTCACCGTGTTGCCCAGGCTGGTGTTGAACTCCTGCGCTCAAGCAATCCACCCTCCTTGGCCTGCCAAAGTGCTGGGATTACAGGTGTGAGCCACCATGCCCAGCCTCCCTATAGTTGTTAACTTTCAACTTTTCCCTTTTTCTCAGTTCAAAATGTAATAACTTTTTTTTTTTTTTCCTCTTCACTGTCTGCAAAAATGTAATGACTTTTACTGCTGGCAGCATATACAGAAACCTTAGTTTATTTCAGAAAAAGGATTTGAGTGATTACAGTGACATATACAGTGTAGGAAGATTAAAAACAAAATAAGTGGGGAAATGAAGATGAAAGGAAAAATAGGACAAAAAGCTGAAGTCGGATAAAATTACATACAATGCATGGACAAAGGGTCTTAAAGGAGGGCGCAGATGAGGCTCTGCTTGTGATAGTAGAACTCTGTTTCTGCCGTAGTTTGTAAGACTTCTGTAATCTTAGATGATAAATATATTCCTTTGTGAGAAGGTCCAGAGTGTTGTTTTCTGTCCATATTCGTGTGTACACATGCAAAAAGCGTCTGTAAACCTATAGATTGACTTCATTGTTGCAGGTGTTTAGCCATAACTATTTGCTGTTAAGACTGGATGCTTTCAAGTGGTATTTACTGACAGCACAGTGTGACAGATTTAGAGGAACTAGGCTAGAAAAATATTTTAAGAACATGGACAAAATGGTCTGTGAAGTTCCTTTCAGCTCCAGCATTTAGTGAAATTCCTTGCTTCAAGTCATGAGAACTCCCTTTTTCCAGTTGCCTGCAAGATTAGAACAATATGAAGGGAGTCAAAGACATCCTTGCTGTGCAGCAAGCAGCAGGAGTCCCTTACTCTAAGGCTGTCCTAGCCCCTGCCTGAAAGACAAATTAATTTCTTAGAGCCCAGTGGACTGTAAGGCACACATTTTATTTTTATTTGAAGCCAAGGTCAGCTTAGGATATAAGAACAATGAACTATGTGAAGAAGAAGAGCAAGTGTAAACTTTACTGTAAAATTAAGGGATGATAAAATGTGCCACTTTATATCTGTTAGCTCTGACAACTCACTTTTCATGCTGTTCTTAGTTAAAGAAGCAAAATTTTTATTACCATTGTTTTCCAAATCTCTGTGTGGGTGTATGTATATAAAATTGAAACACTACTAACTTGGAACATGTGTTTATTTTCTGTAGGGGCCCGTTAGGTCTTTGAAAATAAATGCTGTATGTATTCAAGAAATGAGCAGTATTTATAAAATAGTAGAGGGCTTGTTTAAATGATGTAAGGTTTGAATTTGTATTAGTTGGTTCTCACACTGCTATAAAGAGCTGCCCGAGACTGGGTGATTTATAAATATAAAGAAAAGAGGTTTAATTGGCTCACAGTTCTGCATGACTGGGGAGGCCTCAGGAAACTTGCAAGCATGGTGGAAGGGGAAGCAGGCATGTCTTACATGGCGGCAGGTGAGAGAGGAGGAACTGTCAAACACTCATAAAACCATCAGATCTCCTGAGAACTCTCACTATCACAAGAACAGAATGGGGGAGACCGCCTCCATGATCCAGTCATCTCCTACCAGGTCCCTCCTTCGATGTCTGGGGATTATGGGGATTACAATTCGAGATGAGATTTGGGTGGGGACATGAAGCCAAAACATATCAGAATTCAAAAGATTTTTTAACAGGGTCAACTTTTATTCTGCAGGTACTTCCAGAGCTCTCAATGAGACAAGTAGCATGTTAGATGGACTTTCAAAGTCTTTGGAAGTGATTGGTCTACAAAAGATGTTAAAAATGCCACTAATTAAGCCAGGCTTGGTTGCTCATGCCTGTAATCCCAGCACTTTGGGAAGCTGAAGTGGGTGGATCATTGGAGGCCAAAAGTTCAAAACCATCTCAGCCAACACAGTGAAACCTTGTCTCTACTGAAAATAGAAAAAATTAGCTGGGCGTGGTGGTGCACACCTTTAGTCCCAACTTTACTCGGGAGGCTGAGGCATGAGAAACACTTGAACCTGGGAAGCAGAGGTTGCAGTGAGTTGAGATCATGCCACTGTACTCCAGCCTGGGTGACAGAGCGTGATTTTGTCTCAAAAACAAAAACAAAAACAGCCACTAGTTAAGTTTTAATACTCTTGAAGGCAGTGAAACTGCATTTATTTAAAATGTTTCATACTTTTGGAATTTAGCCATCTTTTTCCCTTTAGCAAACCAGGAAATAATTTAAGCAATATGGCTTTATTTGCAGAAATAATTTTTAATACCAGAATATATAGTTTTGAGAATTTTTGTCTATCAAAGCATTTAGTATACTTGATGTTTAGTAAACTTTTTAAAATGAATAAGCAGTTTAAAATGAAAAAGATAAAATAGAAATATGATGTAGTCCGACTATAATTAGGTCAAACCTTTACTGAGAGAAGATACATCTTCCAGAAAGTGGTATCTCTTCTTAGAAAAAAATGAGAATGTTTATTATATCAGGAGAAAAAGTTTTCCCTTCCATATATTCTTTTTTTGGGGGAGTAATGTGGGACAGAGTCTCACTATTTTGCCCAGGCTGGAGTGCAGTGGCGTGATCTCAGCTTACTGCAACCTCCACCTCCTGGGTTCAAGCGATTATTCTGCCTCAGCCTCCTGAGCACCTGGGGTTACAGGCATGTGCCACCACGCCTGGCTAATTTTTGTATTTTTAGTAGAGACGGGGTTTCACCATGTTGGCCAGGCTGGTGTCAAACTCCTGACCTCGTGATCCATCTGCCTTGGCCTCCCAAAGTGCTGGGATTACAGGCATAAGCCACCACGCCCAGCTGCTTCTGTGTGTTCTAATGTTCTTTTAAAAACATAGTCAACTTTTGCCCTCTCTTAAATGAAAGTAGGGTAAGGATTTTGGCTTGGTATATTAGAGGACAATCAGGATCTCGTGCACATATTTCCAGAAATTCTCTGATTAAAGTCTTTTGACTCATGATGGTGGGTAGAAGGAGCAGGAAGCGATGCAGCCAGCACCAGTGTCTTAGATGTTAGGGAAGGGGAAGTAGGAGTAACTCAAGGTGCGGACAGGGGCACTAGTATAAATGAGAGCAGATGTCTCTCAGTTCCTAGAAAATGTCTAAAAAACAAGTTGGGTTTTTAGTTTTGTCACCTGGAAGACCTCTCAGATGTCATGCAGTATGGACTATGTACTGTCACATATTTAAAAGTGGTAACTTAGAAGACACTTTACTTAGGAGTTTTCTGACTTGAGATCCTTCTGTTAGCTATCTAGAAGCCACAGGCATTGAAATGAATGGAGGATAGTGTCTTTGTTACCTCAGAGTGCAACCAAATTCTTATAGCTGTCCTAACCCTACCTGCTCTCCAACTTCATTAGGAGAATGGTCTACTACAATCAGGGGGCCAGTTGCTATGATGAGATCCCCAAGTAACTGTGGAAATGCCAATATTCTGTTTAGAGGTGGCTCAGGAGAGGGAATTGAGAAGTCTGAGTTGTTAGTTGTATGGCCTCATCTGAAAAAATATAATAAAATAATAAAATAAAAGAATAGCCCAAAAGAATAAAATAAAAATCACCTGTATTTAAATCCAGATTTTTATTTATATCTATCTCTATCTATCTGTCTATCTGTCTGTCTGTCTGTCTGTCTGTCTGTCTATCTATCTATCTATCTTTTTTGAGACAGAGTCTTGTTCTTGTTGCCCAGGCTAGAGTGCGGTGGTATGATCTTGGCTTACTGCAAACTCCACCTCCCAGGTTCAAGCGACTTTCCTGCCTCAGCCTCCCAAGTAGCTGGGACTCAGGCACACACCACCACACCAGGCTAATTTTGTATTTTTAGTAGAGACGGAGTTTCTGCATGTTGGTCAGGCTGGTCTCAAACTCCCAACCTCAGGTGATCTGCCCTCCTCGGCCTCCCAAAGTGCTGGGATTACAGGCGTGAGCCACCGTGCCCGGCCTATATATATATTTATTAAAGGAACATGGGATCATAATATAAGTCCTGGTTTGTTGCCTTTATTCACTTAGTGTTTCTTGAACTCTTTCCATGTATTGTAACTTTCTTTCTACATATTAAACTTCCTTTAGTGTGTATACATATATTCCTACAGCATGATTTCTGTTTGGTGGAAACACAGTATTTTGTCTTATGGGTAATCCCTAATTTGTGGAACCAGTCCCTTTGGTTGACATTTTCCTTTTGCTATTATGAACAGTGATGTGAATGACATCTTCTTGGCTATATTTTTGTACATTTCTTTATTTTTTTCTCCTTGATACAGTTTCTTACATGTGAAATTGCTGAGTCAAATGATGTGCATGAGTTTCAAGTCTTGACTATGTATTGCGGAGTTGCACACCGGAGATTGTATCAATTACACAATTCCACTCCCATCAGCAATATAGATGAGTGACAGGCAGATAAAATTTGAAAGTAAATCATGGAAACTTGCTGCTCTACGGAGTTTAATGTCAGGCAAAGGAAGTGACGGGCAATATAGATCAGGGAAGAAAGCAGGGATTTTGGAGTCAGACAGAATGCAGTTCTGCCATTCTTGACCTCTGGCAAGTGATTTGATGTCTCTGGTCCTTAGTTTTTCTCATCTGTAAAACTCAGCTGCTTGTTTGGCCAGCTCTGTCGCCCAGGCTGGAGTGCAGTGGCCGGATCTCAGCTCACTGCAAGCTCCGTCTCCCGGGTTTAAGCCATTCTCCTGCCTCAGCCTCCCAAGTAGCTGGGACTACAGGCGCCCGCCACCTCGCCTGGCTAGGTTTTTGTATTTTTTAGTAGAGGCGGGTTTCACTGTGTTAGCCAGGATGGTCTCGATCTCCTGACCTCGTGATCCGCCCATCTCGGCCTCCCAAAGTGCTGGGATTACAGGCTTGAGCCACGGCGCCCGGCCTAACATTTTTTTTTTTTTTTTTTTTTGAGACGGAGTCTCGCTGTGTCGCCCAGGCTGGAGTGCAGTGGCCGGATCTCAGCTCACTGCAAGCTCCGCCTCCTGGGTTCACGCCATTCTCCTGCCTCAGCCTCCCGAGTAGCTGGGACTACAGGCGCCCGCCACCTCGCCCGGCTAGTTTTTTGTGTTTTTTTAGTAGAGACGGGGTTTCACCGTGTTAGCCAGAATGGTCTCGATCTCCTGACCTCGTGATCCACCCGTCTCGGCCTCCCAAAGTGCTGGGATTACAGGCTTGAGCCACCGCGCCCGGCCTGTTATTTAACATTTTTATTGAAAAAAGTTAAACTTAGGGTCGAGAGGTCTTGCCCTATTCCTGAACAACTTTCCTGGTTGGACCACAGCTGCTAACCAACGAAGGCCCAGATGTACTTAGGTGTTAAATTATCTCCGGGCTCAGGATTTATGACTCTTGGAGAAATCGCACTGGGATTGGGTTCAGACTGATTTAACCTTGAGCTTGCTGGGGGATTCTGTTCCCCCTTGGCAACTGAACCTCAAACTGGTCCTAGTACAACTGAGGATCCATGTGGCTATGCCGGAAATAGATTATTTTGTTACATCCTGTACTCTGTCATGATGCTTAGAATAGAGATTCCACTTCCCACCTCAAACATCTAATTCTTTCCTCCTCCAGCTTCTGTAAGAGCTCTGAAAAACCTGGTGACATTTTTGAGTCATGGGTGGTGGTTGTAAAGTGGACAAGGATGATTTTTTTTTTCCTTTGGATTTCCTCAGGAATAAACCGTTATGATTTTGATGTTCACTGCTGTTTCCAAGGGCCACTAGGTGAAATATTTTTCTAGCACTTCGCATTTAAACACTTTTTAAACTGTAGGTGTTTAAGATGGACTCAAAATTAATTCCTGGTAAAAGAATATGTTTTTATTTAAATTGTGTATTGGTCCTTTCTCATACTGCTGTAAAGAACTATCTGAGACTGGGTAATTCACAAAGAAAAGAGGTTTAATTGACTCAGTTCTGCAGGCTTAACAGGAAGCATGATTGGGAGGCCTTAGGAAACTTAAAATCATAGCTGAAGGCAAAGGAGAAACAAGCATGTCTTACCACTCCGATGCAGGAGAGCAAGCAAGAAGGGGGAAGTTTCACACACGTTCAAACAATGAGATTCCGTGAGAACTCACTATCGCAAGAACAGCCAAGGGGGACGTCTACCCCCATGATTCAATCACCTCCTACCAGGCCCCTCCCCTGACACGTGGGGATTACAATTCGAGATGTGATTTGGGTGAGGACACAGAGCCAAACCACATGAATATGTTGTGAACTGCCCCATTAAAAAAAAAATTGTCAAGTTACTCTTTATAATTAATAAAGATAATAATATAATAAATAATAAAAAATAAAGCATCACTTAAAATCACACAAGGTAGTATTAAGGTATTAATGTGAGTACTAGGTGGTCATTGGAGAAAAATCGGAAAATATGGATGAATAAAAATTTGAGAGAACATTTCCCTTCATCTGTCTACCAGAGAGATTACGGTGAAGATCCATTTTAGTTTTAATGCTTTTGGGTTCTGATATCTTTTTTTTTTTTTTTTTTTTTTTTTTTTGGGACAAGTCTCACTTTGTTGCCCAGGCTGGAGTACAGTAGCACGATCTTGGCTCCCTGCAACCTCTGCCTCCTGGGTTCAAGCAATTCTCGTGCCTCAGCCTCCTGAGTAGCTGGGACCATAGATGCGTGCCACCATGCCCGGCTAATTTTTTGTAATTTTGGTAGAGACAGACTTTCACCATGTTGGCCCGGCTGGTCTCAAACTCCTGACATCAAGTAATCCCCTGCTTTGGCCTCCCACAGTGCTGGGATTATAGGCATGAGCCACCTTGCCTGGCCGGGTTCTAATATCTTAGAATAATTCAAGATGAAAATTGTGTGGACATTAATTAAAAAAATTATAGTAGTGCTTAAGCAAAGTTTGGCCTCTTGAGTTTGAGACTTTTGGGCTGTTCTTCAATCTCTAAAAACTTGGTAGATAGTACATTTTGGTTTCCCTCATTCTTCTCATCCTTATTTTTTTCTTCCCTCTCTACCTACTTCTCTACATCCACTTTTCTTCCCTTAACATATATCCCAGCCTGAATATACCTTGTGGTATAATATTATGACAAGAATATAATTCTAGAATACAATTGCTAAGAATTAAAATGTAAATTTTTTTGGTTACATGTCACATGTTTGCTATCAAAATCTGTTATAATAAAATGCCATTATAAGGAAAACAAAATATTTTGCTCATTAAGGTAATGGGCCAATATTCAGTTCTGTAAAAGGTTATAGAAAATGCCTTTAAACTGTGAGATAACTTTTATTTTACAACCTGATTGCTACATTGTGATTCTTGGTTTTGAAAACAATGCATTTATGTTGGTGAGAGTGCTATTTCTTTTAGGTTGCCATCAGACATTAACAGTGGAAGCCTAGGTTCTGAATTTTAGAAGACTCTTCTGGATGCTTTGTGGCTTTATTTTAATTACAAACACTGCTGCTTCTTGAAAAGCAACAGGCTGAGAGATGAGACACAATAGGATAATTCCTAAGTTGGATTAACTTTAATGCTTAGTTTATTTGGCAGTCTTCAGCAGAACTGAATGGGGACTCTAGCTGTCAAATCCAGGTTTAGAGAGCTGGAGTTATGTATCTCCCCTTGAGCCCACGTACTGTCTGATTCTTCAGGATTCCCAGTGGAAAGGGCATTACTGCCAAATGGTTACCATGAAATGGATCTTTTATTTCTCTTCTTCATCATTATCATGGCACTCTTCGTTTGATATCCTATCAGTAGGGCCTGGTGGAAGTTTTATGGTGGGCGGGGAAAGGACCTAGACTGAGTATGAAAGTTGGTAAGTGCTGGACCTTGTGTCTACTCGTTGTGCCCATCTGAAAGAAATTGCATTGGTTGTAAAACAGAAATGAGCTGCTATCTTGTAGGTTCTCTAAGAGACTTACCCTTCTTCCTTCTCTGCAAATCATGCTTGGCTGCAGCTGCCAGGGGTCATTCCTTTGCTTAAAACAGTTTAATAGCTCTCATTGTTGTCTGTAGCAGTGATTTGAATATTAAAATTTTGGATGTCTCACTTAAAGGAATTTAACACATTCAAAACACTCTTTCTGGTCTTTAACAAAATTCATAATGTAATATCTATAAAAGCATCCTTGGTTTTTGTACTATCTGCTTGCACTCTTTGTCATTGGGTTATTGTTGAGCAGACTTTTATCATTTGTGGCAAATATTCTCCACATGTTCTAGAAAACATGGGATCTTTCTTTGATGCTGGCTTGATTTGGCTTGGCTTTGGCTTGATGTTGTGCTTCACTCCTTACCTCTTAGTCTAAAAACTCCCATCCCCTGTCCACCTCCATCTCTGTGTTGTGCAATCTGCTTCTATTCCTCTCTGACAGACATTGTACAAACTGTGTATGTGCTGAGTTGCAGGAAAAAAAGTCATACACATTGATGTAAAATTGGATGACATAGCTGAGTATTGGGCCAACTGCTGGTGGGCTGTAGCACAGAGTTTAAGACCTGTTGTTCTACAGGATTCATGAAGTCCCAAGTTTGATAGAATGGTATAAGAGAGACCTGTGTTTTGCCCCTTCCTATCTCTCTAATTAAGCCTTTCTCATCTCACACTTAAGTATTTTAATGCTAAATTAATTGCAGATACTTGCATAGGATGTTTCATTTTTTACCTCTTTGAGTTTGCTTATGTTATGTATTCTTCTTGGAATGACTTTCTCTCTCTTTTTCCCCTGGCTGCCTCCGACTTACCCTTTATGAATTAGTTCAGGCATCCTCTTCCTTTGGGTGGGTTAAGTTCATATTTGTGTGTGTACGTATATATATGTGTGTGTATTTATATATATGTGTGTGTGTGTATGTGTATGTGTATTTACATTGTAAGTTTAAGATTCCCTCCTGTGAGCTCCTGGAGGTTAAAGAGAATGTCTTAATTGCTTTACTATGTGCAGATAGATATAAGTTGAGATAAGTTTTTTGCTTAATGGAACAGTATATTTAAGCCACTCAACTTGGTTACTTCAATCATGATGACAGGAATGAGAAGAAGCTGGTAATGATTCTGTGGGAAGTGGATTAAATAAAAAGATTGGTGGGGGGGAGTTATAGAAAACCTGTAATAAGGCAGATTTCTAAATCAGAGGTTATAACATTAGAGAGATGATTAACATAAAATACCACTTTGGAGAACTTTTAAAAGAATTGCTTCTTTGAGAAGGAATCAGGGCAGGAGATTCAAAACAATCTCATCTAAAAACAGACCGAAGTTGGCTTTTGTGAGTTCTTCAAGTGAGCCAATCAGAATACAAGGTGCCTGCAACCACTTTTTCCTTTTGATTTGTGGTTCCTATGGCAATAGGAAGAGAGCCTAGGACATTTTTCTCCTACCTCTTTTAATAAACTTTTTGCTTTTGAAAAATGCCAAAAGAGATTATTCTTTTTGCCTTTAATGACTTACAGTATTTCTCAGCATAATGGCTTTGATTTAGGTTTTTTTTATTATACAGTGGATATGGCAAAAGTAATAAACACTGTCAGCTTCCCTGGCTAATATTATTTTCTTCAGCTATAGAACCTATAAATATACAATCTAATTAGGCATTAGCTATTAATATCACAACCCATTACGAATCATTTCCTGTTCTCTGTGAACAGCCCTAAATTAGACTATTGATCATTACAAGTAGCTAAATACGAAATTATAACAAATGTATCTTGGCAGTTTTTGACCCTCCAAAGTCTTCTGTTAAGTATCCCCACTATGATCCTCCTGGGTTGTTTCTCTTGAGCTCAAGGCTAAAGTCTTAAGAGAAAAGAGGCTTAGTGTGTATTGTTGTTGGCTTAGTAAGCAGGTCAATAAGTGTTTGTTAAAATTGATAAATACCCATGGTATCAGGGGTATTCTTCAGACATATTTTAGCAATATGAAAGAACGCTGTTCACTTAAAAAAAAAAAGGACAATCGTCTGTACTGTGAATTTAGCTAATATGAAGAAATCTTTTCATTATCGGTTAAGCAATCATCGATAATAGTTATTCTCGAATGATCAACATGGGTTTCCAGCTATGTCCCTAAATTAAAAATTTGAAGCTTCAGGAATCACAGCCAGGAGCTCATGCCTGTAATGCCAGCACTTTGGGAGACCAAGGCAGGCAGATCACCTGAGGTCAGGAGTTCAAGACCAGCCTGGCCAACATGGTGAAACCCTGTCTCTACTAAAAATACAAAAACTAGCTGGGCATGGTGGCAGGTGCCTGTAATCCCAGCTACTCGGGAGGCTGAGGCAGGAGAATCGCTTGAACCTGGGAGATGGAGGTTTCAGTGAGCCAAGATCATGCCACCGCACTCCAGCCTGGGCAGCAGAGCGAGACTCTATCTTAAAAGAAAAAAAGAATCAATTACTGTTGTGGCCCTAGCTGTATTTTAATGCTGTTAGGTTGATGAATGTGGAACTTTTATTTTTATCCATTATTTTCAAATAGGATCAATGCCCTCCTGATCTATTAGATCTAAGACCTAAGAGGAACCTACCTTGTTTTGGCTAGCAGGTATGGACTTTATTACTAAAAGGTGGGTGTATTTCCTAGAATAGCATTTTCTGTTGAGTAGAGACGATTTTTGAGCAATGTGGCTGGTCACTTAGCTTCAAAGTAATTGTTGAGTGTGAAAGTAAGCAGTTGTAATACCTTTTAACCACTGTCTGTGCTCTTACCAAATGGAAAATAACACTCATCTTAAAACTGGAAGTTACCAGTTCTGGGATGATCTGAGAGTTGAGACTTCTGATTAGTAGATACTGGCAGTTGCATCACACACCAGCTTGGGTGCTGCCTAGGACTGAGCTGTCTCAGTGAAAAGTACTCTTGCCTCAGACCTGGGTTGAAATCTTAGCACCAACCTAGCGCTATGCGATTTTGGATAAGTAAATTACTTCATCTCTGAGCCTGTGTTTCCTCTTCTGAAGGGGAAAGTAATGTCTATTGTGTAGGATTATGGTGAAAATGAGATGAGATATCCTTTATAATGTATTTAGCATGATGTTGGCATCTAATAAATACTCAAGAAACACTGGTGTCATTCTTTATATCTTACAGTATCTACCCATAGATATTATGAAGAGAAAATCTTGGAAATCTGATTCTTAGAGGGTCTTTTAAAAATCTTTTTCTGAATATACAAGTTAAATAACAAGCTTCAAAAAGCTTTGAAATGTCAGACTTCTAATAAATGGCTAATATTTTAAAATCAAGTTCACCAAAATTTTCTTTATGTTGATTGTTTCCCACATTTTTATGAGTATTGATTAAATCATTAAATGGTTAAAAAGCCTTGATAATATCATTATTTTTCTAATTTGGATTTAATTTCTTCACCTCTAATCTAAAATCAGCGGTGGGAGGTTAGACTTAAATAGTCTTTAAAATGCCTTCCTGTTCTCACAATCTGATTTTTTTGATTTACTGAATGTGAAAAATTGCCTTTTAAAAAGTTTTAGATTCCAAGTTATTAGCAGAATCTAATCAATACCTTATGCTTTTGTGGTTTTTACCCTTTGAGGCAAATACTATTAACCCTTGCAGAAGGAAGCTGACTTTTTACTGAATAAGTAAAAATTGATTTACATACGAGCTTTTGTGTTAATTTTATATGAGTTGCTGAATCCAGATGTAATCCTTTTGTTGTTGTTGTTGTTATTGAGACAGGGTCTCACTCTGTTGCCCAGGCTGGAGTATAGTGCTGCGATCTTGGCTCACTGCAACCTCCACCTTCCAGGCTTAAGCAATCCTCCCACCTCAGCCTTCTGAGCAGCTGGTACTATGGGTGCGTGCCACCATGCCTGGCTAATTTTTGTATTATTTGTAAAGGTGGGGTTTCACTATGTTGCTCAGGCTGGTCTCGAACTCCTGGGCTTAAGTAATCCCACTACTTTGGCCTCCTGAAGTGCTGGGGCTATAGGCGTGAGCCATCTTACTTGGCTAGGTGTAGTCCTTAAACTCTCTTCTTTGCCCATCCACTTGTGATATATACTGATGTAAATATTCTTTTATTAAACGTGGATGAGAATATCTCTGGATAGAGAGTGTTTGTTGTAGTGGAAGAAAATCAGTTTGCCAGGTTTAATTTACTAGTCCTAATTCTGCCATCAGTTAGCCCTTATTCCCCTGCACCTTGGACAAGTTGCTGGGGGTTTTTTTTCTTTCCTTTTTTTTTTTTTTTTTTTTTTAAAGGCAGTCTCACTGGGTCACTCAAGCTGGAGTGCAGTGGCATGATCTTGGCTCACTGCAACCTCGGACTCCTAGGTTCAAGCAATTCTTTTGCCTCAGCCCCCCCAAGTAGCTGGGATTACAGGTATGTGCCACCACGCCTGGCTAATAATTGTGTTTTTAGTAGAGATGGGGTTTCACCATGTTGGCCAGGCTGGTCTTCAACTCCTGACTTCAAGTGATTTGACTGCCTTGGCTTCCCAAAGTGCTAGGATTATATGTGTGAGCCACTGTTCCTGGTCTATGTCATTGTTTTAACAAATTAGGCTCTCTTTTCCTTTTTAATTAAAAAATTTTTTCTTAATTGAACAAAAATTCCATGGGACTCTGCTTGATATCTCTTTCCTGATCATCAGTTTCCTCATCGTAAAATGGAATAATACCTATTTTGCAGGTTATTGTGAGAGTTTACTATTTCAGCTGTCTAGCACATAATAGAAGCTTGATAAATGGCAACTACTTTCATTATTTTATGCAAACATTTATTAAGCATCTTCTGTGGTTGGCACTCTGATATGAAAGTGTTGAGGCAACAAAATTTGTGTACCTGGAGTTTCAATGATATATTGCCACTGTATTGGCTTTGGAATAAAGGCACACCTTGAAGTGTGTCATTTTCATTGCTACCAGAAAACTGCTCAATTTTTAAATTCCATTTGGTTCCTCTGATTTTGTATTCTTTAAATACCTTTTCTGAGTAATCTCAATATTCCTTGTATTATAGGTGAAATGTAGAACTAGTAAGTGGCAGATGCTAGATAAGGAACCCAGGTCTCTCTGATGTCAAGCAAAGCTATCTTTGTCCATATTGCAGTTGGGTGATCACAGAATTTATCCACTAAACCAGAACACTTTTGAGAGTGAAAGTTATGAGGGGACAATAAGTGTCATCCAGGACTGTCTCAGGCAAATGAGGGTGTTTGGCTATTCTATTTATAGCTAGAACAAACAAGTTTATGAGCTTGGGTCCAAGACTTCTGGGATGCTTTGGTTGAACCCAAACACTCACCTTTAGTTTTTTTTTTTTACATGAATATTGATTTTGCCATAGTAAATTAATTGACTTTAGATCTGAATGATTGAACAGTATGGTCTAATGGTTATTAAGTTTACATTATGGTCTAATGGTTATTAAGTAGTAGCCATAATACATGTGTTCATTTTTATATTTTACTTTTTTTCTTAATTTCTTTAAAATCAGCAAGCTTTTAAAAGAGGATGGGAAGAAGTAAATGAAATAAGCTTTTTAATTCTTAGTCATGTCAGACGAACTTTGTAAACAAAGTCTAAAATGAAGATCGTGACATTCCAATGTTTTTCCTTTGGGAAGATGGAAATGTGTTGACACGGAAAATCAGATGCATTTAAAATCACCTCTTTTATTGCCTTTATCTATCAGTCTGTCACCCATCTTTCTTGTTCTTTTTGCCTTATTCTTTAGGTCTCCTGTGATTTTACCTTAGGGAGGTGCAAAACTTTACTCACATGATAAAAGTTGGGGTGATTTAAGTTTTCACAATAGCAGCATCATAGTCTTGTGGAAAGAGTGTGGGTTTTGGTAGCAGACAAACCAGAGTTTGAAATTCTGGCTCTCCCCTCCTTTGTTATGTGTCCTTTTGCCAATCACTTAACCTCTGAGCCTCCGTTTCCTTACAATGATATGAGGATTAGAGAACAAATGTAAAGTGCTGGGCAAATAGTAGGTCCTTAAACAATGATGACAATTATGGTTATATGACATGGACCAGAAACTGTGGCATTGATGAAATTATAGTCAACAATCTCACCACTAATCTTGTTTTGCACACAGACTTTCACAGTTCCCTTTGGTGGGTTTTTGTTTAAACATTCTCTCTCTCCCTCTTGATTCTATTCACTGTATCCTGAAAAATTAGTGGTTGGCAGCAGAAACCTCCTTTCCATAGAACATCAAGTGGGCCCTCCCCCAAGGTTTCAGTAAGTTGTCTGGGACCATCCCTAACCTCCAAATTGCCAAGGGTGCACCCCCTGCCCCAACTAACATTCAAGTTGCCTGTGTGAAGGAGTGATTTGTTGCGGCCTCTAACTGCTTCTTCTCTTCCTTCCTTTTTGTCATCCTGCAGTGTTCTGTGCCAAGGTCTTTGTGGCTAGGCTGCGCCAACCTGGTAGAGAGCATGTGCGCACTGAGTTGCCTGCAGAGCATGCCCAGTGTCAGATGTCTCCAGGTGCCTTTCTTCTTTCTTGTTGTAAATGTGTTTTTACGTATGCCATGAACATTTGTTGAAACTTGCAGTAGTGTGTTTAATCCAATGTTAAGTCTGCTAAATGTTCTGTGTAACCCTCTGCTTTCCTCTAGCCTGGGTGCCCCACATGGAGGAGTACCAAGAGGGGCTCTTCTGAGCAAACGGGTCTTTGGCTGGGCCCTGTCCTCCCCTTTTCTGCTCCTGCTTTTTACTCTTTCCCCCTCACCTTGAGGTTGTAATTCTCATGTTTAATAGTTGTGCATGTGCCAAAAAAAAAAAAAAAAAAAAAAAAAAAAAAAAACTCCTGACATTTTCCATTTGGCTACCTTTAACAGTTCTTTGTTGAGTTGGGAGGGTTTCGTAATTAAAGTGGTGATTTTTCTATTTTGAAACTCATCCTTTTGGCTTGCTTTCTCTCCCCTCTTCAAAAAAGGAGCGGGGAGGGAATCACTACTGGCATAAAGCCTCAAATTGAAGTTTATAAAGATCATAGCTTTATGCTGCCAATAATTTGTCAGTTTGGGCCACCTCCCAAAGGCCAGATCTGACACCTGTCCTCAGGGTCCACCCAGTTTTCCAGGCCGAGGCCGGCAGAGAATTCCACAGATAAAAGTATAACTTTTTGGGGGGTGGATGGGAAAGGGTTGCTGAGGATAGAACTGTTAGCAGGAGTGCAGCTGGTGATCCTCTCTTGTTGGGGTGACTTCTGAGAGAGCCAAGGAAGAAAACATTATAGCTTTATTTGTGAAGCTCTGTTTAGAGCAAGCATGTGTTTAATTAAGTATGGTTTCAGTAGCAATATTCAGTTTTCATCACTGCATATTCCAGACAGTTTGATATATCTTTAAAAAGCCATATTAAATTCCTGGCATCCGGTTGAGACTGTCCTGTTTTAGGAAAACTGTAAAATTAGACATTGAGTTAGAGGGATATTATTGATGGCATGGATGACTTCACTGTTTTCAAGGTTATCTTTCTATTCATGTTTACAATTTTTAAATGGAGCTGGGGAGCCAGGAAGGAGGAAAATTTTCTTCATATTGGGGTCAGGCATTTTATTTACTTATTGGCAAACATTCAGAGTAGCACTGGTGTGGTTATTGATTCAAATTGCTTTCTTTGGAAAACGGTACTGGAACTTCACTAATACCTTTAACTGGAGAGCGAGTTCAATATAAGGCCCAGTTGTCTTTAGATTCTGTATATAAAAGTGGGTTACAAGTCTTACCTTGCAAGAACAGGGTGCTTCAATGAGGCTCAAAGTGTAATGAATATATGTTCACTTTTGGAAAAGCAGCTTCTGTGCATGTGATGTAATTTTAACAAAAATGTTCTTGGAATGGCAGCCATTATTGCATGTGCTCTCCTTGATGCTATATAATGGATATTTGCATTATTATAATAGGTGTACATTTTTGTCTCCATTTTTCTGGATTAAAAGGCATGTTACAATTGCTTTTTAGTAGACTGACCCAGTTTTTTGCAGAACTGGAAATTTAAGAAGGGGAAAAACTGTAGTTGTTAGTGAGGTCTTGAAGTGCAGATTCTTTTTATTGCATTCAGTTAAAAGTAATTGGCCAATGGAAGGCATCATTCAATATATTTTAGTATCAGTATTGTGAGTTCTCTGGAGGTGGGGTGAGTGGGAGGAAGTACGGGTTCCTACCTTGTTGAAAATGGAAATCCAAATTTGTTAAAAGTTCCTTGACTCATCTTTCTTAGTGAAACTCACTTAAGAGAAAAAAAAAAAAAGATTTTTTTTTTTTGCCTTGATTGGGTCTTATTTCAGTGAGTGGAGCAATAATTGTCTTTAGAGATGTGTAGAGTATTTTGTTTACTTAGGTTTAATTTTTGCTAGTATATAATTGAGGGTATGCAGCACAGTAAAATGAACCAAGTACTCAACTGATTGGTATTAGCAAATCATTACTCTGTTTTGTTCCACAAGTGAATGGAAAGTAATCGTATTAATATTAATGAGCCTGGAAGACTTCCTTCCTCTCTACTCATTTAAGTATTACTTTAATGCCAGCATTTCTCCCCTTTACCTCCAGTCTCCAAACAGTGTTAAAATTTCGTATCTTAATTTGGGCTTGGGCTCTCAAAGAAGTCCTGTTGCTTATATGCTACATCTTTGGTTTATTGCCAAGATGACTCTCCCTTTGCATACCTCTTAGCAACCTCGTATTAAGCAGGCCTGAGAAGAGAAGGAATAGTTAGGCTACCTGGAGAGAACAGGGCCTAGTTCTTTCCTGGTCTCTGAAGTTCCATAAAAGAGTTCCCCTTAAAATTGTCACAGTGGACCCACTGATAGTTGCAACTTGAACCCATTGACCTGTCTATATGACTGAATTTGATTATACCTTTTGAAAAAGCAGGAGGGAAGATAGTACTTGCCTTAGGCGTAATTTACCTACTCCAGTTTCTGCCATCGTTGAGAAGGGAAAATAGATACCAGAGACTTAAAATTCACTCATTACCAACTGTTACATGGTGCTTCACATATATTAGCTTTATGACAACCCTGTGAGGTAGGTGTTCTTATCTCCGATTTTCTGATACGGAAACTGAGTCTGAGGTGACTATTTGGCCCAAGATAATGTTTACATAACTGTAAAGTTACTGGCATATGAATCACATACTTGCCTGATTCCCAAACTGGTTTTCTTTTCTCTACTCTGGAATGCTGCTTTTGTAGTTTTCCATGTTGGTTTTATTTGTAGAAACCTCGCTATTGATACCTGGTATATGGTTTGTTTAGTTATTAATATTATTTATTTGAAAATAAGAAAAACCTGCCACATTCCATAGGAAAAAAAAATTGCCATTCTTTTTGCCAAAATGAGCTCTCCTGAATCTTACAGCTAGTGAGATTCCTGAGTGGACTTTCTGCAAACTTAATTCCATAAATATTTACTAAGCAATCGGTATGTGCCAGGACCTCTATTGGATATCTCTGAAACAAGCTGAACTGAGTCAGTATTTCATTTGCTTCAGATGTCCTGATTCAACCAGTTGATTGTTATAGCAAATGATCAGGAATTCAGACTATGTGGATTATAGATTTGCCCAGATTCCTGTGGCATGAGAATCATACCAATCTTAATAATAGTATGTATCATTTATTTTCCATGTTTTTTCTATGTGTTGGACTCTAGGAATTGGATTATCTCATTTGATCTTTTATGGAAAAGTTATCTATCTTGCCATTTTTGTATGTGAAATTGTAGAGGTGAATTGAGCTGCCTAAGGTTAAGCGTTTATTTAAGTGGCAGAACTGGGTTATGAACATAATCTGGATGACTGCAAAGTCAGTGCTCTAGTCACCAGTCTGTAGTGACAACTGCCATTTTAACTTGCAACTGCCATTTTTAGGTTGAAACAAATTGCCCTTAATTTTTGGAGTTAGAAATTTAAAGCCAACATACCAGTGATGTAATAGACTGGCAAGTTGTCTTGGGAATGTCATTTGCAGCCTCAGCTGGGGGATAGTGTTAGTGATAAGCCTTTTGCTGGAGTAGGACTGATGACTTGGAATGACAGGATCATGTGAATTGAGTCTGAGTGCCTCCTTCCAAGCTCTAGTGCATATAGTGCTGGGCAGTAAGTAATGCAACTTCTTGACAGCTGCCTTTCTTGTTTCTTTTTTTACTTTTAATAAGTGTAGTGAGCCACAGTGGTCTGAGAATGCCACAGAACTTATCACAGCTTTTGATATAAGAGGATATTTTTTAGAGGAGGGAGGTAGCTTGGTAGAAAGAACCTTGGCTTTGGTGCAGACAAACCTCTATTTTTGTCCTGTTCTTACTACTTAATGACTCTGTGATCCTGGGCAAGTTACTTTATTTTCCTGAACCCCAGTTTCCTCATCTTTAAAAATCATATAGGGTTTTTATGAGGTAGAGAAACATAATTGCCACCTCTTACTGATTCTTACTCTTGTGGGGGATGAAGTCAATTTTTTTTTTTTAAATTTACTTGCTCCTGGTTCTCTATTTAAGAAGGAATTTCAGTCTTACAGTCTTAGATTCCAGGGGTAGGTAAGGATTAGCTGAAAAACCATGCGTATGATAAGGCAGCTTTTGTTCAGGGTCGGTCTATCTTAGGTCAAACATAGCTGTTTGAACTCATTGCCTCTTGTCTGTTTTCTAATGAGCCTTAGGGATTTGTCATTTCTTGTTGATTATCCTAATTATCCTGTAGCACCCTGGGTCTGATAATGTGAACCTTTTGGTTTGCTCAGTGGTAGAATCTGTAGTGTTTTATAAACACTAAAACCTACATTTTTGGCTGAGCATAGTGGCTTACCCCTATAATCCCAGTGCTTTGTGAGGCCCAGGTGGGAGGATTGCTTGAGGCCAGGAGTTTGAGACCAGCCTTTGCAACATAGCAAGGCCCTACGAAACATTTTGTTTTTGTATTTTGTTTCTACAAAACAAAATAAAAAATTAGGTGGACATGGTGGCATGCACCTGTAGTCCTAGCTACTCTGGGAGCTGAGGTTGGGGAATCCCTTGAGCCCAGGAGTTGGAGGTTATAGTGAGCTGTGATCACATCACTGCACTGCCGCTTGGGTGACAGAGCAAGATCCTTGTCTCTAAAACAGGGGTGTCCAATCTTTTGGCTTCCCTGGACCACACTGGAAGAAGAAGAATTCTCTTGGGCTACACATAAATAAAATACACTAACACTAATGATAGCTGATGGGCTTTAAAAAAAAATTGCAAAAGAAAAAAAGTCTCATATTTTAAGAAAGTTTACGAATTTGTGTTGGGCCTCATTCAAAGCTGGCCTGGGGGCCTGCGGGCCACGGGTTTGCTCTAAAAAATACATAAATAGGCTGGGCCCGGTGGCTCACATGTATAATCCCAGCACTTTGGGAGGCAGAGGTGGGCAGATCACTTGAGGTCAGGAGATTGAGACCAGCCTGGCCAACATGGTGAAACCCCATCTCTACTAAAAATACAAAAATTAGCCAGGCATGATAGTGGGCGCCTGTAATCCTAGCTACTTGGGAGGCTGAGGCAGGAGAGTTGCTTGAACCCAGGAGGTGGAGGTTGCAGTAAGCCGAGATCATGCCACTGCACTCCAGTCTGGGTGACAGGGAGATCCCGTCTCAAAAAAAAAAAAAAAAAAAAAAAAAAATATATATATATATATATATATATATATATATATATACACACACACACACACACACACACACACACACACACGTGTATATGTGGTAAAAAACACATCTTTCCTCTTTATAAGAAAATTTACAAAATAGAGTTTGAAAAAGAAGAAAAAGTCCATTGGTAGCCTGAGCACCTACCACCCAGAGAGAACATTTGTTGCTATTTTAGGGCCTTACTTCCTCCTGTCTATTTGGTAGGGAGGAATCCATCAAATTGTGCAGTTCTCTGTGTTATTCTGCTGCTGCTGATTTTAACAGTGGTATTTTTAATGCCCTGTGGAACCCTAGCTTGACTTTGGAGTCTCTAGAGGGATAAAGGAGGGCTAGCATAGTGCGCCTCCTACTTCGATCTCACTTAGGATGGCTCCGGATTTATCTATTCTACTTAATGGGGCTCTTAGGAAGATTTCATTTTAAAAATTTTCTCCTTATAGAAATAGCTAAACACACAAAAATAAGAGAATTATTCAACTTAACCTTGAACAATTTTCAAAATTATGCTAATCTTAAACTTTTCTTCAATTTTGTTTTTTCTGGGGCATTTTAAAAGCAAATCTAAAATGCCTCAAAGTTTTACAAACCACTGTTTCATGCTAGCATTTAAAAAATTTTAAACAATCTTCAAGAAATTAAAAATAAAGGCCATGCGTGATGGTTCACACCTGTAATCCCAGCACGTTGAGAGGCCAAGGCAAATGGATCACCTGAGGTCAGGAGTTTGAGACCAGCCTGGCTAACATGGTGAAACCCCGTCTCTACTAAACATACAAAAATTAGCCAGGTATGGTGACATTTCAGCTACTCGGGAGGCTGAGGCAGGAGGATCACTTGAACCTGGGAGGCAGAGGTTGCAGTAAACTGAGGTCAAGCCACTGTACTCCAGCCTGGGTGACAGAGCAAAACTCCATTTCAAAAAATAAATAAATAAATAAATAAAAATAACCTTTTTAAATAAAGGTTATAGTAATAACAAGACATATGAAGTTTCCTTTGACCCCAGGTCTTACTCCCCAAAGTCTCACTTATCGGTTTCCCATTATCCTTTTAGACTGAAGCTTTAAAAATATGAATACAACCATATTATACATATTATCTTAAAATTAACATATATTGACCATCTTTCCATATCAGCATATAAAACCAAATAGAACTCTACATCATAGGGCTTTAGCATTTTTTTATCTTCAAAAAAATAGCCAGTTTTCTCTCTCTTTTTTTTTTTTTTCTGAGATAGGGTCTTGCTCTGTTGCCCAGGCTGGAGTGCAGTGGCAGGATCATGGCTCTCTGCAACCTTGACCTCTCAAGCTCAAGTGATCCCTCCCACTTCAGCCTACTAAATAGCTGGGACCACAGGCATGTGCCACCATGCCCAGATAATTTTTCAGTTTTTTGTACAGACAGGGTCTTGATATATTGCCCAGGTTGGTCTCAAAGTTCTGAGCTCAAGTGATCCTCCCAATTCAGCCTCCCAAAAGTGATGGGATTACAGGTGTGAGCCACTGAGCCCAGTGTCTAGTTTTCCGTTTGAAGGGCCTTTAGACCACAATTGGTGTTGTTTTTTTGGGGGGGAGGGGTATTATAGGCACTTCAGTAATTTCATTGTGTATGTATCTTTAGGCTTGTATGATTTTGTCTGTGGAATAAATTCCTAGGAGTGTAATTGCTTGGTCAAGGAATATCAGTATTTTATTATGACTTAACTAAATTATATACAGAAAAGTTTGGTAATCTCTCCCTTCCAATCCCTTCCTCCCCGCTAAGAAACGAATGTTAACATTTCATTGTCTATCATTGTATATTTGTTTTCTTTGTTCATAGGAGGATATGCAGTCTGACAACTATGGGGATTCCCTCATTTAAAAAAAAGTTTGTTTTAAAATTAATTAATTAATTAATTAATTAATTTAAGACAGAGTCTCACTCTGTTACCTAGGCTAGAGTGCAGTGGCACGATCTG
Organism: Rhinopithecus roxellana; assembly: GCF_007565055.1. Taxonomy (NCBI): domain Eukaryota; kingdom Metazoa; phylum Chordata; class Mammalia; order Primates; family Cercopithecidae; genus Rhinopithecus; species Rhinopithecus roxellana. The sequence continues at coordinate 173,476,317 of NC_044551.1, forward strand.
GGCTCACTGCAGCCTCTGCCCTCCAGGTTCAAGCGATCCTCCTGCCTCAACCTCCTGAGTAGCTGGAAGCACAGGCGCGCGCCACCACGCCTGGCTAATTTTTTGTATTTTAAGTGGAGACAGGATTTCGCCATGTTGGTCAGGCTGGTCTGGAACTCCTGACCTCAGATGATCTGCCTTTCTCAGCCTCCCAAAGTGCTGGGATTACAGGCGTGAGCCACTGCACCGGCCATTTTTTTTTTTTTGAATAGAGAAAATGGACTCACCCTAGAAAAACTGCAATACAGTGTCACTTATTTGCTTGATTTAACATTATATTATAGACATGTCCCCAGATTAGTAAAGTCTAACTCTTTCATCGATGGTACTTTTATCATCCCTAGATTTTGGGGGTGGAGGCAAGAGTACAGGTAGGTTTTTTTTTTGTTTTTTTTTCATTTTTGAAGTATAAAGTGTATATAGAAAAGTTCAGAAATCTTAAGTGTATACAGCTCAGTGATTTATCTTAAAGTGAACAGTGCTTTATTTTAATAGGTATGGCTAAATTGCTTTCATGGAAGATAGACCCGTTTATATTCCAAGCGTTGCCATAACCCCTGAATATCTAAAAATGTTTAAGGTGTACTTTAAAAGTATTACTAAAAATAACATACTTGTTCAAAGTTAGATCAATAAATAAAAACTGACAAATAGTAACATGATGAATTAAGATTTTCTATCATTTAAAATCATTGTATAATATTCCATTTAATAAATATATTAATGATTTTAAGAAAACTTCCCTTCTATGTTAAGACTGCTTCCAATTTTGAGACATTTTAAGCCATGTGGAGTTAAGCATCATTGTGATTAAGTCTTTGTATACTTCTATGATTATTTTCTTAGGTAAGACAGTGTGCACATTTAGGTTGCTAACTTGTACTTTGGAGAAGATGGGTCAAATTATACTCTTAAAAGCAGCCCATCAGAGATTCCCTTTTCATGTACTCTAGATGACACTGAATATTTTAATTTTGTACTTTGTTGACATTTTAATGGATGAAAATGCAAAAATGATATCTTGTTATAATGTACACTTAATTGCTAACGGGATGGAATATATGTATACATAAAAATATTCATTGGCCATTTCTATTGTTGTTATATGAGTTAACCTCTTCGTGTTCTTTTTTCCATTTTTCTATTGATGGCTTTATTTAAAAAGTCTGATTTGTAAGAACTCTTTATATATTAAATATATTGACTGTTATTTATTGCAAATACTTCTGCCAGTTTGACATTTGCTTTTCAGTTTTTTAATAATGGTTTTGGCCATGATGAAAGTTTTGAAAAAATATGTTTACTTTTTGTGTGGCTATACTTGTTCATTTCTTATAATATTCTTCTAGTGGTTTGTGGCATTATGTTTTCCAATCTTTCATTTTCTCTGTAATTTATTTTGCTGTATGCTGTGAATTAGGGATGCACATTCTTTCTGAATGACCTATCAGTTGTCTGCATACTATTTGCAGATCTAGTGTTTTCTCATTGATTTGATATCATATGCGCATGTTTCACTTCCTGTGTCCAGTGATGTGCAGTCTCCGAAGCCTTGTTCAAGCTTTTATTCTTCTTCACCTTCCTGTTATTATCATCAGCTATCAACCTTTGTAAGCTCATCATCCACAATGTATCACGCTGTCTTTTATATGTTGTACTAGTTTGAAAGTATCTTAAAGATGATGTAGACTTTGAAAATTTAGTGCCAAACATTATTCCTGTGCATTGAAATTTCCATGTCATATTTTCTGAAAACAGTGAGGATGACTTGGTGATCTGAGAATTTGAAGCAGCAGAAAAGCAGCAAATAAATTAATATTTTAGAGAAAGTTTTAACGATACCACAATGCCTGGCATATAGTACTAGCACTAAGAAATCACATTCTCTGTGGAAGAGAGCCTGTGCTATGGGAAAATGTAAACTATACCTTGTTTTACTAACAGTTATAATTTATGGTTTCCAAAACAATATGTATGATAGATTAAGGTTTCACAGTATAATTTGAGGAGAGGGACATGGGTAAATGGAATTCAGAACATGTTAAAAAACGTCTTTTTAATTTTTGAACAAAACTGATGTCATGTACCTGATACTATAGACATTTATTATGTTGCTTGTAAGAGTGCTTGCTTTGTTTATTTCTGTTGGTTTATATTTACTGTTCATTCAGTTTATGAAAGTAACATTTTTTTCGTTTGATTTTTGTTGTTGTTGTTGTTGTTTTTTAATTAAATAGAAATGGGATCTTCCTATGTTGCCCAGGCTGGTCTCGAACTCCTGGGCTCAAGTGATATTCCTGCCTCGATCTCCTGAAGTGTTGGGATTATAGGTGTGAGCCACCATGCCTGGCTAGTAACACTTTTTTTTTAATGGCAGAGATTTTAGAGAGAGGACAAGTATGAAGAAGAAATTAACCAGTCAGTCATAATCTCACTTCACTATAGTATCTGTTCTTTGTTTTCTGTCATTTTGTTTCTATATAGATATCCTCTATCGATCGATCAATCTATTGATCTGTCTATACTTTTTGTTTTTATATAGGTTTATACTCCATACACTGAATTATAACCCAATTTTTTTTTTTTTTTGAGATGGAGTCTCACTCTGTTACCCAGACTGGAGTGCAGTGGCGCGATCTTGGCTCACTGCAACCTCTGCCTCCTGGGTTCAAGCGATTCTCCTGCCTCAGCCTCCCTAGTAGCTGGGATTACAGGCAGGCGCCACCACGCCCAGCAATTTTTTTGTATTTTTAGTAGAGATGGGGTTTCACTATGTTGGCCAGGCTGGTCTTGAACTCCTGACCCCGTGATCTGCCTGTCTCAGCCTCCCAGAGTGCTAGGATTACAGGTGTGAGTCACCATTCCCAGCCTACATTTTTATTTTTTTGAGGTGGGGTCTCGTTCTGTTGCCCAAGCTAGAGTGCAGGGGTGTGAACATGGCTCACTGCAGCCTCGACCTCTCAGGCCCAAGTAATCCTTTCATCTCAGCCTCCCAAGTCGCTGGGACCACAGACACACACCAGCCACTCCTGGCTAATTTTTAAATTTTTTGTAGAGATGGCATCTCCCTATGTTGCCCAGGCTGGTACATTTTTAATAACTGCAACTTCATTGTCTGGGTATACAATAATTTAGTCAGTCTCTTACTAATGAACATTAAGGTCATTAAACTTTAGTGTATATTCATGCTTCATACCTTAGATTATCTTATTCATTGGAAAAATTCAGAGTCAAAGGAAGTGGACCTTGTTTTTTTTTTTTTTTTTAAATAATTGAGATGGGGCCTTCCTATGTTGCCCAGGCTGGTCTTGAACTCCTGAGCTCAAGTGATCTGCCCACTTTGGCCTTGCAAAATCCTGAGATTACAGGCGTGGGCCATCACGCCTGGCCCTGGACTTTAAGCCTTTTAAACTTCTAGCAAAAACATTATTCTAGTTTTTAATATCAGCAATATATGATTATAATAGAAATAAATGCCCAATGTAGAAAACTGGGAAATATAGGAAAACACAAAGAATAAATTAAAAATCACTCTTCACTCTTGTTTTTCGTCAAGCAACAAATGACTTATGGTGTTCTTACTATGTGTTAGGCATAGGGCCTGGTAATAGAGGAGTGCACAAAACAGACAAAAAGCCTTACTGTCTCAGAACCTACATTTTAGTGGTGAAAGAAAATGAGTAAAATGGCCAGGTGCAGTGGCTCACGCCTGTAATCCCAGCACCTTGGGAGGCCAAGGCAGGCGGATCACTTGAGGGCAGGAGTTCAAGACCAACCTGGCCAACATGATGAACCCTGTCTCTACTAAAAATACAAAAATTAGCTGGGCGTGGTGGCAGGCGCCTGCAATCCCATCTACTGGGGAGGCTGAGGCAGTAGAATTGCTTGAACCTGGGAGGTGGAGGTTGTAGTGAGTCGAGATTGTGCCACTGCACTCCATCCAGCCTGAGCGACAGAGTGAGACTCTGTATCAAAAAAAAAAAAATTAAAAAATAAATAAATAAAAAAATACACAGTATGTTAGATGGTAATACGTTCTGTGGAGAAAAAGGGGAATAGATCACCCCAAGATTTGGGAAGGGCTTCAGTGTTAAATAGAGCAAAGAGTAAAAGCCATTTGAGCAGAGACTTGAAGGAAATGAGGGAGCAAGCTGTGCAGTTATCTAGAGGAAAATAATCCCAGGTAGAGGGAACAGCAAGTGTACAACAAGCCCCAGAGGTAGGAATGTTTGTGGCATGTTATAATAGCCAGAAGGCTAATGTCTGGCTGGAGCGTGGAATGAAGGAGAAAGTAGGAGATGAAATCAGGAAGGGAAGGAGGAAGGTCATAGAAATTCTGTGGGGCTTCTAGAGTTTCCTAGACTTTGGCTCTTATTCTGCATGAGATGGGAAGTCATTGGAGAATTTTTACCAGAGGGGTCATTGAACATCTTGACAGGATCGCTGTACCTGCTGTGTAGACATAGAAGGAAGAGGTGGAAGCAGGGAGACCAACTCTAAGATTGATCAGCATGTCAGGATTCTCCAGAGAAACATAATCAATAGTAGATAGGTATTTTAGGAAACTGATTCACATGACCATGGAGGTTGGCAAGATTGAATTTTGTGATACAGGCCATTAGGCTGGAAACTCAGGCAAGATTTCCCTATTGCAGTCTGGAGGCAAAATGTATCCTTCTCTGGGAAACTTCAGTCTTTTCTCTTAGGCCTTTAATTGACTGGATGAGCCTTGCCTACATTATGGTGGGTAATAGACTCAAAGTCTACTGATTGCAAATGTTAATCATACCTAACAATACCCTTACACCAATATCTGCTAATAGATTAGTATTTGACCAAAGAACTGACCATGTAACCTAGTCTAGCCAAGTTGACACATAAAATTAACCATCACAAACAGATTGGGAAGAGGCCACACTTTGCAGTTAGGGATTCAAAATGGAAACAGTTCATGATGAAATGAAAGAAAAGGTGAGTATGAGGTTAGTAAAAATAATATTAATCTTGTCAAGCCAGTATCATTTATAGCATCAATATCTAACAAGAATTTAGTCAGCGGTGATTTGGACTTTGGAGCCTTGGTATGGCTGGAAGATCAAAATGTGATATGTTTCTACTTGCAGTGTTGAAATAGTGAGTGCTTCACAGAGAACCATTAGTATATAGTGCTCAATTTGTGGAAGAACTGTAAGTGTGTAGGGAACTTACAGTTAATGAGTACTACATGCCTAGACATGTTACTAAGCTCTTTCCCGTATATTATCTTTCTTCACTTTATAAATAGGCACTTTATAAACTTTATAAGCTAGGCACTATTCTGTCTGTTTTATACGTGAGGAAACTGAACTGAGGGAGAGAGAGCTTGTGACCTACACAGGGGTATCTACCTTTTATGTGGTGGATCCAGGATTCAAACCTAGTCTTTCTAGTTCTGTTATACCTTACTGCCTTTTCAAATAGAAACTATTTTCATAGGGATGATTTTTATATTTTAAGTTGTAAATAGACTTTTCTAAATCCCAGGGCAATTACGTAGTAGGAATGCTATTTATGTTATACCAGTAGCTTGCATGATCAAATATCTCCTCTTCAGAGAGACCTTCTCTGACCACCCAATCTAAAATAGCTTCCTGCTTTCCACTCTGTTATTTTACCTTGCTTTATTTTTTTCCTTCATAGCGCTTAGCACTGTATGAAATTATATTCCATGTTTGTTTGTTTTCCTCCTGTCTGCTGTCTTTTCCCCACCAGAATCCAAGTTCTGTGAGAAAATGGGTCATGTCTTCTTTTTCCCTGCTTGGGAAATACATCCGTTTCTAAAATGGTCCCAGCAGGTAGTGGGTGCTCAATAATTATTTGTTGAATGAAGAATAAGCATAATAAACTGGAATGTGAAGGAAAGGCTATTTCTAAGCTTGTTCAGGATCATATGGTATAATATTAGTTGCTGTCATAGTCAGGACTACTTTGGACTTCTTTCTTTGAATTCTGTGAATGTAAGTATTCCTGTGAGTTGAAAGATTATCTTGGAAAAAAATTGATTTTGATTTGAAGACTAGCCTGTATTTTGTTTTGCTTTAAAAAGTTCTCTTTTGATTATACAATTAATACTATTTATTGTAGACCATTGGGATAAAAGTGGAAAGAAAAATGAGAAACCACAGTTTATGGAGTGCCATTCTTAATATTTTTGGCATGTTTTCTTTTGTTTTAAATCTATGCATATGTTTTACATAGTTGGGATTATTATGTATATAATTGTATATGTAACTAAAGTTTTATGTAAATAATTTATATATTATATCATATAAATATGTATAATTTTACTTTTTATGCTTTGTATGCTTAACAGAATGATTATATTAATATATTCCTGTAATTTCTCATAGCATAATTTGAAATTGTCTTATATTTTATGAACTCTTCATAACTTGTCATTTCTTTGGGTGCTTAGAATCTTTATTCCTAATTATCTAAAAAGCTAATCACCATATTTGTGCATAAATCTTTGGCTTCATTTTGAATTAACTAGGATGTATTTCCAGAAGATACATCATATATATCTTGTCAAATTGTTTTCCAGAGTGTTTATATCTCATTCTGCCTTCACTAAGATTGAGCATTTTTATTCTGAAAAGCTTTAACAAGCCTGTTACTCTGTATGATTTAGTAGCATGCTCTAAATTCAAACCTCTTTACAAGTGGCAGCTCTTTCCCCTGAGCAGTTTGAATACATGTTGAGTCAGCTAAGGCATGACCTGCTAAAACAAGATCTAGGCCATGCCCGGTGGCTCACACCTGTACTTGCAGCACTTTGGGAGGCCAAGGTGGGCGGATCATGAGGTCAGGAGATTGAGACCATCCTGTCCAACTTGGTGAAACCCCCGTCTCTACTGAAAATTAGCTGGACGTGGTGGCAGGCACTTATAATCCCAGCTACTCGGGAGGCTGAGGCAGAAGAATCGCTTGAACCTGGGAGGTGGAGATTGCAGTGAGCCGAGATCGTACCACTGCACTCCAGCCTGGTGACAAGAGCGAGACTCTGTCTAAAAAAATAAAAAAGAAAAAAGAAGATCTGCTCCTATGCTTGGCCAAGAAAAGGATGTCAAGAGACATCCAAACACCTACCAACAGCCTGCCCATGCCTTCCATTGAGTTGCCTGGCTGCTGTGACTAGAGTTCAAAATTCAGATCATTCACTTAGAATGGAGTTACTCACAAACTGCTTAAGAAAACTACCTACTATGTTCCATTCCTTATGTTACATGTAGAGAACAAGCTGCCAGTTGCCTGGCTGCTGTGACTAGAGTTCAAAATTCAGATCATTCACTTAGAATGGAGTTACTCGCAAACTACTTAAGAAAACTACCTACTATGTCCCATTCCTTATGTTACATGTAGAGAACAAGCTGCCAGTTGTAGACAGATTGCATATGAACACTGTCTACCTTAATAAAAAGAAGGTTCCTCTTCTTAGAAAACCAAGAGTCACTTATTGGCACCCCTGTAAAATCTTTACATTATAGGATGCATCTTAGTTACTTAATTTGGAGTAAAAGACAGATGTTAAATCCTTCATCTTTAAGACAATAAGAAATGAAAAATTAAGGGTTAAAATAATGGTAGCTGTGATGGTAGATAGGAAGAAACTGTCACATAATTTGAAAGAAAAAGACTGTCAAAAGAAACATTGTCCAGGGCATCTGGTAGAGTTCACAGAAAAGAGATAGATGGATGAACCCCTTATTTTAAAAAATTTAATCGATTAATTAATTAATTTTTAAGATAGGGCCTTACTCTGTCACCTAGGCCGGAGTGCAGTGGTGCGATCACTGCCCACTGCAGCCTCAACCTCCTGGGCTCAGGTGATCGTCCTACCTTCTGAGCAACTGGACTACAGGTGTGTGCCACCACACCTAGCTAGTGTTTCTGGATTTTTTGTGGAGATGGGGTTTCACTATGTTGCCCAGGCCGGTCTTAAACTCCTGGGCTCAAGTGATCTGCCTGCTTTGGCCACCCGAAGTGTTAGGATTACAGGCAGTAGCCACCACTCCTGGCCAGATGAACCCCTTGTTGTTGAGTAGTAGTAACAATGGCTCGGGAAAGACACATGCACCTGTAGTGTCAGTCAGTGCTAGTTTGAGAATATTTGTTTATTAAGATCATGTGATTAAAATGTGATGGTAAAAAAGTCACAAAGGATTTTTAGCACTTTTATTCCTGGGGATATGAGCCCATAGTTTGAAGTGTTAGGTAATAATTAATGTAAATAAGCCATTGAAATATTGCTTTTTATTTATTTTGAGATAGTCTCAAGGTTATAAAAGAGTTACTAGTATAATACACAGAACTTTTGTTTCTCAATTTGAAAGTAAAGCTGACTGAATGCTTCTCTCATGCTGTAATATTTTCCTGTGTATTTCCTACAAAGGAGGATGTTCTACATAGTCATAATGCAAGAATCAAATCAGTAAATTAGCACTGACAGATTACTGCCAACTAATTCTCAGCCCTTATTTAAGTTTCATCAGTAGTCCTGATAATTTCCTTTATAGCAGAGCTACCCAGTTCAGAATGATGCATTGCCTTTAGTTGTCACACTTCTTTAGTTTTTTTCAGTCTGGAAGAGTTATTTGGTCTTTGTGGGACTTTCATGACCTTGACCCTTCTGAAGATTACAGACCAGCTGTTTTATAGTCTGTCAGTTTAGGTTTTTCCTTTGTTTTCTTATGGTTTATTTAGTTTGTAAGAATATCATAAAAGCGATTGCTGTATTCTCATTGCATCCTGTCAGGTAGTACATAATCTTGATTTCTCTCATTCAGAATGGTGATCACTTTGATCACTTGAGTAAGGAAATGTCTGTTAGGCCTTCTTCATTGTGAAGTTATTCTTTTTCCCTTTGTAATTATGCATTAGGTGGGGAGGTACTTTGAAACTCCATAAATATCCTGTTTTCATCAGAATTTCAGTTTTTCATTTATTCTATCAGTATACACCTATGTTTTCCTGTTTTATTCAGTAGGTTATTGTAATCTTTTATTATCATTATTTATTTTGATGGTCAGAGTGTTTAAAGTTTAGGCAATGGGTGCCTTTTCAGGTCAGCGTCTGTATCCTATTTTATTTTATTTTATTCTATTTTATTTTATTTTATTTTATTTTATTTTATTTTACTTTATTTTATTTTTTGAGACAGAGTCTCACTCTGTTGCCAGGCTAGAGTGCAGTGGCGCAGTCTTGGCTCACTGCAGCCTCTGCCTCCCAGGTTCAAGGGATTCTCCTGCCTTAGCCTTCTAAGTAGTTGGGATTATAGGCATGTGCTACCACACCTGGCTAATTTTTGTATTTTTAGTAGAGACGGGGTTTCACTTTGTTGGTCAGGCTGGTCTCGAACTCCTGACCTCTTGATTCGCCTGCCTTGGCCTCCCAAAGTGCTGGATTACAGGCATGAGCCACCACACCCGGCCTGTCTGTATCCTTTTGATCTGTTTTCATGATTAAGTAGTTCCTTACTTTCTGTTGCAACATGTTCCAGGCTTATCTTGTATTTTCCCACTCTCAGCCTTGGAAGCAGCCATTTCTCCAAAGAGCCTTGTTTCCTTTCACTGAGGAATGGTATTAGATCTGGGTGGCAAGTGTGCTTAGTGCTACTGGAATGTCATTGCTTCTAGGCCCTCTCAGCCAACTGTGTTAGGAGATACAGGTCTACTTTTCTGTCTATATAAAAATACTTCCCTCCTTGTTCTATGAGTTAGACACTGTGAGTCCATACTGATAAATCCAATTCTAGTCTAGTCTCACAGGTCTCATTCTAGCCTTCCAGAAGGAAACCCTTTTCATATTTAGTACTCTCTTCTCTAACAGTGAGAAACCTGACTCCTGTTTTCCCCAATATATTTACTCACTTGCTCAATCCCAGAATGCATATGAAGTAGTTTTAGAATTACAGTGGGCCCTCCACATTCCACAGATTCAATTAACCTAGGTTTGAAAATATTTGAGAGAAAAACCAATAAAAATAACAATATAACAGTAAAAAATAATACAAATAAAAATACAGTAGAACAACTATTTACATAGCCTTTACTTTTTTTTAGAATTATAAGTAGTCTAGAGATTTAAAGTATATGAGAGGATGTGCTTAGGTTACATGCAAATACTGTGTCACTTTATATAAGGAATTTGATCACCAGTCGATTTTGATATCCATAGTGGGAAGAGGGTGTGTATCCTGAAACTGATCCCCGAGGATGACACTCAACCCCAAGGATGACACTGAGGGATGACACGCCTTGCAAACATCACTGAAAAATACATGTACTAACACTAGCCATACTGAAGATTCTTTACAGTTTTCTTTTCTTTCTTTCTTTTTTTTTTTTTTTGAGACAGGGTCTTGCTCTGTAGCCCAGGTTGGAGTACAGTGGCACGATCTCAGCTCACTGCAGCCTCCACTCCTGGGATCAAGTGATCCTCCCTACTTAGCCTCCTGAGTAGCTGGGACTGCAGGCTCATGCCACCATGCCCTGCTAATTTTTGTCATTTTTCTTAGAGACGGGGTCTTGGCATGTTGCCCAGGCTGGTCTTGAACTCTGAGGCTCAAGTGACCTGCCTGCCTTGGCCTCCCAAAGGGCTGGGATTACAGGTGTGAGCCACCATGCCTGGTGATTTCTTTGGAGTTCTTAAAAATCATGTTCATGACTGTGTAGTCCAATTACTGAGTTCAAGAGTCATTTGGGTGGGTTTTTACCCCCTTCCATTAAGTATGATTATGTTATTCATTTGTTTCTGCTGATATATTCCATCTCTCTCTCTGAATTTTTTTGTTTTTGTTTGTTTTTGAGACACAGTCTCGCTGTCTCCCATACTGGAGTGCAGTGGCATGGTCTTGGCTCACTGCAACCTCCGCCTCCTGGGTTCAAGTGATTCTCCTGCCTCAGCCTCTCAAGTAGCTGGTACTGCAGGCTCCCGCCACCACACCCCGCTAATTTTTTTGTATTTTTAGTAGAGATGGGGTTTCACTTATGTTGGCCAGGCTGGTCTCAAACTCCTGACCTCGTGATCCACCTGCCTTGGCCTCCCAACGTACTGGGATTACAGGTGTGAGCCACTGTGCCCGGCCTATCTTTGCTTATTTTTTACACAAAAAAACTTTGTTTTTTCACCTAAAGATGTATACTGAAAGTTATTCTGTATCAGTCAGCAGGGGCCTTCCTTGTTCTTTCTTATGGCTGCGTAGTACTCTGTTGTGTTCATATGCCATCGTTTATTCAGCCAGTCTCTTTTGTATGAGCATGTAGGTTGTTTCCATTTTTTTTTTGAAATTACAAACAGTGACTGAATAACCTTGTGTATATGTATTTTCCTATTGTTACTGAATTAGTGTATCTTCAGGGAGAATTCCTGTAAGTGGAGTAAATGCACAGTTAGTTTTGTTAAATATTAACAAATTCTCTTCCAAAAGGGTTGTAACACATTTGCCTTCCCACCAGAAATACACAAGAGCACCTATTTCCTCACTGCTTCATTGACTGAATGTGTTATCACTTGTACATATTTGCCAACATGTTAGGTGAGAAACGTGTAGCTTTAATTTGCATCTCTTTATGAGTAAGTCTGAACATCTTTTCCTATTTAAGGGTCATGTTATATTTTTTGAAAAGCCTGTTTATGGCCAGGTACAGTGGCTCACGCCTGTAACTCCAGTTATTTGGGAGGCTGAGGCTGGGGGATTGCCTGAGCCTAGGAATTCCATACCAGCCTGGGCAACACAGGGAGACCCTGTCTCTACAAAATATAAAAATAAATTACCTGGGCATGGTGGCATGCATGTTCCTTTGGTCCCAGCTACATGGGAGGCTGAGGTGGGAGGATGACTTGAGTGTGAGAGAACAAGACTGTAAGTGAGCTATGATCGTACCACTGCACTTCAGACTCAGTGACAGAGTGAGACCCTGTCTCAAAACAAATCAAAGTTTGTTTATGACTTTTCGTCATTTTCTTTTTCTTTTTGGGGTTTTGGTGTTTTTTTTTCTTCCCTCAATTTAAATAAATTTTTAGGGATATTAGGTCTTTTATTTGTGACATAGGCTACAAATATTTTTTTCCAGTTTGTCATTAAAGGTTTAGTTTATGGTAGTTAATAAAAATGCTGTGCAAAAGTTTAAAATTTTTATCTAGTTTAAATTTTTCTTTTTTTTTGAGACAAGGTCTCATTCTGTCACCTAGGTTGGAGTACAATGGCACAATCATGGTTCACTGCAACTTCAACCTCACAGGTTCAAGTGATCCTTCTATCTCAGTCCCCTGAGTAGCTGGGACTACAGGTGTGTGCCACCACACCCAGCTAATTTAAAAAAATTTTTTGTAGAGATGGGGGTCTCACTGTGCTGTCCAGGCTGGTTTCATACTGCTGGGCCCAAGCAATCCTCCTGCCTCAGCCTCCCAAAATGTTGGGATTACAGGTGTGAGCCACCCACTGTTCCTGACTTCCTTTGTTTTTGGATTTTGAGTCATAGTTAACACCCTTTCCCTATACCTAAGTTTTAAAGGAATTCATCCACCTTTTCTTTTCTTTTTTTTTTCTTCTCTTCTCTTTTCTTTTCTTTCTTTTCGTTCTTTCTTTTCTTTCTTTTTTATTGGACAGAGTTTTGCTCTTTTCACCCAGGCTATAGTGAAGTGGCATGATATCGGCTCATTGCAACCTCCGACCTTGGGTTCAAGTGATTCTCCTGCTTCAGCCTCCTGAGTATCTGGGATTATAGGTGCACGCCACCACACCTGGCTAATTTTTGTATTTTTAGTAGAGACAGGGTTTCGCCATGTTGGGCTGGTCTCTAACTCCTGACCTCAGGTGATCCACCCACCTCGGCCTCCCAAAGTGCTAGGATTACAGGCGTGAGCCACCTCCCCCAGCGACCCATGTTTTCTTCAAGTACTTAATAGTTTTACTCTTTACATTTCTTATCTATTTGCAGTCTGTTGATGTACATTCTTTGAAGTACGGATCCAGTTTCATCTTTTTCCAAATTGCTAGCCAGTTGTCCTAGCACTAAAGTTTCCCAGTGATTTGAGGTGCCACTTTTATTATGTGCTAAGCTTTCATATATACTTGAGTCCTATTTCTGAACTTTCTATTCCATGAAGCCAGAATTTGGCAAACTGTTGCCTCAAGGTCAAACCTAGCCATGTTTTTTTTGTTTTTGTTTTTTGAGACAGAATCTTGCTCTGTGGCCCAGGCTGGAGTGCAGTGGCACAGTCTCGGCTCACTGCAGCCTCCGCCTCCCATGTTCAAGAGATTCTTCTGCCTCAGCCTCCCGAGTAGCTGGGACTACAGGCACCTGCCACCATGCCTGGCCAATTTTTGTATTTTTAGTAAAGGCGGGGTTTCACCATGTTGATCAGGCTGGTCTCAAACTCCTGATCTCAAATGATCCACCCACCTCAGCCTCCCCAAATGCTGAGATTACAGGTGTGAGCCACCACGTCCGGCCCCCACTGTGTTTTTATAAATAAAGTTTTATTGGAGCACAGCCACACTCATTCAATTACATATCTGTGGCTGCTTTCATCCTATAACAGAAGAGTTGAGTAGTTGTGACAAAATCAGTGAGTCCTGCAAAGCTCAAAATATTTACATCTGACCTTTTACAGAAAAAGCTTGCCGACCCTACTCTGGAGTAATTGTGTATTCATGTACTATAAAAATACCTTGCTTTTCAGTAGAGAGGCTTATTTATAGTGTATTTTGATGTCCACTAGGACTGATTCCCCACTTTTCTTTTTTTGTATTTTTTACGAATACTCATGTAAGTTTGCTTTTGCATATGAACTTGAGTATCAGTTTGTCTAGCTCCTAAAGAATTTTCTTGTGGGATTATTGGGGATATGTTAAACTTATAAATTAGGGAGAACTGTCATCTTTAGAATGTTGAGTTCTCTTATCCAACAACAGTTATGAAGAAAAGAATAGAGAAATCTATCAAAGAATTAATTCAGAAAAATGTATCAGGTCAGCGTGGATTCACGGAGAATACTGCCACACCTTTAAAGAACAAATAGGCCAGAAGCTCTATAAATTGTTCCATAACATTGATTGAAGGAATTTTTCTTCTTTTTCTGGGAATTACTTTTAGTTTTATTATCTTTTGATCAGAGGCTCTTATTTTCTAGTTTTTCTTTTTTTATTGAACTTATTTCTTTGTGATCTAATATATGATAAGCTTTCAGAAATTTTTTCCATGTGCTAGAAAAGCGTGTTTAGTCTGTATAAACAGGTTATCATACCCTGTAAGACCTGCCTGCCTGATTGATGCTTATGAATTTTTATTTTTTGTTTTCTTGAGCTGTCTTGTAGTGAGAGTAGTGTGTATAGTATATTTATATCCATGTCTCTCTGCATTTCTTTTAGTTTGTTTCTTTTCATGATGTGCTTTCTTTTTCTCTTTTATTTTCGAAATTTCCTTTTATAGAAAGGTTTGTATTTTTGTTACTTTTAATTATAATTTTTGTAATGCCTCCTTTTTTTTTTTTTTTTTTTTTTTTTTTTTTTTTTTTTTTTTGAGACAGGCTCTCACTGTGTTGCCTAGGCTGGAGTACAGTAGCATGATCACAGTTCAGTGTAGCCTCAAACTCCTGGGCTCAAGTGATCGGGGACTGCCTCAGCCTACCAAGTCACTGGGACTACAGGTGGGGGCTACCACGTCTGGCTAATTTTTAATTTTTTTTTAGAGATGGGGTCTTGCTGTGTTGCCCGGCTGGTCTTGAACTCCTTGGCTCATGGGATCCTCCCATTTTGACCTCCCAAAGTGTTGGGATTACAGGCATGAGCGACTGCACCTAGACTGCAGTTTTAGAGTTGTGTTATTTCTTTGTCTGAATATGACATATGATTCTTCTGTTATCTTCAGATTTGTTTTATTCTTCTTCTTCTTTTTTTTTTTTTTCTGATTTGGAGTCTAGCTCTGCTGCCCAGGCTAGAGTGCAGTGGCACAATCTCGGCTCACTGCAACCTCCGCCTCCCAGGTTCAAGCAATTCTACTATCTCAACCTCCTGAGTAGCTGGGACTACAGGCGCCTGCCACCATGCCTGGCTAATTTTTGTATTTTTAGTAAAGACGGGGGTTCACCATATTGGTCAGGCTGATCACGAACTCCTGACCTCAGGTGATCAGCCCGCCTTGGCCTCCCAAAGCACTGAGATTACAGGCATGAGCCACCGCACCCGGCTCAGACTTGTTTATTCTTAGAGCCATAATTGTCTTAAATGTTTACCATTAACTTTTTTGATGAATTTTTGCATCATCTCTGGATTACTCAAGGAAACCTTTTCTTTACCCTTTATTTTCTAAAATTTTGGAAGATGCTGCTCCACTGATGCCTCTCTTGGTATGTTGTTTCGAGAAGTTTGATGCCAAATTGAATTAATGCTGTTTCTCTTTAAAGGTTTCTTCTTATATTAAAAAAAATTTTTTTGGGGGGATGGGAATTGAAAACATTTTTTCTTTATTTTTGAAGTCTAATAATTGTCTTAGGATATCTCTTGGAGTTTATTGCTGTGGGCCAGTTTCCCCTATTACCTGGAGACCCTTTCAACGTGTAGTTTGGGTTTCCTTTTTTCTCTGGAAAGCTTTTTGAATTACAGTTTTTTTTTCTTTTTAAATAACAGC
Source organism: Rhinopithecus roxellana (assembly GCF_007565055.1). Lineage (NCBI taxonomy): Eukaryota > Metazoa > Chordata > Mammalia > Primates > Cercopithecidae > Rhinopithecus > Rhinopithecus roxellana. Next base: position 173,492,027 of record NC_044551.1, read on the forward strand.
TTTATTGAGACATAAATATTAAAAATTTACCCATTTAAAGTGTACAATTCAGTGATTTTTAGTATAGTCACAGAGTTGTATAACCAGTGCCACAGTCAGTTTAGAGTGTATGCATCACCCCCAAAAGAAACACACTACCAGCTGGGCGCGGTCTCTCATGCTTGTAATCCCAGCACTTTGGGAGGCCAAGGTGGGCGGATCACGAGGTCAGGAGATTGAGACCATCATGGCTAACACAGTGAAACCCTGTCTCTACTAAAAATACAAAAGCAAAATTAGCCAGGCGTGGTGGCGGGCTCCTATAGTCCCAGCTACTCGGGAGTCTGAGGTGGGAGAATGGTGTGAACCCAGGAGGCAGAGTTTGCAGTGAGGCAAGATGGTGCCACTGCACTCCAGCTTGGGTGACAGAGTGAGACTCTGTCTCAAAAACAAAACAAAAAACAAACACAAAAAACACTCTACCCTTAGGCTGTCATTCCCTATATCCCTCGCCCATCCAACCCTAGGAATCACTTGGATTATAGTTTTAAAGGTTATTTTTGTTATTTTATTTTTTTCTTTAGAAACGCTTGTTATATATAGGTTGGATCTCCTTTGTTTTCCATGTTAACTACTTTCTCACTGTCCCATATTGCTTCTTTCTTCATCTCATTTTTATTCTCTTGGGTTGTTTTCTTGCTTTACTTCAATGTTTCCTAATAATTTCCCATTTATTTTTTATTTGTTTTTATTTTGAGACAGGGTCTCACTCTGTCGCCCAGGCTGGAGTGCGGTGGCTCTGTCTCGGCTCACTGCAACCTCTGCCTCCTGGTTCAAGCAATTCTTGTGCCTCAGCCTGCCAAGTAGCTGGGACTTCAGATGTGCACCACCACACCTGGCTAATTTTTGTATTTTTAGTGGGTATGGGGTTTCACCATTTTACCCAGGCTGGTCTTGAACCCTGGCCTCAAGTGATCTGCCTGCCTCGGCCTCCCAAAGTGCTGGGATTACAGGCATGAGGCAATGTGCCCAGCCTATATTTTCAAATTTTGAAATTTTCATTTGCTTTATCTTTTTTGGGGGCATTTTAATATATTCTTGTTTGTTATAATTTTGTTTTTATTTTTTGAGTTAGGTCAATTCTTACTACATTTCTTTTGGTTTTTGGTACATTTCTGTTCTTAGGTTTTCCAATTTCTGATTCAGTGTTTCAGAGTGTTGTTAAGTAACATCAAATGCCTATTTGAGCGTATTTAAATCAGTTTGCAGCAACTCTTTTCAACCAGGAACTCTTTTCAACTCTTTTCAACTGAAGCCTCAACCTCTTGGGCTTAAGCAATCCTCCCACCTCAGCCTCACAAGTAGCTGGAACAACAGGTGCATTCCACCTTGCCTGACTAAAATTTTTTTTTTTTTTATAGAGGCAGAGTCTCCCTATGTTGTTCAGGCTGGTCTCAAGTCCTGGGCTCAAAAGATTCTCCTGCATTGGCCTCCCAAAGTGCTAGGATTACATGCATGAGCCACTGTGCCTGGCCCTACCACAGTTTATTTATTCACCTATTGGAGAACATTTTGGTTGCTTCCAGGTTTTAGCAGTTATGTATAACTGCTGCTATAAACAGCCATATGCAGTTTTTTCTGTGGATATTAGTTTTCACTTCATTTGGACAAGTGAAAAAGAACATGAGTATTAGATTGTTGGGCAAGAGTATATATAGTTTTGTAAGAAACTGCCAAATTGTCTTCCAAAGTGACTGCACCAGAGTAGGGTGACTTATAGTAAAAAATGTGCTGTACTTTGGTGATGGGTACCCTAAATACCTTAACTTCATCACTGTACGTTATATACATGTAACAGAATTTCACATGTACCCCATAAATTTGTACAAATTAAAAAAAAAAAAAACAAAGTGGCCTTACTATTTGATATTTCTACCAGCAACGAATGAGAGTTCCTGTAGCTCCACGTCTGTTTGTATTTTAGATTTTGGCCATGCTGATAGATGTGTTGTGATATTTTGTTTTAATTTGTATTTACCTGTTGACTTAGGAAGAGGTGCTCCATATTCCATGTTTATTTGTCATCTGTATATCTTTTCTGGTGAAGTGACAGTTGAGGTTTTTGGCCCATTTAAAAAACTGTGTTGTTTACTTTTTTCTTGTTAAGTTTGAAGAATTGTTTCTAAGTTTGAAGAATTGTTTCTAGGCTAGGCATGGTGGCTCGTGCCTATAATCCCAGCACCTTGGGAGGCTGAGGCGGATGGATTACTTGAGCCCAGAAGTTCGAGACCAGCCTGGGCAATGTGGCAAGACCTCATTTCTACAAAATATACAAAAATTAGCCGTGTATGGTGGGGCACCCCTGTGGTCCCAGCTATTCGGGAGGCTGAGGTGGGAGGATCACTTGAGCCTGGGAGGTTGAGGCTGCAGTGAGTCGTGATTGCATCACTGCATTGCAGTGTGGGTGACAGAGTGAGACCCTGAGAGAGAGAGAGAGAGAGAGAGAGAGAGAGAGAGAGAGAGAGAAATTGTTTCTATAATTTGGGTAACAACAGTCCTTTGTCACATATGTTTTTTGCAAATATTTTCTCTGAGTTTGTGGCATATTTTTTCAATTCTCTTGACAGTGTCTCTCAGAGATTTTTAATTTTAATGAAGTCCAGCTTAATAATTCTTCATGGATTGTGCCTTTGATATGTCTAAGAAAGTCATCAACAAACCTAAGATCATCTAGATTTTCTCCTATGTTAGCTTTTAGGATTTTTATAGTTTTCCACTTTTCATTTAGGCTTATAATCTGTTTTCAGTTAATTTTTGTGAAATGTGTAAGCTGGGTGTCTAGATTCATTTTTTTGCTTATAGATGTCCATTTGTTGACGAGACTCTTCTTTGTAATGACTTTGTTCCACAGTCAAAGATGAGTTGACTGTATTTATGTGGGTCTTTTATCTGGGCCCTTAATTCTGTCACATTGACCTAGCTCTGTATTCTGTTGACAGTACCACACTTTCACTTTCGTGAATACTGTAGTTTTATAGTGCCTTTTGAAGTCAGGCAGTATCATTCCTTGAACTTTGTTCTCCTTCAGTTATGTTTGTTATTTTTATTTATTTATTTATTTTTAATTATTATTATTAATTTTTAGCCTCTCCATGTAAACCTTAGAGTCATTTCAATATCCACAAAGTAACTTGCTGGATTTTGATAGAGATTGCATTAAATTTCTAGATCCGGTTGGGAAGAACTGATGTCTTGACCATATTGAATCTTCCTTTCCATGAACATGGATTATATCTTCATTAATTTAGTTCTTTGATTTTCTTCATCAGGGTTTTCTAGTTTTCCTTGCAGATTCTTGTGTATATTGTTAGATTTATACCTAATTATATCTATAGGTGTTTATGTAGATGGTAATATGTTTTTAATTTCACATTTCATTTGTTCATTGCTGGTATACAGGAAAGTGATTGACTTTTTGTATATAAACATGTGTATACTACAGATCTGCCATAATCACTTAGGAGTTCCAGGGGCTGTTTTGTTAATTCTTTCAGTTTTTCTACATAGACAGTCATGTCACCTGTGAACCAAAACAGTTTTCTTTCTTTCTTCTCAATCTGTATATTTTTTATTTCCTTTCCCTGTCTTACTGCATTAGCTAGAACTTCCAGGATAATGTTGAAAAACAGTGTTGAGAGGGAACATTCTTTGTTCCTGATTTTAGTGGGAAGGTGTCAACTTTTTCACCAATACATATGATGTTAGCTGTAGGTTTTTTGCAGGTGTTCTTTATCACGTTGAGGAAATTCTCCTCTGTTTGCCTTTTGTTTGTACACTCTTTTCTCCTAAAAACTGATCTTTTGAAGACTGCCTTTTTACATCTTACATCCTCTTTATCTGTAATCAACTCTGAACTAGCAGGATGCTTTTAAAGTATTTTCATACTTAATGTGATTTTATGTCAATCTTTTATCTACTGCTTGTTTCCTTCTTTTTTCTTCTGCTGCTTGTTTCTTCTTTTTTTCCTGAACTGCCCTTGATCTTCATGAAGATTTATGGCTAGAACAAAAGGATGTACTAGGATTTAATTTTCTACTTAGGTTCTGTGCCTTTTAGTTATGCTGAGAGCTTGAGCTTTATATAGCTGCATTTTTTGGTCAGTCTTTGTGTCCTGTGAATTCACTAATATCCATCACTTTTATTTTGTAGATTCAGCAGGATTTTCTAGTTAGACAGTCATACCATCTACATTCTTTTTGTTATTTATGTTTTTATTTCTTTTTCTTGCCCTGTTGCATTGACTATAGTGAAACTTGTGGTTTTCAATTTCAAATTCACAAATTTTTAATTTTTTAAATTACTGATTGATTTATTATTTTTCTTGAGACAGGGTCTCACTCTGTCACCCAGGCTGGAGTGCAGTGGTGTGATCTCGGCTCACTGTTACTTCCACCTTGGGGGTTCAAGTGATTCTTGTGCCTCAGCCTCCCAAGTAGCTGGAATTAGAGGCGTGTGCCACCACGCTGGCTCATTGTTTTATATTATTAGTAGAGGCGGGGTTTTACCATGTTGCCAGGCTGGTCTTGAACTCCTGATCTCAAATGATCCACCTGCCTCGGCATCCTAAAATGCTGTGCCCAGCCTATTTTTTATTTTTTTAGATGGAGTCTTGCTCTGTCACCTAGGCTGGAGTGCAGTGGCACGACCTCAGCTCACTGCAGCCTCCATCTCCCAGGTTCAAGTAATTCTCCTGCCTCTGCTTCCCAAGTAGCTGGGATTTTAGGCACATGCCACTATGCCCAGCTAATTTTCGTATTTTTAGTAGAGACGGGGGTTGACTGTGTTGGCCAGTCTGGTCTTGAACTCCTGACCTCAAGTGATTCACCTGCCTTGGCCTCCCAAAGTGCTGGGTGTGAGCCCCTGTGCCCGGCTCAAATTCACAAATTTGAATTCACACCAGAAGTGTGAATGGATGTTCTAGCTTTGTCCTTCAGGACAATGGGAAAATGTTCCATCTTTAAACATTAAGTATGATGTTTCATTATATGACTTTATCATATTGGGGAAGTTATCTGAGTTTTTAATCATGAATAGATGTTGAATATTGTCAAATGCTTGAAATGTACCTATTGTAATCTTCCATTCTGTCCCACTGGTCTACACATATGTCTTTATGCTAGTTCCACAGTTTCGGTTATGATAGCTTTGTAGTAAGTTTTGAAACCAGCTTTTCAAAGCTGATTGAAGTCCAGTTTCATTCTATTGTTTCAGGATTATTTTGTCTGTTCTGAGTCCCTTGAGATTGCTAATGAATTTTATGGTTGATTTTGCTACTTACGCAAAAAACATCGTTTTTTTTTTAGGGATTGCATTAAATCTGTAGATAGTTTTGGGTGGTATGAACATCTTAATATTGAGTCTTGCAATCCACGAACACGAATTGTCTTTTCTATTCTTTGTGTCTGATTTTTTTCTGCAACAGTTTATACTTTTCAGTTAGTCATATTTTCTAGAAATTTAAAGAGAAGAAATTAATATATATGCAGACCCAAGTTTTCTTTTCTTTTTGTCTGAAGAACTTTAACATTTCTTTTAGTGAAGGTTTGAAAACTAGATCAGAGTCCTTGGAAGCCAAGTGAATGAAGTATATCAAGAAGATGGAAGTGCTCAACCTTGCTGAAAGGTGAAGAAATAGGAGGAATGAGAGTTGACCCTTAGATTTAAAAACTTGTAATGTGAAGTCTTTTCTGATGAAAACATGATTATTAGTCAAGGAATTCGCAAAGGAAATTCTCTTCAGTCATCCACTTATTATGAAATACGCATCCTTTTGGATCTCATGGATTTCTAAATTTGACCAAGAGGCAATTGTCAAAGTAGACATGAAGGTTCATTGCAGTGTTGTGTTTAATAGTAAAAAATGTAATGTTTGTTACTACTTGTATTGAGTAAGGAAATTATGGGATGAAGTGAACTGTAGCCCTTAAAAATGAAAATGTAGAACTACAATGATGTGGAAAGATGTTCATGACACATGGAAAAACCAGTTACTGAAGAGCATGTTTTAAACAGTTTTCACTTACATATATGCAGTTTTCAGTCTGTGTACCAAAATGGTCCAGTGGTTATCCCTAGGTGGCAGTATTTTGGTTGATTTTTCCTTTTTAAAAAAACTTCATTTGTATATTTTCTTTTGTGATGTGCCTGTGCAAGTCCTTTGCTCAGTTTTAAATTTAGTATGTGTGTGATTGTGATTTTTCCTTGATTTGAAGTGAGTTAAAAAAAGATTCTGTGTATATTGCCATTCTTTTCTTGCTCTGTGGGTTGCCTTTTTTCTTTTACATCTAGTTCCTTTGAAAGAATTAAGGTATATTGTATATTTTGCATGTCGCAAAACTAATCCACATATGTAGTCCAGTGATGCATCATCACGATAAATCAATTTTAAAACATTTTCAATCTCTGAATGTTTTTAATGAACAGAAATTATTTTAATATACTCTGATTTATTACATTGTTCTTTGTGGTTAGCAGTTGTGTATTGTTTAAAAAAGTTTTGCCTATTCCCAGGTCATGAAGATGTCCTATGGCTTCTTGTAAAAGCTTTACTGTTTTGTCTTTTACACAGATCTTCAGGCTATCTAGAATGGATTTTTTTGTGTTTCTTTGTATGCATGTGAGAGGGTAGGGCCCAACACATGTTAAGAATATCTACTTGATAGAGTCTTTTATTTAAAAGACCATTCTTTTCCCACTGCACTGAAGTGTGCCACCTTGGTGTTTAATCGGGTGAACTTATATGTGTGGATTTGTGTTTGAATGCTGTTTCGTTCCATTAATCAATTTGTCCACCTTTATGTCTGTATAACACTGTTTTAGTTACAGTAGCTGTATAATAGATCTTGATGTCTCATAGTATAAATTTTCTAGCTTCATTTTTCCAGATTGACTTGGTTCTTCTTGGCCCTTGATATTTCCATATAAATTTTAAAATCAGCTCTATTTTGGGGCGGGGGGATGGGGGACACAGTTGGGGAGAACAAGCCTGCTGAGATTTTGATTGGTATTGTTTTGAATTAATCGTCTCTTAATCTTTAAGGTAAGCTTTTGGCAGGTTTAGTTTTATTTTCTCAGTTTTCATTCAAATATTACGATCTGTCAAGTGGTAGCTACTATTATATTTCATTGCTTTATAATTTCTTAGGTAGGTTTTATGTTTGAATCTTGGATGAATCTGCTAAGTTACACATACAGAAAATGATTGTGATGTGGTATTGTATTTCTCTGGCTTTCGCTGATATTATTGATAGATGCTTTCATGTTTCTTTTTAAATGATTTATAGTAGAAGCAAGAATAAAAGTATTTTTCCAGTTTTATTATTTTTTTTCCCCTCTGAGCAGTGTTGTGTTGTAGGTGCATTGCATATGTTATTTTTTATTCCTGCAACATAGACAGTATTATCCCTATTTTATAAAAAGAGGGACCTGAACCCAAGAGAGTGGTCCAGTAACTTACCCTGAGTCACAGTTTGTAATTGGTAGGGCCTGGGATTTGCGTTGGGGATGGCTGGCTTAAGGGCCTCTTCTTTACACTTCAGCTGACTGACTTCCTCAGTAGTGCCATTCTTCATGACTGTGTATCTTTTGGCCGTTTTTCTGTTACTGCTTCTAAAGCACTTTCTTTTCTGGCTTCTTTAGTGAATGTAAAAAGCTTTGGTTTTAAAGCCATCTTCAAAGTGTGAAGCACTAGGAGCTTGTACGAGCACACTCTGCCCTTGTCTGCTTTCTCTGGGAGACTCTAGCAGACTTGTATCTATCCTTCTTTTAGATCTTTTTAAGCACTCAGATAATAAATAAATTTTCTTCTTTTATATAGTTAGCTGAATACTTTGGGAGAGGTAAGGATGACTGCCCCTCTGAAAGTAGACTTTGTTTCTTACCACTTGTTGTGAGGACCAGAATGGCGCTACATGTTTTTATTTGCTTCTATTTTGAATTCTTGCTCATTGTAGACAGTTTTGGAAAATGTGGGAAAGGAGTAAGTAGAAACCAAATTACCGCTTTTTCACTATGTTAAGTAATAGGAAGATTATGGTAACTGTAGCTAATGCTTATCATCAGTAAATATTTATTATACTTCTGTACTTAGGTAGTATACCGGAAATTATTCTAAGTGCTAAGGATACAGACTGAATAAAACAACCAAATATCTCTGCCCTGTGGAGGTTAAATTTGACTAAAGGAGCCTCTGTTAGTCTGTTCTCACACTGCTATAAAGAAATACCTGAGACTGGGTAATTTCTAAGGAAAAGACGTTTAGACGTTTAATTGGCTCATGGTTCTGCAGGCTATAGAGGAAGCATGGCAGCGTCTGCTTGGTTTCAGTTATGGCAGAAGGCAAAGGGGAAGTGGGCACTTCATGTGGCTGGAGCAGGAGGAAGAGAGAGAGTGGTGAGGTGCTACTTTTAAGCAATCAGATCTCGTGAGAACTCACTCACTCATGCCATGACAGCACCAAGGGGGACGGTGTTAAACCATGAGAAACCGCTCCCACGATTCAATCATCTCCCACCAGGCCTTACCTTCAACATTGGGGATTACAGTTTGACAAGAGGTTGGGGTGGGGACACAGATCCAAACTGTGTCAGAGCCCTGCTTGCGTGCCAGGATTATCTCTTAAAATTTTCTCACTCACTCTGCCAGGGAGGCCCTGTTTTCACCTTAGTTTTATGGATGAAGACGTAAGCACGGAGAGGTCAAGTGGAATGCAGCGCTGCTGGGCCTTTCAGTAAGAGTTTCTGTTTCCCCAGACCACAGCATATATATCTGGAGTCTTGGTGTGAATCTTTTACTTACTTTTTGAAGTTTTAACTTCAAAAATCACTTTTCCTTGCTGTTAAAAAGATATATGTCTACTTTAAGAAAAATTTAGGTAGGATAAGTAAGCAAAAATCAAATAAAAATTAGAGATAATACTGTAAGCACATGGTTGCTTTTGCAAATAAATAGTAAAATAAATTTTATTTGTAAAGATGAGATTGTACAGATATATTTTGACTTGCTTTTTTCTCACTTGAAATAATTTAAACCTTTTCCCCTATCATTGTTCTTCTAAAATAGTGTTTCCCTGACTTCAGGCAGTTGAGTACAAGCCTCACAAATTTTGACATGTCTGCATACCATTTGTTATTTTCCATTCTGACCGTGTTTTAAAAATCTGCTTTTTAAAGTAAATCAGAAGAGGGAACTGTAATCACTACTTGACTGGAAAATCAGTGGTGCTTACTGGCATAGATTAGTGTAAAAGTAAATACCATTAAAAAACCCCAACGTGGGCAACGTACTGAGATCTTGTCTCCATAAAAGAGAAACAAAACAATTAGCTAGGCACGGTGGCATGCACCTGTGGTCCCAGCTACTTGGGAGGCTAAGGCTGGAAGATTGCTTGAGCTCAGGAGACTGAGGCTATAGTGAACCGTGATCGTGCCACTGCACTATAGCCTAAGTGACAAGACTTTGTCTCAAAAAAACAAAACGACAAACCAAAAACCCATATGACATTTTAGCCAGATTTTTTTTTGTTTGTTTTTTACAGAAAATTGAACAGTAAGCCCGCTCTTTTTGTTAAAAACAGGTAATGGCAGATATTAGAGAGATGTGAAAGTATCTTTTGATGAAATTAGAATTGAAAGCAAACTGAAAAGGCAGTAGCTTTTGCAGCATGGGATTTATTATACTCTACTAACCTTTGCCAGGGTTTTTCAGGGGTTTTCAAAGTAAGAAATGAAATTTATATTTATACCTAATGTGTGTGTGGTAATTTTTATGTATATGCATATATGCATGTGATGCAGGATTTTTTCAGTGCTGCTTCGCCAGCTGGAGACCTTTGCAGCTGGCAGTGCCCCTGCCTGGGCCTCGCTCTGCCCCGGGCTTGCTGTTGGAGGTACCCTGCCCACTTGGCCTGGTGGGCTGCTCTTGGCGCCCTGGCCCTGATCCCGCACTCAGTCTGTGCCGGGGCCAGGTGTGCTGCAACCTGCTTCTGCCTTGGCCACCGGCCTCTAGACAAGGGGGAATGTGGTGGCACTTGAAACTTTTGGAGACACCAGCAACTGCCTGACCCCAAAGGAGGTGTTACAGCATGGCTGTAACACCACAACTCTGGCCCAGGTAACGGCGAGGTCTGGGGCCCCAGAAGGGTTGTAGCTCTTCTCTCCTTCCTGCAGCACTACCAACCAGTGGGGGTGGGGGGTGGGACGTGTTTCAGCCCATTTGTGTTACAGCTCATTTAATCCTGTCGTCCTGCTCTGGCCTGTGGCTCCTGGGCTGGCCTGGCCCCATGGCTGCTTCCTGTCATGCGGGGCTGCTGCCTGGCACCGGCAGAGGGCAGAGGGCTACAGTATTACAGCGTTTTTCCTACCCATGTTGGGTAGATTCTGAGTTCTTGTCCCGCATCCAAGAAGAATGAGGTTATGCTCACAACCGGAGGGTGAGCAGGGCGGAAAGTTTTATTGAGCGACGAAGCAGTTCTCAGCAGAGAGGGCACTCAAAATGGGCAGTCCACTACCCGAAGTTGGGTAGTCCCCCAGTGTGGCTGAGTTCAGGGTTTTTAATAGTCACAGAATGGGAGAGGTGTGGGCAGTAGGTAGCATTGGAAAAGGCAACGTTTGATTAAAAAGCATTATCCAGAAACAACCAATTGGGGAAGAGCTAGCAAACAGGAATAGAAATTCTCACTCCGGGTCGTGGGCTTCATCCATAACCAGCAGCCTTGTCTTCAGGCTTCAGGCTGTTTTTAGCTTGAAGGTGGGGTTTTGGCTGGGTGCGGTGGCTCATTCCTGTAATCCCAGCATTTTGGGAGGCAGAGGAGGGTGGATCACAAGGTCAGGAGTTCAAGACCAGCCTGACCAACATAGTGAAACTCCATCTCTACTAAAAATACAAAAATTAGTTGGGCATGGTGTGGTGGGCGTCTGTAATCCCAGCTACTTGGGAGGCTGAGGTAGGGAATTGTTTGAACCCGGGAGGCAGAGGTTGCAGTGAGCCAAGATCACGCCACAACACTCCAGCCTGGGCGACGGAGCAAGGCTCTGTCTCAAAAAAAAAAAAAAGGTGGGGTTTCACCACGGACCCGCCCCACCTGCCCCTAGGCATTTTGTCTGCCTCCTCCTGCTGTCACGTGTGTATGTGTTATGTCTATGTATTCAGGAAAATTGCCGCCATTTTTAATTGTAAGATTGATTATAAGAAACATCTCTATTTCAGAGATGTTAAAATGTGAAAAAAACATGTCTTAGAATTAATGAAGTAGAGGGTATTATATGTACTCTATTCTATTTCAGTTTTTTAAAAAATGCTGGTTATCCCTTAAGTTGATATTTTAAACTATAATGGATTGTAATCTCCAATTGGAAAAACATGGACTTAAAATTTAAAAATAAGAATCTTAATTTCTGCTTTACTTAAAAATCAGTAAAGATGAATTTTAAATGAAAATGTACAAAGTAAAATAAAACCTCTAGGTGTGGAAGAATATCTTTATGACGTTAGGAGAAAAAAGATTTCTTGAGTAAGATGACAGAAAGCATAAATAATAAAGGAAACAACTGACAAATTAAACTTCATTAAAATTTATTACTTCTGTTTATCAAAAGACACCATTAAGGGAATGAAAAGTTAAGCCACAGATTGGGAGAAGACCTTTGTAATAATATATTTGAGAAAGAGTTCATTCTAGAATATACATAGAATTTCTAGAAATCAGTAAGAAAAAGTCTAACTAAAAATTGGTTAAAAGCTTTGTTATCCAGTCTGGGTGTGGTAACTCAGCCTGTAATCCCAGCACTTTTGGGAGGCTGAGGCGGGCAGATCATTTGAGGCCAGGAGTTCGGGACCAGCCTGGCTAACATGACAAAACCCCATTTCTACTAAAAATACAAAATTAGCCGGGCATGGTGGTGCATACCTGTAGTCCCAGTTACTTGGGAGGCTGAGGCATGAGTATTGCTTGAACCATGGAGGCAGAGGTTGCAGTGAGCCGGAATTGTGCTGCTGCATTCCAGCCTGGTCAACAGAGTGAGACTCTGTCACACACACACACACACGCACGTGCCCACACGATTGGTGATGACAAAAAGGAAGAAAAACATTCTTCCACATTCTTCTACATTCATTCTTTCAGATTTTTTTAGTATCATTTCTTGTCATGTAATGTCAACAATGAAATACTTGTTAGAAATTTGAGTGGATAGGTTAATTAGAAGAGACCTTACTGTGCTATAATAATGTAACAGAAATTTCAACCAAACTCCCATTTAATAACAAATTCATACATAGCTGATTTAGAATTTATTAGTGGTTTACATTTTTATCATCTGGCAGAAAGAAAATAACTGGTATATTCCTATATTTTAGCATTTGTCCAGAGGGAGGAGATTTCCAGTCAAGCTGTTTGGTGGTGGTTGCATTAATGTATATGCACATATGGCCTTCTTCCTTCTGAATTGCCATGTTTGTTTGAGAGATAGGAACTGCTATTTTAGACAAACTTTTTCAAGATGAATGCTTATGGCTTTCTAGTGATTTTAATTCCCGGCAATGCGTTGGCAAGATTTAGGTTTTAGGAGCCCAGGTGTAGGTAACAAGAACAATGAAAAGGTATTTGGTTTGCCTTTGCCAGTCATTGTTCTATGTATTTATCTTTGGAATTTACAGCGAGTAGTAATTGGCGGAATATGTTTAGATTTTTCTACTTGGTGTAATCTTAAATATGTAATAGTCTCTTCCTGATTTCTAACTATATTTGGGGTTTTTTTCTGTGACCTATATCAGTTTTTACAAAAAGGTCCATGGAAAATTGAGAATAATATGTAATCTCTTACTGGATAGAAAGTTTGAGATATATTTAGTAAATCAAGCCCATCCTTCCCTCCCTCCCTTGTTTGTTTGTTTCTTTCTTTTTGGTCTCCTTCATCTGTCAAAGCTGGAAAGGTATTTAAAAAATAAAATCTCCAGCTTTCTCCTTTATGTACTGTTGCTTGGTGTGGTGACTTACCTGTAATCCCGGTGACTTGGGAAGCTGAGACAGGAGGATCACTTGAGCCTGGGAGTTTGAGATCAGCTTGGGCAACATAGCACATAGGAAGACCGTGTCTCTAAAAAATTTTAAAAAATTAGTTGGGTGTTGTGGTGTGAGCCTGTAGTCCTAGCTACTCAGGAGGCTGAGTTGTGAGGATTGCTTGAGCCTGGGAGTTCGAGATTGTAGTGAGCTATGATCATGCCTCTGTGCTTCAGCCTGGGTAACAAAATGGAACCCTGACTCTTAAGACGCACTCTTCTTTTTGAATTTTACTTTTCAGAGATTTAAAACTCAAATATTGCTCTACTTGCAATAAAAACCCTTGCTGTCCTTTTAATGTGAATTTTTTTGCTATGTTTTTGCTCATTTCTTTTAGCCTTTTTTGTACGAATTTGTTATTATGCTTACCTTTGTGTGTAGGGGGTCTCCTCAATTCAGCTTTGTTTTATTAAAACATTCTGGTTGCAGTCTATTAAATTGATTTCATGGGCCAAAACCAGCAGTTGGAAAACACCTAAGACACATTTTTTTCTGTATGGGAAAGTACATTGATTTCTGAGTAGAACAGGCTTAGGTCTGAATCCTGTGTCTCTCATTTACTAGCTGTATGACTCTTAACTGTTAGTTACTTAATGCAGAATTTGCAGCATTTTTAAAGCAGGAAATTGATTCCTCATATAATTCTCAAAGTACGGAATTTTCCAGTTGAAATATATTCCGTGTGTGTTCGTGGCCCCTACTGGCAAACATATATCACTGCTAAGAGCCTGTTGTACCTATACATAAACTAAGTGAAAATGAAGGCTAGGTCATTGGAACCAGCCTACCACTTCCATTGATTGGTATGCAAGAGAGAAGGGGGAATGTGCAGAAGAGATTCTAGAATTATTGAAATGCTATAAGAAAGAATGAATTCTAGGTGGTAGCTGAGATTCCATAGCAGATGCAGTATTGCTGTACTAAATTACCCAGTTGATGAAAACATCTTGACAAGTTTTCAAGTCACAATATTGTGCGATTTTTTGTTTGTTTGTTTTGGAATGATGATGCAGTGGGGTACATTTTCTCAGGTTTTGTTTGGTTTTATATAGAATTCAGTTTCAGATATGTAATTTACATCTGGGCTACCAAGAATGCATTCGTTTGACAGGGTGAAGATTTTTTGCACCGGGGTTGCCATGTTCGTGAAAAGGCACAGATAAAAAGGAAAGTTACTTTTGCTAAACTGTTTATCATATTAAAAAAACACACCATATGTATTTTCAGTTATTTTTAATTTTGTTTATTATTATTATTGCTTTTTTATAGAGATGAAGTTTTCTCTGTTGCCTGGGCTGGAATGCATTGGCATGATCTTAGCTTATTGAAGCCTCAAACTTCTGAGATTCTCTCACCTTAGCCTCCTGAGTAGTTAGGAGGCTTGGCAGTACCTGGAGACATGGGGTGGGGACTGACTTCCCATCTCTCTTCTACTTAATTCCTCATTCCTTTCCATGCTCCACCTTTCATGTTTCCAGCCATTCATTGTCCTTACCACTCTTAGAACCCAGACATGGGTTTGCAAGCTGGCTTTGTAACTACCAAACTCAGGGGATGCTGTACTGAGTCACTGCTCCCCCTTTCTTTATTCCCCTGAGGAAACCTACTCGCTTTAGTAACTCTTAGGTCCTTTCAAGATAGCAGTAAAAAGATTACATGGAGAGACCTTCATAAATAGTACCTTTGTTTCCTTGTTCTTCATCCCATTCAGGATTACTTATTGCTTTCACCACTCCAGTCCTGTTTTGGACTCTTGGACACACTGAGTTCCTCTCTACCTCATGGTCGATTTTTTAGATAGAGCCCCACCCTCCTGTCCCTCTCCCTCATTGTGGACCTTGGTGCTATGGGGTTTATAAGATTTTACTGAGAAAGCCAGGTTTTCCCCATAGGCAGCCATCTGGAGCCATCCTGTCAAAACCTCTGAAATTAGAAAAGCATAAGAAGATAACACAGGGGAAAAGTAGCATCTTCAAATCGGAGAGTGAAGTAATGTTTTTTGGAATACCCGTTATGCACTAAGCATTGTGTAGGGTAGTCTCCATCCCCACAACAACTCTGTGTGTTTGTATTTGTTCCCAGGGTAAAAGATCTTGCTCAAGCTCACACACACACATTGAGTGAGTGACCAAATCAGGAATCCAACTTCTCTTTGACTTCAAAGCCTTTGACTTTCATACTCTGTCATACTGCATCCCTGCTCAGAGCCAGTTTTGTGACCTGTAGAGCAGCTAGTGTTCAGTGGTGATTCTTATGTCATTACCTACATTGGTATTTTCAAATGGATTGTTTGGAAATACTGTATAAATAGTGCAAACATTTTAGGACTTGAAGAACATAAAGGAAAAATAGGGAAAATTTGAGAGAGGCTTATTCCCTAAAGACAGCAAACAGGATCTCGTAAACACTGATAACTTAAATAGATCTATAATAACCTTTTGAATAATACTATGAGACAAATGTTGTTTAAATTTAATACCCCAATATTACAATTTTAGGTTTTGGAAGGAATCTTAGAGAGATTGCTATCCATAAATGAGTTGTCTTTTCAGAGCACAACTAGCCCACTTCCCCTTCTCATTAAGTTTCCATTTAGCCATTAGGTGGGAGCTTCAAAAGGGAAAATCCAATCATGTATAATCTCTAGTTAATGGGCATCTATTGAGCGACTGGGTCACCAGAAAGAATAATTACACAGTACCTCTTTGTGCAGTAAACACAAAAATCAAAAGCTAATGCATTCCCAAGGCAAGCCAGATTGTTACTGGCTGACAGCATCCTCCTCTTCAGGGAGAAGGTTGGGGCACCCACCATGCTTGCTAGGGGAGATTGCAAAGCCTTTCCAGAAAAACAAGGCTTTCAAGGGAGGAAAGAGGAAGGCAGGGGGGCTTCCAAGGCTTTGCTACTTCTAATTGCGGATTCCCTGGGGTGCATTACTGAATAGCAGACCTTCTAGTAAATGTTTTGTGCAATCATCAGAAACTTCATGGGTCTTTGGAATTTGCCACAAGTGCAAAAACAGTGATGACTGAGGTTGAGCTTCAGCCTCACTCCCACAATTTAGCCTTTTTTCTAAGCACACCCAACCTTTGTAAATAATGACTTTATGCTTGCTTTTGTCTAACCACTAACTTTATTGATTTATGAAAGATGAGCACATCTCCCTTGACCCAAAATGGCGTGTGTTAGCCACAAAGCCAAATAGTTCTTGGGTTTGTATTGGTACACTCTAGTTTGGGTTTGCAAAATTATTTCTTGTAGTTATTTAGGATTTGCAAAACTTGGTATAATTCAAATAACCTGTTTTTCCCCCCTTAGAACACTTCAGTTATGGAAGATCAAAATGAAGATGAGTCCCCAAAGAAAAATACTCTTTGGCAGGTAGGAATGACGGCGCACAGATTAGACAGCAACTGACTTACTATAGATAGGATGCTCCCTCAGTTAATGTCCTCAGTGGAATCAAGAGCCAAGCATTTTTGTTTTCTTTTGTGCAGTTTTGCTAGTTTCAGAATCCACCCTAATTTATCTTTCTTCCATAGGGAATTGTCATTACAAATATGCTAAATAATTTTAGAGTTTCCACAAAGATCTGAAGTGGCTGTAGCCTAAAATGTGCTGTCTGTGGCCTCTGCCTAAGCCAAAGATGGACAGTGATGGCATCGTTTGTCACCAGAATTGCACCATGCCACACACCAGTATATACATGGATGGCCTTTTCTCCTTTTGCTCTCAACCTTTAGTCTTCTCTCCCATTTCCATTGGTTTGCCTTTTCCTTTTAAGCTCATCTCCTTCTCCCTTGGCTCTGTTTTAAGGTTTGCCAGTTTTCTTCCCAATTCCCCAGGTTGTGTGTGTGTGTGTGTGTGTGTGTGTGTGTGTGTGTGGTTGGGGGTTTGGGGAGCAAGCAGAGTTTCATGATTTGGTGTTTTATCAACCATGCTGGTACACATGGCTTTCCCCTTCATGAAGACAGGATTTAAAAGTAAAATCTAAATCTGAAGATACTAATGTAAAAATAAATTCTCTGGGTTCATTTGATATGAAACTAAAAAGATAGATTAGTTAGCAGGAACAAAGTGCACCCAACACATTTAAGAGGAAATGAAGCAAAGGAAAACAATGCTAGGAAGAGCTTGCTGGGCTGAGCACGTGGTTGGAAATAGCATATTGAAAATGTGCTATAGAATAGTGCACATGCCATTATTTTATCTTACATTGTGTACAGACTGAGTTTTGTACCCTCCTTCACGTTTATTATTTTGCAGCGGATGCTCTTCATTTACTATGATTTTTCAATTGGCAGTGGTTCTTCACACTTTAGCTTTAGTTTTTCTTTCATCTATCTTCCAGTCAACTAGTTAATAATTATACAAACACTCTAGGGAGGCTAGATGATTAGGAACTTGTCTGTAAATAAAATAACACTTTTGCTTATCAAATGAATTAATGGCTGTGAAAGTACTTTGTAAATTATAAAGCAGTACACAAGTGCAAGTTATCATTATATTTAACCTGTTATGAATCATTATTTTGGCAAGTTATTTGGAATAAAATATAGAAATAAAGGGGGAAGGAAAACACACACAGTTTTCTTAAGGCACTTTTGAGGTTTTGATGTATACCCTTTACTCTGTCATGGTTTGTTCTCCTTGTCATGAATTACTGTGATCATAATGTTTTGTAAAATCCTGGATCTTTCCTTTTGTTTCTTAATATTTCATAAGCATGTTCTGTTGTTACAAAAATATTACTCTTTCTTTTTTTTTTCTGATGGAGTCTTGCTCTACACCTCAGGCTGGAGTGCAGTGGCACGATCTCAGCTCACTATACCCTCCGCCTCCCAGGTTCAAGCATTTCTCCTGCCTCAGCCTCCTGTGTAGCTGGGGTTACAGGCATTTGCCGCTGTGGCTGGCTAATTCTTTTTGTATTTTTAGTAGAGACAGGGTTTCACCATGTTGGCCAGGCTCGTCTTGAACTCCTGGCCTTAAAGTGATACAGCTAACTTGGCCTCCCAAAGTGCTGGGATTACAGGCGTGAGCCACCATGCCTGGCCAAAATCTTACTTTATATGCTAATTTTAGTGGCTTACATTATAGCTCTTAATGGTGATGTGTTAGAATTTGTTTTAAACAGTTGCTTGTAATTGGGCAGTTATTTCTAACTTTTCTTTATTATATTGTGGTGGACATCCTTATGCTTAAAGCAACTTAGATGCCCCTTATTCTTGCCAATATTCGTCACAGCAAAGACTTTTCATCTCTGTTTTGAACTCTTATTTTTTGGATCTGTTAAGACACAAATGTCTTAGTATAAGCAATTTCAAAATCCTTGTTCAATGCTTCCCCCTAGTGGTATCTGGTGTCAGTGAGCTTTTCCTCACCCAAGATACAACGGAAGAAACATTCCTAGGCAATGGGGCCGTAAGATAAACTGAGTGGAAGATAGATGCCTTCCTATCTTATACCTCTAAATATGGACATGAGAACTTCAGACATGAAATTTATAAGATTTTTTGTCAAGGAAGACTGAAGACTCCTTTGGATGTTTACAAAGGATGTCTTCTCTGGGATGGGTTTAGTCTGCTTTAAGTTAGGGGACATACTGATAGGAAAAGCTCTTGGTTCATTCCATGTAAGACTCCTGAGATAAATTCCTAATGGAATTAATAGGTGTTTGTAATTCAACTCTTCAGTTCTTAGAATTATCTTTTGTGTTATTTTTTCTGGTATTATGTTTGAGGAGGCTATCAGAGGAGTGATCGACAGATGGTTTGACAAATGTTTGACAAAAGTATTGAGGTTATTTTGTTTAGACAGGGAGGTTGCTGCGCCTCATAGTAGTTGTGGTTTGAGTCTAGTGATTGAGATTATTTTTAATGTTACTGTCCAGATGCAGTGTATGTAGTTTCAGTTTTAAAACATATACTGATTCTATGTAAGGACTTGTAGGAAGATTGGATGAGAAATGCATTGTTAGTATAAGAGTCTGTGAGTTGTCCATAAACCACCTATGTAAGATGTAGAATTTTTCAGGTACACATGGTTTATTTACCTTGGGTCACTTTCTGGGAAGGTAATCTAAAGAAGGATGGGAAAGTCTAAAATGTTTTGCCAGATTAGTAGCCCTGGCAAAACAGTATGGAGGAGATTGAAACTGTTGGGTAAAATGAAGCTTTTTGGATTGAATTGCTTTCAGGTTTCAACACAGCATAGCTTGTCTTTGTTATATAGACCTGTGGTTCTCAACATGTGGTCCCTAAAGTGTAGTCTCTGGACCAGTGGCATCAGCATTGCTGGGAAACTTGTTAGAAATACAAATTCTTGGGCTCCTCTCCAGACCTCTAGGGTGGGACCCAGCGGTCTGTGTGTTTAACAACCCCTCCTGTTATTCTGATGCTAGCTCAAGTTTGAGAACCATTAGCATAGATGTATGTAGCATTAACTTTCAACTTTGAGGAAGTAAAGCAAACTGTTAATAAACAATCAGTTGCCACTTTGCCAAGTTGAGCAGTTTCTCTATGATGGTTATCTCCAGCATCAGTTATCTTTAGAGACTATAATTCCTATATATCCTGTGTATAGAGAGATACCCAGTATATATCTTTGGAGCATCATTTTATAATAAGCATTCGAAAATGATGATTTAAGGTGCCTTTTAGAAATAGCTATCACTTTGGCATTTCCTGTAGTGACTAATTTGAGGACACAGACCCTGAATACATTTTAAATTCCTGAATGAATTAATGATGGAATGAGTTTGGCTTTAGGGTATAAGTGTCATTTTAAGATTAAATACACAGGGTGAAAAATATTTCTATGAAACATTAATTAGGTTTTTTTCCTTGTTAAACTAATTATTTTTTTGTTTTTCTAAAATAGATAAGTAATGGAACATCATCTGTGATCGTCTCCAGAAAGAGGCCATCAGAAGGAAACTATCAAAAAGAAAAAGACTTGTGTATTAAATATTTTGACCAGTGGTCTGAATCAGATCAAGTGGAATTTGTGGAACATCTTATTTCACGAATGTGTCATTATCAGCATGGACATATTAACTCTTACCTGAAGCCCATGTTGCAGCGGGACTTTATTACCGCTTTACCAGGTAACTGTACTTGTCTTTTCAAAAGCTGAGCAATCGAAGAATGCCCGGCCCAAGGATCTAGGTGGATATTTATGAAATGATTGAATGAGTACTGTGTGAGGCAGCATTTCTTTGGGACACATACTTTAATGTATGGAACCTGAGGAAGTATAATTTAGTATCTATCTAGGAAATATAGGCAGTATCTTTAACAGTGTTCATTATTGGCTGGGCATGGTGGCTCATGCCTGTAATCCCACTTTGGGAGGCCAAGGCGGGTGGATCACCTGAGGTCAGAAGTTCGAGACCAGCCTGGCCAACATGGTGAAACCCCATCTCTACTAAAAGTACAAAAATTAGCCAGGGGTGGGTGGATGCCTGTAATCCCAGCTACTCAGGAGGTGAGGCAGGAGCATAGCTTGAACCCGGGAGGTGGAGGTTGCAGTGAGCCAACATCGCGCCACTGCACTCCAGCCTAGGTGACAAGAGTGAGGCTCTGTCTCAAAAAAAAAAAAAAAAAAGTGTTCATTATTGGTTCACCCTGTTGCTTCATTTGGTTTGTTGAATGAGTTAATGATATGCTTTTTATTTTGATGTAGTTTAGAGTCTGCACTTTGCCTTTGTATGTAATTTTAGAAAACATGGTGCTCTTCCCTTCAAACATAGTTTGTATGTTTGGGAAGTGTCCCAAAGTTTAGGACATTCATTTGTATCTGAAGTGGCACTTAAGGAATGGCAAAAATATATTGGGAAAACTGGTAACATGTCTTCATTATATTTCTCAAAACCTGTTTCTGCATCCTCTCCCTCACTACTGTCTTCCCATATGTCTCATACACACATAGGTGTGTACACACACACACACAAACACACACACACACACACCTGATTAAATTTACTTTGATTTTTAAAAGTAGACTTTATATTTTTAGAGCAGGTTGAGGTTCAGCGCAAAATTGCAGGGAGAATGCAGAGAATTCCCGTATTCACATACCCGTCCCCTCAGCCTGCCCCACTATGGGCATTGCACAGCTGAGCAGCACATTTGTTACAATTCATGAACCTGCGCTGACACATCGTTATTACCCCAAAGTCATAGGTTACGTTAGGGTTTACTCTTGCTGTTACTCATTTTGTGGGTTTGGTCAAATGTATAATGATATACATCTACCTTAAGAGTATCCTACAGAATGGTTTCACTGTGCTCTACCTATTTATTTCCCTTTTTAAAAAAATAATTTAAAATGTGCTGTATTCTGTACCACGTTTTTATTTTTCTCAATGAAGTGGCACCTTGCTATGTGGGCCAGGCTGGCCTTGAGCTCCTGGGCTCAAGTGATCCTCCTGCCTCAGCCTCCTGAGTAGCTGGTACTGCAGGCATGCACCACTGTGCCGAACTTCCCTTTGAATATGATTAATCATGAATTTTTTTCTGTTTCTATATTGTTTTTTTAAAAATTTTCAATTTAGATTTGGCTAGGTAAGATATAGAGATTTCACTCCTGTAGAGAATGCTGGCCAGAATGTTTTCCTCTGATGTGGCCAGTGTAATGTGTGGTTAAAATTGCCACGTCAAAATAAGCCTAGAAGTAGCCAGGGATGAGCCCAGTACCATTGCCACAACCCTAGCTCTTGTCAGAGCTACAGGATAGCTTCTTAAAGAGTAGCTCCTCCCTTAGCCTGTCTGTGATTTACAGAACATCAGAACTCCGTGTTCTAAGTCCTTCCACAGCAAACAGAAGCCTAGGGCTGCACGTTGACAAACCAGCTTCTGATTTCTAATCTCTCTTCCGAAACTTGTGAGTTTACCTTCTGCAGTGGGAGTTTTAAGGATATTTGAGTGTTAGCTTAGAAAAATTTGACACTGCTGTTCTTTTTATGCTGAAATGTAGCATGACTTGCTCATTTCTTCCATTAGAATCTCTAGAAAAGCAAAACATGAATCCTCTGTTTCTAGAATCATACTATTTAATTGCTTAAGGGGAGCTTAGCCATCACTGAGTCCTGTTTTTTATTGTGTAGATTAGGAAACCAAAGAGAAATTAATTGGGTGAGATGCCCAGAGTCACACATCTTGATTATAGTGGTGGTGGTGTGAATGATTATAGGGGTTGGTTCAAAAATTAGTACAAAGGCTAAGGAAAATTCCTTAAATTGGCCCCATGTACTGAATGTAAGGATTACAACTCAATTCAATAATTCTCACTTCTAATTATGAGGGAGGGATCCAGGGTGGAGAAGGAGACATGCTTTTGATTGTATGAGAAAGAATTACAGGTGAGTGGAAGTAAGATGAGGCATGTACACATGATGAAGCTTCTCTATATGTACAGAACTCAAACTCAGAAACCTATGGAATGAGGCTGCATCTCACACCAAGAAAAGACAGAGTCGTTTTTTAGGTTGGTGATTGTATTTATCCCTCATAAGTGATTTTAAATGATGAGAGGATACCCTCATTTTTTTCAAGCAATTCAATTTATTGTTTGTTTTCCACCGTTTTGGTTTTATTTTCTTCCCTGTAATTTGCTTCTCAAGCGTTTTTGAGTGCCAGGGAACTCACCTTATATTTGCAGAGTAACCACAAGGTGGCACTGTTGAAGTTCTCTTGATTTTTGGAGTATAGTTCAGAGGCAACCCCATCTCTTAGGGAGTATACAGCCTTGGAGAAGAAGCAGACCAGATGAACATGTGTTATGTATATAAATATGGTTAGTATAATTGCATACAATTCAGTTTTCATTACAGCGAATGTTAAGGCATTGTCCATATCTCTGTTAAAGTGGAATTTTGTGGTATTGAATATTACATGAAATGAATGGACCATTGGCTGGGACATGGAAATGCTTTAGTTAAAATGCTATTTGTTTTAACAGGACTTGATCTGAACATATATACATATGTCAGTATATATCATGCATATGAATCTAATAGCTGAGGACAAGCTGGCCAAGTTGATTGTGTTAGTTAGTATCTAGTAGACCTAGATTAAGCATGGCATTAGTTCCTTAACACAGACTCTGCCTTAAGAGCATCACAGGAGAAACAGGTCCATGTTCATGTTCATACTTAGATTTAATAATGTGTGGAGCAACTTATCAATCATTATACTAGTTTGGTGTTTCATTTTTACTGTACATCATCTTGAGTTTGAGTTTTTACACTGTTGAAATTGACAGTCAACTTACGACTTCATTTGGTTGTGAAAACCATTAATTCTATAAAAATTATCTATAATTTTAGCTTTTAAATTCTTGCTGTGAGTATCATACCTGTCAGTATAGGGAAAATGGAAAATGTTTGTGGTCTCTGGCTCCTTTTGGCTCAGTGGAAAAAGTGATAATTATGATATGCCTTTCTAAAAATCATAGTAAATGTTTAGTCTGCAATGTCAATTTCTGCAGGCTGAGTTTGTGGTTTGTAAAGAATGGTTGTTAATGGGAAAATTCATACCATGTAAAGTAGAGACAGATTGTACTTCAAAAAGGATGATAAGCATTGGTGATCTGTTTGTTGAGGTGTCTAAGCAATTAGGAGTTTTGAAACACTTGGCTTTCTGGCCCTGGTTTATTCAATTGTCTTATCCCCAAGAAAGGATGATGAGCCATATTATGGACCATAAATGTGACAGAGATTAGGTGAAAGGTCCTAGGAGATGTGGAAGAACCAGAGCATAGATGAAGCTTTAGGTTGGGTACACGGCCAGAGCAGCGTGACAGGAGAAAGTATGGGTGCTGGAGTCACACAGGCCCTTGGTTTGAATACTAGCCCTTACACTCTACAGCTGTGTGGTCCCACTTTTTGGAGCCTCAGTTTCCTCATCTGTGTGGGAATAATAGTAATACTTTATGGGTATTGTGTGAGGATTAATGATGATACGTTATAGTATGCCTGGCATCTATTGGGTATTCTGAGGATGGCAGCTTAGAAAAACGCCCAGAGAGGCAGGAAACACCTGCTTCTCCAGAGGTAGTGAGATTTATTGCTAGGACGTTTTAATTATTCACCCACTGATTTCCGAATTGATTCATCCTGACATCATATAGGTGTGTGTCACTTTGTTGATTTGCTTCCTGGGTGTTTTATGGAAAAAGATGTTAGACTTTGTGACCTGAGCCGCTTATCACTTCATTTCTGTCTGAAACCTTATGTTGGTGTTTTCCAAGTGGAAGGCATCCGTTGAGGGACTGTTGCTGTTAGTAATTGGCATTGTTTTCTTTTAAAACGTTTAGAACTTCAGATTTTACAACTAGATTTGTGACTAGGGAGGGGGAAGGGATAGTAGGGTGGGTGGGAAAGGAAGTTTCTTTGCAGCTGCTCTTTGAAATGCATTTCTAAAATAATAAAAGTTTCTGTAATTGTATGATCTAAGCAGCTGTGTTAAAACTGGCTGTAGTCAAGGGCATTGAATTGACATTTGAGTTTCATTTTGATACAGTGTTATTTACATATTGAGCTTTGAAATTTGTGCCTTTTAATTGTTTTAACTTATTATTGAAGTTTTTCCAGACTTTCATCTGGTTCCTGTAATTAGCAACAGCAGCATGTCTTCAGCACTGTGTGCAAAGTGTTATGGCCTCAATTTTCTGAAGCTGTAATGTGTCCTCTTGTTGCCTTAGGAAAAGGGGGTGGTGGTGGGAGATGGGGGAGTCTCAGCATGATAGAGTAATGAGAGCCAGACATAGTACTTCAGAAAATGCTTAAATACCTCAAAGCACTTTTTAGCTCAGGCAAATGGACCACCTTATTCAGTAACCTCTTTGTCCTGAATAGGCTTGAAACCAGAAAGTTACATGGTCTGCATGGCTCCTGAGGGTGGCCACTCTAAGGTACCTGAATAGAGATTGTTTGATTCCTGTTCTTCTCAAAACATTTAAGGGGCCATGAGACTTACACCAAAAAAATAGAGGTAGGGGGCTTAGCTTTTTGCTAGAGGGGATGCATAATATTTTTTCTGCAGAAAGTAGCAAGAAGAATGTTGTGTAGTGGCCTTGTCCATTAATATCCGTTGAGATGATTTGGGGGAGAGGAGAACAAAGACTGACATTTCTTGAGTAAACTTCTCATTTACCCAGCTCCTTACATATGCTGTCTTACTAACTTTCCCGACAAGACTGGGAGATTCCCTCCATGTAAAATGAGGGTATTTAGAGTACCTATCTCAGAAGGTTATTGCAAATATTATATAATGTAATTTATTTCAGACATTTCATATCATTCTGATATTGTGGAAGACTGAGATCCTAAAAGGAAAACTGATTTGCTTAAGGTCACCCAACTAGCAGATGACAGAACTGAGATTCAACCTAGTTTATCTGACTTTCAGGCAGTGTATTTTCCACAAGACTAAAACATGCTGCCTTATAGAGGGAGGAAGTGCATTTAAAGTATTAGACAAAGGAAACAGGTCAAATCTCATAGATATCACTGAGATGTTGCTTAATTGGACTGATGGCATTTGAAAGAGGAAGAAATAAGTATTAATAAGGGATTTATTTCTGTAAAAACTCATTGATAGCCTAGTTGTGAGCAATTGATGGGGGAATCAAAGAGGACTAAAAGGGATATCATTGCTGTAAACCAATAGTTCCCAATATTTCAGTGTTATCTAGTGGCACTTCTTAAAAATACATATTCCTGGCTGGGCACGGTGGCTCACGCCTGTAATCCAAGCACTTCCGGAGGCCGAGTTGGGTGGATTATGAGGTCAGGAGATCGAGACCATCCTGGCCAACATGATGAAACCCCGTCTGTACTGAAAATACAAAAATTAGCTGGGCGTGGTGGTGTGCGTCTGTAGTCCCAGCTACTTGGGAGGCTGAGGCAGGAGAATCGCTTGAACCCAGGGGGTGGAGCTGAGATGGCACCACTGTACTCCATCCTGGTAACAGAGTGAGAATCCGTGTCCAAAAAAAAAATACAGATTCCTGGGCCTTACCATCTAGAGGTTCTGATTTAGTAGGTCAGGAGAAGATTGGGGGAATATTTTTTTGTTGCTGTTGTTTTAAAAATCAGTAACCCTGAGTTGAGTAAGGTACAACCACACAGACTCATAAGACCCCCCAGATAGGTGGAAGGTTTGGGTGCTGCTTTACCATCACAGATGATGGGGATGTTGCAGCCTTTGAGGTTTGAAAAGGCAAGTACCTAATGCATTCTTTTTATTTTTTATATTGTTTTTAAAAGACAGAGTCTTGCACTGTCACCCAGGCTAGAGTGCAGTGGCGTGATCTCCATTTACTGCAACCTCCATCTCCTAGGTTCAAGTGATTCTCATGCCTCATCCTCCCAAGTAGCTGGGATTACAGGCGTGTACCACTATGGCTAATCTTTGTATATTTAGTAGAGATGGAGTTTTGCCTTGTTGGCCAGACCAGCCTCAAACTCCTGGACTCAAGCGATCTGCCCATCTTGGCCTCCCAAAGTTCTGGGATTACAGGTGTGAGCCACCATGCAGCCCCTAATGCATCCTTGTCTTGCTGTTTGTTTCACCTCTCAGAGAGCAGAGAGTTCTAGAGGGGAATTAATTAGAGATGTGTTTATAACCACTTAGGAGGATTTGGGGTTAATGATGTGAAGTATTATAAACCTTTAAAAGTGGCTATGTTCTTAGCCTGGGCAACATAGTGAGACCCTGTCTTTACTAAAAAAAGTTGCCTGGCATGGTAATGCACACTTGTAGTCCCAGCTACTAGGGAGGCTGAGGCAGGAAGATCACTTGGTTCTGGAAGGTCAAGGCTGTAATGAGCCATGATCATGTTACTGCACTCCAGTCTGGGCGATAAAGCAAGATGCTGTAATTAGCTGTGTTCTAATATTAAGTGTAGAAACCAGAAAAGGAAGATAGATAAGTACTCCAGCATTAGAAAGATTGAAAGAGCCAAGTCTGTTAGTCCACGGCTAGAGACTGAATGAAAATGTTTAGAGGGCTGACAGATTCTGCAGTTTGAAATTCTGATGAATAATTTGTCAATCCTAGTGATGGAAAGACACAAGTAGAACTCCACGTGATTATCCTTGGATTTCCCTGATTTTAAGTAAACATGGAAGATGGAAGAAAGGCAGCCAGGTGCAGTGGCTCACACCTGTAATCTCAGCTCTTTGAAGGCCAAGGCAGGAGGATTGCTTGAGCCCAGGAGTTTTGAGACCATCCTGGGCAACATAGTGAGACCTCATCTCTACAAATGATAAAAAAAAATTAGCTGGGTGTGGGGGCATGTGCCTGTAGTCCTAGTTACTTGGGAGGTTGAGGTGGGAGGATTGCTTGAACCCAGGAGTTTGAGGTGGCAGTGAGCCATGATTGTGCCACTGTACTCCAACTTGGGTGGTAGAGTGAGTCCCTGTGAAACCTTTGAAAATGGTACCAAGAGGACCAAACCCCAAATACTATAAAATTGGCCAAAATGTTGAAGTAAATTGAAAGAGTTGAAAACAAAATAATTAACTATTTGGAGCAAGATTATAAAGAATGAAGGGATAATGTGCTTAGAATAGATGGTATAGTGATAATAGAAAGAAACAACATATTTTCACTCCCATTAACCTAATTACACCCCCCCAACCCAAGAATAATGGCTTTAAAGCAAAGGTTAGCAAAGTTGTATTTGAAAAGATGTGAAGATATTTAGGAATCACATAGTTCGTGTAAACAAGTAGGCCTAAATACATTGTATGCCTGAATAGTGGCAAAACCTGTGGTGGTGATTTTTCAAATTGTAGAACATTGTGAAGTAATTGAAAACCAGTATGCAGAACTATTGGGTACGGTTGTGCCCTGTACAGCTTGTACAGTTGCACATGGTAGTCTTGCATGATAGCACCAGAGATGACTGATGAACAGAATTCCTGGTTTTAAGAACTGGAGAAGGTGTTTTGGGGGGATTTAGCTATGAAATTAGATGTTGTACTTTAGCAGAATTCTTAGATGAGTTTCAAAGGCTAATTAGCCTCTGAAAAGATTGTGTATGGTTGTGTAAACCTAGAAGGATGTATACAGAATGTGAAAAGTTGTTCCCATCTCTGGGAAATGAGGTTTAGGGATTTAAAAAATTTTGCTCATCTACACTTTATAAATTTTCTATAATGAATGTGAACTAGATATGTTTAAAAGGGATACCAAGCATCTAGTGTCAACATGTACGTGAAAAATTGCAGTATAACTTCATGTAGCAAACCCCAGCATGGGAACATGAAAGCAGCCATACCAAACTCACCTTATTTCCTTTTTGGATAAAGTTACCAGGCTAGTAGGTAGGTCTGAAGAATGAAGTAAATAGATGGTAGTATCATCATAGGCCGGTTTTTCCAAATACCCTGAGGACAGAATAGAGAGACATGGGCTGGGCAGTGGCACATATAGATGACTACAGACCGGATGGCTCAGTGTGGGTGCCCTGGGCATATTGATGAGTTCATCAGTGTTAGCTTGGAGGGAAATACTATAATAATAGCTAGTGTCATGGGTGCTGTCCTTGGTTCTGACCCATTTAGCATGTTTGCCAACATGGTTTGACATGTTTGCCTTAGTACTTTAGCCCATCATGCAGGTCTGGTGTGGAATACCCACTCTTCTGGATGTGACAAAAATCAGAATTCTAGAGACTGAAATGGATGGGTCAGACAAAGCTTTGAAGGTGAATTATAGTAAGGATAAATATAAACTGCACAAAGCTGCCCCTGCCTTTCCAACTCGCTGTACAAATAGAGCATTAGGGGACATTGTTTTAATAGGTGTTTTGTGGGGAGAGGCCTAGGATTTTATTCTAACATACTGCCGTCTTAGGCGTCTTCTGTGATATGACTGTCAGAGGAAGTCAGTGCAGCCTTTGACCACATTAACTGTAATATAAATGACATGCAGGAAAGGACAGTGGTCCCAGTGTAGTCTTTATTCTTAGACCATAGCTTGGGTCTTTGATCTAGTCCAGAGTAAGACAATTTTAGTATATGAAGAACCTGGAAATTATAACCAATGGTATAATAATAGTCATTCTTAGAGTTGAAGAAACTTTAGTTTGTAAAGCATTTTTCATCCATCGTCTCATTTTGATATTTTCAGAATCAAGTAGAGATTATTATCATAATCTTATACGGATGAGGAAACTGAGACTCTGAAAGTTTAATAATTTACCTACATCTGGCCTTTCAACAACCAAGTTTAGTGCTATTATACTACTTCTAATTATTTTGAGAAAAGGAACAGATACTAACCTTGTAGAGTGCTTTATTGTCTATAAAATGTTTTTGTAAAACTGTTGAATTTGATTCTGACAGTGTGAGAAAGGACAGTTGTTACTGGTGATTACCATTTTGTATGTTAAGGCACAAAAATTCAAGTCACAGGGATGTTTCAGTGTTTGTTTCATGTCATAGAACTAGTAAGTGGTGAACCTGGGACTTGAAATGGGAATTTTCTGATGATATGTTCTGTGTTCTCATCCCTACACAGAATAAGCTTGGGGATAAGCTTTATTTCTTGCAACTACAGAAGACATGCTTACCGCCACAGGATGGGAGTTTACAGGTGGCAACAGTGGTGGCCATGTTGATCATCTTCACATTGTGAATGTCAGGCAGAGGCTGGGAGTGGTTTTCTTTGAGAGTATCCTTGTATCGTGTGGGAGGTTGAAGCCAATAACCTCTAAGATTCTAGGATTTGCAGACATGGGGCTATTGCTTTTGAAGATTGTCCCCATCTGTTTAGGAACAGAAAATGGATACTCACAAAAGGAAGATGAAAAGATTGACAGAAATACATTTAAGCACAATCGACTTTAATTATTGGATTGCCATTTAACTTTTCGTAAGTTTTTCAAGATGAGTCGGTGTTTTGCCTTTTTTGTCTTCTGACCTCCCGGGGATTCACACCGGGTGTGGATTAATGGGGATATGATTTGTTATGAGAGACAGTGAATAAGATGGCGATGAACACAAACTTGGAAGCAAGAAATCTGAGTTCCAGTCTTGGAGTGTAAAATCTTGAGTTCTTTACCTCTCTGTACTTCATCTGTAAAATTTGGGGCATCATTGCCCCACAGGAGGGCTGTGAGAGTTATATAAAAGAAAATGAAGTCTTTTATCATAATATTTGACAGATACAGAACTGTCCAAGGTCAGCTTTTACACACAGAGAAGAGTTGCTGTTAATTGTTTATCGTAAAAAATCAGAACCAAAAAGAAGTGTGTATGTTTATGTACTCATGGATTTGAGTATCTGTAGAACTTTTGATATTACTAAAATACTTGGTTCAGGATTTCTTTATTCCTCTTATCTTTAAGGAAATGATGGCTGGTTCCTTTCTATCTCCCTTCCCATTCCTTCATTCCCTTTTCTGTTTTGTAGAGCAAGGCTTAGATCACATAGCAGAAAACATTCTTTCGTACCTGGATGCCAGGTCTCTGTGTGCAGCAGAGCTGGTGTGTAAAGAATGGCAGCGAGTGATCTCAGAAGGAATGCTTTGGAAGAAGCTGATTGAACGAATGGTACGCACTGATCCTCTATGGAAAGGACTTTCAGAAAGAAGAGGGTGGTAAGTACTTGGGTTGCTTGTTCCCTTGAAAAAATTTCATTGACAGAGTCAGCTTGATTAGTCAAAAGTGCAATTTTACTTGCAAATGTGCTGGCCTATTTTTAAAAAGGGGAGAAAATGAGTGATCAAAAGTTGAAAGAAAAAGTTAAAGCTGTTAAAATTTCTCCCTCTGAAATGTGTATTTCCTTTATTAACTGTATTATATAGTTTGAATGGGATTTGGCTTTTCAAAGCTATGTGTTTATGCTTTTTCCTTCACATTTTGCTTAGATGATGATACCATTACCAAAATATAGATATGACAAAAATAAAGAGGAAGTCAGGTAGTGCCACTTTGCTGTTTGTTATTACTTCTGGTTGAGGAAGTAATAGTGATAGGATTTTTCAGAGAAAACTCGTAACTCTGATGCAGCTTTATAGCTAGCTCTATGCTGTATGGCCCAGTTAGCACAGAGAGAGCTACAGAAAGAGGTGCATATAGGGCTGTATTTTCCTTATGAGTGAGGGTCAGAGCTGTATTTTCCTTGTGGGAGGAAGTTTGAAGTGTACTAAGTTAGATTTTTCACAAAGCTACATTAGCGCTTTTTATTAAACTCTATGGAATGAAAGGCTAGATTGTTATATATTAGTACTCAGAAAACAGAAGATCAGGATTGTGTTAGAGAGCTGTGAATTGAGCTAAACTTGTCTCTAACATGTAAATTTGTCAGAAATCCTGCTTTTGCACAGTTAAAGCTCAATGCAAGTTGAAAGACATGAAAGATATGTCTTTGTCAGCACCATGTTTAGATAAAATTCACCCTTTTATGTGCAAAAATGTAACATCTGTTTGTTTTTATTTGCCAGGGATCAGTACCTGTTTAAAAACAGACCCACAGATGGCCCTCCAAATTCATTTTATAGGTCATTATACCCAAAGATTATCCAGGATATAGAGGTAACTTTATGATTTATCTGTTTTATGGGCTCTTAGTGTCTTGTTCTCGACTTTTTATGTTGCCTTAGAGTGTTCTTTTGTTCTAAAATCGTAGAACTAATAATTTTTGTTAAAAGTTGAGCTTTTGGAGTAAATGTGTCACGATGTATATAATCTGCAGCTCTTCTTCAGAAAAGATAATGTCTTTTGCAAAGAATATCTAACTTTTCTAAAACATGAAATGCTTCTGCAAGGCTGCCAGTTAATTCAAGTCTTAATCTAAAATCATCTTTTTATTCTAATCTGATAAATTTTCCAAAATCCCTGGCCCCATTTTTTTAAGTAAGCATCATTTTATATTTTTGAGCCATCTCTAGAGAACTAGAGAAGGCACATTCCAAGTTTTCTCTGTACATTACTCATAGTTTTTCATAAAAATGATGCAGATATCATTCTAAGCAACAGTTAGGTGGATTTATAGGGCAGATTATGCTCCTGGACCATTTTGGATTTGAGCATAACTTCACCAGACCAGTAAAACTCTGTAAACTTGATGAGAAACACTGGAGATGTTTGATATCGTTCATGTGTTCTAATTAGTTTAGTTTTACTATTTAGACTTTTTCCTTGAACCAGGAAAGACATGCACAGGCATTTCTCATTAACTCTTTCACATGTGTTCTTGGCAGGTCTTGGTTACTTCACTGTTTCCTCCTTGGCAGAAAAGTTTAGCCTTTGCTAGGCAATGCAATATCACCCATAAAGTTATACTCAGTTTCCCAAATGTGAAGTAATCCTCTCCCCCAGGTGATAGACATAAAAGTTATTGTGCCAAAATTCATTAAGGGAGAAACATGTGCTTTTTCGGACCCCTCCCCCCTTCCAGGCAGATGTGAATAATGGAATCATTCCATTAATGGTAAATCTGAATGTGACTGGAATATCATTATTTGAAACACAAACTGTCTTGAATATTCTGCTGTCTGAAACGATCTATAAGCAACCCTTTAAGGAGGTTAAATGAAAACTTTCACTAGATAAATCATAAAGTTTAAGAATTAATTGACCATTGGCAGTTCCAAACTTAGAGTAAGTTGCCCCTGCAGGGCTAGTGGCTGAGACATGGTGTTAACTTTAATCTTAGGTTGATGTGTGTGTGTGTCGTAGGGGAGATGGGGCTGTCGCTTACCCCTAGGTAGTTTTACTAAGGCATTTCTTATGTACCCATCTTATAAACTACATTACATTCTGTTTTTTGTTTTCCTTTGATGAGGGGCAACTATTTACAAAGTTATCTCCAGACTTCTTTGAATAATTTTATCAAAAAAATTCTTTGAAAAAAATGATGTTTAAAGTTAATTATGAACAAACAGGAACCCTGGAAGAACTCTGATCAGGTTGAAGATGTGGCGACATAGATTATTTTATTGAATCCTCATGACTGCTCTTACAATTGACAATGTGAATTCAGTATTCTGTGACATGACACTATGTGACACCACCTGCCATCATCGTTTCTTCAGGCTCAAATGATATTTTAAAGTAGGAGAGGAGGCAGGTGTGAGGGGAAACAGCTCTATGGGAAAACCCTGTGCGACACAACCTCTACATCATGGTGGTCTACCCAGTGGTTCTTAAAGTGTGGTTTGGAAAAACCCACTGGTTGGCCACAAAAGTCTTCTCCAGATTTTTGTGGGCTAGACCTCTTGATATAAGCGATGATGTTTATACTTTGATATATGCACTACTAGTAATAATCATAAAAGTAATGTACCACTAATAGCATTTACTTATGCCAGATACTTTGTTAACTACTTTATAATGCATTTTCTCTTTTAACATTTTGGACAAAACCTGAAAGGTAGGCCAAGTACTTATTTAAATTTGAGAAAACCTTAGAAGGTTAAAACGGTTAAACAGTTTAGTCAGGATCACACAGCTAGTGGGTAATTGAGTCTGTGATCAACCATATACCCTTCTACCTTAATATGAGTTTTTAACAATAGACCACTGCTACCACCTCAAAATAGATTTTTTTATTCCTGTTTTGGGAGTGTGTTTCATTCTGGCCAGAATAAAACAGAATATAGAGAGTTATATGGAGAGAGTTCTTTCAGTGATCCTGGATCAAATGAGAGACTCTCACGGGCTTGACTCTGTTCGTATGGCTGGTATGAAATCCTCACAAGCAGACTATAATAATTACAAATACCCACTTTGAGTCCTTGCATATATCAAACTGTATTGGGTGATTTACGTAGGTTACTCTTTTTTATTCTTACAACAAGGTGCATGTTATTATCTTTATAATAGGGGGAAACTGAGACTAAAAGAAGTTTTAGGACTTGCTGCATAGTTAACTAGAAGAGATGGGATGGGATTTTAACTGAGGTCT
Organism: Rhinopithecus roxellana; assembly: GCF_007565055.1. NCBI lineage: Eukaryota > Metazoa > Chordata > Mammalia > Primates > Cercopithecidae > Rhinopithecus > Rhinopithecus roxellana. The sequence continues at coordinate 173,526,047 of NC_044551.1, forward strand.
GTTTAGCTCTATCCAGGCTGAGAGTTGTTGTTTGTCATTTTCAGAGTGGAAAATTCAAGAAGTGAGGGAGAAAGAGGCATGTTTTATGCCTGCTGAATTTCAAGGTGGTCTTTGCCTCCTTCTCTAATTGTGTGAATACTCAATGTTCTTGACTGTTCATGGAAAAAAGGGTATGAGTTAAGATCTGATTAGTGGGCCCTGTTTTAGTCCACTTATGTGAAAGTAGTAGGGTTTTTAAGCACATTGCAGAAAGATAAATGACACTTGGAATGTCAAGTGGCTGTTTTATGTCCCCCTCCCTCCCCAGTTGCCTGTACATAGCTTTAGAGTCTCTTGTGTTTTTTCCCATATACTTTGCAGGGTTGCCAGTTCACAACACCTTTTTCTTTTTTTCCTTCTTCCTCCACCTCGGCAGATTGGCTTATGTGCCAGCTCCTGTAATCTGTACATTCCCAGATTTGGCTTTGATGAGCAGAAAGGAAATGTTCATCTCTGAATCTGCCCTTCTACATTGACCCACCAAAAATTGGCTTAATTTTAAGGGAAAATAGAGAACCTGGCTTAGTGTAGCCAGCTCCTGTTATTCAGGAAATGAGGATGTGAGAAATGGAGTCTGGGGAGAATAAATACGTATTGTAAGCTTTCTGCAAAGGCTCATCTCGCCTGGGTGTTCTTGCCACACAGAGAGGGTTTAGAGGGCCTCTGAATTAAGAAGGAATTCCTAGAAAACCGGAGGCTCACTCCTAAAAGAAGCAGCCATATTCTCCTTTGCTGTCTAGAGTCTTAGTTGTTGTTGTTGTTGTTACCATTAATGGTGGGCTGACTGTAGATAATTTGCTTCAAGTGATTTAATTTAATCCTCAAATTGTCAAAGCTGAGATTTTTACTCCAAAGTCCATGCTGCTTTCACTCTAGCGTGCCCCCAAGTGTCCATTAACAGAGAGTTGGGAGTTGTTATAGCAGCCCTAGAGTTCTGGTATTCTGAACTTGGATTTTTCTCTTTTGCCATTTGAGTAGTGACAAACTCCTTCAAGTAATCTACCTTCTTCCTCTCTTCATTCATTGCATTGAAGCCTTTGAAGTGCTCTTCTTGGACAGACCACTGGGAAAATGATGGTGTGTTGTATCACACCTTTTAATAAGCCACATTTTATTCAGGGAAAGCGGGGAGCTTTTTTTGTGGTTTGCAAACCTGATATTAACATTGTCCTGACCAGAAAATGTCAAAACTTGCCCACCCACCCAGTTGTGTTTAGGCTTCTAAAAATAATGTTATTCCTCCATACTCAGACATCTGTTTTCACTCTATTGCCAATTTAAATGCCGCTGTATACTCTGTGTATCATGGCTACTTTCCCAGTATTTTGAAAATTTGCGCAGGGTAAGGGGATTTTACAAGTTCTCAAAAACATGAAATATTCCTCTACAGTAGCCATACCACATGATGGCTAAGTGAAATGATAGGTATCCACGTAATTAAAGAGATGCACCTGTGTATGACCTCTATTCCTGCTGCTGGCATTAGGATAATAGTTGGATTCCATTTGAAGGCTGAGCCTCTTCCTGGGAATGGTTAGGGAAGGCTCAGGCTTATTAGCATTAAATATCAACCTAGACTGAGACAACGATTTCTGGCAACTTTGTGAGAATTATGTATTTGTTGTTGCAGCCCACTTTCTTTTTGGTTAACGTTTTCAACAACTGAAGAAGAACGTAACTACCATTTGCTGGCACTATAATGAGAACTTACATACATAATCTCATTTGAACCTTAACAGTGGTTTTGAGGGAGTAGATATTACTCTTCCCATCTTTACAGCAGTGGAAGTCCTTTGCCGAAGTTGCTACTTGACCTAGGTATTTTCTACCACAGTGGGCTACCTGCCAGTTTTAAAGGTCTAGTTTTTCTAAAAAAAAAAAAAAAAAGACCTGGCTTATAAGCATTCAGGTAAAAGTCGAGGTCGTCAGACATCATGGGGGTAGTTTTTTAGGCTGGCGTAGTTGACAGGAAGTGCTGCTTTTTTGTGCAGGTGGCCTTGGGAATTGAGAAGAGGAATTACCCAGGGTTGGTGCGCAGCAAAGCAGTCAACTCCCTGATCTGGCTCCGTGTCTCTTTCATTGCTTTTCAAAACAAGCTACACTTTGGGATTCAAGAAACTGATGATTTCTAAAACAGGCCTAGGTGAGGACTTTGTAAAATGACACATCAAGAATTGGTTGACAAACTGTTTCTTTTAAAATGCAGAAACTTATTTGAGAAAAGTAGGCTTTTTGTAAGTGTTGAGAAGCTAAGCCATTTGCTAACTTCCGTTGAACTTAGAATGAAAATCTGGTATCTAGCAGAGCTTTTGTGAGGTCCTCTTCCCTAGCTCTTACTTGAGGATTGGGGATAGAGAGTATAGCCCAGCCTTTAATGTTGTTGTCATCCTCTGTCCAGACATCTCAGGGGACTGATGTATCACAGGCTGAGTGTGTACAGAGGACCCTGGCTCCTCTGTGCAGTCTTCTCTGCTGCGTCTTCAGGGTTTTGGATACAGTTAAAGATTGTAGCCACGTCACCCACTTCTAGGAAACATTTTAGAGTAGTGGGAGAGCATGTAGGAAATTCTTTTTGGTATAGGGATTCCCCCCACCCCCTCTTTTAAATTAAAATAATTGTTTCCCCCTGAAACTCTCATGCAGTAGTAAATGTGCTTTTTCTAGTCATTGAAATATAAAGCGAAACAAAGCTACTTACTGCTTCAGTGTCATCTTAAAGCAATTGTATACCTCTTAAACCTAAGAACAGCTTGGTAACACCTGGCATATATGTAAAAACATATTATGTATTCATCTTTGTAATACTTTGGGTTCATATGAACTCATACATTCTGTAGCAACTCTGTGGGCCCCCAGAGGGTATAATGTGAACATTTGTAACCACTGCCAAGAGTCACTGGCCACAAAGTAGACTTGTTACCAGTACATCTGCCTACTAAATCAGCATTTTCCTGGAGTGCTCAGCATGCTGAGATGGCTTAATCACTATCTAAAAATACATTGTTTCTCTAAATGATTCCATGCGTTGAGTTCTGCTTAAGAAATGCCTGTATTCTGGACCTCTTTTTAAATAAAGAAGTTGCTTATCTGGACAGATCCGTTGTCTACTTTGATAGAGGTAGCAGAGCTGGTTGGGTTATGTTTCTTTATTTTTTTTATTTTGAAGTGTGCTTTTGTATGTCTAATATTTTACCAAGTCACTAGAGATGATGACCCAGGCTAGGAAGTTCTGACTTGGTGGCAGATGGACAGATGAGTATTTCCTCTCTCCTGGCATCTCCATGGCACGTCTGTTCATCTCCTGGGCATTGGAAATACGCCATCCTGCCCTCACAGATGTGTATGGGAGCTCCTCGAGGGAAGATCCCGTGTTTCCAGGACTCTTGCTAAGCGCTGGGGCCACAAATTATGGAAATATTCACTTTTTAAGTATACGTGTATCGATACCTCCAACCCTCCATTTCCTTTTCTATAAAATGCAAACAATGATTCCTGCTTCGGAGTTACGATTAAATTAGCTACGAAATATATAAAGTGAGTGGTATAGTGTTAGGAAAGCATAGTGCCTGGCACATAGCTTTCAGTTAATTTTAAGATTTTAGAGTGCACAGAAGGATACTATCTTCAAAATAAGAAGAAATAGTTTGTTAGATGTCAGTAGAGCCAGTAATTAAGTACTCCTTTCTTCAGCAAAGCAGATAATTAGACTTTTAGCTGTAGAGAAATAATTAGCTACTGAGAGAGAAACTATATCCTGAAGTGTAACAGGTTATTGAAATCCCTATTTTCCCCTAATTTCAAGGATTAGGAATTCAGACTTTAGTTACTCTTAGTAGAGACATTGTATCTTTTGAGCCTTAAAAATCACTTATATCTACTCCCAGAGGTTAGGTCTTCTGGTGCTCTGGGTATGACCTACTTCTTCACTAAACTTGGCCCAGTGGTCCAGGCTATGGAGCTCATTATCTCCCTTAAGTCCTTGCAGCACTTAGAATTTTTATCACTCATTTGGCACTTTTGGAATTGTTACTGATCTTACGTTCTGTGTGCACTGGCTCAAGAGGCAAGCCCATCCTGCTTTGTATTGAATATGTTAGTAGCAAAATATGGGTTCAGAGTCAGAAAGAACTGAGTGTGATTTCCAGCTGGTCTGATTACTGATTTTGTGGCTGCAGGCAAATTAAACTCTGTTTTCTTGTTTGTAAAAAGGAAATAATAAGTACTTCCTTCCTTCCAAGGTTATTGTATGGATCATTTAACCAAATAATCTTAGTTTAGTGTCTGTCTATTCCAGACGCCATGGGTCTAAACATTGGAGTGGTGCCTCCCTGAATTCGTATGTCTCCTGTTGATCTTTTTATCCTCAGTGCCTAGCACGGTACCTGGAATATATTAACATCTCAGCAAATGTTGCGTAAATGATAAGAGGAACAAGAATCCAGGGCTGAAGTGTACCATTTTTACTCTACAGAAACATTAGGAAGGTTAAAAATGATAAAATTCTTCCTATGTAGTTGGCTTATAGTAGTTGCTCAATATCTTTCCTCAGTGATCAAGACAATGCTTTGTTTGGGTATGTAGATTGTCAATATATGCTTAATGATGGTTTTTAATTGGCATTAGGGAGCGACCCAATGAGTTACTATTTATTTGCGTGTTTTGGGTGCAAATGGCATTCTTTAAACATACTGAATTCTGTCTAGGCCAGTTTTTTCAAGCCCAATCCAAAACTCATTGGAAATCCTATGATAGTTGGCAGATGGGCAGGGAAAGTTTAAGAGAAAAGATTGTTGGGTTAATATCTTACTTGGAAAAGAGCATGATCCTATCCACAGACAGTTATGTAAACCAAGATTGGGGTATCGGTGGTATGCTGTTTCTGGAAGCAACGCCAAAGTCTGAAACCTAATAGAATAAGTTGATTCATAAAAACTCATCTCTTGTCTCCTTTTTCCCCTAGACTATAGAATCTAACTGGCGGTGTGGACGACACAACTTGCAGAGGATTCAGTGCCGCTCTGAAAATAGTAAAGGTGTCTACTGTTTACAGTATGATGATGAAAAAATTATCAGTGGCCTACGAGATAATTCTATTAAGGTGAATGACTGAATTTTATATGTATTATTTTTAGAATCGTGGCTATGTGTTAGACACTAGATGTGACAATCTTTCCATTTACTCCAGATTGGTTTTTATCTCTTCCACTCAATCTTGGCAGCTCTCAGTGTAGTTCTAAAGAACTAGAGCCAGAGCATTTCCCCGTAACTAATACAAGATCCTGGATTGTCTCACTTCTTATCCTTCTTTAAGCACAGTCACATTCTATATTCTGTATTAGGTGTAAATAGAAAATATCCCAGTATCACAGGGCTCTTGATTGCTTTGCCGGCTGGTAAGAGTATTGGTAGTTTATAAACCAAAGCCATTACCTTTTATGGTTTCTGAGAAGGACTCAAATAATAATACCACAGAATGATAGAGCAACGTATATTGTTTTCATTAACTTTTCAATAGTAGATAAACTGTATTATTTCTTATGTTTAATCTGTTTGATGGCTGATCTAATTTGATTTTATTTTACATTGTAGCTTATGTCCTCATATTTTAGAAAGCATCGAGTTTTTTAAATTTTGTAAAAAAACATTGTAACTTACAAACAGGGAAGTTTGCTCTTCTGTTGTATAATTATGTGAGTTTTGATAAACACACAGAGGTGTATAACTGTTACATGGAGCAGCTCTCTCATTCCCCTAATTCCCTTGTCCTGCCCTTTTATTTTCCTGGACTTTTTTGCCTCTTTCCTGTGCTTACCTGTTCACCTGTTGAAGGATGTTTGTGTTGTTTCCAGTTTCTTAAAATTATGAATGAAGCTACCATAATTATATACCTGTAGGTTTTTTGGGGAACCTAAATTTTTAGTTCATTGGGTGAAAACTGAGGAGTGAGGTTGCTGGCTCATATGGTAAGTGTATGTTTCACCTGCTAAGAAACTGCCCAGCTGCTTTCCACAGCACCCGTACCATTTCACGTTCCCATCAACAGTGATGAGAGTTGCTTTTTTTTTTTTTTTTTTGTGACAGAGTCTGTCTCTGTCACCTGCCTTCTGGGTTCAGGCAATTCTCCTGCCTTCCTACCTCAGCCTCCTTAGTAGCTGGGACTACAGGCACATGGCACCATGCCCAGCTAATTTTTTTGTTTTTAGTAGAGATGGTGTTTTGCCATGTTGCCCAGGCTGGTCTTGAGCTCCTGACCTCAAGTAATGCGCCTACCCCAAAGTGCTGGGATTACAGGTGTGAGCAGCCACTGCACCCAGCCTGAGAGTTGCTTTTGTTCTGTATCCTTGTCAGCCCTTGATCGTCTCAGTTTTTTTGATATTAGCCATTCTAATAGGTATGTGAACATACCTCATTTTGCTTTAAATTCGCATTTCCCCAGTGATGATAGTGAGCATCTTTCTATGTGCTTACCTGCCATCTTCTTTGGTGAAGTTTCTTTTCGGATCTTTTACCCATTTTTAAAATGGGTTCTTTAGTATTGAGTTTTTAGAGTTCTTCATGTAGTCTAGATACAAGTCGTTTGTTAGATACGTTTTGCATATATTTTTCCCAATTAGTGAGTTGTCTTTTCATTTTCTTTTTATTAAAAAAAAATTTTTTTGAGACAGAGTTTTACCCTTGCCCAGGCTAGAGTGCAATGGCTCAATCTCAGCTCACTGCAACCTCCGCCTCCCGGGTTCGAGTGATTATCCTGCCTCAGCCTCCCGAGTAGCTAGGATTATAGGTATGCGCCACCACGCCCGGCTAATTTTTTGTATTTTTATTACAGACAGGGTTTTTCCATGTTGGTCAGGCTGGTCTCAAACTCCCGACTTCAGATGATCCACCTGCCTCAGCCTCCCAAAGTGCAGGGATTACAGGCGTAAGCCACCATGCCTGGCCATCTTGTAATTTTCTTAAAGATCTCTTTTAACAGAGCAAAAAATTTTAATTTTTTTTTTTTTTTTTGAGATGGAGTCTCACTCTGTCACCCAGGCTGGAGTGCAGGGGCATGATCTCGGCTCACTTCAACCTCCAGCTCCTGGGTTCAAGCAACACTTACGCCTTAGCCTCCCAAATAGCTGGGACTACAGGCGTACGCCACCATGCCCAGCTAATTTTTGTATTTTTAGTAGAGACGGGGTCATGTTGGCCAGGCTGGTCTTGAACTCCTGGCCTCAGATGATCTGCCCACCCAGACCTCCCAAAATGCTGAGATTACATGCGTGAGCCACTGTACTTGACAGAAGATTTTAATTTTGATGAAGTCCAACTTACCAGTTTTTTCTTTTATGGATCATGCTTTCTATATTATATCCAAGAAGCCTTTCTCTGAACTCGTTGAATCTGTAAATTTACGTCTTTCGTTACTTACATTTCAGTAGTCTTCAGCCATTATTTTTTCAAATATTTTTTTCTGTACCAATTTCTCCTTTCCTTCTGAAATTCTAATCACATAAATATTAGATCAAAATTAGATATTGTTCCACGTTGTTTTCAATCTTTTTTACTCTCCCTTCTGGATAATTTCTATTGTCCTATCTTCAGGTTGACTGAATTTTTCATCTCTTCATCTCTATTCTCCTGTTACCCTCCCCGCCCCATCAAGTGAGTTAATTTCAGCTATGATATTTTACAGTTTCTATTTCTCTGCTGAGAATTTTCTGTTTTTCATTCGCTTCAAGCACGTTTATCTTTATCCTGTGGAGTATAGTTAGAGTAACTGCTTAACATCTTTAACCATGTCAGCATCTGGGTAACCTCCAGCTTGACATCTGTTGATTGTCCAGTCCCCTGAGATTTTTCATTTTTCTTGATTTTTGTATGCCAGGTAATTTAAACTCGTATTTTGGGCATTGTGGATATTACGTTGTAAAGACTGTGGGTCCTGTTATAATCCTCTGGGGGATGTTTTTGGGTAAGTGTGTTTTTAAGCAGTTAGTCAACTTAGTTGGGTTCAGAACACAAGTTCTGTCTTGGCATCATCGGAGGGGTTGGGGGGATGGTTCTAATCTCTTTTCCACTGTTCAAAGCCTTTGCCGTGCCACTTTGGGTCTGTCATGGGCTTTCACTACTCAGAGGTTAATCTGAGGCTTCAGCAGCGCTTGAAATACCAGCTTAGTTATACAGCCTTTGCTGTGCTGGTTCAGTCTGTTCTGTGCATATACAGCTCAAGGGTAAGCCCAAGTCACGTGTTGTTTGGGTTCTTTTATTTCTAGTTCTTTTCTCTTGGTTTTCCCTATGTCTCTTCAGCTCATAAGGACACTTTTTTTCCTTTTCCTCTGGCCAGAAAAATTGGGTCACTCTTGGAATTTTTGTTATCTATTCCATTGTTCTGTAGTACATCTTCATGACTGAAGCCATGAGCCCTATGAGAAAAGAGAGAAAAGAAACCCCCAGGGATCTCTTTTTTCCAGCCCCTCTGCCTAGAAAGAGGGATTTCTTTCAGAACTTTAGCTGCATATATTGCTATTTCACTATAGCTTCCTGGTCAGGGCCTGCCTCTGAGCAAAAGCCACAATAGAAAGAAAAGAGGAAAAGCCAGGTGTTGGTGGCTCATGCCTGTAATCCCAGCACTTTGGTAGGCTGAGGTGGATGGATCACTTGAGGCCAGGAGTTCAAGACGAGCCTGGCCAACATGGTGAAACCCCGTCTCTACTAGAAATACAAAAAATTAGCCAGACGTGGTGGTGGGCACCTGTAATCCCAGCTACTCGGGAGGATGAGGCATGAGAATTGCTTGAACCCAGGAGGCAGAGGTTGCAGTGAGCCAGGATCACACCACCGCAATTCAGAGCAAGACTCTGTCTCAATTTAAAAAAAAAGACAAAAAACAAAGAGAGAAAACAAGAAACAAAAATAATGGCAAATTCACCCCCATGCGGATTGTTTCTTCACATTTTGACCCCTTGCCACATCTGCCTTCCCCCTGACTTTTCAGAGTTCTCAACTAGTTTTTATCAGAGTTTTTAGTTATAATCAACTGCAGAGATAGGTTGCGGTGGGCTTTCTCCATCTTGGCCCTATTTTCTGTTACTGTTCTACTTTGGGTGAAATAAAACTTTTCTGCTTTTTTTTTTTTTAATTTTAATTTTTTGTTTGTTTTTTAAAAAGTGGAATAGTGGAATTTTAGTAATTCAGCTACCTAGGTCAAACACACTCTGAATTATAGAATATAAGAAACTGTTCTGTTGGTTTCCTATATGTATGGCAGTGATTGCGAAAAGATACTCTGTGGATGTGAATCTAGAGGATGTTAGCAGACATTCTAGGCAGAGAATAATGCCCTCCAAAGAAGTTTAGATAACACTACATGCTGTGTCTCCAGCTTAGAAATTCACAGGATACAGTGGCATAGAAACGCTCTGAGAATGCCTACAATAGAGACACCCAGTGTTTCCCAAGTTCCAAAACTTATTTGACCACGGAACTCTATTTTTAATTTTTTTTTTCTATTTTTTTTTGAGACAGAGTCTCTCTGTGTTGCCCAGGCTGGATTGCAGTGGGACGATTTCGGCTCACTGCAACCTCTACCTCCCAGGTTCAAGTGAGCGATTCTCCTCCCTCAGCCTCCTGAGTAGCTAGGACTACAGGTGCCCGCCACCAGGCCTGGCTAACTTTTTGTGTTTTTAGTAGAGATGAGGTTTCGCTATGCTGGCCAGGCTGGTCTCAAACTCTTGACCTCAAGTGATCCGCCTGCCTTGGCCTACCAAAGTGCTGAAATTACAGGTGTGAGCCACTGCTCCTGGCCCACAGAACTCTATTTTTACTTATACTTGATAGCCCTAATCTGTGGCTACCAGTATCTCTAGAAAGTGTAATGTATGCTACTATTTAATACTGGTAGTTTTTCTTTAAGAAATAGATAAGAATGGTTTATAACAGCCTTGTCAAAACATAGTCTGGCTGTGGGCTTGGAATTCATTTACACTAGATGTGTTTTCAAAAGAATTACCTTAATTGTGGCACATCCATTTGATTTATAAGACATAGAATAGTAGAGCAGAAGTACGCTTTGAATAGATTATCTAGACCAGTGGTTGGAAACCTTTTTTTTACCTTATTCTGCACCAATCCTTGATCACTAATCACTTTAAAAATAACTCAGGTTCCATTAGGTCAGAAATTAAAATCAAGCTTTGCTATTGTGGAAAGATATTATACTTCAGTGTCTACATCATTTATAAAATCTTGTTCATTTGCAGTAAACTATAGAGTCACTGCAAAAATTATGATGGTATTGTTGTACATGTCAAGAAATAGGTGCACAGTCTATTTTTAATAGTTTAGTCTTTGAAAACATTCTCATCTCCCATGAAATATCAACAATATCGATAACTTGGAAACACTGGAAAGATTAAAAGAAGGGAGTGGGTTTGGTATGTAAGAAGGTGCTGCTTGTCCTGACAACAAGTAAAAATCCGAACAAACTGAAAAATCAGCCATTCTACTCAGATTCGTAAGAGAAGTGAGGTCACAGGAGAAGCTGCTGCCCCACAAATTGGAGAGACAGGCAAATACAGAGAATCATAATTCACTGGCGCAGAAACATCCAGGAGAACCAGTGCCTAGGTAGGGTAACCTGAACTGTAATTGAAAAATTGCTGGAGGTTCAGTGTGGGACAAGTCTGAGAAGTATAAACTGAGGAGGAGCCAGTCATCAGGGCTCCCCACCACACTTTTGTGAGTTTTACCTCCAAGAGCTCTACTAGGTTCTGTCAGTGATTATCACAGAACAAATGCCCTTGTGTTTCCAGCAGTGGGGAGGGAAAATAAACCTTTTTAACTATACTAGGTTATTCTGTACCTCTTGACAAGGTCTACCTTTAGTAGGAACTGCTTAGCCAGAGCCTAAAGTGCTGAGATTTTATAGAACCTGGCTGACCTGGGGAAGGGAAATACACAACTCCAGCTTCCTCATCCATGTGGTCCCACATAAAGGGGTGAGGGAGAACTAAGAAGTACTTGTGAAGTCTAGAGGTATAGGCTCACTAAAAGACCGAGACCTAGTCATGGAACTATAGAACGCTTCCCTTCTTGAAGGCCTGTTGATAGCATTTCCTTTTGATTAATGTACACAAATTCATAGCTTTTCTATACACCAACAGTGACTAAGTGGAGAATCACATCAATAACTCAACCTCTTTTACAATAGCTGCAAAAAAATAAAATACTTAGGAATATACCTAATCAAGGAGTCAGAAGACCTCTACAGGGAAAACTACAAAATGCTGCTGAAAGAAATCATAGATGACACAAACAAATGGAAGCACATCCCATGCTCATGGATGGGTAGAATCAATATTGTGAAAATGACCATACTGCCAAAAGCAATCTACAAATTCAATTCAGTCCCCATCAAAATACCACCTAATACCAAAACCAGGAAAGGACATAACTATTCCTTTCTCATTCTTCACAGAATTAGATAAAACAATTCTAAAATTCACGTGGAACCAAAAAAGAGCCCATGTGGCCAAAGCAAGACTAAGCAAAAAGAACAAATCTGGAGGCATCACACTACCTGATTTCAAACTATACTATAATGATATAGTCACCAAAACAGTGTGGTACTGGTTCAAAAATAGGGACATAGACCAATGGAACAGAATAGAGAACCCAGAAATAAACCCAAATACTTACAGCCAACTGATCTTTGATAAAGCAAACAAAAATATAAAAGTGGTGAAAGGATATCGTTTTCAACAAATGGTACTGGGATAATTGGCAAGCCATATACGGGAGAATGAAACTGGATCCTCATCTCTCACCTTATACAAAAATCAAGTCAGTATGGATTAAGGACTTCAAACCTAAGACCTGAATCTATGAAAATTCCAGAAGATAACATTGGAAAAACCCTTCTAGACATTGGCTTAGCAAGGATTTCATAACCAAGAACCAAAAGCAAATACAACAAAAACAAAGACAAATAGCTGGGACCTAATTGAACTAAAGAGCTTTTGCACAGCACAAGGAACAGTTAGCAGAGTAAACAGCCTACAGATTGGGATAAAATCTTAACAATCTATACATCTGACAAAGAACTAATATCCAGAATCTATAATGAACTCACATCAATAAGAAAAAAACAAACACAATGAACTCAAATTAACAAGAAAAAAAACAAAACGGTCCCATCAAAAAGTGGGCTAAGGACACGAATAGACAATTCTCAAAAGATATACAAAATAGTCAACACACGTATGAAAAAATGCTCAACATACGAAAAAATGCTCAACAAACATGAAAAAATGATCAGAGAAATGCAAATCAAAACCACAATGTGATACCACCTCACTCCTGCAAGAATGGCCATAATCAAAAAATCAAAAAACAGTATATGCTGGTGTGGATGTGGTGAACAGGGAACACTTCTGCACTGCTGGTGGGAATGTAAACTAGTACAGCCACTATGGAAAACAGTGTGGAGATTTCTTAAAGAATTAAAAGTAGAACTACCATTTGATCCAGCAATCCCATTACTGGGTGTCTACCCAGGGGAAAAGAAGTCATTATTCAAAAAAGACACTTGCACATGCATGTTTATAGCAGCACAATTCACAGTTGCAAAATTGTGGAACCAGCCCAAATGCCCATCGCTCAACGAGTGGATAAAGAAACTGTGATTGTATATAAGACGGGATACTATGAAGCCATATAAAGGAATGAATTAACAGCATTTGCGGTGACTTGGATGAGATTGGAGACTGTTATTCTAAGTGAAGTAACTCAGGAATGGAAAACCAAACATCATATTGTTCTCACTGTTATGTGGGAGCTAAGCTATGAGGACGCAAAGGCATAAGAATGATGCATTGGACTTGGGGGACTTGGGGGGACAAGTGGGAGGGGAGCGAGGGATAGAAGACTACAAATATGGTGCAGTATATACTGCTTGGGTGATGGGTGCATCAGAATCTCACAAATCACCACTAAAGAACTTAGGTAACCAAATACTACCTGTACAATAGCTTATGGAAAAATAAAAAATAAATTTAAAAAATCAGTAAAAAAATGAAAGGCTAGAAATTAATACAATATCCGATCATACCACAAGTGGATATAAACTAGAAATCAGTAACAAAAAGAAGCTGGAAAAATTCCTAAATACTTTAAGATTAAGTAACATAATTCTTTTTTTTTTTTTTTTTTTTTTTGTTAACTAACTAGTTTATTTACTTTTTTTTTTTATTATACTTTAAGTTCTAGGGTACATGTGCATAATGTGCAGGTTTGTTACATATGTATACTTGTGCCATGTTGGTGTGCTGCACCCATCAACTCGTCAGCACCCATCAATTCATCATTTATATCATGTATAACTCCCAATGCAATCCCTCTCCCCTCCCCCCTCCCCATGATAGGCCCCGGTGTGTGATGTTCCCCTTCCCGAGTCCAAGTGATCTCATTGTTCAGTTCCCACCTATGAGTGAGAACATGCGGTGTTTGGTTTTCTGTTCTTGTGATAGTTTGCTAAGAATGATGGTTTCCAGCTGCATCCATGTCCCTACAAAGGACGCAAACTCATCCTTTTTTATGGCTGCATAGTATTCCATGGTGTATATGTGCCACATTTTCTTAATCCAGTCTGTCACAGATGGACATTTGGGTTGATTCCAAGTCTTTGCTATTGTGAATAGTGCCGCAATAAACATACGTGTGCATGTGTCTTTATAGCAGCATGATTTATAATCCTTTGGGTATATACCCAGTAGTGGGATGGCTGGGTCATATGGTACATCTAGTTCTAGATCCTTGAGGAATTGCCATACTCTTTTCCATAATGGTTGAACTAGTTTACAATCCCACCAACAGTGTAAAAGTGTTCCTATTTCTCCACATCCTCTCCAACACCTGTTGTTTCCTGACTTTTTAATGATTGCCGTTCTAACTGGTGTGAGATGGTATCTCATTGTGGTTTTGATTTGCATTTCTCTGATGGCGAGTGATGATGAGCATTTTTTCATGTGTCTGTTGGCTGTATGAATGTCTTCTTTTGAGAAGTGTCTGTTCATATCCTTTGCCCACTTTTTGATGGAGTTGTTTGTTTTTTTCTTGTATATTTGTTTGAGTTCTTTGTAGATTCTGGATATTAGCCCTTTGTCAGATGAGTAGATTGCAAAAATTTTCTCCCATTCTGTTGGTTGCCTGTTCACTCTGGTGGTAGTTTCTTTTGCTGTGCAGAAGCTCTTTAGTTTAATTAGATCCCATTTGTCAATTTTGGCTTTTGCTGCCGTTGCATTTGGTGTTTTACACATGAAGTCCTTGCCCATGCCTATGTCCTGAATGGTACTACCTAGATTTTCTTCTAGGGTTTTTATGGTATTAGGTCTAACATTTAAGTCTCTAATCCACCTTGAATTAATCTTCCTATAAGGAGTAAGGAAAGGATCCAGTTTCAGCTTTCTACTTACGGCTAGCCAATTTTCCCAGCACCATTTATTAAATAGGGAATCCTTTCCCCATTTCTTCTTTCTCTCAGGTTTGTCAAAGATCAGATGGCTGTAGATGTGTGGTATTATTTATGAGGACTCTGTTCTGTTCCATTGGTCTATAGCTCTGTTTTGGTACCAGTACCATGCTGTTTTGGTTACTGTAGCCTTGTAGTATAGTTTGAAGTCAGGTAGCATGACGCCTTCAGCTTTGTCCTTTTGACTTAGGATTGTCTTGGCAATGCCGGCTCTTTTTTGGTTCCATATGAACTTTAAAGCAGTTTTTTCCAATTCTGTGAAGAAAGTCATTGGTAGCTTGATGGGGATGGCATTGAATCTATAAATAACCTTGGGCAGTATGGCCATTTTCACGATATTGATTCTTCCTATCCATGAGCATGGTATGTTCTTCCATTTGTTTGTGTCCTCTTTGATTTCACTGAGCAGTGGTTTGTAATTCTCCTTGAAGAGGTCCTTTACATCCCTTGTAAGTTGGATTCCTAGGTATTTTATTCTCTTTGAAGCAATTGTGAATGGAAGTTCATTCCTGATTTGGCTCTCTGTTTGTCTGTTACTGGTGTATAAGAATGCTTGTGATTTTTGCACATTAATTTTGTATCCTGAGACTTTGCTGAAGTTGCTTATCAGCTTAAGGAGATTTTGGGCTGAGACAATGGGGTTTTCTAAATATACAATCATGTCATCTGCAAACAGGGACAATTTGACTTCTTCTTTTCCTAACTGAATACCCTTGATTTCTTTCTCTTGCCTGATTGCCCTAGCCAGAACTTCCAACACTATGTTGAATAGGAGTGGTGAGAGAGGGCATCCCTGTCTTGTGCCAGTTTTCAAAGGGAATTTTTCCAGTTTTTGCCCATTCAGTATGATATTAGCTGTGGGTTTGTCATAAATAGCTCTTATTATTTTGAGGTACGTTCCATCAATACCGAATTTATTGAGCGTTTTTAGCATGAAGGGCTGTTGAATTTTGTCAAAAGCCTTTTCTGCATCTATTGAGATAATCATGTGGTTCTTGTCTTTGGTTCTGTTTATATGCTGGATGACGTTTATTGATTTGCAAATGTTGAACCAGCTTTGCATCCCAGGGATGAAGCCCACTTGATCATGGTGGATAAGCTTTTTGATGTGCTGCTGAATCCGGTTTGCCAGTATTTTATTGAGGATTTTTGCATCGATGTTCATCAGGGATATTGGTCTAAAATTCTCTCTTTTTGTTGTGTCTCTGCCAGGCTTTGGTATCAGGATGATGTTGGCCTCATAAAATGAGTTAGGGAGGATTCCCTCTTTTTCTATTGATTGGAATAGTTTCAGAAGGAATGGTACCAGCTCCTCCTTGTACCTCTGGTAGAATTCAGCTGTGAATCCGTCTGGTCCTGGCCTTTTTTTAGTTGGTAGGTTATTAATTATTGCCTCGATTTCAGAGCCTGCTATTGGACTATTCAGGGATTCAACTTCTTCCTGGTTTAGTCTTGGGAGAGTGTAAGTGTCCAGGAAATTATCCATTTCTTCTAGGTTTTCTAGTTTATTTGCGTAGAGGTGTTTATAGTATTCTCTGATGGTAGTTTGTATTTCTGTGGGGTTGGTGGTGATATCCATTTTATCATTTTGTATTGCATCTATTTGATTCTTCTGTCTTTTCTTCTTTATTACTCTTGCTAGTGGTCTATCAATTTTGTTGATCTTTTCAAAAAACCAGCTCCTGGATTCATTGATTTTTTTGAAGGGTTTTTTGTGTCTCTGTCTCCTTCAGTTCTGCTCTGATCTTAGTTATTTCTTGCCTTCTGCTAGCTTTTGAATGTGTTTGCTCTTGCTTCTCTAGTTCTTTTAATTGTGATGTTAGGGTGTCAATTTTAGATCTTTCCTGCTTTCTGTTGTGGGCATTTAGTGCTATAAATTTCCCTCTACACACTGCTTTAGCTGTGTCCCAGAGATTCTGGTATGTTGTATCTTTGTTCTCATTGGTTTCAAAGAACATCTTTATTTCTGCTTTCATTTCGTGATGTACCCAGTAGTCATTCAGGAGCAGGTTGTTCAGTTTCCATGTAGTTGAGCGGTTTTGATTGAGTTTCTTAGTCCTGAGTTCTAGTTTGATTGCACTGTGGTCTGAGAGACAGTTTGTTATAATTTCTGTTAGTTGATGCAGTTTCTTCCTAGCCTCGACGGTCTTTACATTTTGGCATGTTTTTGCAATGGCTGGTACTGGTTGTTCCTTTCCATGTTTAGGGCTTCCTTCAGGGTCTCTTGTAAGGCAGGCCTGGTGGTGACAAAATCTCTAAGCATTTGCTTATCTGTAAAGGATTTTATTTCTCCTTCACTTATGAAACTTAGTTTGGCTGGATATGAAATTCTGGGTTTAAAATTCTTTAAGAATGTTGACTATTGGCCCCCACTCTCTTCTGGCTTGTAGAGTTTCTGCCGAGAGATCTGCTGTTAGTCTGATGGGCTTCCCTTTGTGGGTAACCTGACCTTTCTCTCTGGCTGCCCTTAAGATTTTTTCCTTCATTTCAACTTTGGTGAATCTGGCAATTATGTGTCTTGGAGTTGCTCTTCTGGAGGAGTATCTTTGTGGCGTTCTCTGTATTTCCTGAATTTGAATGTTGGCCTGCCCTACTAGGTTGGGGAAGTTCTCCTGGATGATATCCTGAAGAGTGTTTTCCAACTTGGTTCCATTTTCCCCCTCACTTTCAGGCACCCCAAGCAGACGTAGATTTGGTCTTTTTACATAATCCCATACTTCTTGCAGGCTTTGTTCATTTCTTTTTCTTCTTTTTTCTTTTGGTTTCTCTTCTCGCTTCATTTCATTCATTTGATCTTCAATCGCTGATACTCTTTCTTCCAGTTGATCGAGTCGGTTACTGAAGCTTGTGCATTTGTCACGTATTTCTCGTGTCATGGTTTTCATCTCTGTCATTTCGTTTATGACCTTCTCTGCATTAATTAGTCTAGCTGTCAATTCTACTCTTTTTTCAAGATTTTTAGTTTCTTTGCACTGGGTTCGTAATTCCTCCTTTACCTCTGAGAAGTTTGATGGACTGAAGCCTTTTTCTCTCATCTCGTCAAAGTCATTCTCTGACCAGCTTGGATCCGTTGCTGGCAATGGGCTGCGCTCCTTTGCAGGGGTAGATGTGCTCTTATTTTTTGAATTTCCAGCTTTTCTGCCCTGCTTTTTCCCCATCTTTGTGGTTTTATCTGTCTCTGGTCTTTGATGATGGTGACGTACTGATGGGGTTTTGGTATAGGTGTCCTTCCTGTTTGATAGTTTTCCTTCTGACAGTCAGGACCCTCAGCTGTAGGTCTGTTGGAGATTGCTTGAGGTCCACTCCAGACCCTGTTTGCCTGGGTATCAGCAGCAGAGGTTGCAGAAGGTAGAATATTGCTGAACAGCAAGTGTACCTGTCTGATTCTTACTTTGGAAGCTTCCTCTCAGGGGTGTACTCCACCCTGTGAGGTGTGGGGTGTCAGACTGCCCCTAGTGGGGGATGTCTCCCAGTTAGGCTACTCAGGGGTCAGGGACCCACTTGAGCAGGCAGTCTGTCCGTTCTCAGATCTCAACCTCCGTGTTGGGAGATCCACTGCTCTCTTCAAAGCTCTCAGACAGAGATGTTTGCATCTGCAGAGGTTCTGCTGCCTTTTTGTTGTTGTTTTTTTTTTAAGCTGTGCCCTGTCCCCAGAGGTGGAGTCTACAGAGACAGGCAGGTTTCCTTGAGCTGCTGTGAGCTCCACCCAGTTCGAGCTTCCCAGCAGCTTTGTTTACCTACTTAAGCCTCAGCAATGGCGGGCGCCCCTCCCCCAGCCTCGCTGCTGCCTTGCGGTTAGATCACAGACTGCTGTGTTAGCAATGAGGGAGGCTCCGTGGGCGTGGGACCCTCCCGGCCAGGTGTGGGATATATTCTCCTGGTGTGCCCGTTTGCTTAAAGCACAATATTGGGGTGGGAGTTACCCGATTTTCCAGGTGTTGTGTGTCTCAGTTCCCCTGGCTAGGAAAAGGGATTCCCTTCCCCCTTGCGCTTCCCAGGTGAGGCGATGCCTCACCCTGCTTCAGCTCTCACTGGTCGGGCTGCAGCAGCCGACCAGCACCGATTGTCCGGCACTCCCTAGTGAGATGACCCCAGTACCTCAGTTGAAAATGCAGAAATCACCGGTCTTCTGTGTCGCTCGCGCTGGGAGTTGGAGACTGGTGCTGTTCCTATTCGGCCATCTTGCTCCGCCAAGTAACAATTCTAACACATGGATCAAAGAAGAAATCTCAAGAGAAATTTTAAAAATATTTTGAGGCTGGGCACAGTGGTTCACGTCTGTAATCCCTGCACTTTGGGAGGCTGAGGTGGGAGGATTGCTTGAGCCCAGAAGTTTGAGACAAGCCTGGGCAACATAGGGAGACCCTATCTCTACAAAAAAATTAAAAAACATTAGCTGGGCATTGTGGCATGCATCTGTAGTCCCAGCTACTCAAGAGGCTGAGGTGGGAGGATCACCTGAGCCCGGGAGGTCAAAGGTGTAGTAAGCTGTGATTGTGTCACTGTATTTCAGCCTGAGTGACAGTGTGAGACTTTCTCTGCTCCTTCCCTGTGTGTGTGCACATGTGTGCGTGTGTGGGTGGGTATAACTAAATGAAAATGAAAACCCAAGTTATCAAAATCTGTGGGATGCAGTGAAAGCTTAGAATTTTATAGTTTTGAGTACATATATTAGAAAAGAAAACAGACTACAATCAGTCATCTAAGCTTCCGCCTTAGGAAACTAGAAAAAGAACAGTTTAAATCCATAGTAAGCAGAATAAAAGAGTTAGTGAAAATTAGGGCAGAGATCAGTGAAATTGGTAACAGGAAGTCAATAGAAAAAATTAAGGAAACCAAAAGATGTGTCTTTGAAAAGATGAGTAAAATTGGGAAGCTCCTAGCTATGCTAACGTAGGAAAAAACAGGACTTAAATTCCTAATATTGAAAGAGGAGACATCACTATAGGTCTCATGAGCTTTAAATGCATAATAAAATAATATATCTACAAATTTGATAATTTACATGAAATGAATTCATTCCCTGAAAGACACAATCTGCCAAAATTGACATAAAAACAAATAGATAATCTGAGTAGGCCTTTATCTGTTGAAGAAATTGAGTCGATAATTAATTACCTTCCAAAACAGAAAGCGCTAGGCCCAGATGGGTTACTGGTGAATTCTGTCAAACATTTTAAGTAAGAAATTACATCAGTTCTCTACAATCTCTTCCAGAAGATAGAAGAAGAGAGGATATTTCATCACTCATTCTATGAGGCCATCCTTACCTTAGTACTAAACTAGATAAAGACATTCTAAGGAAACCACAGACCAATATCTTCATGTTTAACCTTCAAAAGTCAATTAATGTAATCCGTCATATCAGTAAGCCAAAGAAGAAAATCACGTCAATATATGCAGAAAAGGTGTTTGACAAAATTGAACACTCTTTAATGATAAAAACCCTTAGTAAACTATGAATAGAGGGAAACTTCCTTAACTTGATAAAGAGTATCTACAAAAAGCCTATAGCTAACATTCGTACACAGTGCTGAGAAATGTGAAACTTTCCCACTAAGATCAGGAATAAGACAAAGATGTCCCCACTCACCACTACTTTTCAACATTGTATTAGAACTCCTAGATAACACAGTAAGTCAAGAGGAAATAAAAGGTATACAAATTGAGAAGGAAGCATTAGAACTGTCTTTGCTTGTAGATGACAAGATTGTAGAAAGAAATGAAAGCATCAACAAAAGAAAACCTCCTTGAACTAATAAATGGTTACAACAGGTTTGCCGGATACAAAGTTAATGTACATAAGTCATTTGCTTACCCATATACCAGCAATGAAAAAGTGGAATGTGAAATTAAAAACACAATAACATGGCTGGGCGCAGTAGCTCACGCCTGTACAGCACTTCAGGGAGGCCGAGGTGGGTGGATCATCTGAGGTCAGGAGTTCGCGACCAGCCTGGCCAACATGGCAAAACTCCATCTCTTCTAAAAATACAAAAATTAGCCAGGTGTAGTGGTGGGCGCCTGTAGTCCTGCTACTCAGGAGGCTGAGGCAGGAGAATCGCTTGAACCTGGGAGGCAGAGGTTTCAGTGAGCCGAGATCGCGCCATTGCACTCCAGCCTGGGTGACAGAGTGAGACTCCATTTCAAAAAACACAATAACATTTATATTAGCATCCCCCCACCAAAATGGAATACTTAGGTATAAATCTAACAAAATATGTATAAGATCTATGTGAAGAAAACTGTAAGACTGATTAAAGAAATCAAAGAACTAAATAAATGGGGAGAGACATTTCATGCTCATGGGTAGGAAGACTATTGTGAGGATGTCAGTCATTTCTTCCCAGATTGGTCTATAGGTTCAATGCAGTCTCAGTCAAAATCCCAGCAAGTTATTTTGTGGATATCTACCAGCTGACTGTAATGTTTATATGGAAAAGCAAAAACCAGCATGATATTGAAGTAGAATAAAGACAGAGGACTAACGCTACCCTACTTCAAGAATTACTGTAAAACTGCAATAATCACAATAATGTGGTGCTGGCAACAGAATGGACAACTAGATCCATGGAACAGAATAGAGAGCCCAGAAATATATACCATCATAAGTATAGTCAGCTGATCTTTTGCAAAGGAGCAAAGACAATACAGTGGAGAAAAGATTGTGTCTTCAACAAATGGGGCAGAAGCAATTAGACACCATATTGCCTCCCTTACCCCTAAACAATCTAAACACAGATCCTATGTACTTCACAAAAATTAACTCAAAATGTATTAAAGACCTCATTGTAAAACACAAAACCATAAAATTCGTAGAGTATAATGTAGGAGAAAATCTAGATGATCTTGAGTTTATTGATGATTTTTTAGATGTAATACCAAAGGCATGACCCATGAAATAAAGAATTAATAAGCTGGACTTTGTTAAAATTAAAAATTTCTGTGAGAGACATTGTCTAGAGAATGAGAAAACAAACCACAGACTAGAGAAAATATATGCAAAAGACATACAAAGAACTCTTGAATCTTAGCAGTAAGAAAATAAACAATTAGATTAACCTGATTTTTAAAAATAAGGCATAGACCTTAACAGACATCTCACCAAAGAAGA
The DNA here is from genome assembly GCF_007565055.1 of Rhinopithecus roxellana. Classification (NCBI taxonomy): domain Eukaryota; kingdom Metazoa; phylum Chordata; class Mammalia; order Primates; family Cercopithecidae; genus Rhinopithecus; species Rhinopithecus roxellana. Next base: position 173,547,709 of record NC_044551.1, read on the forward strand.
TATACAGATGGCATATAAGCATGTGAAAAGATGTTCCACATTGTAAGTCATCAGGGAAATGTGAATTATAACAGTGAGACACTACTACACACCTGTTAGCGTGGCCAAAATCCAGAACACTGACAACACCCAATGCTGGTGAGAATGTGGAGCAATAGGAACAGGAACTTTCATTCATTGCTGGTAGAAACAGAAAATGGTACAGCCACTTTAGAAGGCAGTTTGGCAGTTCTTACAAAACTAAACATACTTCTACCATATGATCCAGCAGTGTTGCTACTTAGTATTTACACAACGGAATCGAAAACTTACATCTACAGAAAAACCTGCACCCAGATGTTTATGGCAGCTTTACTGATGATTGCCCAGACTTGGAAGCAACCAAGGTGTCCTTCAGTAGGTGAATGGATAAATAAACTGTAGTATATCTAGACAATGGGATAATCTTCAGCACGAAAAAGGAATGTATATCAAGCCATGAAAAGACAGGGAGGAACCTTCAGTATGTATTACTGTGTGAAAGAAGCCAATGTAAAAAGGCTTCATACTGTATGATTCCAACTCTGTGACATTCTGGAAAAGACAAATCTATGGAGGCAGTAAAAGAAGCGAGAAGAGGAACACTCAGAGCATGAAAACAACTGTTGACAACATTTTAACTCCTTTAATCCTTTTTTCCCTTTTTAAAATATAGTCATTGTGTCACTTTATAGATAATTTTTATTCTGATTTTTAAAAAATGCTTAACTTTGTAATAAAGCATGATCTTTTCTCGTTAAACACTTTTCATAGTTTACTTTGAGACTTTTATGAAATGCTGGACATTTCATTTTCCACTTTTTATTTTTGTAAACATAGGGGTATGCATTTGTAAAAGGTCTTAATAAATGTTGTCATGTTGCTTTCCAGAGAGTGAGCCAGTTCTTTTTTTATTAATTTATTTATTTTTACGAGACATAAAAATAAAATGACAAAGCAGGGTTCTGCTTTGTCACCCAGGCCGGAGTACAGTGGTGTGATTATAGGTCACTGCAGCCTTGCCTTCTGGGCTCAAGCAATTCTGTCACTTCAGCCTCCTGAGTAGCTGGGACTACAGGGACACACACCACCACACCTGGGTAATTAAAAAAAAAAAAAATACACACACACACACACACACACACACACACACACACACACACACACACACACACATTTATGGAGATTGACTTGCTATGTTGCCCAGGCTGGTCTTGAACTTCTGGGCTCAAGCGATCCTTCTGTCTCAGCCTCCCAAAATGTTGGGATTATAGGCATGAGCCACAGCACCCAGCCAGTGAGCGAATTCTTTTCACAGATTTTATTTTTAAAAAGTCCCCTTTATGAGGCTGTTGATAAGTGTAATGAGATCAATAGCTAAGAGTTCAAATTAAGCAAAATAGCACATCTATCCTTGTAGTTAATCACTATTGTCTGTATTCCTACTTGTCATTTCTTACCTGTTTGATATTCAGTGTTTCTTTCTTACTGTAACCCAAGTGTGTTCTATTTTATAATCAGAACATAAGGTGGGACAGTAACATTCATCAAAATGTAGTATAATCATCGTTTGTGGCTAATCTTGTCTCAATAGATTTGGGATAAAACCAGCCTGGAATGTTTGAAAGTGTTAACGGGACACACAGGCTCTGTCCTCTGTCTGCAGTATGATGAGCGTGTCATTGTAACCGGCTCTTCAGATTCTACAGTGAGGTGAGTGATCTGGCTTCATTGGTCCTAACTTGTAAGCCTTCCCTGAGAAAGTCTGAGATTGACATCCTCCTCTGGGAGAGGCATACACACACTTACATTTTTACATGCTGTATTTCAAACTACTTTTATTGTAGATATGTTTGAGCAAATTAGGCAGGAAAGCTAATTTTTGTTAAAGGTGTTCTATTCCTATTGCTGTTCATTATAGAGATGACAACATGCTTTCCTGTAAGAGCATGTACCAAGTATTAGGCTGGCTTTCTTCTTTTGGGAAACTGTGGTCCAGAGCAGAGAGGAGACACTCACTTCCAGGAGTCACTCCCGGACTCTTTCACCACCTCTGCCTAAAGCATCACCACCCCTGCTTGAAGCATGCCTAGTATCCTCTCCTGGACTCAGTGCTTCCGTACCACTGCTTCTGCCAGAGATCATGTCTCAGCCTCAGAGGCCTGAGTCTTTTCCCCTCTGCCCTGTGTGAACTTGTCCTCTTAGGAGATGAGGGTTACAGAAAAGCCATGATGTGGAAGTGCTGCCCCCAAATCCCTGAACATACGAAGCAGTTGGGAGACCCTGGCTTTGTCCATAAAGCAGCTGAATAAAGAAGTGGATGTGGTGATTCATAAGGCATCATGACTTACCCAGTTTGCAGTGGATAAATAATAGACTCAGAGGTCTGTCAGAGGTCAACAAGAGCTGTAAGCTTGGAACCATTCTCAGTTCTTCAGCCAACAAGCCTCCTTCTTCCTTTTATCTCAGACTCAATACAAAATCTGCTTTCTTGAGGAATCGTCTTTTGCCATCAGCATGAGCCTGCAAACACCATCCCTGAATACCTGACTGCTAAATATACCTAAACTCGAGCAGAGCCAGAATTAGCCACTTTTTCTGAAACCATCTCAGCACTTCTTAGCAAATAAAGAAATTGCTTTTGAGGCACCTTTTAATCATGCCCTTAGGTTCATTAAGAATGGACCCTGTCTTAGTCTATTTGTGTTGCTATAAAGGAATACCCGAGGCTGGGTAATTTATAAAAGAAAAGGGGTTTATTTGACCCATGGTTCTGCAGGCTCTGCAAGAAGCATGGCACCAGCATCTGCTTCTGATGAAGGCTTCAAGCTACTTCTCCTCATGGCAGAAGGCAAAGGCGAGCTGGTGTATGCAGATTACATGTGAGAGAGAAGCAAGAGAGAGGGCGGAGCTGCTAGGCTCTTTTCAATAGCCAGTTCTCTCAGAACGAAGAGTGAACTCCCTCCTATGAGAATGGCACCAAGTCATTTGTGAGGGATCCACCGCCATGACCCAAACACCTCCTGTCAGGCCCCACCTCCAACCCTGAGGATCAGTTTCAACATGAGATTCGGTAGAGTCAGACAAACCATATCCAAGCCATTGCAGACCCAGACAGAGCTCAGATGCTGGAATCATTTCCTGGCTGTCTCCGTAATTAAGCATCGTGCTTTTCTCTTCTCTCCTAGAGTGTGGGATGTGAACACGGGTGAAGTTCTTAACACATTGATCCACCACAATGAGGCCGTACTGCACTTACGCTTCAGCAATGGACTGATGGTGACCTGTTCCAAGGACCGCTCCATTGCTGTGTGGGACATGGCTTCTGCGACCGATATCACTTTACGCCGTGTCCTGGTTGGCCACCGGGCTGCTGTCAATGTAGTAGACTTTGACGACAAGTACATTGTGTCCGCCTCTGGTGACAGGACCATCAAAGTAAGTATGTCTGCAGTCATAACCCTGCCTGCCCCTGTCCCTTTTAGAACAGAGAGAAAGCAGAGGTGGCTTACACCAACCTGGTACCTGGCAAGATCTTTATTCTCCTCTGTGCTTAGTGTAATGTTTTCAAGGTTCATCCATGTGCTTTGTAGCATATATCAGCTTTGTCCCTTTTTGTTGTTGTTGTTGTTGTTGTTGTTGTTGTTGTTGTTTTAAGTACAGATGGGGTCTTGCTATATTGCCCAGACTAGTCTTGAACTCCTGGGCTCAAGCATTCCTCGGCCTTCCAAAGTGTTGGGATTAGAGGCATGAGCCACCACACCCAGCCAGTACTTTGTTGTTTCCAGTGGCTGAATAAAATTTCATTGTTCTTCTGTTTATTAGTTGATAGACATTTTAGTTGTTTCTATTTTTTCGGCTATTACAGATGATGCTGTTATAAATATTAGTGTAGAAGTTTTCATGTTTTTAATTTTCTTAGGATGGTAACCCTCTGTTTAACTTTTTGTTTTGAAGATGGATCTCACTCTGTCACCCAGGCTGGAGTGCAGTGACATAGTCATGGTTCACTTCAGCCTTGACCTCCTGGGCTCGAGCAGTCCCTCAGCTCAGGGACCCCTGAGGCTCCCATCTAAGCCTCCTGGCGTAGCTGGGAGTACAGGCACTACCAGGCCTGCCCCCCGCCGCCCCCCCTTTTTTTTGTAGAGACCGGGTCTCACTTTGTTGCCCAGGCTTGTAGAACTGCCAAACTGTTTTCCAAAGGCACTGCAGCACTGCATTGTTTTACAGTCCTGCCAGTGGTATGTGGGGGTTTCAGCTTGCGCAAAGAACATCCTTTTCATGACCAGCACTGGAAAGCATTCTTACACCTAGCCCCACAAATCACAAAGTGTGTAGCATCAGGCTTTAGATTCGATAGTTGGGAGGCTAAACAACTAGGATTTATATGTGGCAACTTACTCCCACAGTCACACCAATTGGTATGAGACCAGTGCCTGGAAGTTGAGAGGGTCTGAGCTTTATTACAAAACAGCTGTTTTGTAATACCAGCATGGAGGGTTTCTCCATATCCTCGCCAACACTTGCTGTTATTTGTCTCTTTTATTTTATCTGCCCTAGTGAGTGTGCAGTGGTATCCCTGGTTTTGCTTTGCATTCCCTTATTACTGATGATGCTGAACAACTTGTTGTATGCTTATTGGCCATTTGTGTACTTTCTCTGGAGAAATGTCTATAAATCCTTTGCCCACTTTAAAAATTGATAATTTGTCTCTTTATTGTTGAGTTATAAGTTCTTTATATATTCTGGACACAAGTCCCTTATGAGATACATGATTTGCAAATATTTTCTCCCTTTCTGTAGGTTGCCTTTTCACTTTTTTGATGGTATCCTTTGATGCACAAATGATTTTAATTTTGATGATGTTCAGTTTATCAAGACTTGTATAGTTTCAGTGCTTACGTGTAGGTCCTTGATCCATTTTGAGTTAGATTTTTGTTTAAGGTATGAGGTAGGTGTCCAATGCCATTCTTTTACATGTGGAGATCTATTTATCTATCCCATTCAGCTGCAAATGCAGCTGGTAAGATAATTCAGGGCCCTCTGGTTGCTGTGTGTCTCCTTATTTGTCTAATAATACATTTAGATGTCTATGAACATCTGAGTCTTTCAGATGATATCACAAAAGAGGGGATTATTTATTCTACATACATACAATTAGAAGTAATGTGTCAAAACAAATGGAGCTGTTCAAGAAAATATGCTGGAAAAGAGGATGATATGAAAGATGAAACTTTTTGTTTGTTTTTTGAGACAAAGTCTCGCTTTGTCACCCAGGCTGGAGTACAGTGGCACAAACACGGCTCACTGCAGCCTCAACCTGCTGGGCTCAAGTGATCCTTGCACCTCAGCCCCCTAAATAGCTGGGACCACAGATGTACACTACCACGCCCAGCTAGTTTTATTTTTTGTAGTGATGAGGTTTTACTACATTGCCCAGGCTGGTCTCAAACTCCTGAGCTCAAGTAATTCTCCCGCCTCAGCCTCCCGAAATGCTAGGATTAGGTGTGAGCCACTGTACCCAGCTGGAAACTTTTTTATTACATTAGCTTCATTGGGTTTGACGTGTCAGCTGGTGTAAAAACATAAAATCTGGCCCAAACTCTTTCCTCCAGGTAAATGAGTATCCGAACCATCTAGGAGATGTTCTCTTTCTAAAGATCTCAACGACTGGAGACTTCACTTCCCTCCGTGTTTCATTCCAATGTTATTACTCAGCAGTCAAAGAAAATGTTATGCTGTCTAGTCTGCCCTCCAGCCTCCCAACTTTGAGTTAGAGGACACCGTATTTTATAATCACATATTTGGGTCATTCTCAGAAGCTGTCTTTTTAAGAAAGGTATATTGTGGGAGGACTTTTCCACATTCATTCTTTAAAATACTGTTAATTTGTTATACAGGTCTGGAGCACGAGCACCTGTGAATTTGTCCGTACTCTCAATGGGCACAAGCGAGGCATTGCCTGTCTCCAGTACAGGGATCGGCTGGTTGTTAGTGGATCATCAGATAATACCATTAGGTGGGTAGAAGTTGGTGTGCTGACAGAGCAGGCTGATTTTCGCCACGTTGTTGACTCATCTCCTAGTTCTAATGCTCAAAACAACTCAGAGTAAATGGGATGTTTCAGATAAGAAAGCTTTAGGTAACTTTTAGAAATGTATTTGGCTCTGTATACTCAAGTGGGAAAACCGTGTATGCCCTGGGTGGTCTTCCAGTATTCCCCCAGTACACAAAGTTTTTTAACCTCAACTCCACCCAGGATCACTTAATATCAGAGCACTTCAGAACAGACTAGGGTGCTGCAGCCCAACTCGCTCTGATTTCCCTCACCTGTGACCTCCCACCTCCCTACCTAACACGTGGGAGTGTACTTTATTTTTCTCTCCCAAGACTGCATTATGGAATCATCCATTCCTGCCGGATCATTTATCTCCATTTTTCCTTCCCAGCACTCAGCCTCCTTACTTTCTAATAAATCTGACTAACCTTAGACATTTTGTATCTTATTAAGAACATCCCTTCAATATCTACTTAATTATCCCGTACCATTTCCCCACTGTCTTAACACACTCTAGTGGCTTTTCATAAGTAACTAAACTTAACTTTGGTTTATAATCAAATTGACTAATGTTTGGTCAAAATAAAGGTAGGGTTCAAGATTATTAAAAAAAAAATAGACGTAGCTTTACATAAGCTTTACTAAACTTAACTTTGGTGTTTATAACCAAATTGCCTAATGTTCGGTCAAAATAAAAATTGGGTTTAAGATTATTACAAAGTTTTTTTTTAAAGGCAAGCAAATAACCAAAAAGCTATAATGGCTCTTTAAGTTTGCTTTATCAATTTAGGCTTTAAGATACCATAAAGTTAGTTTAGAGCTTAAATCTTGATTCTCTTATATTCGTCACGCTTTGTGGTATTGCTTAATGTTTCATCAGTAAACAGTTCTTAACCTCCTCCCTGGAATTCTCGAGGTTTTACAAGATAGTAATGTGTATTACTCTGCAGCTTATAGAAGAGAACCACTTTGGAGTCATATAGGCAGTACTGAATGACTTTGATCACAGATTAGAGATGCTATCATCACGGGTACTAAGATTTGCTAAGGGCAGCTGTAATAAAATGATCTTTGGATGTATCATAGGAATTACTGGTAGAGAGGCTAAGAAAAAGTTATGATAGAATTAATTTGCTCACTTTATTTTGTACATGCTAACTAGCTATGATTTTTTTTTTTCTGCAAATACTGTAGAAAATCAGTCATAATAGGAAAAAAGATCTCTAACTCCAGAATGGTTACATAAATCATATGCAGAGAAAAAGACTTGGTGTAGTCAGTGGGTTTATATTTCCACCAGAACACTGCGTGTACCTAATCAGTCTCCCACTTGGACCTTGTAAACCATCAATCCCAGTATTCAGCATATAGTATCAAGGAAGCGGTATCTGCAGGCCTCATCAAGAGAGAGCTGCTAGTCCACCAGTTCTAACCTCAGTGGTCCTCATGGACTCCACTGCGCTAGAATTACCTGGGGTGGAAGCTTTACCCCCTGGCTGTATGTGGTATCTCCCTTCCCACCTTGTCTCATCTGTGCTTTTTCTCCTTTACTGCCTACAATCCCTGTCTCCCCAGAAAAGTCTTTCCTACACCATTTGTCTACATGGTTTTTATCAACTCAGACATCAAGAGAATGCCTAAGAACTAACTAGAATTGACGTTTCTTGTTTGTTGATTTTATTTAAATAGTAATACAGACACATGATTAAAAACAGTTTCAAATCATATGAAAGGAAATAGAATAAAAAGTAAGGCTTCCTCCTAGGTTAGTGCTTGGAAACACACAGATGGTATAAATGTACACATACAGCTTCATATGTGTGGTGTGTACTGGAAGTGAGATAGAAATAAAGAGTTCCAAGATAGTGAAAAATTATATCTGTATGGAACAGATACAAAAAACTTACAGATCGTGTGAATCATGTGTGGGAAATTGTTTCACAGAGGTCTGTTTTTCATTCAAGGCTCTGGGATATTGAATGTGGTGCCTGTTTAAGAGTCCTAGAGGGACATGAAGAATTGGTCCGATGCATCCGGTTTGATAACAAGAGGATTGTCAGTGGGGCCTATGATGGGTATGTCTTTCAGATTTTCAGATGTACTGCTGTAACCATATCAACAAGAAAAAGAAATGTTGTATATTAAGCAACTCTGTATGTACCAGGTCCTATGGTAGGTTTCTGTGTAGTGGTGGATGGCAGGTATTATTATCCAGTTGTTTAGGTGAGGACACTCAGGCCCAGAAAGAACTAAATCTTGCCCCAAATCACAGAGGCAGAGTCACTGTGGTTCCTAAACTTATGCTTTGAGTCATTGTTGTAAACTCCAGCAATAGCTGAGGTTGTGAGTGAATTCACTTCTTTGCTTTACCCCTAAATTAAGCCAGGCTCTCTCTCTCTCTGTCTGTCTCTCTCTCTCTCTGTCTCTGTGTGTGTGTGTGTGTGTGTGTTCTTTTTCTCTGTGTGTGTGTGTGTGTTCTTTTTCTGTGTGTGTGTGTGTGTGTGTGTGTTCGTGTGTTCAATAATAAGTTTCTTCTTTTCCCCTTTTGGTAAATTGAACAAACCCTCGTTAAAACACCTCACTATATTTTAAATGGGCAAATGGCAACTGTAAATCTTTCCAGATGACCTTATATATACTTCCCAAATGGGTTGGTTGGTCTGTTTGTACTCCTATTACTAACGTCCAGCATTTGCTTAATTTGGAGAAAGGTATCCTTGGAATTTCACACAGAGCCCTAGCTTCTGTCAGCAGCACCTACTCAGCCCTAGAGAGTCCCCTGATGAATGAATTTGGTGACATAGGTTATCAGGTCCGGAACTGAATTTAGATAACCTGAAGTTGTTTTCTTATCTCCCTTAAAATAATATTTCTTTAAAATTTCAGCAATTCTGAGAATGTATTGGTTCTTAATTTTTCCAAAGTCAAGTGTAATTGGTTTAGATGATTTGTAAAAACATAAGCATGTTCCCCATTAGCTTTTATAAATAGGCAGTTCAGATGCACTACTTTTTGTCAAGGAAATGTTTGACAGCATATAAACTGTTCATTTTTCCACTAATCACATCTCATTTTCCTTTCTAGGAAAATTAAAGTTTGGGACCTGCAAGCTGCTCTTGACCCTCGAGCCCCAGCAAGCACATTGTGTTTGCGCACATTGGTGGTACGTGACCTCTTAAGACAGGAATTGGTTCCCTGTGCTGGAGGATGACCATTTGCAGATAGCCCTGTCTATAAGTGTATCACAGGAATGCTTGTGTGTCTCACAAGATGCCTTCAGAGAATTTCACTGTTCATTTTGTTTAGCCAAAATCAGAGAATATTTGATGTTTACATTACTGTGAGCACTTTTCTAAGGGGGGACATAATGCAACTTCAGATATGAAGGCAGGCATCCTGATTGTAGGTGGACTGGTTTCCTCATAGGGCAAGCAATATTTCCTTCTTGCAGGTTTGGAAGATTTCTTTTTTTTTTTTTCTTCTTTTTTTTTGAGACGGAGTCTCGCTCTGTTGCCCAGGCTGGAGTGCAGTGGCCGGATCTCAGCTCACTGCAAGCTCCGCCTCCCGGGTTTACACCATTCTCCTGCCTCAGCCTCCCCAGTAGCTGGGACTATAGGCGCCAGCCACCTCGCCCGGCTAGCTTTTTGTATTTTTTAGTAGAGACGGGGTTTCACCATGTTAGCCAGGATGGTCTACGATCTCCTGACCTCGTGATCGGCCTGTCTCGGCCTCCCAAAGTGCTGGGATTACAGGCTTGAGCCACCGCGCCCGGCTGGAAGATTTCTTAATATGGCTACTTGTGGTTATGTTATGTTTTAATAACAGTACATTTTTATACTATATATAAATTTTTATGCTATATATAAATACTGTTATATTTTTGAAGAGATAGTCATTTGGAAATATTGGTAGATTTAAAAAATTTTTTAGTAGCTTTATCTTTTATTTCTATTTCTTCACTTCTTGCATTTACTAGAAGATGCAGAACTGTCTTTCTTCTTGATTTTAATGGGAACCCTTATAATGTTTCACCATGAATTTTGATGCTGGCAGCAGTTTGAGGTAGATCCTGGTCATGTTAAACAAACTGTCCTTCTGATTCTAGGTTTTTCCAGTGGATTTTTAGAGTGCATCAAGAATGGGTATTATGTATTGTTGTTTACTTTTCTAAGGCCCTTTGTGAGATGATCTTTGAAATGTTGGTAGAGTCTAAGATACAAAGTTGAATGAAAGAAAAGGCCTAGCAGGGGGTGCCGGGTGCAGTGACTCATGCCTGTAATCCCAATACTTTGGGAGGCCGAGGTGGGCGGATCTTGAGGTCAGGAGATCAAGACCATCCTGGCTAACACAGTGAAACCCCGTCTCTACTAAAAATACAAAAAATTAGCCGGCGTGGTGGCAGGCGCCTGTAGTCCCAACTACTTGGGAGGCCAAGGCAGGAGAATGGCATGAACTTGGGAGGCGGAGCTAGCAGTGAGTGGAGATCACGCCAGTGCACTCCAGCCTGGGTGACTGAGCGAGACGCTGACTCAAAAAAACAAAAAAGGCCTAGCAGGAAAAGAAAGAAAAGCATTTGTTCTTGGGATGAAGGACACAGTTCAATGAGCTCTGTACAGTTGTTTAAGAAGTCTGTTTAAGTGGCTTCATTTTCATCTTCTGCCAAATTTCTCATTGTGAGATATCAGGGACTGTAAAGATCTCGTTTTATTCATGAAGTTTTTAATATTTCATAGGAACATTCTGGACGTGTGTTTCGGCTACAGTTTGATGAGTTTCAAATCATCAGCAGCTCCCATGATGACACTATTTTGATTTGGGATTTCTTAAATGTGCCTCCCAGTGCCCAGAATGAGACCCGTTCTCCCTCCAGAACATACACTTACATCTCTAGATAACAGTCTGCACTTTCACCCGTTTCAGGTGAGTACTGTCCCCTCCCCTTCCAATTTTGCTGATTGAATTCACCTTTCCTTTGGGGAAATTTTGTGATTTGGGTTCCTTGGTGATGGGAACCAAGGTCTCTTAGATGTGTCAGCTTTTGCAGAGTTCAAGTATCAGGCTAGATCTCTATAGTCACATCCATACAAAGTTTCAGTTGGAATCCTGCCTATTGTGTGGGTTTTCATTATTGGCAGATGATAAACATGGTTCCTGTTTTTAAAAACTGTGTTCCTAAATGATTTTTAAAGTCATAATCAATTTAACACCAGTAAAATCCCTTGAATTTTATTTTGGGGTACAAGAATCTTCTTTTTCTCTTTCTTTCCTGTCCTTCAGTTCTTTTATTTAAAAAAAAAAATCATCATCTGACAAAACATTCAAAATCCGCCTCTTCCCCACTACCACAATCCACCCACTACTGTCATTCCCTCAAGGGTGGATCAGAGAAGAGCGTCTGTTGAGAGACCCCTAAAACCTATTCTGCTTCCACGAAACACAGCAGATACGCTGCGAAGCAGAGTCCTTCGCTCTGGCTACAGGAACACTGCAAGTCATTGTAACCATTGATGACAGAATGCTTTGATTATTACTAAGAGTGTTCAGTCTGGAAGATGAGAAGTCTTACTTGGCTGTGTCCTAGGAACTGATGACTTAGGAACAGTATTGACAACTCTGTGTGTTCTGCTGAGGGCCAGTGAATTCTACACACATTAAACTTTGTAGATTGAATAAATGTTTACACATGATCATACTACTATGGATATAAAAGACTGTTGTGATTTTAATAAAATTTGTATTTATTTAAAATCATTACTTAATTCTTAGTGGCTTTTTATCATTACATATTTTCCTGTTCATTGAATTTCAAAAGTATAAGGAAGTCCATGTGCAGAATTAGGAATTTTTTTTGATGGAGAGATTGAGAACTCTTGGTACTATTCACTGAGTTACCATCTTTTCAGATACTCTTTCATCAGGATTCCAAGATCCAATAAATAGAACTCCACCAGGAAGCTGGTCTTACCTAGAGGTCAGGAAACTATATATATAGCCAGGGGCCAAAATTGACTCACTACCTGTTTTTTGTTTTTTTTGTTTTGTTTTGTTTTTAATTAGTCTCTGCTTATCCATTTTTTTTTCCCCTGTCTCCACAGGCTAAGAATAGTTTTTACATTTTTAAATGCTTAAAAAAATTAAAAGAAGAATTTTTTTTCATGACATGCAATAATTAGATGAAATTTAAATTCCATTGTTTATAAATAAAGATTTTTGGTACACAGCCATGCTCATTCCTTTATGTGTTGTCTGTGGCTGTTTTTGTGCTTCAGTGGCAGAGCTTAGTAGTTGTAACAGAGACCTTATGGCCTACAACGTCTGAAATATTTACCATATGGCCCTTTCAGAAAAAGGACTTTTTTTTTTTTTTTTTTTTTTGCTGACTTCTGGTCTTGCCCTGCTCCATCTATTAGCAGTAAACCAAGGGTCTACATCAGGAGTGGCAAATAATTTGTGTTTTCTTCATGCCCACTGAGTTTGGTCAGTAGTGGCTGGTGGGAGTGTTGCCTTTGGAAGGATTCTGGGATCCCATGAACGCCAAAGGACTGGTTGTGGTTGGTTATGTCTGCCTTGAAGGAGTGACCTGTAAGCCACTTACCTATTTGCTGTTACGGGTCTTGAGTGTGTTCAGACTGTTCCTGATCATAATATTCTGCCCTGCTGCTTTCTTTCTGTATAGATTCTTCATAAGTCAGTTGAAAAATCCACATGGCAGAATTATTATAATTATTGAATGGAGCCTTAAAATAGGAATTCCAGAGGAAGGAGGCAAGGATCTCTTGAGTGATTGCTCCTCCTCCCGACCTCCCCTCCCAGTAAGCCTAAGAAAATGTAGGGAAGGAGGAATGGACCCAAGTAAAAACGGCTTAAAGAGGCATATGGCGAAATTCAAGACATCCATATCATGGTTTTCTTTTTCTGGTGTATTACAGTAGATGAACTGACAACATCTGTATGTTACCTGAAAGTGCCCTGAACAAGATTCCTTTGGTTGAGAGATGAAGCAGTGATCACCAATGCTGTTTCTTACTGGCTGTGGTAGAAAGGAAACTTGTGTTACTTCCTCCAGGCCCTCCTCCTACCCACCTTTTATGGAAACCTCAAAATAGCTGCCTAGTTGTGATCAATTATAAGTCAATGGAACAATCTTATCTGCTTAAGCTGGTGGTTCCCTGTATCCCAGCACAAGCAGTGAGACCCGAAATGTGCTTGTCTCTCCAATTTTATTACTTTTAACAACCCTGGCAGTCAACTTTATAGATTTTACTGCTCTTTTCTAAATTCTTTTTTTTTTTCCTTTTGAGACAATGTCTTGCTCTGTCACCCAGGCTGGAGTGCAGTGGTACAGTTTTGGCTCACTGCAACTTCTGCCTCCCAGGCTCGGGTGATCCTCTTGCTTCAGCCTTGTGAGTAGCTGGGGCTACAGGCATGTGCCATCACACCCAGCTAATTTTTGTATTTTTATTGGAGGCGAGGTTTTACCTTGTTGGCCAGGCTGGTCTCGAACTCCTGGCCTCAAGTGATCTGCCCGCCTTGAACTCCTGAAATGCTGGGAATACAGGAGTGAGCGACCGCTCCTAGCCCCAAATTCTTTTCATTTATTGTAACATGAAAAAAATTATAACCATGTGATACTCTAAGATTTATGTGTAATAAGAAACACTACCCTAATGGTGATTTAACCTTGCAGTAAAATATTCACCCGTAAAATATCAGGTGAGAGTCTCTCCATGTTAGCAAATGCAGCAATAGATTTATTTACAGAGTCATTTTTTAAAAAGTAATGTCTAAGAGCTATATGTTGTATTATATATTCAGTAGCTCAAAATTTATTGTTTTTTCTTATTACAAGACAATATATGATCATTATTAGGAAATTTGAAAAAGTAGATACGCCAAAAGAAGAAAGTAAACTCCTGCTCATGGTTTACCACTAACTCCTTTTTATAGATCCTTTCAGGCTTTTAAAAATGATGCTTTATAACTAGCTGGACATTTTTAAGCATGCTTTTCTTCTTTATTGTGAAATGCTTGCATGTTAGTAATGTCAGTATTTGTCCAAATTATTCCAATTGCCAAATTATATTAGATTGTTTGGATATGCTCTGTTGTTACATATTTATCCTCCCCAACCCCCAGTTTTTAGTGATTATAAAAAACAATGCTATGATTGTTCTTTTAACCTAATCTTTGTCCAACCCTTTATCATCTTTGGATGGGATTTTGGAAATGTCTGGAGAGTCTGGGTTAAAAGGTATCATGTTTGAAGACTTTTTTTTGTTTTAATTATACTTTAAGTTCTAGGGTACATGTGCATATGTAGGTCATTTTGCCCTCCAGAAGATTCAGTCAGTTTATGTTCCCCTCAGCAGCATTTGAGAGTGCTTACTTCTGGTCCCAGGGCATTAATGTTTTTGAAATAATTCAGGTTCCCTTAAATATCCTTAATGGGAAAAAAGTAGCAAATGAAATTGAATCTTGAATTCATTGAGAAGACCTAATGTTCTTGATCTTTATGAAAATTGACAACCTTTTGGGAAAATCACCTTTTAAAAAAAAGCATTCAAGCTTTAAAAAGTCTCTCTCGCCTTTTTTTTTTTTTTTTTTTTTTGTGCCACCTAAGGTGACTTTCTAGGCCATTGGTTTAGTGCATCACTGATTGTGACATAATCTGAGTGAGTTTTTACTTTGCTTTGATTTAGAAAAGAAAATGTCAGTCTGCATTATACATAAAAATGATAAATATTGTGAATATGAATATTCTCATGAATATTGTTTTACATGTGTGTGTGCATATTTACATACATGATGAATGTAGAAATTGTGATTAAAATGTGTTTCTGACTCAAAGCCATAGTCAAAACATTATGAAACATTCAGTGACCTTTCCCCCTACACTGTTGTTTTACAAATGATTTACTTATTAAAAAGGAAGTCATTTCGGATTACTAGCATTATATTTTAGAAAGGCTAATTTTTGCATATTTTTGTTTCCTAGTGATCGATGAGGGCTCTCGTGAGAATATGAGACTGGCCCCTTGTAGGTTCTGAAAGTCATAAAGATTATGCTAAATATAAAATCGAATGTGAAGCATCTTTTGTTCTATGTGTACTTTTTCAGAGCAGTACTCTCAGTACTTAAGTTATAGGGTCAGCTCACTCCTTGAATCCCCTCTCTCTCACTTGTTGACTCTTTGAACTAAACACTTAGCCTTTCTGAGCCTTAGTTCTCTTATTTGTGAAGCGGGTGTTTATAATAGTTTCTTCCTCCTGGGATTGTTGTGAGGTTTAAATAAATGTGATACCTGGTATGTAGTACACTCAGAACAACTTACAACTTCTATTGTGAATGTTAATAAGTTATGCATGTAGCTGCATGCGTGGGGATGGGGTGTAGTGTATATATCCCCATCTAAACACAGTATTCACTCACACTCCCTTTGTTTTTGTATTTCTTTCCTCAGGGTTTTCTAGTCTTGAACTACTGGCTACATGGCTACCAATGCCTAAGGGAGTTCGTTCACAGCTGAGTTATGAAGCTGGAATTGGTTCTAGACGCTGGGTAGATGCAAAGCAGCCTAACTCTTCAAGTACCGACATTTCTCACCTCTGATTCTGGCTCTCCTTTGAGAAGGATACCTTAGCTTCCCTGACTTCAAGTAGAACAGAAGCCTGTTTCCTTCCCTCATCAGTGAAAATATCTAATGTTTCAAATGTAAATTGTTCATAGAAAAGGAACATAGAATCTGTTTTACAGAAGTAAATCGACCGTCAAGAGAAGACTTGGCCTCTAATTTATATTGCTTTGCACTTTGGTTTGATATTAAGAAACAGCATTCTTCTTCAGTGAAATTTTGGGTGCCAAACACCTACCCAGAATGTCCAGGGCTTTCATTCTGAAAAGTTAGCATTCTCCTTTTGACCGTCCAAGTCATTATGAATTCTGACTTGTTGTATTAGGAACATGTTGGACAATGGAAAAATTTCTCTGGATTGTTTGAGTAATATTTTTGGGATTATACTTCCTTTCTGTACCAATTTCTTTTAATTTAAAGAACTATAAGTCAGTTATATTATCTCCCAACAGGTAATATAGCTCTTTTCTTTTATTAGCTGTTCTCTGTCCCCCAACCATCTCCTGATATTTGGTAGAGTAACACCTTTATACGTGTGCTTGCCTCCTAATTTAAAATACTGTATTCGCATGTAGATATAATGTACATAACAGTTTAACCTCAAAGTTGCTGGAGTCAGGGCCCCCTGTGCTTGAGACACTAATACAGAGTGTGTTCGCACTTAGCCATGGGCTGGGCTCAAGAACCTGATACCAGGGTTGATGTGGATTACCTAGAACCCTTCCTGCAGTATTCATACAGTGTTTTTATTTTGTTGTTGTCATTGCGTGTGTGTGGTTTGTGTGTGTTTTTAATGAGAATCTTGTTTTAAAATGTAATTTCTAAAGTTTAACACAAAATGTTTTATTTGTTATGGAGTATGTATTATACAATAGAGAGGTACCTTAAACATTTTTTGTTCTTATTCTTTTTCTCATAAGTACTCCTGAGTACTAGTGGTCACCTCCCATAGTATTCATTTGGCTTCACTGTCAAAAATCATTATTCTGTGCAGTCGTGGCCCTGGGAAGGGGAAATAAGAAGGCCCTGTTGACGGGCTGTCTTGGCTCTGGAATTCATGCATCCTGGCCTTGCCAAGGTTGTGGCAGGGCCCGCTGGTGTGTTGGAGCCTGCTGGGCAGGTCAGGTGGGTTCAGAGGCCTATGCTGAGGGCTGGGCATTCCTAAGTGGAGTAAAACCTCAAGCCCATGAATCCCACCCCAGTCATCTCTGGTGTCACCTGCTGCTGTGGCCCCAGCAGGTTCTGAAGGCTCCGAGTACTCCCGACTACACAGCACAAATGTGTAAATGGCACTGTTGCCCTGACAGTGCATGGAAAGGACGTTGGCATCCAGTTGGCACTCCTTCTCCCTCCCTTATTCAATATTAGGTTTGATTTGCTGTTTGCCATTGTTTCCAAAGATCAAGGAATGTCAATAACATTTTAAAGGACCAATAAACAGCCTCCTATAAATTAAACCTCTTCCCGTGGAAGCACACGTACTACTAAAGGGAAGGCCCCTGGGCTCTGATTTGTCCTTTGCATTGAGAACGGTGTGGGGATCAATGTGTGTGTATGTGATTTGTTTATCGAGTTGGCTTTGCTTTTTTAGTATTTCTTTAAAAATAAAAAAATCCTTCCCATGTTACTAAATTAATTTATGTTTTTGAGAGGTTGAGTCTCAAAGTGTAAACAATAAACCCCCTTCTTAAGGTGGATGTTGTAAGCTTGATGGTGGTGGTGAAAGTGATTTAGCTTTGACCACTTTTCATCTTACAGCTTCAATATCAAACTGGTTAGGAAAGCCCAGGGGGAAGGGAGGGGCAGGGGAGGAGGCAATTCTGAATGAATGAATGGATTTTTTGTTGCTTTTGCATGTTTAATATAAAAGTTCCCCTTGTTCCTTGGGAGATCATGGCCTTTGAATATGCACACAACCTTTGAATTGTGCCTACTAAATGATAGCAGGGGACTTTGGCACCCAAGGAATTCCGACTTTCTGGGATTATAGTAATTCCCAGCCATCCTCTGGACTTTATTTTGCTAACCATAATTAAGCAAATGTAAATTACTGCTATATTAATGTTTCAAAGCACTGGGATAGTCTAATTCTAACTTGTAATTAATTATGTTTGCCAATTATCTGTTTGAAATAAATTTGTGTCTGAACAGCTATTGAAACTGTTAAATTGTACAGATATTATGACAGCTTTGTACTGTGGAATGTGCTTAATAAAAAACAAAAAAGTTTGACTTTTGTCCAATAAATTGCTAAGTAATGTCAATAAATCAAGTATGGGTATTATGCAGTGCACCTAATCTGGCTTCATGCGATTGTTACTTCAGCTACTGATTCAAAGCCAATACTCTTAATAAAGTGTTGCAATACTCTGATGTTCTGTTAAGAAATTTTTCAAAGAAACTGTTAAGTGCTATTAGGAATTCAGTGACATACAATTAAATTTTATAGATTTTTAGAATCATCTGCTCTGTAAAATGAGGTTGAAGGCAAACCGGTTTTGGCCTGTGAGAATGTTGTAGAAGATGATATAATTCCTTGTCTTGGGCTTTTGCCGAAAGCTAGCTTGAATCTCAGGAGTTAGCTGAGGTCTAGCTAAGAAGTCTTCCCCTGAAAATCTGCTTCCCACACATAATTAATTGCTTCTTCACAAGTTACTGTCAACATGAAAATGGTCTCTGAGACGTCCCAACTGGCTTTCAGGTGTGAGTGGATCCTCCCCTTCTTGAAGAAGGGCTGTAGAGGTGTAAGAGGAGCAGTTTCGCAGCCCTCTCCACCATAGCATCAGAAATGAATAGTTTTGTGTGTGCAAGTGTGTCACTGGTAGAGTACTGAAGCAGAAAAAAATCCAGTTAGTATCTGTAGGATTCTACTCAGAAGTTCTGCTACTCAGTAGAACTGAGTGGAAGCTGAGTTTTTTAGATAGCTAGGCTAAACTCCCTGTTAGTCAACCCAACTGGTAATACGGACTTTTTGCGTGAGATAAGAGTATTTCTATGTAATTGTTCGCACCCACTTTTCTTGTAGAAAATGTTTCTCAAATGTGTCATACGCATGTGGTTAAGATAACCCAATTTACATATCACAAAAAGAGTAAAAAGTAATTTTTCCTTTCCCCCTTAACCCCCAGTCCCTCAAATGATGATTAACCAGTTTCTTTCATGTCCTTCAATAGATACCCTCTTTTCTATACACAGCTTGCTTTTCCAGCTGGGGAAGACTGGGAGCTTGTCTTGTAGGTGCTAAGGTACCGGGGCTCCTGCTGGCTCGTTGCACAGAGCTGAATCCAACACCTTGTAGGCACTCACTCAGCCTCTGTGGGATGACTTGAGTATATGGCCATCTCAAGGTGTTTACCAGCCCACAGTTGGGACGACGGACCCCATACACCAAATGCACTAATTCAGTAGTTTAAAAATTATATTGGTTAGATGTAGCCATGTGAAAGATTTGTAGGGCAGGTCATAAGTAACTTTTTCATAGTGTATGCCAGGTAAACTGGAAAGTAGAATCCTATAAATGCGATTGTATTGTTCATTATTTTCAACTTCGTGGTCATCTGCTCATCCTTTCTCTAGGAATTGTTTGATTTCATTGCTCAGAGTATGTGAGTTATTACTGGGCTGGCCTGGGAGAACCTGGAAATTACAAGACCAAGGACTTGAGTGGGGTCAGATTTAGGAACAGCTTAAACCTGATGTTCTGGTGAGATCTCAGTGTGTACAACTTAAGCTCTCTCTACCCTTTACCACCACCTTCAGATCCAATGGACTTTGCCATTTCTTGCAGGCTGTGTTTGTACTTCCAAATCCTACCAATACAGGGTATTGGGAAGGACTATTTTTTTAAGCGTCTAGCTCTGTTGCCCAGGTTGGAGTGCAGTGGTGCAATCATAGCTCACTGCAGCCTCGAACTGTAGGACTCGAGGGATCCTCGTGCCTCAGCCTCCCAAGTTGCTGAGATTACAGGCTTGAGCCATCACGCCCAGTGGGAGGGATATTCTTAGAACACCATCAAGACCATCCTGTGGGGGCCACTTGTCTACCGAATGGCAGAGAGGAAAGAGCCTGGGCTTTGGGGCCCAGAGACCTAGCTCAGGATTGGAGCCCTGCCACCTCATTGGCAGCAGGCCCCATGGGCAAGGACATGTATTATCCTGAACCCGAACTCTTCGGCTGGGAAGTAGAGACAGTGTTTTAAGATTACTATGGGGATTAAATGACATCTCTAAAGTGCCTAGCACAGTGCCATGTAGCTTCAACTTAGACATTTAAACAAAGGGAACAATGCTCAGAGGGGAGAAAGGGACAGGATTTAGTGGAATTTGGGTGTTGTGCTGTCAAACGTGCTCAGGCAAACCTGAAGCCAGTCTGGGCCTCTTGAGGGGAAATATAAGAGCTGAGCATCTCCTGTAAGGACTGGTTTCAGTGAGGACTTGAGTTTGTAACCAGGGCCTGGGTTCAGTGGGTGGAAGAGTGGGAGATGGACCAGTGAATAGGTTTATACTGAGTTATATTTGTTAGTTTTATTATTACAAATAATTTTAAAGGTAGTCGACCTATCATATCCCCAGCTAGTATTTCTGGGAAGAGAGTGGGGTCTAAACATGTCACTATCCTCAGTGAATTGTATTGTCTCCAGAGGGGATGGGAGAATTTCATGCCTTCGGGGTGTGTATAGGTGGTGGGTGATGGCGGGGGAAAAGGTTGGGTCATGCCAACTACAGCAAGAATGAAGATATGTGAGTGAATAAAAGAGAAATATTGGTGGGTGCCAGGCTGCTGGTGAGGGCTTTGTGTACTCTCGGCCTCCCAGTAGCCCTACATGGTTTATGTTCTTACTGTTTTACAGTTGAAGATACTGAGGCTCAGATCTGTCTTCGTGAGCAGCTGGGCTTAGCGTTGATTCTGGTCTGTCTTGGGGGCCACAGCTGGCCTCTTGGCACGCTGCCCTAGCATCTCCCTTTCTATGCTCCGTGGGCCCCTGGATGCCTGCAGTTTCCCTGAAGAGCCAGGCTCAGACTGTGTGGTCACTTGGCACCCACAGACCCTCTGCCCTTCTCTTCTCCCCTCCACTGATATGTCCCTGGCATATGTTCTTGGTGTGTCTTCAACAATGCACCAAGTGTGATGGAGTGCAAGGGGCCGGACGGGTGCAGGGGCCCCACTGTGGCCATCCCTGTGGGCCATGCTGGGGAGTGGGGGGTCCATCCTGGGGGCAGGAGCAGCCACTGGCTGGTTTTAAGCTCAGGAGTGACCAGTTAGAAAGCTAGAGTTAAGATTCAGGAGAGAGATGTTAAGGTCCGAGAATAGGGAACACTAAGGAGGTGAGAGAGGGTGTTGGGAGCCACGGGGTTTGGTGTGGAGGGAGCTGGAGGCTCTGACAACAGTATTCCTATTCAATGCATGTCTCCCGGGTGCCACTAGATGGGGCTATAATGGAAGAAGACACAAGGTCCCTGCTCTCAGGAAGCTTCCTTTCTAGAAGAAAGGAGCAGTGTGCAGTGATTGCTATAGTGTCCACATACATTTACAAGATAAATTCAGATAGTGTTGACTGCCGTGAAGAGGTTACACTGGGCAGTGTTTAGGTGTGGCCTGGGGGACACTGGATTCAAGATCTCAATAAGCAGGTGCTGATCATGAACTGAGCTGGGACAGGATGTTCTAGGCTGCAGGCATGGACACACCAAGGCCTTGAGGTGGGGATTTCTGGAGTGGGCAATGGGCTGGAGGGGTGTCCAGTCTCCCAGATAAGGGAATTGGGGTTGATCCAGGAGGTGGAAGGGGGATGCGTTTGGATGTGGACATTGGAGGGGCCCCAGAGAGGTCCGAGTGGAGCCCCTGGGCTGCCTAGAAGAGAAGGAGACAAGTGGTGGTTTCAGAAGAAAGAGCCCAGAGGAACATCTGCATTTAGGAAAGGGGCACGGGAGGACAAGCCAGTGACAAAGGTGGGAAGGAGCAGTGGGAGAGGCAGGAGCGTGTTACCCAGCAGTCTTTTCAGGGCCTGTGGACGCTCTCAGAACTTGGAAACTCTCTTTTGCAAACACTTGCCTCTAAGCTGCCTGGGCCTCCTGGGGAACAATGCCTGTCCACTAATCACACCGCAGGACACCTAATCCCGCTTCACACTTCTTCCAAGACAGCACCACACTCTCCTAACGGCCAGGGCTCTGGCAGCAATAACAAACAGGCGCCCGGGAATAGCTTCTCCACTCCGGCCCTTGCCTGGCTTGTCCTTGGGAACACTCCCTGCAGCCCATCTGCACAAACAGACAGGGGCCAGGTCTGTGCCTCAGGAATGAAGAGATAAAAGGGACCATCAGGGCTTTTTCCACCAAAGGCGAAAGCATTTTATAGAACGGGCTGCGAGTTTTTGTTTCAGGAAATTTCATCATGTCTCCAAGAAGAGGAGGGGGAAAAAGAGAGAGAGACACAAAAAGAGAGCAAGAGAAAGAGAGGTGGGCAAGGGGGAGAAAGAGAGAGAGAGAGAGGGAGAGAAGTTAATTGGCCTCAGATTTTCTCACTCCCTTTTCATGTTGGTAACACGAGGCAGCCCAGGTCAGACTCAGGTCAGCGACGTTTGGGCTCTTTAGTGCCCCTCTGTGAATACCTCATTTCTGTAATAGTTTTTCCTTTAAAAACAGCTCTGCCTTCTTTGGCAGATGGTGACATTCCATTAGCATATGGAATATTTTTCAAAACACATCCGAAAGCATGTCTCTTACGGAGGAGACTGGGCAAAGCGAACGAATGTCTGAAAAGTATGTTGGGAGCAACTCAACATTTAACAGAAGGCCCCACTCCCGCCTTCGCCCCGGGCCTCTCCATAGTCCCTCCTGGGTTGTTCCCATAACCAAAAGAGACAGGAGGATGTTCCCCAAAGCTTAAGTTTGTTGGCTTTCCTGGGACTGTCCCAGTACACAGGGTAGCTAGAGGGAGGCTGAACCCAGGATGAGAAGATGATTCTTGGCCTGGACTGGATGTTGGCAAACCCACGTGGATGTGGCATTGGGGCAGTGACGGATATCTTGTGCGCTGAGCACCTACTATGTGGCAGACGCTGTGGGTGACATACATTATTGTCTTTCCTGCTGAAATCCATCCAGCACACAGTGGGCACATGTCAGAGCATGTCACCGCCCTGCCCAGTACTCTCCAGTGACTGCCACTGTGCTTAGAATCAAGTTCAGACTCCTTGTTATGGTCCTCAGTAACCTGAGCCCTCCCACTTCCATGCCATTTTATGTCATGCTTTCCTCTCTCACTCCCACTCCAGCGACATGAGCTTTCTTTCCGTTCTTTTTTCTAGCTCAGGGCCTTTGCATGCACTGCATGCATTTCTCCAGCTATTTGCATGGCTGCTTCCTCATCATTCAGGTCTCAGCCCAAGTGCTGCCCCACCAGAGGAGGCTTCTCTGACCAGACAATCTAAATTATTCCAAGTTACCCCCTATTGCATCCTGCGTTCCACTTACTCTATAGTACTTACCATTACTTTATTTGTCGGCTTGTATTCATTCAAGACACGTTTATTGAAGGCCTACTATGTACTGGGTGCTAAGCTAGGCCGTGACAAAATGGACAAATATCCCCGCCTCCAGGAAGCCTACGTTATGACACAGCAAGGTGGATGAGAAACAAATGCCATGCTTCTTGACTTTCCTTACCAGAAATGTGACCTGAAGTACCAGGACCTTGTTTGTCTTGTCCAGAGACCATTTTGGGAAGTGGTAATCACAGAGCTCAAGAAATTGTAGTTAAACGAAGAACTGAGCCCACATTTTATAAACAATTGCATTGAGGCCTAGAGAGGAAGTGGCTTTCAAGATTGCTCCACTAGTAAAACAGCAGAGCCAGGATCTGAACCTTACTCCTTCTGACACTGAGGCTGGCCATCCATGACGCCTGTCCGGCCCAGGCATCTTGCCAGATGCCTTCCCCACTGCTTCCTTCTCCTCAGCCCAATATCTAGGTCCTCCCCCACTCCCTACATCCCAGCTGGCTTATCCCGGGGCTGTTCTCTAGCATCCTGCTCTCAGTGAGCTGACTTGCTGTCTGCAACACGTTGGGTAACATCCTTTGATTCTTTGAGCCCCAGTTTCCTCATCAAAATGAAAATTTGAGCCACAGTAGATCTGCTAAGGAACATACAATTCTATTATCCTCGCTTCTGACCAACCCATCTGTAAATTGTGTTCAAAAAGAGGTGGTAAATAAGAGGTTAAAAGATAATTTTGATTTCTGCAGTCCCAGCTGAATAGCAATGACCCATGTAGTCTCAGCTGCTACCTCCTCTCAGACCAGTATTCCCAGCCCTCCACTCTGCTAGCTCTGTTGATCCAGGGTTAGAAGTCCCATTCAGCTGGCTTCTGCAAAGAAGGGCGTTTATTGGCTTGTGTCACACATACCTCAGGAATGGGCTGGTCATAGGCATGGCTGGATCTAGGAGCTCCAACTGTGTCATCAGCTCTTGGGCCTCACCTTCTTGCCTCTCTGTCTGACTCTTCTTTCTCACAGTTTCATTCTAAAGCAGGCTCGCTTCCCACATGGTAGCAGGTGGCTGCCAGCAGCCCCAAGAGCACATCCTATCCTTCGAGTATCTCTGGTGGAGCAAAATCTCTTCCCAGCAGCCCCAAAGAGTCATGGGACTAAGTCTCCTTGGCTCAGATAGAATAATGTGCTCACCCTTAAAACCCATGGAAGTAACCCCTGGTGGTCAGCGTTGGGGTCGACCCCACACAAACCACATGGGCTGAGAATGGAAGGGAGGCTGATCCCCAGAGGATTAGGATTCTGGGGCCCAAACAAAAAGGGGAATGGAGGCTGGGCAGACAGAGCCCAGTGTCCCCGGCTGCTGCCACTAGGCACGCCTTTTCCCGTGGGAAATGACTACTTTTGCACGTTCTTCAAGGCCTAGCTCAAATATCATCTCCTCCCTGATCCACAGAGCAGGAGCTGAAAGCCCTCAGCCCCTGAACTCTTTTTGAGCCCTTTTCACTTTCTTTTTGGTATTTAGCTTTTAATGTGCATGAGCAGAAAGGGTCCAAACAGTCTGCCTTTGGGGTCAGAAAAGGTTGGGTTCAAATCTCATCGACACTCTTCAGGGGTGAGGTGACCAAGGGCAGGGCACAACTCCTTTCTAATCAGTCCTCCTTCCCAGACATGCTCGGAGCATTAAATGAGATGAAGTGAGCCCAGCCAGGGTTTATGGAGGACTTTGGATTTCTTCCATGCCAGGACCCATGTTTGGTCCTCTCTGTGTCTTCAGCCCCAGTCACAGGCACTAATAACAGCAGATGTGTTGAATGAACAAACTCCTGGATTCCAGAACTTTGGCCATGCAGTGGACTTTCCCCTTTCATGGTGCTCAGATTCTAAAGTGAGCGCTGCAGGTGGAAAACCATAGAGTCCAAGATGCTTGAAAGACCCTTAAAATGTGGCTTCAATACACAGGCATGGCTGGATCTAGGAGCTCCAACTGTGTCATCAGTCCTTCACACAGCATCATCACACAGGGTGTGTGGATGGGACCCAGTGCAGAGATTCCTGCACCCATTGAGAGTTTGAGTACCATCAAGCTGGCCAAGGGCAAAAAGAGAAAAGTCTACATGCAAGCACTCAGTCATTCAAATGATTCCGCTTTTAAACTAACTATTGGGAGGGATAGGGAGGTAAGAAGGAAGAGGGAGACAAAAAAAGGTAAATTCTAAATTTTAAATTGCCTGCAAGTTTCATTCCATTCTGCTTCTTTTTTTTTTTTTTTGAGATGGAGTTTCACTTTTGCTGTCCAGGCTGGAGAGTAGTGGCACCATCTTGGCTCACTGCAACCTCTGCCTCCCAGGTTCAAGCGATTCTCCTGCCTCAGCCTCCCAAGTAGCTGGGATTACAGGTGTGTGCCACCACTCCCAGCTAATTGTGTATTTTTAGTAGAGACCAAGTTTCATCATGTTGGTCAGGCTGGCCTTGAACTCCTGACCTCAAATGATCCATCCGCCTCGGCCTCCCAAAGTGCTGGGATTACAGGCGTGAGCCACCACACCTGGCTCCATACTGCTTTACTATGTAGCCTTTGTCATAGCTTTAATATGTGTCAGGAAGCTTTGTTGTGGGGAGAACAACTGTGATCATATACATAAATAAACTGAAGAGCCTTTGTAGCAGGACATGGGGGATCAGTGAACACGGTGGGATTTGAACCGAAGTCTTGCTGACAGATGCATGGTCCCTGGAAAGCTGTAGAGGAGTTCTGGGCCTCTGCTGCCTGTGTGACCCACTGGTGGCCTCACCAAACTGGCTCTCACCCTCATGCCCTGAGACACCAGTCACTGACACTTGGGTTCTAAAGCTGCAAGTGAAATTCAAGGGGTATATGACATGGTTCCTTTTTTTCAAGAATTTCAATTTTTAGTTTGGATTCGGGGGTACAGGTGCAGGTTTGTTATCTGGGCATATTGCATAATGGTGAGGTTTGGGGTATGACTGATCCCATCACCCAGGTACTGAGCACAGTAACCAATAGGTGGTTTTTCAACACTTACCCCCTCCCTCCCCCGTCTAGTAGTCCCCAGTGTCTACTCTTACCATCTTGGTGTCCATGAGTATCCAAACATGTGGTCCTGCGTCTGCTGCCTCCTCTGTAACTCTATTGGCTGGAGAGCAGAATTCAGGAAAGCAAAGTTGACCCTGGCCCCCTTTCTGTAAGCCTTGGTGGCATAATTTCATTATCAAGACAAGTACATAACCTTGATTACCTTCCCCATCTCGACCCCCACCTCCCAAACCCGATTCAGCCCTGTCTAGAACTTCCGGATACAGCACGTGGCCTTATTTTTCCAGGAAAAAGGTTTATTGTTGTGCTTCTGCAGTGCCCTCCCCGTGATTTCTGGGACAGCCTTGTCAACCCTCTGGATGTGACCTCAGCCAGAATGTGTCACGATGGCAGACATGGGATGAAAGGAACTGGGAATAAAGGAACTGGGATGTTCAAATGGTCCTAGACTCCACAAGTGCCCTCAGAGGCGAAGGGGCTTCCTGCTGAAGCCCAGGCCCATTCCAGCAGCATTTGGACAGGACTGTCATTACTACTGAGGTCCCAGTTCTGGTGACTGTGGGTTCCAAAACAGTGCCTTTCCTTGGGCGAAGTCAGGCTGAGCTGGCACTGGCTGTTCGAGGAGCAGCCGAACCCCACGTTTCCTGTGCTGACTCACGGAGTAACAGCCAGGGCCCGGGGCCACCTGCCTGGGGTCTGCCGTGGTTGTGCCATGGTCAGGAATACGGGCAGGCTTTTAGCTATCAGATCCTTCCATAGCCGGAGTTCACAAAAACTTCACTGCATCACCCCAGTGCCAGCTCTCGGTTTCTCGAGCAACTTCTCCTCCGCCACCAATTGCTGATTTACTCAGTCTCTTCCTATTTAAATCCAAAGGGACAGAGCCTCATCAGCTCCACTACCTGAAACTCCTGGGTGGGGCTTTTTGTTCCAGCCTCCTCATAGGTCACCAAGCAGCCAATCGATGGGCTGCTCTTGAGTTCAGGGGACGCTCTTTTGCCCAATCAGGGGGCATTCCTTGTTGAAGCCCAGCCTAAAGCCATTTCCCTCGCCCTGGGCCTCCTGATGGGGTGGTTTCCCTTAGGAGGGCACTCAGGTGTGCCTGACACCATCACTCACAGATCAGGACCCAAACTCCGCCAGGAGGCTCTGCTCCTCCCCATCCACCCCAGCTCCTTGCTAAGCTTTGACAAGGTCAGTGTAACTGACTGAGATCCAAGGGACAAATGCGGCCGTGTTTCATGGCTCCTGGAAGTGAGAAAGCTCAGCAGGAAGGCATTGGATTCACAGAGCAACATCATCAGCTCTGCAGCCATGTCTCTGACTCCTACCCATTACCGCTATCTCTACTGGAGTCTCTACTTATCTTTTTTTATTTTTAATTTTAATATTTTAATTTTTTAGAGAGAAAGGGGTCTCGCTGTGTTGCCCAAGCTGATCTTGAACTCCTGGCCTAAAGCATCCTCCTGCCTCAGCCTCCCAAAACGCTGGGATTACAGGCACGAGCCACCACGGCTGGCCCATAACTTATCTTTAAATCCCAGTAGGTAGCCCAATGCCTGGTACTTAGTTGGCCCTCAGGATACTTTTTTTTTGGAGTAGCCATAAATAAGTGGATGCTCCAGGGAGGATGGAATGAGCAATACTGAGAAGTTTAAGGCACAGTTCTCCTGCCAAAGCGGTTGGTCTCTTTCCACCGTCACCTGGTTTCCCTGGATCAGTTTTACATCTCATTAATATCTTACGTAGTTCCCTTGCAGTGTTTCCCAATGTGTGTCCTGTGGGACAACAGTTCAGTGGAATATTAATGAAGTATTGAAGTGCAAAGGGATTCTGAGATCAAGTGAGTTTGGGAAATACCAAGTTAAAGAAAAGGAAACAGGTTTATTTGCTGAGGGACTTATCAGAGCCTTTCATGCGTTCATGCATGTTGTTACCATCCACAAAGGTAATAGAGGCTTTCGTGTTCCCCACACCTTTTTGACCTTGAAATCATTATTTTTTCCCCTATGAGTATCTCACAGGACTAGTGTGAGGAGCAGTATACTGAGAAATGGTACTCTAGACAGAGAGGAAATGCTGTCTTCCCCCTTTATTGGTTATGTGGGATTCATATAATTTGCTTGTTTATCTGATCCATTATTGCTGGATGTGGGAGGACAGGCATGTGTTAGACTGTCCATCTTCAGAGAGGTTTCCTGCTCTTCCTGTTGGTCACTGGTTATGGGCTGTGGTTGTTATGGTGATAGCAGGGCGGCTGCAGACCCTAGAGGGGATTAGGCATATCTGTGTGTAAACTTTGGGCAGTGGCTTTCTTTCAGCTGGGCCTGAGTCACGGCATTGCGTACCCTAAGAAAACATCATGAGGTATATAAAGTTCCCATACTCCCACTAAGCAGCCTGGCTTTCCTCTTTAAGTATGGAGGGGCTGGTAGGAGTAAAACATGGGATGATGTATCGCTTCTCCTGGGTTTCTCAACCTCAGCACAACTGACATTTGGATGGGATCATTGTTTGTGGGGTCCGTCCTGTGCCTTGCCGGATATTTGGCGGCATCCCTGGCCTCTACCTACTAGATATCAGTAGCACGTGTCATCCCTCCTGCCTCCCCATTGTGACAACCCAAAATGCCTGCAGACATTGCCAAGTGTCCTCTAGGGGACAAAATCCCTCTCCCATTGAGAACCACTGCTTTAAGAGAAGATTATCCAAAGTCTGTGGAAGGCTTTTGGAATACTCTTGGAAGTATTTTATCATACTCTTGGAAAAAGGAAAGTAGTGCTATCATGCTCAAAGCATGGTCTGAGAGCCTGCAAGACATGCCAGCTAATTAAACTCTCCCTCGGGGCGTTTTTTTCACTCATCCTTAAGGCTCATATATCTGTTGAGTTTCTTGGTTGCAAGTTACAGAAAACCCAATCCAAAATGGTCTAAGCCAGAAAATGAATTTTTTGGCTGTAGTAACCGAAGAGTCCAACATAGTACTAACTTCAGGCACAGCTGGATCCAGGTGCTTAAACAGTGTTATCAAGAATCAAAAATTTTTCCAGATCTTTGCTCTGATTTTCTCATTATTGATTTCATTCTCAGACAGGCTCTTCCCATGTGGCAGTGAGAAAGCTGCCAGCAGCTCCGGCCTACTCCTCACTAGAACAGATCTGGTGGAAAGGGAAAGCTTCTCTTCCCTCACGGTTTGAATGCAAGTCCTGGATCTGATTCCCATTGGCCCAGGATACTACGCTATTCTCATTAGCTACGCCGGATTCACATGTCTGTCCCCGGAGCCTGGGGAGGAGCCAACACCAACCAAACCATTCAGTGGGGAACAGGAGAGGAATGGTTCTTTAGAGGCAAACGGGGCAGTTACTTGAAGAGAGGTCAGTGGATGCTGGTCAGGCAAGCACCTCTATTGCCTCATTAATAAAAATAACTAAACAACAGCCAATAATGGCAGCTCCCACTCGTCGAACATGAACTCTGAATCAGACTCTACCCACACTGTGTGATTCCTAATCAGCACCAGCATCCTGAGAGGCAGCTATTGTCAATCTATTTTACAGATGGGTAAGTGGAGTCTCAGAGGTAGATGCAATGAGTTGGCTGAAGTCACAAAGCGGGGCAGTAGCTGAGTCACAGACAGGAGGCATCCTTTTCCCTCCTCTAGGACACCCTCTATAACCGACTTTCTTCCTGCTGCAATCCAAAAGGTCTCCCAAGGTCTCCTGTTGCTATTTTGGAAAGAGGTGGGCAGATACTGGAGGGCCACTCTCCAGGCCACTGCCCAACCTTTTCTTGTCAATTTGATGTCAGCTTGTGACAATCATCCCTGAAGGGCCATTCTGACACAGCGAGTAAGGGAATGGTTGGCCAGCATTTTCTGGTTTGGCTCCGTTTTGCCTGTTTGATCCGTTTTCCTCACCTCCGTTTTTGCCCATTGCCACTGTTTTATCTTCCATTCCCCCAGGGGGCCTGCAGAGGGTGCATTAGTAATAAAGCTAACATTTCCAGAGAGAGAGAGAGAGAGAGAGAGGAATGTCAAGGAATTTTCATGACACGATTTCATGAAGTTTTCTCAAATATCCTGTCAAGTAGACACTACTATTATCCCTATTTTACAGATGGAGCAACTGAGGTCTGGAAAGGCTAGAGGACTTGCCCAAGGTTGCCCAGCCAGCAGATGGGAGAACTGGTGTTTGAATCCAGGCAGGACCCATTGCTTTTACCATGGCATCAAAACTTTAGAAAATCGCAAACCAGTGGCCTGTGAGTCAAATTTGGCTAACAGATATATTTTGCTTGGCCCACATAGTATGTCAAAAACCATTTGAACTCATTGCCAATGTTTAAAAATTGAGAACCTGCACATCAAAAAACAAAATTTGTTCTTTTCTGCTTCTCTTGAAAAAAGAAAAGTCAGAGAAGATTGGCACCACTGGGCCTACATTCCTGCCTGGCAGAGACTGGCTGGAGCTGCAGCTCAGTCCCAGGTGCCTGCTTTGGGTGGGGTGTGTTTCTCCAGCTGGACACAGTCCCCACCACTCCCTAATGCCTTCCCAATGCTGAGGCCAGTGTCATTTGCTGTGGCTTACTGTGTGTGCTCTGCTGTGTCCCATGTGCCCCTCCTGGCTTACCTGCCTGGCTCTGGAGGGCATGTGGACTTGCTCCTCCTCCCCCACATGCAGGAGCTCCCGCCAGCCTCTTACCACAGTGGTTTGGGGTTGTTGTAATCTCTCTCCTCAAATTCAGTGGAAAGGTCTCCTGCTGGTGAAGGTCTGACTTAGGCACTAGAAGAGTTGGACAGAGCCCCAAATTTTCCTTTCCTCCAGTACCCCAATCCCACCCCCTCCCAAATTTTGGTTTATTGGTCAGCAAAGGCCACTTTCTTGGCGGTGTTTGTCTTGGGTACACGACCGCTTTTTCTTGCTCCCTGCAGAGCCCCCTAACGTTTTCTTCCTAATCCTCCCCAGGAGAACCATCACTCGGATTATCATGAAACCCGAGCGTGCGCGCATGAGGCGCGACCCTTTACAACCGACGGACCATCTCGTTTCTGCCCAGTTCTGTTTGTTTAAACTCTTTGCTGGCAGGACCCCAGCACAGGGGCAGAGTTCCATGGCGTTCACAGGCAGATGTTCTGGTCTGTTGCAGGGACCAACGTTAAAAGCTGGGACAGGAGAGCTGGTGGCCGGAATCCAGGCCCTAGGGGTGGAGGGCACTTCACGGGCGTGTTCAGGGCGGAGAGGGATTGGGGACGAAAACAACAGCTCACTGTCCTTTTGCAAATGGAGTTTACAGGCCCCATTTCATGCATGAGAACACTGAGGCTTAGAGAGGTGGGGTTACTTGTACAAGGTCACAAAGCTAGTTAAAGAAGGGAAAATAAACGAAATATTTTCTAGTTTATGGCATAAGAATATGCCAGTTTCAGGCATGTAGGTGATGATGATGGTGGTTGGTGGTGATAATGATGATAATGATGATGATAGGAACTGAAAGGCACAGTTAAGGCCTTAAAGGTCTCCTGGATGTGGTCACTGTAACCTGTCAAGGCATGAGCTGGATTCTTCTACAGCATGGCTTCTCCCCTAGAATCACAGAGTGGCCAAGAGTGAGGACGTTGACACTGCACAGACCTGGGCCGGCCCCGGCCCTGCTGCTGAGTGGCTGATTGGCCCCAGGTGAGTTCTGTAACTTCCATGAGCCTCAGCGGCCTCATCTGCAAAATGGGAGGAAAGAGTAGATCACAGGAATTTTGTGAGGAATAAATGAAAGAATGCAGAGAAAGCACAGAGCCTGTGTCTGGCACGCAAGACTTGTGGGATAAATGTTCACTTTTCCTGTTTTACTGTGCAGTGGCAACATGAGGTCCTGAACACAGCCAGGGTTCAGCGAATACAGCTAAGCCCAGAGTCCTTATTGGGAGGCAGTGGCCAGAAACCAGACTCAAACTCCAGTGCCTCAACTTCCTAAGCATATGCAGCTTGAAAGAACATTACACCCCCTCAAAGGGGGTAAAGTCAGTGCAGGGGATACTTCCCTTCAGGTCTGTTGGGGGAGGATAGGCTGCCTGTGAAGTGCTCAGCACATAGTAGGTGCACAACCAAGTTATTGCTCGTGTTGAGAACTTGTCTCATGCCCAGACTGGGCTCACCTCAGAGGGGTCACGGTCCCATGCACATTCCTTTTCTTCTGGGAAATCAAGGTGAACTGGATGAATGGCTGAACACCTCACATGCAGACCTGCCGGGAGTGGGAGGTGCATCTGTGGGGTTATGCATCATCTGGAGCTCATTTCATGGACAGAAAGGAAACGGAAAGGCAGGCACCCTCTCCTGAGGGCCTACTATGTCCAGATGCTTTGCTTAAATCGAGAATATTTATTTCTCAGACACAAACTCAGGTGTGCAAAAATGCAACTTTGTGTCCAGAACGCAGTTAACTCTGGTTTCCCACCCGCTCCGTGTGCCTCACCACAAGCTGCTTAATCCAGTTCTCTTCTGACTGGAACTCAGGGACTTAAGCTCTGATTTGGGTTTATAATTCAGGTTTCCTCCCAGACTCCTCCTCCCTCTCTAGGTGGTGGTGGAGGTGGGATGTGGGGGGTGGGGGGCTGTCTTCTGGCTCTGCCCCTTCTCTCCAGCCTGGCTCCCTGGGTCTGACGACTGCTGTACCAAACGGTGGCCTTGACTTCTGTCTGGTGCTGGCCCTGGAGCACCATGAGATGTAAGGCTGGATGTAGTGGGAGGTCTGCGGGAGCCCCGCTCAGGAAATGTGGATCCCTTGAGGCCCTCCACAGGTTTCCACAGGTGCTGACACCCAGCACTGCCATCCTGTGTCCCAGGGTGGGAACACCTGCATCCCCATATTCAAGGAGTGCCGTTGCCTGTGCACCCACAACAGGTCTCATCTTATCCCGGCAACAGCCTGTAGGGTTGGGAGCAGCCACGAGCCATTTGTGCAGGAGTGCTTGGGGAGATGGTTATGTGCTTCGTCATTCAGCCAGGGCTGAATGAGGCCAAAGCTTGCCCTCCCTCTCCTAGGTAGCACTGCCTTGAAACTAGTCCTAGCAAGAAACACAGCTTCTGATCATGGGAGAACCTATCTGCATCACAGTTCACAAACAGTGCTTTTAGACACTCTCCAATTCAGTGGAGGAAACAGAGCCCCAGCGAGGGGAAGAGACTTACCCAAGTCACATAGCTAAGAGGCAAACTCAGGATTCAGACACAACCTCCCAGCGCTCACTCCACTATGCCTTGTTGGCCCAGCCCTAGAAGGCCTCCTGGCTGGAGGCCATTGCCTGAGCCTGGGGATGACACATATGTCCACTGGATGTCATGATTTCTCTACTGAAGCTAGCTAGACCTTCTTGGCAGTGACATAGGATTTTCCCTCTTCCTGGGGCAAAGCAGTCTCATATGGGACACTCAGGTGCTGGCTCCCCCTCCTTTTGGCTCAAAGACAGAAGGTAAGGCCTGCATCCTGCTTCCTGGGTGGGGGAAGGTCTGCACACAGGCAGATCCCCTCTTTCCTAGGGAGCTGGGATCACTGCAGCCTTCTCCACCCCAAGGCCCCCTCCACAGCCTCTGCCCAAATCCCCTTTTCCCGACTCCAAGTTGTATCACCTTAGGTAATGCTTCATTCCCCAAGTCTCTAAGAAAAAAGTGTTCTCCCTGCGCAGTTTCTCCACCTGGTAAACAGGTAGCCTTCTCTCTCTCTACAGGCATCGAGTCAGGGCAGGGCGCATTGAGCAGCAACGCCCTGCCTGGTGCTGGGCTGCCCGCTGCGTGCTGAGGATCCAGGGGCAAACCAGCCATGCTCCCGGCTGCGCGGGAGGTCCTCACGAGCCTGCAGTTTGAACTTGCTGAGGTGAGGGCTCTGCATTGAGATGACAGAGAAGGAAGCAGGGGAGTCACGGGGTCGGTCTCTGAGGCCTGTGAAAGTGCTGAGGCTTCAATGATAGGGCGTGTGGAGCTGGAGCAGGAAGTGAAAGGCAGGAGTGGGCCTCCTTAAAGAAGGGCCCTGGAGCACTGCCATCCATCACCCACACCACCCTCAGCATCACCTCCCCGCTAGGTCCCACCCCACCACCCCAAGGCAGTGGGGAGAGGCCAGGGCTCAGCACAAGACAGCCTGGCCTCTTGTTCTTTGATTCTGTTATCAGCAAATGACCTTGGGAAAGTCAGTTGACCTCTCTAAGCTTTCGTTTTCTCATATGCAAAGAGAGAGTAACACTCAGGCAGTGCAATCATATATAGAGAAAGTACTTTGGAACAAGCAAAAAAAAAAGACTGATTTGATGTTTGTCAATGGAATGTTTTGGTAACATTTATCAAGATACTCTTCATTAAATATTCTAAGAGTGGGCCAGGTGTGGTGGCCTAGACGGGCAGGTCACCTGAGGTCAGGAGTTCGAGACTAGCCTGGCCAACATGGTGAAACCCCGTCTCTTCTGAAAATACAAAAATGAGTCAGGCGTGGTCGTGGGCACCTGTAGTCCCAGCTATTTGGGAGGCTGAGGCAGGAGAATTGCTTGAACCCAGGAAGCGGAGGTTGCAGTGAGCTGAGATCACACCACTGCACTCCAGCCTGGGCGATAGACCAAGACTCCGTCCCCGCCACCCCACCTCCCAAAAAATATATATATTCTAGGAATGAAGCCCAAATGACCAATGGAGACTTGCAAGGAATAAGAAAAGGATCCAAATTAACCAATGGGGCACATTTGGCAATAACTACTGAGTCCTGATTTATAGGTGGGAAGGAAAGAGCTTTATTCTTTACCAAATTTTATCTCTGGATGGCTCATGCCTGTAATCCCAGTGCTTTGAGAGGCTGAGGTGGGAGGGATTGCTTGAAGCCAGGAGTTCGAGACCAGCTGAGGTAACATATCGAGATGTTGTCTCCACAAAAAATTTTAAAAAATAGCCTAGAGTGGTGGTGTGTCTCTGTAGTGTCAGCCACTCAGGAAGCTGAGGCGAGAGGATCACTTAAGCCCAGGAATTTGAGGTCATAGTGAGCTGCGATTGTGCCACTGCACTCTAACCTTGATGATATGGTGGGACCCTGTCTCTAAAAATAAAACAACAAAATAAAAAAAAAATCTTTATCTAGTGCTGGGAAAGTGCAGTGAACAAGACAGGCAGCCAACCAGACAGAAAGTATGTCCAACCTTTTCCCATGCAGTCTCTCCTTCATCTTTCCACAAATCCAGTGAGGAAATGGGCTTGGAGAGGTAAAAATGAATTTTCAAAAACATGTAACACCAATAGCAGACAGGTGCTTCGCAAAGAAAAAAAAACACATAGCAAATAAATGTTAGCTATCACTTCATGACCACCATGAAAGGCAGAATTATTTTACCCCAGAGCTTACTCTTTCCCCCTTGTAGTCTCCCTAGGAATGAATTCTCTTACGTTGTACGTATACCTGTTGTATTCATTGGGATGCACTCGGCTGTAAGCAAATAGGATTAACCAACTAACAGTGGACTATGCAATCAAGACATCTTTTTTTTTTTGAGACGGAGTCTTGCTCTGACACCAGGCTGGAGTGCAGCCGCAATCTCGGCTCACTGAAACGTCCGCCTCCCGGGTTCAAGCGATTCCCCTGCCTCAGCCTCCCGAGTAGCTGGGACTACAGGCCCACGCGACCATGCCTGGCAAATATTTTGTATTTTAGTAGAGAGGGGGTTTCACTAGATTGGCCAGGATGGTCTCGATCTCTTGACCTCATGATCCGCCTGCCTTGGCCTCCCAAAGTGCTGGGATTACAGGCGTGAGCCATGGCACCCAGACAACATCTTATACTAGATATCTGCAGGCTGGCAGTCAATCCTAGGTTGGTTCAATGATTTAAAGTTGCATCAAACTCTCTCTTTCTCTTTATTCTGCCATCCTCAATGTATTTCCTTGAAGAGTTCAGACATATCCCCTCACAGTCAAGAGGCCTACCACAGCTTGGATCATCATGTCTTTGGACCCTGCGTTCAAGGCAGAAAGTAGGGGCTCCCCACTTACTAAGAACAGAAGTTTCACAGAGGCCAGGCCTGTCTTTGACCAGAACTAGACCACATGACCGTCTCTAGCTATAAGGAATGGGAAAGGAGCAGTCAATGAAGGGGCATGGGAGTACCTAGCTTTCTTAGATCAAGCATGCGTTCCCTCGGGCTGGGTGCACCTGCTAAGGCTTGGGGTTCTGTTAGCAAAGAGGAAGTGGGAGGCTGGCTGCTGGGGGCAGGAGGGGACCTAGGCAGCTCCTGGCCCCCATCTCCTCTCCAGATGGTTACATTCCAGAAGTGAGGGAGGAAGTCCAATCCAGCACTTGGGTAACACTGCTGTCATGGTTGCTCCTGATGGGAGGGTGGGTGTGATCAGCTGAGGAGTGGGGGTATGGGGCTGAAGGTAGTGGGAGAGAATTGGAAACCTTGAGTATCAGGGACTGTGTCACGCATTCTCTGTGGCCGCAGGCCCCAGGCGAGGCCAGATGCAGCATGAGGGTTCAACAGGTGTTGGTTGCTTGAATGAACGAACGAACGTGGGGACAGGGGCAGGACTCATCTACTCTGTCACCTGGTGTTCTTATCCCCGCAGGGCCCTGATACATTCCTTCTGGAGCCCGGTTCCAGGAAAAATGTTGTCTCTGCCGAGGTTTGAACATGCTTTCTGTTGTTGGAAAATGAAAGCTATGCAACCCCATGTGTTTCGCTTTCTGCCTTTGCTGCCAGAAGCCAGAGCCAAATGTGTCGCCCAAGTACTGGGGGCTGCGCTCCCGGGTTTCTGAAGCACCACCTCGGCTTCCTTTGGGGAGCACTGTTCAGATTCACCTGCTTTGCGCCAGAATCTCTGGGCACCCCATGCCTAGCTCAGGGCAGGAGCCAAATCCGAAAGAAACTCAAGGGCTTGACAAACTCATCCGGGAAAGCACAGCCGTCCGACCTGAGAAGGGCGTCGTATCAAAGCCCACGCCCTCCGATCTTAGAGGAGACAAAGTAGGAGAGCGATGGCTTCCGCCCCGGCTGAAACCAAACATTCTGGCTATATCTGAACGACCACTGAATCACCGAGTCCACCGCATTTTTCCACTTTCAAGTTGTTTCTGGGCTGCTGTGGAGACACGCCCTTCCTGGGTTTAATGGCCCTCGTGTCAGGCGGTGGGGAGGAGGCGTGTTTACTTTTTGCAGGGAAAATACTGGTTAATGGTGGGACGGATGGACCTGATTAGTAATTGCGTGATTTATCCCATGGACGTTCTTTGGGTTTTCCTGGTGGTTTGCACTTGAATTTCAGCTGAATGAAGTAGGAGGAGGGACTAGGAGGAAAATTGTTTCGAGGAGAAAGGGGTGGGGTTGGCTGAGGGTTGAGGGCTGTTTCAGGGACAGGTGGAGGTTTGCGCAGATCAAGGGAGAAGTTTGTTCCATCTGTTGTCCAAGACTCTTCCTCTGTATTCATTCACTCATTTGCCTAATCGCTCACTCACTCATTCGCTTACTCATAGTTATAAAATTCCGAGCACCTTTTCTGTGCTGGGGATACAGCACAGCCCACACCTCCTAAGTACCATGGAGCCAGTGTGATGGATAAGCTCTCTTTCTGCTATGGGGTGAGTCTTGTATCCCCGGCCGAATTCCTGTGCTGAAATCTAATTCCCAAAGTGACGGTATTTGGAGGTGGGGTCTTTGGGAGGTGAGCAGGTCTTGAAGGTGGATCCCTTGTGAACAGGATTAATGCCCTTAAAAAGGAGACTGAAAAGAGCTCCCTGGCTCTCTTTCCGCCACATGAGGACACAAGGAGAAGTCGGCCTTAACCCAGAAGAGGGCCCTCACCAGAACCTGATCATGCTGGCACCCTGATTTCAGACTTCCAGCCTCCAGAGCTGTGAGAAATACATTTCTATTATTTATAAGCCACCCGGTTTGTGGTATTTTGTTACAGCAGCCTGAGCTGGCAAAGACGCCCTCCTTCAGAGGAGTGTGCAGACTTGATAAGGGAAACAGATGGGCCAACAGATAATTTCCAGCGGAGGTGTGTTCAAACATGAGGTAATAACAGCTAACGCTTACTAGGCATTTTCCATGTACCAGGCACGGTTCTAAGTGCTTTTCATGTATTAATCAACAGCCCTGGGGACTAGGTAGTAAGCAGATGGAGGAACAGAGATGTAAGTAACTTACCAAAGGTCACACAGCCAGCAGATCTGCACCAAGGCAGTGTGTCCAGCTTTTTATCATCATGATATTCAGGTCTACTTTGGAAAGGAGGTGGGTCTGCCTCAAAAGGGAAGGGTTCCCAGAGACAGCGATGTTGGATGTGGGCCTTGAGAAGGAAACAGAGAAGTGTTAGAGGTAGAGGAGGCCACAGCAAGATGCCCAACAGCTGAGAGTGCCTGTCACGTGCCAAGAGTGGCAAGCGGTGGAGGTTTCCCGAGAGGGGAAGTGGAGGAGAGGCCAGCAGGGCCAGACCCTGACCCTTTCCTGAAGGAGTGGCTTGGGTAGTCTGATTTTAAATGAAGAGAGAGCTCTCAACAGGGTGCGGTGGCTCTCGCCTGTAATCTCAGCACTTTGGGAGGCCGAGGCTGGCGGATCACCTGAGGTCAGGAGTTCAAGACTAGCCTGGCCAACATGGCGAAACCCTGTCTCAACAAAAATACAAAAATTAGCCAGGCATGATTGTGGGTGCCCGTAATCCCAGCTACTCGGGAGGCTAAGGCAGGAGAATCACTTGAACCCAGGAGGCGGAGGTTGCAGAGAGCGGAGATGGCGCCACTGCACTCCAGCCTGGGTGACAGAGTGAGACTCCATCTCCAAAACAACAGCAACAACAACAGCAACAACAACAACAAAGAAAACAAAAACAAAAACAAAAACAAAAAAAAGAAAGAGCTCCCAGGCAGCTCAGTGGAGAAAGGCTTGAGAGGTGGGGGAAGATTAGAAGCAGGGGAAAGTGGAGAACTGCTATTTCAGCCTCCCTAGCACCTGCTCTTCCCCAGGGAACAACCTCCCTTGCTCGGTGGCCTGGTGATTTCACCAATGCAGACTGCACCCTAGCTTGAGGGGTGGCACATGACTCAGGTCTGGCCAATCAGCCTCTTCCATCCCCCTGGCTGCAGGGATTGGCTCAGGAGTGTACATGTGACCAGAGGCCAACCAATGAGACTCAGTTCTGATATTTTTGTTAAACTTGTTGCAGGAAAGAGATTCTTTCTCCTGAGGTTGCTGAGTTGGTTATGTCCACCTGGAGCTGCAGGGGCCATGCTGTCAGCATGTGAAGACAGGTTGCTTGACAACAAAGTTGCATTAGTTTCCTTGGGCAGCCATAGTAAAGTATCACAGACTGGGGGGCTTAAACAACAGAAATTTATTTCCCCACAAGTCTGGAGGCTAAGTCCAAGATCAAGGTGTCAGCAGGGTTGGTTTCTTCTGAGGCTTCTCTTCGGCTTGTAGATAGGTGGCTGTCTTCTTCTGGTGTCTTGACATGGTCTTCCCTCTGTATGTGTCTGTGTCCTAATCTCTTCTTCTTCTCCTTTTTTTTTTCTTTTTTTTTTTTGAGATGGAGTCTCTTGTTCTGTTACCAGGCTGGAGTGCACTGATGTGATCTTCCCCCACCTCTCAAGCCATTCTCCACTGAGCTGCCTGGGAGCTCTTTCTTTTTTTTGTTTTTGTTTTTGTTTTTGTTTTCTTTGTTGTTGTTGTTGTTGTTGCTGTTGTTTTGGAGATGGAGTCTCACTCTGTCACCCAGGCTGGAGTGCAGTGGCGCCATCTCGGCTCTCTGCGACCTCCGCCTCCTGGGTTCAAGTGATTCTCCTGCCTTAGCCTCCCGAGTAGCTGGGATTACAGACGTGAGCCACTGTGCCTGGCCATATGCAACTCATAATGGATTAAGTTCCACCTAATGACTTCACTCACTCTTAATTACTTCTTTAAAGACCCTATCAGAAAATATAGTTAACATCTGAAATACCAGGGGTTAGGATTTCGACATACTGGAGGTGGGAGGAGCACAATGCAGCACATAACAGAAGCCAACACAGAAAAAAACACAGAGATGGGGTAAGAGACTGAGACTTGACTTTGTTTAACTCCTGGATCCAGCTGTGCCTGAAGCTGAAACTAACACTATCCTGGACTCTTCAGTTTCATGATCCAATACATACCTCCCGCCTCTCCTTTTTTTTCCCCTCTTGAACCTAGTTGAGTTGGATTTCTGTCACTTGCAGTTAAAATTCCTGAGTAATACACGGGAGAACTAGTTAACAAATTATTAAAATAGCCCACCCCTAATTTAATCACCATGTGCAAAGACAGTGCTTGTATTTACACCCAGGTGTGTCTAATTCTAATAGCTAGAGGTAGCAAATATGGTAAAAATTGAGCCAAGTTGGCACTAGCCTCTTCCATTAAACAGGAATTCCCACCTTAGCTCTGAAGCCATGTAGGACAGGGCCGGATAACCTACCATTACTACCAGTGTTTCTAATGTGTGCAGTAGGCTGGGGTGCTGGCAGGGGAAAATTAAAAATGTAGTTTGGGTTAAAAAAAAAAAGAAAAGAAAAGAAAAGAAAAAGGCTTTCTAGGCCGGGCGCAGTGGCTTCAGCCTGTAATCCCAGCACTTTGAGAGGCTGGGGCGGGTGGATAGTTTGAGTCCAGGAGTTTGAGACCAGCCTGCACAATGTGGTGAAACCCCGTCTCTACAAAAAATACAAAAATTCGCCAGGAGACTCGGTGTGCGTCTGTAATCCCAGCTACTCGGGAGGCTGAGGTGAGAGGATCGCTTGAACCCAGGAGGCGATGGTTGCCGTGAGCCAAGATGGCGCCACTGTACTCCAGCCTGGGTGACAGAGTGAGACCCTGTCTCAAAATCAAACACACACACAAACAAACAGACAAACAAAAAACAGCTTTCCAGAAGGGAAAAATCATTTTGGGAAGCCTTGAGTAGCGGCTGCGGAGATCGGGCTCCGGACATCACTTCACTGGTTGGCAGGCGCTGTTAGGGGGTGCCCAGAGGGGGGCTCCGGGGAGTGGCGGCTTTCTTCCAGCAGATACAGACAGGGGCAGGAGTCACTGAACAAGCACTCTGATAGGCTGGGTTTCCTGAGACTTCATGCCTGGGCTGAGCACGGCGGGGCTGTGGTCGACGTGGTGCCCATTGGCTTCCCAAAAGGAAGGAGCGGGGAGAACTAGAAATGGGGCTTGAGAAAGGTCCGCATCTCCCTCCTGGGCAGGCTCCCTGGTGGTCCCGGGAGCCATGTCTGGAGGAGGAGGCCCCTCTAGGTGTGCAGCTGACTTCCTCAATGCCGCTAAGTTGGATTGGGATCTCTTTCAATGAGAGGGCTTTTGAGGGACCCTCAGCTCCATGCTCTGCTGGCTGCCTCCAGGGATGCTGAGAGGTGGCCCTTCTAGTGGTAAGATGAGGGGCCCGTGGCCTTGTGGAATCAGACACACTGGCATTCACTGAAAGCTCTGTGCTTGACCTACCTGGTGACTTGGGGCAAGTGACTTCACCTGACTGAGCCTCTTTCCTTCATCATTGGCAAAATGGAACCACCGCACAGCCTTCTCCTGAAGCGTAAGTGAAACAAAGCAGTCATAAAGGGATAGGCTTTGGAGTCCCTGGGTTTGCATCCCAGTTTACTCACTAGGCTGGGTGGCCTTGGGCAAGTCACTCACCCTCTCTGAGCCTCAGTGTCCTACTCCGTAAAATGAACCCATCAACAGTACTTATTTCCTAGGGTAAATGTGAGGATTGACAGATAAAACATGTAAACTTCATGAGAGCAAGGGGTTTTGTTATTGATTTATCCCCTCTGCAGTTCCTGGGACATAAAGACACTAAATAAATGGGATCGGTTTTTGTTGTTACTATGATTCACTGTCAGCCATGCCTGGTGGAGGCTGCTCTCTGCGACATCCTGTAGGCACACTTGGGTGTGAGTTTCTGGTCAGGATGGGGAAGACAAGACCACGATCTCTGGCACACTTAGCAAACTCTATCTCCAGGGGTAGGGTAAGGCTCCTACTGTGCAGGAGGGGGCATAAGGGAAGGCTAGGGGTGTCCTCTGCACTGTTTAAGCACCTCACTTGTGTCATTTCACTGCACCTATACCCACACCCCATGAACCAGATTCATTTATTACCCCATTTGACAATGAGAAGGCTGAGGTTCATCAAGGTATAGCCATCGAGATCATACTGCCAGGGAGAGGCAGAGCCAGGGTTCAAACCTGAGTTTGTACTGGTCCAAATCCCTTGCTTTTATTTATTTATTTATTTATTTATTTATTTATTTATTTATTTTTATTTTTTTATTTTCCCAGGCTGAAGTGCGGTAGGCAATTATAGCCTACTACAGCCCCCAACTCCTGGGCCCAAGCAATCCTCCCGCTTCAGCCTCCCAAGTAGCTGGGACCACAAGTGTGTGCCATGGTGTAGACCCCTTCTTTTTAAACAGTGTGGTATGCAGGAAACAGTGAAGAGGGGATGGAGGGTCAGAGTCACCGGATAGAGGGCGCGTCCTGGGCTGACTGGGGCGGGGCCTCTAGGAAAGAGCCACAGAGGCAGGCCCTACTGCCTTCTCTCATATTTGGCAGGTGCTGTGTCTCCTGCTCCGTGCGCCACAGAATTCTTTAGCAAGTGGCTCCATCGGCCCACTCTCAGTCGAGCTGAAAGAGGACTCAAGGGAGTCTTTCCTGGGAAAAAATGGAGTGCAAAGCCCACTCCTGTCCCTGCCAGCACCAGCCTTCAGAGGCAAATGAAAAGCAGTGGGCACTGGGACAGCAGCGCCAGAGTTGCACTAAAATCCACCTGACAAATGGCCCCACTCCCACGAGCCCGTGAACAGCAGAGAGGAAGGTGGCCAGGGCCAAGTAGAAAGATTTCTGCGGCATGGCTGAGTTCTCCAAGGTCAAGAACAAGCAGAGCTGCCTCCTGTATTCCTGAGAAGTGGCCTCCTGGGGATGTTGCCAGCCCTTTTTGAGGGATTTGGGTCAAGGGGGTGTTCTGACCCTCACCACTGTGCTGGGACCGGCCTAGGAACTGGGAAAGAGGATACATTTGGGAAAAATGCAGTGAAGAGTGCATAACAATGGAAGGAATCTTGCGGATGATTATCAGGTAGCTCTCAGGATCAAGAGGAAAGCTGGAGATGGCCTTTAGGCAGGAAGGGGAAACTGAGGCAGGAGGAAGACCCTGCCCAGTGATGGTCCCTTTCACAGGTCACTACTGGCACCATCACCATGGGACACATACTCCCACCATGGGCACTACAGGCTCTGGGTCTTGCTATGCCCCCTGGACTGTTGACCGCCTGGAAGCCTCTGGGAGTCACCTCTTGCTCTGTGGCTTCAGTGCTCTCCTCCCAGAGTCAAACTCCCCATGGGCAGGGCTGCTGGATAAAATACAGGATGCCCAGTGACATTCTACTTTCAGATAATTGAAAAAAATTTTTTAGTAGAAAAAAAGTTATTTATCTGAAATTCAAATTTAACTGGGTAGCCTGTATTTTTCTTTGCTAACTCTAGCCGCCCTACTCAGAGCGCTGGGCTCTGCTCTGGTGGCTGGTGGGAAGGAACTCTGCCTCTTCCACTTCTGGGGTA
Organism: Rhinopithecus roxellana; assembly: GCF_007565055.1. Classification (NCBI taxonomy): domain Eukaryota; kingdom Metazoa; phylum Chordata; class Mammalia; order Primates; family Cercopithecidae; genus Rhinopithecus; species Rhinopithecus roxellana. The sequence continues at coordinate 173,591,558 of NC_044551.1, forward strand.
AGAATGTCGATCTTGTTGGATTGGACTGATCACATTGTTTGGACAGAGAATAGAAGAACAAAAGCACATACAACTGTGATTCCTTAAACCTGTCCGTCCCCCCCCTTTTTTTTTTTTTTTTTTTGCAACAGGCTCTCACTCTGTCATCCAGGCTGGAGTGCAGTGGCATGATCAGGGTTCGCTGCAGGCTTGAAGTCCTGAGCTCAAGTGATCCTCCTGCCTCAGCCTCCAGAATACCTGGGAGTACAGGTGTGCACCACCACACCCAGCTAATTTGTGTAACTTTTTTTTTTCTTTGTAGACATACGGTTTCACCATATTGGCCAGGCTGGTCTCAAACTCCTGGGCTCAGGCGATCTGCCCTCCTCAGCCTCCCAAACTGCTGGGATTACAGGTGTGAGTCACCATGCTTGTCCTGTTTCCCCATTTTAAAAGTCACCTGCCTGATTGGTTTTCAAAGCTGCCTTCACTCAAAGAGGGCCTGGAGGGTAGGAACGACCCACGGAGTCATTCACTGTCGGTGCCCGCTTTTCATAACACAAAAGATAGGTCCTCCCCATCCCGCCCATCCTCTCCCTGCTGGTGATCTTGTGTGCAGGGAATGCAAGGATCTTCTTACCGATGAATTCTCACCACTCACGAGCAGGTGAAGAAGGAGTGGAGCTGAAATGGAAATAATCTATGGGCTGGACTGTCTAGACAGCATTTGCTCCTCTGGATAGGGAGGAGAGCAGACAGAAGCGGGCTTTGGCCAAACTGAAACTCAAGCCATCACTACCAGCCTTTCCTGAGCCACCTCAGATGAGCCTCGTCTCTGGGCCACAGCCAGAGTTGGCCTGGGCTGTTTCTTACTCCTACTTCAAAGGATTTGTGCTCCTAGCAGAGGAAAAGCTTGAACATTTACAGTGAAAAATTTAGGAAAAGGGGTAAGAAACAGAGGGCCTTCCTTCCTTCCTTCCTTCCTTCCTTCCTTCCTTCCTTCCTTCCTCCCTTCTTCCTTCCTTCCTTCCTTCCTTCCTTCCTTCCTTCCTTCCTTCCTTCCTTCCTTCCTTCCTTCCTTCCTTCCTTCCTTCCTTCCTTCCTTATTTCTTCTTTCTTTCTTATCCTTTTGGTTTTGGGGCAGTGAAAGAAAATTAATTTTTTAGCTATAAAACTTTGTCTTAAGATCAATTTTGGAAAGAAAATTATCTACTAATTGAAAACATCACTTTTTGGGCCCTTAAGTCAAGGGAAACAGGTGCAGGTTTGTGGTTTTAGACAGAGTATTTCTTTTGGAAAAAAGTAGGAAAAGTACCCCAGATAAGGTCCCTCCAAAGCCGGATAGACTTTTATTTTTCAGTCTTTTATTACATAGAAGGTGACTGAGATTAGTTGAAAACTTAAAAGAAAAATCAACCCTCACCCTTGTAGGTAACACTCCAATCTCTCTCTTTTTTTTCTTTCCAAGGCTGAAGAGAGGACAAATGTTTACTGCAGTTTTGATAAGATTCCCTTTCAACACGGTCTGTTCCTGGATAGAGTCCCACCTTTCATCTGCTTTTATTCTTAATCCTGTGGCAAAGCCTGGGCCTCCCTTTTCTTCTCATACAAGCTCAACGGAGCTGGCATTTTTCCTTTACCATTTCAGTGACGTGTTTTTCGTGTTTTTTCTGTTCGTGAAGGGGCAGAAATGTCAAGGTCAAAAAAGTCTTGGAAAAAATGAGTAGTATTTCTGTACCTGCTGAGGGTTAGGTGCTTGGATGTTGTATATCTCTGCATTCTCACAGTAAAACCACGTGTGGTTGGGGAGGTTTTCATTTTTTAACCTCTCTGGGTAGTTGAGAAATTGGAGGCTCAGAGAGGAGAAGTGACACAGCCCAAGGTGACACCACCAAGAGCTGAACTTGAAAGCCAAGCCAAGTCTGTCGGCCATCAAGCCTTTGCTCCTATAGTCATACTACCTTGCCTTCTGCCTTTGTAAACATGTGGTGACACATCAAGCCAAGGGCTATGAAAATACCCAGAAGCACTTTTCTTCCAAATAGCTCACAATATCTTGTCTTTGGGAACTATTCAATAGGTTTATTTCAGTAAAAGATACACCATTACCATGGTTTTAGGGAGTGATTCTGAATTTTATGTTACTGATTAAGAAAGATGGTTAATGGAGCCTTTTTCCTTAAGAAATTTACATCATATATTAGTTAGCTGTTGCTGTGTAGCAAATCACACCAACACTTAGTGCCTTGAAGTAACAACATGCATTATCTCACAATTTCTGTAGATGTGAAAACTGGACATGATTTAGCTGGGTCCTGTGCTTCAGGGTATCTCATAGGCAGCACACAAGGTGTCATCTGGGCTATAGTCATCAGAAGGCTGGATTGGGGAAGATCTGCTTCCAAGTTTATTTACATGGTTGTTGGTAGGATTCAGTTCCTGGTAGGCTGCCAGCTTTAGCTCCTCATTGCATGATGGCTGGAGGGTTTCCTCAGTTCCTCTCCATGTGGGCCTCTCCAGCATGGCTGCTTGCTTCATCAATGTGTACAAGAAGGGAGACAGCAATAGGAACATGTCAGCAAGATGAAATCCACAGTCTTTTTAAAGCTAACCATGGAAGTGATATTCCATCACTTTTGGTGTATTCTGTTTGTTAAGAACAAGACACTAGCCCACCACTCAAGGTACGGGATTACACAGGGCATGAATACTATGGGGTGGGGATCACTGGAAATTATGTCAGCAGCTACCTATCACACATGAGAGAAGTGGAGATGGTAGTCATAATAATAGTCATAATAATAATAATAACAAGACTGACGAGGATAACCAGCATTTTTTGGGTATTCTTGATGCATCAGGCACTGGGCTAAATCACTTCTATGCGTTGTCTCATTTAATCTCCTCATCATTCTCATTAACTTCCCTGAGTTACTACAGAAAAGAGATTAGGACCCGACTCTGTTGTTACCACTCCAAAGTCCATCCCTTTACATGATGCAGATCATTGATATGAATCCGCTGAGCTGCCGAGGCCCCAAGAAAGACCCGATTGAGAGAGGAGTCTGATAAATGAAGCTAAACTCACTGCTCATCAGAAAATTGCAAATGAACACAACCAGAAGCCATTTCTCACCCATCAGATTGGAAAAGAAAATGTAAGTTGGTGAGAGTGTAGAGAATTCTCATGCACTGCAGAGAAGCTATAAATTTGTACTGCCACCTTGTAGGGAAATTCGGCAGGATCTATTAAAATTTTAAAAGGACATAAAAATTAAAAATGTGCATAGCCCATGACCTAGAAATTACGCTTTTGAGTATCTGCCTTAGAGAAATACTTGCACATGTGCACAAAGAACTGTATACAAGAATTTTCATTGCAGCACTGTTTCCAAGAGTAAATAATACATAGTAACACTGAAACAGAGTGTAAATGTTCATTAGTTTTAAAAATGGCTAAATAAATTGTGGAAATTGTTCTACCAAAAAGACACATGCACTCGTATGTTCATCACAGCACTATTCACAATAGCAAAGACATGGAATCAACCTAGGTACCTATCAATGGTGAACTGCATAAAGAAAACAGTACATATGCACATGGAATACTACACAGCCATAAAAAAAAGAACAAAATCATGTCCTTTGCAGCAACATGGATGCAGCTAGAGGCCATTATTCTAAGTGAATGATCTCAGAAACAGAAAACCAAATACTGCATGTTCTCACTTGTAAGTGGGAGTTAAACAACGTGACTCATGGACATAAAGGTGACACTGGTAGACACTAGGGACTACTACAGTGGGAGAAGAGGAGGGAAGGATTGAAAAGTTAACTATTGGGTGCTATGCTCAGTACCTGGGTGATGGGATCAATTGCACCCCACACCTCAGCATCACACAATAAACCCAGGAAACAAACCTACACATGTACCCTTTGAATCTAACATAAAAGTTAAAATTATTTGTAAAAAATACATTGTGAGCATTCATAGTATGGAAAACTATGCAGCCGATAAAGAGAATGAGGTGGATCTATGTATTGGTTCATTTTCACACTGCTGAAAAAGACATACCTGAGACTTGGCAATTTACAAAAGAAAGAGGTTTATTGAACTTACAGTTTCACATGTCTGGGGAGGCCTCACAATTATGGTGGAAGGCAAGGAGGAGCACGTCACATCTTACATGGATGGCAGCAGGCAAAGAGAGAGCTTGTGCAAAGAAACTACCATTGTTAAAACTATGAGATCTCATGAGACCCATTCACTATCACAAGGACAGCAAGGGAAAGACCCGCCCCCATGATTCAATCATCTCTCACTGGGTCCCTCCCACAACATGTGGGAATTATGGGAGCTACAAGATGAGATTTGGTTGGGGATACAGAGCCAAACTGTATCAATCTACAAGTATGGTATGGAAATATCTCCGAAATATATGTTACTAAGAAGAGCAAGTTGCAGAGTTATACCTTCAGCATGATACCATTTAGGTAACTCCCAACAATATTATCTTCTCTACATATCTTCTCTCTCTCTCTCTCTCTCTCTCTCTCTCTCTCTCTCTCTCTCTCTCTCTCTCTCTCTCTCTGTCTCTCTCTCTCTCTCTGTGTGTGTGTGTGTGTGTATGTATTCAAATGCATGAGAAAGGTCTAAACTGATAACAGGAGATGAGGGGAGGGTAAAAGACTAGAGTTGAAGGGTGAAGGAGTCTTCGACTTTGTATGTAATATTTTTGATATTTTTGAAAGAAAAATGTTAATTGCCTTACTTATGTCATCTGAAACTATTTCTTTTAAAAAACTTCCCTGGAAACCCCATCCAGTAATTTCCCTTAGATTGTATTGGCCAGAACAGGGTAATATGGCCACCCTTGGCAGCAAAGATGTGTGCGAAGGTGAATATTTTAGCTTTGCTGCCAAGAAAAGTAAGGAAGAAGGTTATGAATGACTTTTAGGTGGCCGATTAAAAATGTCTACCATAGTTCACCCTTTTAGTTACCCAACATCTTTGTCTTTATTTCTATACATATACTTTAGGTACAGTCCGAAGTCCAAAGGTAGTTACTGCATCCATCTTGAAATGCAGGATCTCTGAGTAATAATGTGCAGTCCACTCATCAGGACGAGATGTGGGAGGATACTGCCTGCTTATCACCTTAGCTACAGCTAAAAGATATTGGGGTTAATGTCTTTTCTGGGGACTGCACATTTCTTCTTGGTAGAAGTTTGACTCCCAATGATTATTTTCAGAGTTGAACAGTCACAGCTATCATAGATTGTTTGGAAATATACATTCCTCAAAAATGTAATAGAGATCCAGTCTTTGGTTTCAGAGACTTCCATATGTAAGTAACCACAAAAGATTTCATCTAGAGAGAGTATGTAAGCCTAAATAGTTTTTTTTTAACCCATTCTCTCTCTCTGTGCCCTATTCAGCCCTTTAGCCCTTGGTTTATTGGCTGATTCTTTAGGGCAATTTAAAATAGCAACCTTGGGTGGAGAAACATCTCCTTTAATTTGATCTTTGTGTGTTGGTGTTCCCTCTTTATTTGGCAGGAAACTCTTAAGGGAAGGTGCTAGACAACAGCTTTGGCACTGATATAATTTCCTGCTGACACTGTGGCTTTATGGTTGTTGTTTGTGCTGTTACTTGAGCTTTTTCAACCCACAAGACTTAAATTATGGGATTCTCAGTCAATTTAGATTAGAGGTTGTAGTCAGATAGTGCCTCCCTTAGCGAAGCTGTATCTTTTCCACTCGCTTGAAGACTGGCTAGCTCTTGTTGGCAATCATCTGTCTTGTAGGGCTCTGTTAAAATGGTAAGAAGTGGCCAGCATAGGTTAATACTTTGAAATTTTCAATAATTTCTTTGTATTCCATATTCCCAACAGAATATGCTCTTAAGGCAGAGCAGGCAACACTTTGACCAAATGTTTGCAACTGCATAAGGAGGTTCATCAGCTTCTGTCAGTAATAATCAGATCCTTCTTCTACCATATTTTGGGTTCTGTTACTTTCATTACCCTACTCCTGGTACCAATTTAAAAAATTTATTTTAATCAGAGAAAACTTTTAGTTGCGCATGATAGAAACTGACTCTGACTTAATAAGCAGAAAAAGAGCTTAATGAAAGAATAGCAGTAATGTATAATTGTTGCAAAGGCAGAAGGATCAGGCTCAAGGTTAAGTTTCCAGAAATAATATTCCTAAAAATGCTAGAGAACTGATCTGGTGAGAAAACTGTTGCCATTGCTACTACCCAGCGCTAAATTCTATACCTCACAATGCTGCCAGGAACTCAACTTCAGTGCAATGAATACTGCTGCCAGCACTGATGTTATTTCTGTTCTAGTAATTTGACTTTTAAACTACTAGCAACACCCTCACAACCAGATGTTTCTGGTGCTACCTTCTCTAGAAACATGAATTTTGAGGAGAGCCTCCTTTTCCATGTTCTTACTTTATATTCAAAGTCTACGTGAATACATCTTATTGGTGGCACCTAGAATACAGACCTGTGGCTAGGTGCAAAGGGGGCTAGAGGAGTAAGTTTTCTGAATTCTGCCTTAGAGAGAAAAGATTCATAAGGCTGAAAATTCTATAAACATATTAAGAATGTTCAGCAAAGAACATGACAAATCTACACATCAGCTTTATTCACAGGCTGTATGTGGTGTCCACAAAAGTTTCAGGCTCTTCTCTTATGGTGACAAGAGGTCTGGGAAGCTCCAAACTCTCATCAAGTTCAATCTCAATGGAAAAATATAAGAGTCTCCCCCTTATCTCCACAAAACTTTTGAGATTCACGTTAATTGGACCAGTGAGGTGAAGCACTCATCCCTGAACTAGTTCAAATAGCCCAAAGCATGGTGTGCCTTATGGGCCAGAATTGGGTTATGTGTTCTACCCCTGAAACAGAGATTTTTATCCAGAACTCGTGGCCTGAGAAAGGAGGGGAGAATCACAAACAAGTATTGGAAAATGGGGAATGGATTCTGATAAAGAAACAAATGGAAAAGAATTAATGTCTTTCATTCTACATAGAGAGCAGGTCATTCTGCCCATGTCTCCTAAAACTTCCTCTGAACAATTTTTTTCAGCACAAGAAATATCATCGGTTCATTGGATTTATTTATTTATATCAGTGTAAATTTATGGGTTCCTATCTTATTCGACAGGTTACAATCAGTTGCTGTCCTCATTTATTTGATAATAAAATTGTCCCAGATTTGGGCAGTGAGAGTCCCTTCACCTTGAATTCTGTATCTTTTTAGATGAGTCCCTATCTTTCTCTAAGCACTTCTTTATGTTTTGGTAAAAGATACATTTTAACTTTTTCTGGGCCAGCCCTGGGATCAGTCCTCATTGAGTCTGGGATTTTATTTTACTATACCTACAAGCTAATAAGAGACTATTAGTATTTCATGGATGTTGGCAGAATACATGAGACTCCTGAGTCCAAGGCAAAATACTTTATTACTTATGACACAGGAAGTAACATGAGCAATAGCATAATTCATTGGTTTTTCTGCACCCCTGTCTAGGGGAGCAATGTGATATGACCTAGATGGATATCATGTGTGGAGTGTGTTTGCATGGCAACCAAAGAACACTGAGCTTGAGGAATCCAACACTTTTTTTTTTTTTTTTTTGAAAAAGAGTCTCACTCTGTTACCTAGGCTGGAGTGCAGGGGCATAGTCATGGCTCACTGCAACCTTGACCTCCAGGGCTCAGGTGATCCTCCCACCTCAGCCTCCTGAGCAGCTGGGACTACAGAGGTGCACAACCACACCCAGCTAATTTTTGTTTTTTTGTAGAGACAGGGTTTCACCATGTTGTTGAGTCTAGTCTTGAACTCCTGGGCTCAAGTGATCTGCCTGCCTCGGCCTCCCAAAGTGCTGGGATTATAGGCATGAGCCACCACGCCCAGTCTGATCCAGCACTTTTTTTTTTTGAGACAGAGTCTCACTTTGTCACCCAGGCTAGAGTGCAGTGGTGTAATATCGGCTCACTGCACCCTCCACCTCCCAGGTTCAAGCAATTCTCCTGCCTCAGCCTCCCAAGTAGCTGGGACTACAGGCACGTGCTGCCATGCTTGGCTAGGTTTTTGTATTTTTAGTAGAGACAGGGTTTCACTGGGTTAGCCAGAATGGTCTCGATCTCCTGACCTCATGATCCACCCGCCTCGGCCTCCCAAAGTGCTGGGATTACAGGCATGAGCCATCACCCCCGGCCCAGATCCACCACTTTTATAGCAAACAATAAACAAGCCTAATCTTTATTCTGGAAGGAGACATTACTTATTCTGCAAAGTTGCTCACTGCAAACACAGTCATGATATGGGCCTGGGCAGGAGTAATCAGATCTTCCATTCTTGGCACACCGAGCAAGAATGTGTAGGTGTTCATGGGCCTACAGCAATTTGCCTCTTCAGGAGCCATTTCTCCATTGACCCCTGGTTTATTTTAGTGGAGGATGGTATTTAGAAACCAAGATCTACTTGCTAAGGTGCTCATTCTATTGCGTTGTTGCTTCTAGATGCACTTGGTAGACAGAGCTAGGGAATATATGTACACACACACACACACATACACACACACACACATTCTAATCTCTATGCATCTAATCATCTCTCTCTGTTTTTCTCTATCTTCATGAATTCACACTGATTTCTTCAAGCCAGTATAAGTTCATCCTAGTTTTCTGCCTTTTCGTATTTGTAATACTTCTTGGACAATAAGAAACCCAGAACATATTTACTAATTTGCTTAATGCTCCTGCAAGTAACCAATCTATTATTACTGCCACTGCTACCCATTCTATGGTCATGTGAATTAGTTCCTGACCCACTTGTCCTCTGACCTGATGTGCTGGGATGAATGTCTCTTCCTGCTACATGGATGCCCTCCTCCCCTCAGTGTGGCTCCAACACCCTGTGCTGGCCCACAGCAGCTGCCACTACTCATGAAGACACTCCTCTCACCCACTCAGGCTCTGAATCTCCATGCCAGGCTGTCACCAACACTGCCTCGCTGCATGAGTCCCCTTCTTACCCTACCTGGTGAGACACCTTGGGCCAGGCTATCCTTGCCACAGCCACCACTCTGTGTAGACATGCTCCTTACCTCTCTCAGGTTCTAAAACTCCCATCCTCACCTTCTGCAGACTCCTACCTTGCTCAGCCACACATGATGGCTTTTAGACCCAATTAATCAGGAAGGGAAAAAAAGGAGAAGGAACACAAATGATCAATTTTAACAGCTGTAAATCACTGCTTGATGTGGATGTAACCACCTAGTTACACCACCTCCATGTTTGCTTAACCACTTCCCAGCTGTATTAAGTAGAGTTATTTATATTTTTTCCTTTTCTAGTTACCGTTCCAGGAATCAAACTATAAACATAAATCTTTGTGCATCTCTCTGTACACCTCCCTGATGATTTTATTAGGACAGATTCCTAGAAGGGGAATGCTTTCTGGGTCAGAGGGTCTGGATGTTTTGAAAGCTCCTGGTCTTTGTAGCATGGCTTCAGTGTTCATCTTACAATTCATGCAACCTTGAATAAATAAACAAGTGTAACTGTGTCCCAGAGGCTGCTTGGGATTTTCTACAGATGATACTTGTTTCACCGCTGAATGACATCACCTCCCTTTTTACACCAAGATTGATGTGGGAAATTCTGTATAAATACCCTGCATCAACAAGCCATTGTGTCACCAGGCCTCTTAAAGATGGGCAGCTCGCTGCAGTGCGTTGGCCCAGCCTGTGCGGGACAGGCGCCCGTGATTTATAAGGTCCAAGCATGAAGTCTTCAGGAAAGTTGGTGAAGTACTTTATAGGTCACCTGTATTTTTCCTACCGTAGATGTTTTGACTCACGGGTTTCCTTTATGTCACTCTGTCCATAGTCTAGGTATTATTAAAATGGAATAAAGAAGTTACTGTAGCAGAGGCTGAGTAGTTCATGGGAGGGAGTTTAAGATTCTAAATAGGAGAAGAAAGAAGTAACAGGAGAGGGGATTAATTAGGACAAATACTGGCAGCCAAGCAACCCAGCATTTGCTGCCTGAGGACAACTGGCTCAGCTTTGTGCTAGGAGCTGTGGGGGAGTTCACTTGTTCATTCATTGAACAAAGACTGACCAGTCGCCTACTCTATGCTGGGCACTATCCTAGGTGCTGGGGACCCAAGAGAAAAGAGACATTGTCCTTTAAGGAGCTCAGAGTCTAGAAGAGGAGAAACCATGTCCATTGTGTAATATCTGCTGGAGCTCTTGATCCACTTTACAGAAGTTTCTGCCAAGGTTCTAAGCAGGATGCTTGAAGTAGAAAAATGTGTTCATTAGGTGGCTGTGGTGGGGGAAGTTCTTTTAAGTGAGAGAAAACAGCTTGAGCAAAGGCATACGTTTCCCTGAGTTCACCAGCAAGGATTTAGTGTGTCTGTTCCACATGTCCAACACTGTGCCAGGGACTGCAGAGGGGGTGAATTTCATTCTCCAGATTTTAGCTCAGAAGGTTGTGAGAGAACTGTCTGCAAAAAGTTATTAGATGATTTTCTTCCACTTCCAGGATAAATTCCAAATGTCTTACCTAAGCACCCAAGGCTGACTCAGTCAGCATTTGCTGTGTGACAAATAACCACACAGTATCAGTGGCATGCCCACTCTGATAAGCATTTGTTGTTCTTGCTCATGCACGTGTGGTTGGCGAGGATGTGGCTGATCTTGGCTGGGCTCACCTGGGCTGGTCTCTGGGCTGTGTGTTGAGTCCCAGGCCTACCCCACGTGTCTCTCAACCTTTCTAGATCAGTGATGGCCTAAAGGATGTTCTTGTCATGGCAAAAGGCAAGAGTAGAAGGGGTCAGTTCTAACCTTAGAAGCACGTTTCTAGCTTTTTGTTCCCCTCCTCTCTGCTAGTGTCGGTGGTCAAAGCAAGTCACACAGTTGTGCCCAAAGTCAAGGCAAGGAGAGTGCACTCTGAGGGTCATGGCAAGGGTGAGGTTGTATAATAGATCCCCTGCAATCTGGGCCCTGCTGAGCCTACCTGCCTCTGAAGGCAAGCTTCACCTCTTTCTTCTTCTCTTTTGGTACTTCTGCTATAGACATGTGTGTTCCCTGGACATGCTACATATTGTGCACATGTTGTTCCATAGACCTAGGATGCTCCTCCCTGTCTCACACATTTGGTCAACCCTATCACATCATTCCTGACTAAGCAGGGCCTGGCTCAAAAGATCAGGGAGGACATCCTTATTTGTCTTTCTTTTCCTCTCCATAGGTATGGATGGATCATGGGGATTCAGGGCCCCTCTTGGTACTTGATTTTCTCTTTGGATATTCTCTCTTTCTCTCCTCCCATCTCTCCCTTTCTCTCTGTCTCTCTCTTTTGCTCTTGTTCTCAGCCTGCATTGGCATGATAATTTAAAGATGAACATCTGGCATAGAGACAGCTGGCCTTACTTTGACCCTGAACCCTGACTAGGACGCTCTGCCGTGTAGAAGGCTCTCCTGGGCAGCTGTTTCTAGAGCAGCTCCTCTGGTTTCTCTTCCACCCTTGCTCTTCAGGTTCTCTGTGTGGGGAGGGTGGTGGTGACAGTAAAAGGCAGGATCCAGGCATCCCTGGGTCCTTGTGGTGACACCATCTAATAGTTCCCACTTTACCCATCTTCACACTCAGGTACAGGGCAGGTTGTACAGAGTGGCTGTGAATGAATGAAAGGGTAAGAGTGGCTGTGAATGAATGAAAGGGTAAGAGTGGCTGTGAATGAATGAAAGGGTAAGAGTGGCTGTGAATGAATGAAAGGGTAAGAGTGGCTGTGAATGAATGAAAGGGTAAGAATGGCTGTGAATGAATGAAAGGTTGAGTGAATTATGGGTGTATTTCCTCCATGCAGCTTTCCGCTCATCTTCAGGACTTTGGGTGAGCCTTGAAGTTGAGCTTCCAAAGGTAGAAGGAATGAAGCAGCAATGACAAGACCCAGGCCTGCCTATCTGAATCAGCTTTTAAGGTTGCCGTCACCAGCAGCAGCAGAAAGCAACTGAGAAGTGGGCATGTTGTTTGCCAAGCAGACTTTGGGGTGGAGACTTAGCTTAAAGCATCCTATTTGTAGAGGTTCTAGAAAGTTATGGAGCTCTGGGGAGCCAGCCTGGGGCCACTCATAGTCCACTTAGTGCCAGTGTTGTCTTTAGGGGCCTCCAATTCCCTTTATAAAGAGCTTTTTTTTATATTTTTTAAATGGAGCCTGGATACTGTTAACTTGAATGTTGAACAGGTCAAGCAGTTCCAGTCGTTATTGATCATAAAAAGAGAGATTCTGCAAATGTAACAGTCAACCCAGTGCCCCAACAGGCAGCATTATTCTTGGTCTAAGTTGTGGGTTGTTCTTGCAATTTAATAAAGAAGAAAACTGAGGTTGGGAGAGGTGAAGTGATCTCTCATGGGTAGAAAGTGACCAAGGCAGGCTAGTTCTGGGTTGGCCTGGGGAGTGCTGACTGTCTTTTGCAGGGGTGTCCTGGTGTTGTAGAAGACCTGGGGGTCAGCTCAGGGCCATGAAGGAAGAAAATTTCAGGTCTGAGGACTGAGGAAACAGCTCTAGAAGGCAGAGGCTGTAGAGGATTTGGCATTTGCATAGGAGCAGGGGTGGGGTCTAAGTCCAGCGTGAAGGCTGCAAAAAATGAGTGGGTATCAGAGACCGGTTTTAAGGTGGGACCGGGTGCAGGTGTGTGAGCCTAAAGTGGAAAAGGGTGGCCAGAGCCTGACCTGTTTGGCCTCCTCTATCCCCAGGCACCTGTTTTTGTTGCAATTACAATGCTCCCCTTAGGCTGCTCCACAGAAAACAAGTGTTCCTTAGAGCAAAGTTTGGCAATCAATGAGTTCAAGGAGTGGGCAGCCCCTGGCCCCTCCCACTAAATCATTAGTTGTCAAGAAGCCGTGTCTACCCTGGGCTAACCAAAACTGGTCAGATTTACCTGTCTACCTGCACGAGAACAGACAGCAGTGGGCACTATGGAAGGATCAGAGCTGATACACGATCAGGGAGGACGCAGCATTGGATGGTGTCATGCGCATTTGCTGCTGTAGGCCCAGCAGCTACTCCTTTATCTTGGTATCAGCACCCCAGTTTTCATGTGGGTGCTGTCCCCCATGTAGCCCTTGTGTTTCCAAGGGAAGCAGGCCCAAGTCCCAGCTCCAGAAGGTGGCCCTGGTTGGCCTAAGCTTGTGCTTACAGCTCAATGCCCTGGCCTCAGCGATTGGCAGGTGTCCCAGGGAAGCATTTGCTGGGAAGTTCTGAAAAGGAAGCTTTTGCAGCTGTTCTTTCACAGAAGCTATCTTCGCAGAGCTGCCCTCTTTTTCACTGGACTAGGAAGCCCTCATGGCTGCTGGCAGCCATCTTGTGGCCAAGAAGGAGGGCAGGCAGAAGCAGGAGGCAGAGTGGAGAAATGGAAGGCAATGAGGTTCTTGGAGACTCTGCAGAGCTGCTAACAAAGCTTTGCTGAAGCCTATCCCTCCTCCGCACTTCTTGGTCTCAGGAGTTAATACGTTAACACATTCGTTTGGTGTGACTTGGGAATGCGCTGTTCCTGAGTGATTTAGAGAGCTCCTGCCTCCTCTGTGTTCTTTTTGGAAGCATTTTCAGGCCGTCTTGCAGATGCAGTCTCTGAGTTATACCCCTGCACTGGGCTCAGGGGACATGTTGAAGAGGTCATGGATCCCTGCATGCCTGCCAAGGACCAGCCTCTCCCGCAAGCCATTCTTCTCCCCTGCTCTGGTGCGTATATCAGACCAGCCTAGCAACCATGATGACAGCAAAATCTCAGAAACTGGGGAGGGGGACATGCTTTTCAATATTTTTCTTTTCAATAAAATATTGTCTTGATTTCCTTTCTTGAGATCTCTCTACCCATTTTGGATGAGGTCAGCCATAAGACAGAAGCCTCAGGGGCTGTAAGAATGGACTGCTCAACTGAAATTTGGACAGAATGCTCTCTCCGGCACTTCGCAACTCTGACAAGCTCTGGTTCTGTGAAAGCTGATCCAGTGATGGTAAAGGGACTCCAGGAGCATCTGCTGGGTGCCAGGCAACTCCTAGCCACTCTGTTCTTTGCAGAAGTGGAAACTGAGGTTGTGGATAGCTCAAGGCTACACAGAGGCAGAGTTAGGATTTGAATTTGGCTCCTTTTGACACTAAGACTGTTGCATTCCGTGACTGCACGTGCTGGGCCCTTGCTTTGGGACATGTTTTTGTTTTTGTTTTTGTTTTCTATAAAGATGGTTACTCTACTTTGGAAAAGGTCGAACAGAGGAACACACTGCAGCCTAGGGAAATTTTTTTTGGAGCTGTTGTCTCACAGGAGTTTTTTCTTTTCATGAACTTAGTTCAGCCAAAGGTGCTTTGAGAGGCCAGTTTTCACTCTCGCCCCCCATTGAAACTTGGAAGAACGTGAACCAGCGCCAGCGAGAGCTTGCTGGGTGAACTTGGACACAGCAGAGATCGGCCAGAGTTGGCCTGTCTCTAGCTCCCTGTGTACTAGCGGAGGGATGTTTGTTGTTTCAGTGGCCACCAAGCAGAACTCAGGGAGAGGGCGTGGAGCCCTCAGAGGCCAGGCAGGCTGAGAGGATGGCATGTGTGCACACCACAAACCAGCTTCCAAACATAGCCACAGTTCAGGGGAAAAAACCCCAACCTGACTTCATAAGCTCTCCTGATGGATATACAAAACCTCTTGAGGAAACTCTGGGTTATTATTGAATGTTCACTGTGTTTCCTGGATGGAGTTTGGAAGAGAGTAGACAAATCAACTTTTGTTGGGCAGGAACTTGGAAGACAGGGGATGGGGCTCTGTAACCCAACTACACACACATCTTTCAGCATGGAGCATCTGTTCAATGTGCCCTCACCCAGAGCCTGGTCCTGCGTGAATGTGCTCATGCACTGAGACCTCGGGCAAACCTGCGGGGTGAAGAGCTTATCCAGATTGCACAGGTGAGGCCGTGGGTCCCATGCTGGTGAAGAGACTCGCATCAGCTCATACAATCTGATGGTACTGGAGTCAGGATTTGGATCTCAAACTGATTCTCTCCAAAAGTCATCTCTTAACCACTCAGTTTAATTGCCTCATCACATAAAATTACCTCACCTGGAAGAAATGCCCTGTTCAGGTGTGTATTCAGATGGTGTGGGCCGGGGCCAGGAGGAGGGCAAGCATGCAAGTGAACTTGCGTATTGAGCTGACTTGTTCATGAGCCTCCTCTGCCAGTTGGTCATAGGGAACCACCCCCTCCCCTACCCCTAGTCCGCCATGAAACTGATGGAGAGGTATGGGCATGACATTGGTGAGCGGCATGGTAGCCTGGGCCACCTGTGCGTGGAGCTGAATTGTGCATTCTGGACCTGCTGTTGCTCAGTCTGGAATGTGCCACTCCCACCATCTTACGACAGGCTGGGCCTGTCCAACCCCGTGACTTGATGGATCATGACGGGCAGTTCTGGCTCATGTTCACTTGATATTTCATGGCCAGGTGCTTCATAATGAGAGGGCAAATAGTAAGCCAGGAGCTGTTTGTTGAAAGGTACGTAGTTCTCCACCACAGATAGCATGGTCTTGTTCTGGAAGCCCAGGGGACTATGCTGTGATTCTTCTACTGGGGCCTTCCGTAAACTCCTCATGGAATCTTCTTTCTCTTAGAGAAAACTCTAATATCAGAGGCCCAGCTGAGTCATATGGCCCAAATGGCAGGGCTGCTTGCTCACAGCCCGGACCTGCCGCCCAACCCTTTCCTGCTCTGGGTCCCATTCGCACCAGGAGACTTTAGTGTCACTCAGTAAACTGTTTCGGAGAAGTTTCCCCAAATGTGGAATGTGCTGCCTCCAGACCCCAAAAAGGCACACCAGGCTTTGTGCTTCCTTTTGAGTGATGGGAGGTGGGAGATGCTTTAATTTGTCCTTTATTTTGGAGGGGATGGCCCCTTACATAGTGAGGCCCACTCTTCCATGCTTAGGACTAAAATTATCACCAATATAGGGGGTTGTTGATTTTTATATTTTTTTAAGAGACAGAGTCTCACTCTGTTGTCCAGGCTGGAGTGTAGTAGTGTGATCGTAGCTCACTGCAGCCTTGAACTCCTGAGTTCAAATGATCCTCTTGCCTCAGCTTCCCGAGTAGCTAGAATTATAGGCATAAGCCACCACACCTGGCTGAATTTTTTAAGTTTTATTTTTCCAAACCCTAGAGCCCACGTGTCTTATGAAAGCCTTTTGCCTACTTGGCACTTCTTGCTCATTTAGTTTGACCAATACAATGTCATTGAGATAGTGATATTTGCCATGTCTGTTATTGTTACATGCCATGCTTTGCAGAATGTGCAGAGGGGGTCTAGATCCCTTTGGACTATATCATGAAAAAGAATGGGACAGCTCATATAGCCCTAGAGTGCGACTGTCAGTTTACACTGTGGACTGCTCCATGGGAATGGAGACTGCTCTTGGCACTGTTTCTTAACAGGGACAGAAAAGAATCCATTGGCCGCAGCTGGGGTTGCATGCCATGCACCTGAACTGTGTTAGTCTGCTCTTGCAAAGATGCCACATCTGGACCAGCCGCTGTAATTGTCGAGCTCCTGCAGTCTACTGTCATCCTTCAGAATCCATGTGGTTTTTGTAGGGAGCAGATGGGTGAGTTAAATGAGGATATTACAGGGACCACCACTGCTGCTCCTTTAGGTCTTTAAGGATGGCACTAATTACTGTCATTCTCCTTGGGCTGTGATTTTGTTTTGGATTTAATGTCATGGCTGGGGGATGAGGGCAATTTTGAAGGCTTCCACTTTGACTTTCTTCACTAGAATGGCTCCATCTGCCAAGGAACAAATGTGGGGGTTCTCCTTACTATAGCAAGCGTTCATTTAACTCACGCATTTGAGAACCAGGGAAGTGACCACTGGTTGCGTTCACCATGAGCCAGACCTGGGCCAGGTTTACTGGGGACTATGTTGATGTGGCAACTCAGATCTGGTATCCAGTAGTCCTTGAAATGTCTGGGTATTTTCCCTGACATCTCACCTGGCACTAGACACCCTTGGGGAGTGACTGAGGGCATCATGACTGCAAACACTCACTGTGGCATCCCAGGGCCTTTCCTCATGGGGACTCCTCTACTCTTGCAGTTGGCAGTTTCTAGGTCTAAAATCTGAGTGAGGGACCATGATATTTAGTTGAGGTAACCTCTCTTAGTCTCCTGAATCAATTATCTTTGATTTCTTTAAATTGTATACAGTAAGAAATGCCCTTTCAGCGAAGATACCTTTGCTTTGCCCCCAGGGGCACTGCATTCTCTTCACCCTTTTTGTAGGGGCTCCATGGGGTGGGCTTCCTGCTTCCACCCCATCCTACCACTCATCACTGTGCCACCACTGACCTTGCCTCTGATGGTTAAGCGCTGCCGCCTGGCCTCTGTTATCCAGTTGCTATCATGGAGCCTGTTTCCGTAACAGCATCTCCTACCAAGAGCACTGGCCGTGAGAATAGCCACCCTGAACTTCAGTTGTGCTGCGGTCCCCCCAGAGCATTATGTACTGCATCAGCAGATGGGGCATCCTCTGGACTCACCTGCAGAGCAGAGTAGGAGGACACAGTAGGAGAACATATCTACTCGAGCATGCTCACGTCTCCTAGTCCTCTGATTCCTTCTTCCATCATCTGCGATAACAGTTCTGACATTTCTCTTTGACTCAGTGCCAGCCATTCCCAAAGCCACCAAGGGACATTTTTAGTGTTGTCTCCTGGGGTCCTCGCTAGGGTGTAAGTCCTGTATGGTAAGACAATATGCCCGTATGGATAAAACTTGCTTTTAATGACCATATTCTGCCTCTTTATCCAGCATATGATCTCTTTTCCTGCTGGTCCACATGGCTAGGTCTCACAGCTCCTTCAGGGGACAGTGCCTTTCTACCCTTAGCAGGTGCATCTCTTCCCTGATTGGGTTATGTTGTCTTAACCCTAGTTATTGGTCTAGTGGCCAGAAGGGCATGGGTGCATATTCTCAAGCAGTGTGCTTTTTGGCAAGGCACCTCTGTGTCATCTTCAAGCAAGGGAAGAATTCTAGTCTTTAGCAGGGAGTAATGGGCCACTTCTGCAGGCTAGTGGTTTCAGGGGATTCTGGGCATTCATGAGTTTCAACTGTATCAACCCAGATGTCTCCATCTCTACTTGAGGTCATCCTCCTCCCCAGTCAGGGCCCTGACCTTGGCATAGTAGCCTTGCTGGCACTGAGAATTCCACCTTCTCTGGAGTTCTGCTTTCCCTATGAAGTTCTCAGCCCAATCCACAACTTCTTCTGAACTCTCCCGCAGAAAATGAGAGTCTCTTTGTGTACTGTCAGAAAAACAAACAAACAAACAAACAAAACAAAAAAAAACAACCCTCTGGCTTTCATACTATGCCTTCCATTGGTGATTACTCATCATGCCCAGCCTTTCACTGCCATTCTCCCAGGCATCAACATGTGCAGCAACCGCCATCCTGTTCCATTGTGCTGACAGTTGCCACTTCCCGAACCCTCTCAGAAGCCTAAGGCAGTGGACCCACTAGTGCCTCCCCTGCCTGGCCATCCCCTCCCACATGACTGGTGAAGGTTGTAACCATGACACTGCAACCTTCACTTTCCTCCATTTGCCATGGTGAGGGGGCTTCTGCCATTGGACAGCAGGTAATCCAACTCTAAAATCCCATTTTAGAGTCCACTCTGTCCCATCTAGCTTAGGCTGGATTCCCGGGGAAAGAGACTCTGAGACAGATTTGCAAGCAGCTGGCTTATTGCGGTTCTCAGGAACAGAGTCTGTGTAGAGAGAAGCAAGACTGAGCCAATGGGAGGTTGAACCGTGATGCAGTTGCAGCAGGGGATCCAGCTGATCCCCCTGGGAACTCTGAAGCTGAGATGCCCTTCAGAGATGTCCTGACTTGAGGCAAGGAGGCTGGGCCTTGGTGTCCCGGCATTAACCAGTCATGTGATGTGGGCTTCTGTGGGGAGGGGAATAACTGCCGATGAGGCAGTTTCCTTTAGCTGAGGGTGATAAAGAAGAATATTATTCTGACACTTGTTAAAGTGGTGAGAAAGACTATTCAAGACTGTCGCAACAGGGGAGAGAGATCTGGCCCAGCTCTGAATACAGAAAGGACGAGAGGGGATTTATAGGCAAGGAACAGGGTGAGGGATCAGGGAATGAAAAATGATGAAGAGGAGACATCAAGCGTAGGGGAATTCTTAGCAAACTGGACTAATAGGATTCTTGCTAAAGGCAGGCCAAGAACCTTCACATCAAAGGTGGAGATAAGGAACTTGACTGAATATCATGGGTGGTCAGATATTAAGGGATGAGGGGATTCATACTAAACTGACTTAGCAAGATTCTGGCTAAGACTGGACTCCAAAAACTTGCAGGGATGGACCCGGAAGCCCAAAGTTGAAGCCTGGTCAAGAAGACGGCTCAGAGGAGCCTAAATCAAGTTTGGTTAGAGAGAGAGTCTTTGTCAGGGGCCATGCCGAGGATGGGCCTCAGCTGTGAGCCGTTGGCCAGTGTGAGGAATGAGTTGTTCCTTGGTCTCACAAGTGGCCTCAGGTCTACCAGTGTCTGATGTTAAGGTTCTGTTTGCCTGTTCACTAGTTGTATGGGTGGTCAATCTGCCCTTCACGTTTCCCTAGTAAACACAATCCGGGTAGAGTCAGACAAAGGACTATTAAGCCGAAGGGAGAAGAAACGGGATTATTGGAATGATTGGAGCCAGACTAGAAACTTGATTACTGAAGCCAACATCCTTTCACACTGCTTGGGCTGTGACGGTATGGAAGAAATTGAATTATTAGTGTCTGAGCCTCTCCCCTGCCTGGGAAGCAGAGATCAGTGACCACCTGGAACAGGCGGTGCTAGCTCTCACGTAATGGGTACCCATTGCTCTCACGTAATGGGTACGTCTGGGAGAGGACTGAGGGTCAGGTAAAGATACAGGTGGCTCTAAAAGGGTCATTAAAGCAAATGTAATTTGATTTTTCCCAGGAACCCCCAGTTTTATGTTGCAAATGCACTCAACTTTCACAGACTTACTACAATTCACACAATGTAGGAAATGTAGGACATTGGGCTTTCTGAGGTCTGCCTGGTTATTTCTGGGAATCTCTAGGGGTGTCTCATGTGAACCTAGCCTTTTAGATGATTCTCCTGTTCCCTTAATAATGCCTGCTGCCCAAAAAACTACCTGAGGGCAGTGCATTGCCAATGTCAATGCCACTGGCGACTGTTTGGATGAGGATGCTGCACCCTCGTTGCTCCCAGGGTTACAACCCTTCAGGGGGCAATTCAGTCAGTGTTCCTGGGCCCCATCTGCATAGGGGCCAGGATGAGTTCCAGGCAGAGCGTGACAGGACCTTCTGGGAAAAGCAGCTTTCTTGCTGTCTTGAGAGGGCCCCGGGCAGCCAGGCTCTCCTCTGACACCAAACACGTTGAGGACAGACAGTAGCCATACCTGCTGCTGACAGCATCTCACAGGCACAGATAAGCAGCTTCAGGAGGAAGGTGACACTGTGGACAGTGGATGGAAGAAAGGCCTCAGGTCCTTCTTGACGTTGTTGAGACTCTAGATCAAGGACATTTTAAGTTCCCCCCACAAAATTTAATCTTATATGAACGGATAACTTGATTGTCCAAGCCAGTTTCAATTGTTTTTTTTTAATTTGCTAGCTGAAGACTTTTGACCCTATGCAGCTCTCTTTAACTTCTGTCTTTAGCTCCTCTCTTGAAAAGACTCAGACACAAAACATAAAACTTAGTTTTTTTGCTGCTTGCAAACATCTCCTCTCTCCTCTAACCAAAACTCCCCACAAATCCACCTATAGTGACCACCCTTGCAACTCAGCCTCAGCTCTCATGGTTGAGGGTTCCACCTGGGGCTCCTTAAATAAGGAGAACCTGAGACAAGTGTAAGACCAGGCTTGGGCAAGTCATTTACTTCTCCATGTCTCTACTTTAAATTGGGTTTAATAAGAGCATCTAACACAGAGGGTTTTTTTTGAGGATTAAATGAGATAATGTAGACAAGATGCTTAAACAGGGCTGATATACATTAAGTGCATAATAAATGTTTCCCACTCTTGGCTGCTCTGATGGGTTAGTTGGTGTGATCTGGGTGTATGGAAAAGCAGAGCAGGAGTCTGTTTCCCACCTTGGGGTTCTCAGCTCCTCCTGAGTGAGCTGGGCTAGGTATCTGGGCTGGGTCTGCCTAAAAGGCCAGACAAGGAATGGAAACTGGGTTAGCCCTTGGTGTGCAATTCTCTTGCTTTCTACATTGAATCCAAACAAGTTGGTGGTGGTGATGGGGTGGGGCAGTAGGAGAGTAAGTGGCTGTTGTCATGTCTGAGCACACCCCCCATCCTCCTTCTGCGTGAAGAATTAGCCTGGATTTGAGCGTTCGGAAGGCATCAGAAGGTGGCTCACCACAGCTTTAAACTTCTTTTCATCTTGCTTGGGCCCTGTCACATCTTTATTGGGTTTATAAACTCTTTTTTCCTCTTTCTTTTAAAAATCTCTGTTTATTTGTAGAGTCACTCATTTTAAAACTTGTGCAACATCTTAAATGTCATTTTTGCCCCAGTCTGCTCATAATGCATGAGCAAGTGCCTCTTACATAACCTTCCATGCAGCTCAGAGGGCCTTTGAAAGTCATGACTCCCAGCAAGCATTTAACATGGACAATCATTACATAACACGGAAAATGTACAACTCCCATCATTAACTGGATCTAGTCTTTTGAAGTTGAGGAGATAGAGGCTACATGTAGACCTTGCTGACAGAACTGGTTAATTCTACTAGTTCAGGCTGGGTCTACTAAAGGCCTCAAGGAGACCTGATGCAATCAAGTTTACTGCCCAGTGTAGTGAAATAACCAGCCAGACTCAGTCTTCAACTGGGTCATCTCTCTCAGACAACTGGCCTTCGTTTATTTTTCTCTTTCCACTGTATTGGCCAGTGGAATTGGATTAATTGGCCTGTTCTTTTGGCACTAAGGACAGTCAAATCACTGGCCAATTCAGTGGGGGAAAAACATCTGTCAAGCTTGTTGTTCCGCTAGCTGATCTGAAGCCCTGTGTAGACGCAGCTGTAGTTAAGATCTGTTGAGAAACATAGATCCAATGAACATGGTGGTTGGATGCACTGGCTCCCTTTGACATGGCTGCATTGTGTTTGTGGTCCAACATTCTTCATGCAAGAGGCCTCAACTTGCTTATATATTCTGGAAGGCTTTGCTGAGGTGCGGTAAGAGCTCTAGAATCATAGGGGCATTGGTTTGTATCTTGGTCACTAATTACTTGTGTGACCTCTGGAAGTCAATTTCTCTTCTGACCCTCAGTTGCTTCACCTGTAAAATGGGAACAATTCCAATACTACCTGCCTCATGCTATTGCTGCCAGATTTGTGGACCAATCGTCTCGGTTTGCCCAGGATTGAAGGAGTTCCTGAGGTGTGACTTTTGGTTTTAAAACTGGGACATTACAGGGAAATGAGCTGGTCACCTGGCGAGTATTAAATGAGACAGAGCCTTCAGAGTATTTCAGGCGTGTGAGGGACGTTTTATAAAGGCTGGTATATTATTTACCATCTAGTTTTTGATCAAGCACCCATTGACTAGAGCTAGTAAAAAACGAGATGATCCCTCCTTCAAGATAGTGTGAGTTCCTCATAGCATAGGAAGCTACTCCTCCTCCATAGCATAGCAGGCTACTCTCCTCTCTCATATATAGCATTCATCACCCAAATTCTTCCTCTGCGTCAGATGAGGTTGGCAGGCTTCTGGAGTTTCAGGAACAGTTACTCTAAGAAGGGCCCAGCTTTTCATCACAATTTAGAACTCTCTGACCCCAAATCCAGGAATCCTGCATTTTGTGTCCTGCTCCATCACCACCTAGTTATGTGACTGAGATGGTAGCACTTTACTTGGGTGAGACTCAGTTTTCTCAGAGGGAGAGAATGATATCGTTGTCTCATGGGGCTCTCGTGAGCCTAGAAAGAAATCATGCATGTAAAAGGGCTTGCTGAACTGCAAGACATCATTCAGATGGGAAATGTTTTAATAAGGGCCTACTCCAGCAGATTGTCTTCACTTCAGGAAAGAATGGCAGACTTCCACTGTCTTTAGACTTAGAGCCCCAAACCCAACAGTCAGCCACTCCGCCACCAGGCTCTTGCTACGTGATATTCAGGCTGGCTCCACCCTCAGGGCAGTCAGGGTCTATAGACAGATAGATTCAATGTCATGAACTGAGATAAGAGAGGATCCTGGTCCGGGTGCAATGGCAACTCTGAAGAGAGAGGCATATAGCCCAGCATGGGGGTCACAAAAGGGCCAGGTGTGGGTTAAGCTGAAGAGTGAAGGAAAAAAGTCCCAGGCAGAGGGGAGAGCTTGAGCCGCTATGGAGGTGAGGATGCCTGTAGGAACTGTCAGTGTCCCCGGGCAATGCTCATGAAGTGGGAACCTGATGAAGGTTAGATGGATGGGGACCAGCTCATGAGCGGTCTCATATGCAGTGTTCGTATGGACCCTTTTAGTTAAGAGAGGCAACTAAACTAAGTTGAGTGAAAAGGGGGATTTGTGGGAAGATCCTGGCATAGCTCAGAGAATTGAGGGCAGAAATACAGAAAGCCCAGACCGTCCCTGGTCCCTTCTCTCGCTCTTTCCCATCTTCAGTTACAACCTTTCCTACCAGAGGTGGCCAGCACGGCATGGAACATGGTCATCAGCAGCCTAGAGGCATATCTTCTCCAGTTCATCCTCCAAATTCAAGAATCCCCCCTCCCAGTTCCAGCAGAAAAATCCAGGAAGAGGTTTCTGATTTACTGTGTTAGGGGCACGTGCCCATCTCTCATGAATTGCTGCAGTGGGCAGAATGGGGCGTTAGGATTGGTTCTGTGGGTCACTCTGCTCCCAGGTGGGAGAAATAGGTATTGGGTAGCGACGGTGATAAACACAGTCGATCCTCACCATTTGCAGATTTCTTTGTGAACTCACTTACTTGCTAAAATTTACCTGTAGTCCCCAGATTACTCACAGTGCTTTTGTGGTCACTCATGGACATGCAGAGAGCAGTGAGAAATTGGAGTTGCCTGGCTGAGTTGCACACATTCCCAGTGGAAGTCAAGCAAGGCAACTCTGTCTCCTTGTCTCAGCTCTCACACCACAAGCCAGTGTCCTTTTCAAGGTGTATTCAGTGCTGTGTTTCTTACATTTTGTGATTTTGTTGATGATTTTGCTGTGTATAGCATCAGTGCTGAAGTACTGTCCAGTTTTCCTAAGTAAACGTAAGAACGATGTGATGGGGCTGGGCACAGTGGCTCATGCTTGTAATCCCAGCACTTTTGGGAGGCCAAGATGGGTGGATCATGAGGTTAGGAGTTCAACGCCAGCCTGGCCAATGTGGTGAAACCCCGTCTCTACTAAAAACACAAAAATTAGCTGGGCGTGGTGGTGCATGCCTGTAATCCCAGCTACTCGGGAGGCTGAGGCAGGAGAGTTGCTTGAAACCTGGAGGCATAGGTTGCAGTGAGCCGAGATTGCGCCGTTGCACTCCAACCTGAGTGACGAGGGTGAGACTCTGACTTGGAAAAAAAAAAAAAAGAAAAAAAAAAGGATGTGATGTGCCTTACAGAGGAAATATGTGCATTGGAAAAGTTTCAGCTGGGCATGAGCTATAGTCCTGTTGGCTGTTCTTAGTTCAGTGTTAATGGAGCAGCAATATATGTGAAATACATATTAAAATTAAACAGAAACAGACACATGGCAAGATTATATATTGATCTGTTGATGAAAATATTGTGAGCAGAGGCTTGCAGGAACCTAACCCTGCATGTCCCCTAGGAACAATGGTTTGGTGTTCACTAAATCAGCATTTGTGGTGATTTTATAGAACATGACTGTGGTGAATAACAAGAATGCACTGAACCATGCAAAAAGAGTTGAGACTTTATCCTGAAAGCAGTAGGGAGCCACTGAAGGGTTTTAAATGAGAAGGAGATGGATATGATTTGTGTTTGAAAAATTCCCTCTGGCTACTGGGTGGAGGTTAGAAGGTAGGACCCAGGAATGACTGCAGAACAGTCAGAAGGCGGTTACAGAATCCTCGTGAGAGATAATGACATTGGATCCAGGCAGGGGGGCTGGGGATGAGGAGAAGGGGACGCATTTGAGAGAGGCATTTAATAGGTAAACTTGGTTAGAATGGAAACTCACTAGATGATGGGAGTGGGGAAGGAGGACCCCAAACATCTCCGTGCTTTAAAAATGTCCACATCTGATTATTAAAGGAACATCTCATTGGTCTTTGCCACGTGTTTCCTTCCGTGAGAGGTGGTAGGGACCCTCAGCCTTCGGTGGGGAGCTGTGCAGCTGTAAGAGCTGGTGTTTGGGGACAGGCGCACATTCTCCCAACGCCCTCCCTGTAAACGGCACGCAGGACCAGCTGTGTTTTCTCTGCCTCCTTACATCATCACCAGTCATAAAAACCTGACCAAGGGGAATTGTGCTGACGATCTGGGCTGTGATGTATGAGACAAAGGAGTCCAGGGGCTGGTTTCAGAGTTTGCACAGTTACAATTGCTGCCGGTTGGGAGGGAAGGCAGGCTAGACCTGGCACGTATTGCATTTGACGATCGTCTACGGTTGCTCTCCAGGTCAATAGTTTCCTGGCTTTCAGCAGACTCTGGTTGTTTAGTTCAACCATGGCCTTTTAATACAGCTGGCATGCTTCGGCAAGGTGCCGCAGCTGGGGTGGAACATCTCCCTGCCTGCCCCCACTCTCCTCCCTGCAAACCTTGAGGTCCCCAGCTCCCTGATCACAGAGACCCCTCTTTCCTAGGCTTTGGGGTCCTGGTTCAACACCTTCCTCCAGCTTTGCTGTCTGCTTTTGGCCTCTGGGTGACCCATTGGAACACCTTACCTGAGGCTGACTGGAGGATTCTTTGTGTCTGTGTATCTTGGATCTTTCTCTTCACAATAAAGAGCTCTCTGATGGTGCAGAGGAACCCAGTCCTGCCCCATTCCCACATGGGCTGTTAGTGTGGCCCTATTCTGCCAGTGGGAAAAATCCACAGCTTTATTTTTGGGGCAAGTGTCCATTTGCAAAATCCATTGAATTGGACCCTGTCATGTACTTGTTTAGAAGACATAAATGCAGAAAACCTTTATTATGCATCGTATGTTGATAATAACTCACATTTTAGAGTATTCATCACATGCCAGGCAGAGTGCTAAGTGCTTTTACTTAATTTATCTTCTTAGGTAACTTTTTTGTTTGTTTGTTTTTTTGAGACAGAGTCTCATTCTGTCGCCCAGGTTGGAGTATAGCAGTGTAATCACGGCTTACTGTAGCCTCTGCCTCCCAGGATCAAGTGATTCTCCTGCCTCAGCCTCTTGAGTAGCTGGGATTACAGGCGCCTGTCACCATGTCTGGCTAATTTTTGTATTTTTAGTACAGACGGGGGTCTCACCATGTTGGTCAGGTTGGTCTTGAACTCCTGACCTCTGGTGATCTGCCTGCCTTGGCCTCCCAAAGGTGGCGCGAGCCACCACTCCTGGCCTTTCTTAGGTAGCTTTTACTGTAGACAAACAGAAGTCAGAGAAGGTGTCTTAAGTCCTGTTTCTTGTGAGTGACCCAGCCAGGATTTGAGTCCAGGCTGGCTGGTTGACCCCAGAGCTTGTACTTGCCATTGCTCCATTAGCAACACCAGCATCATTGCGGGAGAACACTCTCCATGGCCTGTGCTCTTGCCAGTGTACATTGCTGGCCAGCACTGGATGAATCCAGGATGCATGAAAATCCAGAGCCCAGTGAGGCCCTAGAGTCATCCATCTCCATCACGTAACTGGGGTTGAGGATTCTTCAGTTTTCAGAATTCAGAAACTCAGCAGGAATTTACCATCTCCCAACATACACACTTAAGAAAAGATTAGTTTTTATTTCTAAAAAATAGTTTCAACTTTTGTTTTCAATTCTGGGGTACGTGTGTAGTTTTTTTAGATGAGTATATCTTGTGATGCTGAGGTTTGGGATACAACTGATCCTGTCACCCAGGTACTGAGCATGGTACCCAATAGTTTGTCAACTCTTGTCCTTCTTCTCCCCTCCCCTCTCTAGTAGACCCGTGTCTATTACTGCATCTTTATGAGTACCTGATGTTTAGCTTCCACTTATAAGTGAGAACATGTGGTGTTTGGTTTTCTGTTCCTGTGTTAATTCACTTAAAATAATGGCCTCCAACTGCATCTATGTTCTGCAAACGACATGATTCCCTTCTTTTTCATGACTGTGTAGCATTCTATGGTGTATATGTATCACATTTTCTTTATCCAATCCACCATTGATAGACACCTAGTTTGATTCCATGTCTATACTATTAACGCACACTTTTTAATATTTTTATGGGTATTTTCTTTACACAAATAATACATGTGTATTACAAATAATACATTTGTATTGTAAATGTTTCAAGCATATTCAAAGGAGAATATAGAAGTCCCTCCTCCGCTCTCTTTCCCCCTATCCCTCTCCAGAGGTGGTCACTATTGAAAATTGGCGATTGCTTCTCCCAGTCCACTTCCTGCGCATTTTCTGACATTCATGTGTGTATATGTACACTCTTTTGCTTCCCGCCTCCCTTTTTAATAAATGGGATCATCCTATCTGTGTTACTTTGCAACTTGATTATTTTTCCACTCACTACCTTAGAGGTCTTTCCAGGAGGATCCCTGTTGCTCTTCCTCATTCATTTGAAGAGCTACATCATATTCCATGTATTATGGATTACCATGATTTACTTAACCCACTTGACCGGGCAGTTTCCCAGCAACACAGATCATTTGAAAAAGTAAATTATCCATGGTTACTGAGCGGTAAGCAAATAAATAATAAAGTCTAAATGGGAGAAGGTTGTCAAGGGCGGAGTGTTAATTGGGTTATAGGAAAAGAGACAAGGGGATAAGGTGTCTCTCCCAGCTGTAACCCAGTGTCTCCTGCCTACAGGTGTCTGCTCCATTTAGTATGCTGGTGTCCTGCTCTCCCCACCCTGCGCCCGTCAACTCTGCCCTCTTCCCTATTTTAGCATTTCCATCCAGGCCCTTCAAGCCCTCTGACCACATAACCACAAAGTCTCTCTCCCCTGCTGTTCCAGGGAGGTTCAGATAAAGGTTGCCTGAGTTCCTGGACCCTCGTGGCACCAGGGACAAGAGCTAGTTAAACCTTGCCAGCTAAAAGGTTCCAGAAAGTCAGTCCGTGGCAACTCACATTCCACACAGGCATCTCACCCAGTCTTACTCAGTAAAACCCAAACACCCATTTTTGTTGAGACTTTGACGAGCCCCTGAAACCACTGAGGGCCCGGCTTGCCTCGGCACACGTCTGAAATATGTCAGGCAGGTGTTTCCAAAGAACTTATGCTACAGGAAAATATATCCTGATGTAATCTGACTAATTTGGCTTTTGCCTTACTTTCAAGAGAACTGGCTATTTGTAATGGAAACAGTGCTCGGGACACTTCAGACGGGGCTTTGTAATGTGAGCTGGTAAAACCCTGCAGGTGCTACGGGGGCCCCTGTTTTCATTTTACGTCTCACGTTTGTTTATTTAATGTGTTTCTCCAGGAGGAAAAAAAAAAAGAGACCCAGGAGGGGTTTAACAAGTCATTTTTCATTTCAGAAAAAAAAGAAAAAAAGAAAGAAATGGTTTTGTATTAAGAAAATTAGCATCGAGCGGGACCGCAGCAGCCCTGCCGGCGACAGGAAGCACACGTGGCCTGGGAGGATATGTTTCTTGAGACTAATTCCCCAAAGACGCGTGTTCAGGATCCGACATACCTGGGGCCCTTGGCAGAGGCATCAATTAGAGAGTGGGAAGCGGTGTTTTCCTTGCTAATTCTTGGCTACCGAATAAGGGTTACTGAAAGCTCCCTTTTCCCCCCTTGGAGTTAGGCAGTTTTGAAAAATTGTAAAATTATGAATTCGACTTTGTTTCCAATCAAGGGAGGGGGAAATGGTTTCCAGGGTGCAAAGCCCGCGTGCTGGGGGCAGAGTGCTATGTTTCACCCTCCGATGACAGAGCACCCACAGCTGGCTCAGGGGCACTTGCCCTGCCAAGGTGGGGGCGCCCCCAAACAGGAGGTAGGGGGGGTGAGGGTGGGGGGTGAGGGGTTGTGGAGACACTGCTGCAGCACCTGTGACAGTGAGGGGATTCCAGTTAGAAAGGACGGGAGGGAAATGAGACCAGCCCTGTCCATCCCCCAAGATTCATTTCATACAGGTTGAGGGCAGTGGGTAGCCGTCATCAGAGAAAACATGATGTTTTTGTCACCTATGGCTCTCCTGTGTCCTGGAGATTGGGTTCGATGAGATTCAAATCCCGGTTCTCTGCCCTCAGTGGGATGGTTCAGTGCTTGTACCACCCCATGCCAGGTCCTGGGAAAGTGTTTTCACTCGTCGCTCTTTCTCTTGGTCCTTGTGTTTCCAAGAGCTGCCTTGAGACTGGCCCATGTCAGTCTGTGCAGGAAGCTCAGCCCCTTCACCACTTTCCACAGGAAAATCTGCCCCCAAGCACATCATGAGTTCAGGGCCATTACTGATGATTGGTGAGGGCACAGGAAGCTACTGCACCACAAACCATCGTCTTCTGCCACCTTGCAGGTCTATCTGGATCTCCCTGGCCTTCTTCTGCCTTCTCCTCTCCCTGGAAGTTGCTCCTTTTCTTCTATGAGAGTGTGCCATCCTTGCATATTCAGGTCCCAATGGGGACTCACTTTCCCCCAACAAATATATTTCCCTTCCTAAGGAGAGTTCTAGTGAATACAATGTCCTACATATACATAACTGTATCCATTTGTGTCTTGCAGACCATTGAAATCATGTAACAGCATCATCCATACCTACAGAATCGTATGTGATCATGGCCAGTTCATACTGAAAAAGGCCTTGTAGGAGATTTGCCAACCTAACCATTCAGCTTACAGGTTAGGAAACAGATGCCCGGAGAAGGCAAGCAACTTGCCCAAGGTCACCTTGAAGTTGTGATGGAGTTGGACTAAGACCAAGCCCCTGAATCCTGCCCCAGCACTCTGCTGCAGGACTCCATCCCCAAATTCTTTCTTTCCTTTTTTCTTTCTCCTTCCTTCCTTCCTTCCTTCCTTCCTTCCTTCCTTCCTTCCTTCCTTCCTTCCTTCCTTCCTTCCTTCCTTCCTTCCTTTCTTTCTTTCTTTCTTTCTTTCTTTCTTTCTTTCTTTCTTTCTTTCTTTTCTCTCTCTCTCTCTCTCTCTCTTTCTTTCTTTCTTCAAGACAGAGTTTTTTTGCTGTTGTTGCGCGGGCTGCAGTGCAATGGCACGATCTTGGTTCACTGCAGCCTCCACCTCCCGGGTTCAAGCAATTCTCCTGCCTCAGCCTCCCGTGTAGCTGGAATTACAGGTGCCTGACACCACGCCAAGCTAATTTTTAAAAAATATTTTTAGTAGAGATGGGGTTTCACCATGTTGGCCAGTCTGGTCTCGAACTCCTGGCCTCAGATGATCCGCCTGCCTCTGCCTCCCAAAGTGCTGGGATTACAGACATGAGCCACTGCGCTGGGACCCGAATTCTTTAAAGACTGTTTTCAGGAAGGGACCTGAGTGTTGTACAGGCACATCCATCCGATGCTATGTCCTATGGGCTCTGCCAACTACATTTCTTCCTCTCCTTTTCCACTGCCTTGGTGTGGGGAGGCGGCGGGGAGAGGAGAGAGAGAGAGTGACACAGTTTAATCTGCATTCATTGCAGCTGGCTTGTTGGAAAAAATTAAGATAAAGTGAAAGAGCATCTTTGAAAATGATAACACTCAGTATTTGGGAGGGTTAGTAGAGATACGCCTCTTATACACTGCTGGTGGGAATTGGTACAATTTTACTCCAAAGTAATTTGGCAATATGTATGATGAATTTGAATAATATTCATATACTCTGCTTTGTCAAACCTTTTTTTTTGAGATGGAGCTTTGTGATGGTTGCTCAGGCTGGAGTGCAATGGCACAATCTCGGCTCACTGCAACCTCCGTCTCCCAGGTTCAAGTGATTCTTCTACCTCAGCCTCCTGAGTATCTGGGATTACAGGTGCGCCCCGCCACACCCGGCTAATTTTTTGTATTTAGTAGAGACACGGTTTCACCATGTTGGTCAGGCTGGTCTCAAACTCCTGACTTCAGGTGATCCACCTGCCTTGGCCTCCCAAAGTGCTGGGATTACAGGCGTGAGCCACTGCGCCTGTGTTTTGCCAAACTTTGAAACTGAAGTTTAATATGATGCAGCTACATGCATGAGCTTTCACTGAAGTGCTTGATGAATTTTTACAAACTGAGCTACGCACCCGTCATACAGATCAAGATATAGAATATTACCAGCACCCCAAGAGCCTCTCTTGTACTCTCTCCTGATCATTACTTCCAAACAGTACCCAACACCCCAGCTTTTATGACTATAAATAGATGTTTGTCTGACTTTGAATTTCATATGAATGAAAGCACAGAGAATGTACTCTTCCGTGTCTGACTTCTTGCAGTGAATGTCATGTTTATGAGATTTCTCTGTGTTTTCACATGTATTTGTTCTTTTTAATCGCTAGATGGTACTCCATTACATGAATGAACATAATACTATTTACTTATCTGTTCTACTATTGAGGACATTTGAATGGTTTCTAGTTCTTCAGTACTAGCAAAAATGCTGCTATGATATTTTTGGTCATGACTTTTCGTACACACACATATATGCGTTTCTTTTAAATTTTATTTTAAGTTCCAGGATACATGTGCAGAACATGCAGGTTTGCTACATAGGTATACATGTGCCATGGTGGTTTGCTACACCTATCAACCCATCATCTAGGCTTGAACCCCTGTATGGATTAGATATTTGTCCTAATGCTCTCCCTCCCTTAGCCCCCCATCCCCTGACAGGCCCCAGTGTGTGATGTTCCCCTCCCTGTATCCATGTGTTCTCATTGTTCAACTCTCACTTATGAGTGAGAGCATGCATATACATGCATTTCTGAGAGGATACATTTGGAATGAAACTTCTGGATCATGAAGTGCCTATGTTCAGCTTTAGTAGGCACTGCCAACAGCTTTTCAAAGCAATGGTACCAATTTATGCTGCCACAGAAATATCTGAGAGTTCTAGTAACTCTGCATCCTTGCAAAATTGATGTCTTTTAATTTTAATATTTAAATTTAATATTTAAACATTCTCACTGTAGTGGTGGTACCTCATTGTGGCTTTAATTAGCCATTCATGGACAGCTAATTGGCCATTTGAATATGTCCTTTTGTGGAGTGCCTGTTCACATTTTGGCCTTTTTAAGAGATGTCTGTCCTTTTCTTATTGGTTTGTAAGAGTTCTTTATATGGTCACTATTCAGCTTCTTAATTAGGTGCATGTATGGCATGTATCTTCTCCCATCCTGTTTGCCTTTTCACTCTCTTAATGGTGTCTTGATGAAGAACAATTCCAAATTTTTAAATGGTTGAATTCATCAATCTTTTCCTTTATGATTAATGTTCTTTGTGTTTTGTTGAAGAAATCTTTGTCTATACATGGTCATAACTATACTCCTATGTTTTATTCCAGAAGCTTTGTTGTTTTATTTTTTACATTTAGGTCTATCATTCGCCTGGAATAGAATTTTAAGAGTCAATGCCCATATTTTCCCTAAGGATGTAAACTGATCTAGCACCATTTATTGACAAGACAGTTTTCTCCTCAACTGCTTTATAGTGGTGCCTTTGCCATAAGGCAGGTGCCTAGATAGGTTTGGGTCTGATCAAGTTTGTTAGTCATGTCATTCAAATCCCACATCCTTATTATTTGTGTATTTATTTGTGTTATCAGTTAACTGTGACACATGTGTCAAAACATCCCACTATGGTTATGGAATCAGTTATTTCTCCTTTTAGTTCTTACTAAGGAACTTACTAGTTCTTTCAGTGTTTGAGGCCATATTATTAAGCTTATTGACATTTAGGATCCTTATGTATTCCTGTTGAAGTGACCCCTCTATAATTATGAATTATTATTCTTTCTTTTTAAAAGATGGGGTCTTGCTGTGTTGCCCAGGTTGGGGTACAGTGGCATGGTCATAGCTCACTGCAGCCTCAAACTCCTGGGCTCATGTGACCCTCCTGCCTCAGCCTCCCTCAGCCTCCCGAGTGGCTAAGACAACAGGTGCATACCACCATGTCTGGCCTGAATTGTCATTCTTTATGTCTTATAATACTTCTGGTTTTAATGTCTATTTCATCTGATAGTAGAGCTATACCTGCTTTTAAAAATGTCTACCTACTTATCTACTTTTTTGGTATTTTTCTGAATATTTTCCATCCTTTTACTTTCAACCTTTCTGGGTCTTTGTATCTCTTATAAGCAACATACCTTTGAAAATGCAGATTAACAATCTTTCTGTTTTAATTGGAGTACTTAGTCCATTTTCAGTTTTTGGCTTTATGAGTATAGTTTGAATAAATAGTCTTATATAAGACCTTTTGTGAGTAGATGATTTTTTGCTCGGGCAAATATATGGAAGTGAAATATTTGAGTCATAGGGTTGGTGTATTACTTTACTGTGTTAATTTTTTTTTTTTTTTTGAGACAGCATCTCACTCTGTTGCCCATGCTGGAGTGCAGTGATGCAATCGTGGTTTACTGTGGACTCAACTTCCTGGGCTCAAGCAATCCTCCTACCTCAGCCTCTCGAGCAGCTAAGACTACAGGTGTATACCACCACTCACAGCTAATTTATTTTTTGTAGAGAGAGGGTCTCACTATGTTGCCCAGGCTGGTCTCAAACTCCTGGGCTTAAGCAATCCTCCCACCTTAGCCCCGAAAGTGTTGGGATTACAGGCAAGAGCGGCTGCGTTGGCCTATTTTATTGTTTTTAACTAATGTTATTCAGGTATGACTTGCATATAATAAAGAAGAGACCTAAGTTGTACAGTTTGATGAATTTCAATAAATGTATATACTGATGTAACCCGCAACCCAAATCGAGAGCTAGAGTATTTCTATTATACCAAAAAGTTTCCTTGTACACCTCCCCCAAGACATTGACTTAATTTCTATCATAACTTAGCTTTGCCTGGAATCACACCGCAAATCCTTTTTTTTTTTTTGAGACAGAGTCTCACTCTGTCACCCAAGCTGGAGTGCAGTGGTGCTATCTCGGCTCACTGCAATTTCTGCCTCCTGGGTTCAAGTGAGTCTCCTGCCTACGCCTCCCCAGTAGCTGACATTACAGGCATATGCCACCACACCCAGCTAATTTTTGTATTGTTAGTACAGATGGGGTTTCACCATGTTGGCCAGGCTGGTGTTCAACTCCTGACCTCAGGTGATCTGTCGGCCTCAGCTTCCCAAAGTGTTGGGATTACAGGCATGAGCCACTGCGCCTGGCCTAAGTACTCTTCAGTCTTGCTTATTTCATGCGACACAATACTTCTGAGACTCATTCATGCTGTTGCATGTATCAGTAGTTCATTTAAAAAATGTCTGCGTACAATATTCTATTGTAGGTATACACCACGATTTATTTATGGACATTTTAGTGGTTTCCAGTTATTGTCTTTTATTAATAAACCTATTATGAACATTTTTGTGCATTTTTTTTTTGTGGTGGCCACTAGTTTTCCTTTCTTTTGGGTAAATACCTGGAAGTGGAATCACTAGGACATAACGTAGGTATGTATAATAAACTGCCAAGCTGATTTCCAAAGTGAGTTGTACAATTTTATTTAATTAATTAATTAATTAATTAATTAATTTTTTGAGATAGAATCTCACTCTGTTGCCAAGGCTGGAGTACAATGGTGCAGTCTTGGCTCACTGCAAGCTCTGCCTCCCGGGTTCAAGCAATTCTCCTGCCTCAGCCTCCCGAGTAGCTGAGATTACAGGCACGTGCTACCATGCCCAGCTAATTTTTGTATTTTTAGTAGAGACGGGGTTTCACCATGTTGGCCAGGCTGGTCTCGAACTCCTGACCTCAAGTAGTCTGCCCACCTCGGCCTCCCAAAGTGAAGTTGCACAATTTTAGAATCCCACCAGCAGTGTATGACATTTTCAGTGCTCTGTCTTCCTTGCCAACATGTGATATTGCCACACCATCTCACTGCGATTTTAATGTGCATGTCCCGGATGAGCAGTGATGTTGAGCACCTTTCTCGTGCTTATTGTCCATTCTTATATCTTCTTCTTATGTGTCTTTTCAAACTTACGGCACATTTAAAAAAATGGAGTGGTCTGTTCTTTTCTTATTGATTTGTAGGAATTCTTTATACATTCTGGCTGTAAGTCTTTTGTCAGATACATGCATTGTGAATAGTTTCTCCCAATCAATAGTGTGTCTTTCATGTTCTTAATGTGTTTGCTAATATTAGTGAACAGTTCTTTGGGAGAAAAGGACCTCCTAAATGCCCAGCAGTGTTATGCAGGACATGGGGAAAATACTTAGGACATACTGCTGGATTCAAAAAGGAGAAAATACAAACTTGTACTTGCAATTATGACTAACTCTTGCAAAATATGCATTGAAAACAAAACTGGAGGAAAATACAGAAAACATTGCTTTGACTGACCGTGTGCCGTGAGGTCGTGGTTCCCTGCTACTTAAAAAAATTACAATAAAATACACACAACATAAAATGTACCAATTTTGCTATTTATTTATTTTTCAGATGGAGTTTTGCTCTTTTTGCCCAGGCTAGAGTGCAATGGTGTGATCTTGGCTCATTGCAACTTCCGCCTCCCTGGTTCACTGCAACTTCCGCCTCCCTGGTTCAAGGGATTCTTCTGTCTCAGCCTCCTGAATAGCTGGGATTACAGGCACCCACCGCCACGCCCAGCTAATTTTTTGTATTTTCAGTAGAGACGGGGTTTCACCATGTTGGCCAGGCTGATCTCAAACTCCTGAGCTCTGGTGATCCCCCCGCCTTGGCCTCCCAATGTGTTGGGATTACCGGCATGAGCCACCGTGCCATTTTAAAGTAGACAATTCAGTGGCATTATGTACATCTCCACCACTGTGCAGCCATCACCACTATGTAATTACAGAACATTTTCATCACCCCAACCAGAAACCCTGTACCCATTAAGCAGCCTCTCCATTCCCTCCTTTCACCAGCCCCTGGTAATCACCAATATGATTTCTGTTTCCATTCTCTTGCTATTTGAAAAGTATACACTTTTCTGCTTTATTATTTTCCTGGAGTTTTGTTAATGAGTATGTGCTTTGATATGTGAAATAAAGCAGAAACCAAGAGCCACAAAGAATGAACAAGTAAGTTACATGGCATTGAGTGCTGAGCTGTATGTCAGAGGTGGGAGGCAGCAGAACTCATTTTGTGATGACAGCTAACATGTATTCAGCTCTGACGGTGCCTGCACGATTCATCTAGCGTGTATCTCACAACCACCCCAGCAGGCAGGTTCTGCTATTATGCACCATACTACACATGGTGCAGAATCTCTTCCCTGATCTCAGGGGGTCCCGTTTTGTCTGACTTCCCTACCACTCTGGGAACTCTCATGTGAGTGGAGACCATGTTGGTTCTTCTCTTCAATATGTTGCTACTGTCCAGTACAGTCCTAGTTCATCCTTGTGTTCATCAAGAGTTGCTGAATGGATGTATGCACGTGTGCAAGACCAACTCCCCTCACCAGAGTTCTTAGCCCACGGCTCGTCATCTCCTACTCATCGCTTTGCTGACCCCTCTCTCGAGCATGACTGGCCATATCCAAGATGGCTGGCACGCTAGAGCAGAAAGAGTGAGAGGGGTCTCTAGGTGCAGCCTTGAGTCACAGGCAGGCTGGGAGGAAGTGGGAGCTCAGGGACCAAGGACCGTGTCTTGAGCTGTGAGAAAATATCTGAACGGTAGATTCATTAGGTCCCTCCTGGCTTTAATGACCAGGGCGTGAGGAGAGAAGTAATAATGAGTGGCATTTATATAGTGTGTTACGGTTTACATAGCTCTTGCATGCACATTACCTCATTTAATCTGGAAGGAGCACAGGGCGGGGCTGAAGCTCGTGGCCCCAGAGTTTGCCTGTCTGGGTTTGCATCCTGGCTCCACCACTTACTGTGTGACCCTAGACTATTTAGGCATCCTGCATCCCAGTTTCCCTACGTGTATGATGAAGGCACTGATAGTAACTGTCTCATAGAATTGCTGTGATGATTAAAGAAGGTAATGCCCCTAAAGCACTTAGAATAGCACCTGGAGCATAGTAAACACTAAATAAAAGTTGGTGCTTATTACACAATCCTCTCAATAGGCCCGGGAGATGTATAGACATACTCCATTTTACGGGCGAGCAGAATGGGGCTCAGAAGGATACAATCCACCTGTCTGAGGTCAAATGGTAGAGAAGCAGGGGTGAGGGGCAGGGCTAGCACCAGGTCTGTTTGACCCCCAAAGCCTGTTTCTTTCAACTTCTTCATGTCACCTCCACTGACTTTGTTTAGGCTCAAAGGCAGGAGAAGCTTTAGCAGGCTCATGCACCAGGGTATTTAAAAAAAGATCACTTGTCTAGATGAACTAAGGTCCCAGTGAGGTAGTACAGCTCAGAAAGCACTTTCTACTCCACCAGCGTATGATGAAAATGTAAATAATTGTTATTATTGATACGTTCATAAAGTATTTTTATTTTTTCCCCTAGCATTTATTTGTCCCCTTTCCGGGACAGCACCCCGGTATCCCTAGGAAGGCCATAGTTCCCCCACTCCATCAGTGCTTCCATAGGGCTGACTCTATCCTTGGCTGGAGGGATGGGCAGAGGACACAGATCTGGCCAATCTGAGTGGTGCGTCCCCTCAGCCACAAGGATTAGCTCAGGAATGGGCATGTGACGCAGTCTGAGAGACAAGGCCCACTTGCAGGACTTTGGTCACAGCCATTGGGGAAGAGACATTTCCTTCCTTCTGGCCAGGCTTGGCGGATATGATAGTATATCCTGGCACTTCCGAAGCCACCCTGCCTCACAGTGGCCTTGGCCTGCCTGAGAATGGGGCCAGCCCGGAGGCAAACTGAGTTGAGAGGTAGAGAGACAAAGTCCATGTCCCCAAATCTAACTGAGCCTGGGACTAGATCTACCTGTTTTTTTCTATTATGCTGTCTTGTCCTAAGCATCTGCTAGGTTTCCACACTCGGCTGTATGGTCAACACACCCTCTTAATATCCCAACAGCTGCTCAGAGGAGGTGGGAGTAGCTCTATAGGACAGAGGAGGAAACAAAGGCTCTGAGGTAGGAAGTGACTTGGCCCAAGCACACAGGGACTCCAGACCCTTTCTGCAAAGGGCACAGCCTCTCTACTAAGAAGGCAAACTCAGTGTCTGGATGAAGCCCTTGCCTTTTGTCATCCCCTGCCCTCAGGCAGGGATGCATCCTCTCATGGGAATGGCACAACAGAAGGAATTTGGGTGCCCCAGGAAACGTGTATTCTTTGGCTCCATCCCCCATCTCCCTCAATTATCCTCCTGACAGCCAAACTGGAGCCAAACTGGATTTACTGAATTTCACAACTTTGTTGAACCAATTTGTGGATTAAGAAAACAAAAATGAAATCCACATTTTTATTTGACACCATCAAAAATAGGCCATGGAGACAGGAAAGGGACATTCTGGTCTCGGAATAGATTGAGAGGGGCCCACATCCTCACTTCTCAGAGGTTTTGTTTTTGTTGTTGGTGTTTCCTGTCACCCTGATTCTCACAGGTCTTTGGGAAGCCTGTCCCCAAATCTTCTCTGAGACCTGGAATCTGGTCCTTATGTTGAGGCTGGGCAGCCACACCTGGGATGTGATTCCTTTCTCCCCTCACCCCATCATTCTCTCTCTCCAGTTTCCCTGCGATTTCCTCTTGGCCATAGCCTGATGTAAGTTCCAGCATTTTTGTATAGCTGTTCTAGCAGATTTTCATTTTAGTGCCAATCCAAGCGCTCTATCCCTTCCTTGAACTCTTAGTTAGGCCAATAAATATTTATGTAGCTCATTGGCAATTAATTAGGTGCCTTTGGCACTGCATCCAATGGCTTGTAAATCAACATAGAGATTTCACTTCCCCCATCTTAGCTTCTTGGCTTTTCAGCAGAAAGACAAACTAAGAGTGGGCAGGGAACGTGATTTCTACTTCTCTGTATATGCGTACCCTACATGTAGTAGCATGCAATGAATATTTATGGCCTTATAAATTTAATCGGCATATGATTACTTAACAATAAAGTGAGAACTTTTCCAGAGAGAAAAGACATCATCTTGGCTGGGCTTGATGGAGGGTAGGCTGTGAAGAGCACTCATTACACTGATTTAAAGTGAGGGCTCTCAGGCCAGACAGGTTAGAATCCTGGCTCCGCACTTACTGAGCATGTGATGTTAACTGTGATGCAATCTTTCTGTGCCTCAGTTTCTGCCTCATAATCTAGAAAAAGCAATAGCACTTGACCAAACCCTAAAACAGTGATCAGGCACAGGAATTATCCTCTAAATGTTAGCTATCACTATTTTATTATTTCTTCCAAATAAGCCTTACGTTCTTAAGAAATACACATGCTGATACACAGGTAGTCTTTACTGCATCCAGTTTTTGTCTAGAGTATCAGATTCTTATCTTTAAAACATGAATAACCTGAATGGTTGTAGCTTTTTTTCTCCTCATTGTACACGTTAAAGGAAGAAAAAAGAAGCTGATCAAAACCACTAAAAAAATACAAACAGAAGAAAAATCTGGAATAAACTAATGTAAGCAAAATAGGAGAACCTGAGGGAGTATGAGGAAGGTTGCCCAATATATCCATGAAGTGAAAGAGAGATGGGGGAGATGGCCATCAATTAAAATTAATTAAACATTTTAAATGATCTCTCATGCTGACCTCATGCTCCAGATGCCTGAAACAAAGAAAAGAAATGCAGATAATTGGGCCTTCATGACATTTTTCCAACTGGCCACTTTCCCTGTAACAAGACCAAGCCTGTCTCTTCCATTGTACTCTTGTGGGCTACCTGGGTCAGAACCCGAAATCTTAGCTCAGAA
This sequence comes from Rhinopithecus roxellana, assembly GCF_007565055.1. Taxonomy (NCBI): domain Eukaryota; kingdom Metazoa; phylum Chordata; class Mammalia; order Primates; family Cercopithecidae; genus Rhinopithecus; species Rhinopithecus roxellana. The sequence continues at coordinate 173,631,656 of NC_044551.1, forward strand.
GTCCTGAGGCCTGGCGAGTAGCTGTCTAGACCCAACTCCCTGGCTGGGTGGATTAAACTTACTGCACCCTGAGTCTCTGCATTTCTTGCCAGCTCCAGCCTAGCTGTGTATGCCAAGCCTCCGTTTCTCACCTGGAGAACTGCAGTGCTTGCTAAGTGGTCTTGTTTTTCATCCTCTGAAATCACCTTGTCTTGACTTTTCTACTTGTTTTTTATTTGTTTCCCCCATTAGCCTATAAACTTCTCATTCCCGGCAGCTGGCACATGCATGGCCCAATAAATATTTCTTGATTGAATGGAAGGAGCTGTGAATAGTGGCCTCCTCAAGCAAAGGACATTTTATCTCCCAAAGGGAAATCTACTTTGTCGATATGAAAGTGAGCTTCTTAATAGGTCTATGGGGCAACATTTTGCTAACCCCACTCAAATTATAACAGACTTCAAAGTCATAAAGGCAGTAATATGCTTCCTTTTAAGTGTGTAATTTGTATTTTTTCACACCCAGGAATGGAAAACAGGGAGTGAAATATCCCCCAATTATTATTTTGTGCTTTTGAGGCAGGCTGGCCCACTCACCTATGGGGACTCTGGTGGCCAAGCACCTCCCACCTCATTCTTGGCAATTGTTTTCATCTGCCTCCCTTCACACTGGCCCTAGCTCAGGTCTGGAATCTGCCCAGGGTCTGACCTCTGAGTGTCTGTCTCGTGCAATTCTGCTGCCTTGGTATTGACGCTCAGGACGTGGAAGTATACTGTCTGCCACATTCATGACCATCCTGGATGACATGTCAAGGCATCTTAGTGCAGCCCTGAGTTCCTTGGAGGGAAATGGCCCCAGCCTGCTTCCAGTTTGAGGTAGCTCTGCTCTGGATCACTTGGTCCTCCCTTCTCCCTCCTGCCACTGCTGATTGCATCGTGGTGATCACCCCAAGGTCATCTCAAAGGCAGGTTGGTGTGTAGAGCCTGGTTTGGCACAGGAGGCCCCAGCCAATGAGATGAGTCAGCCATATCCCACCCACTCCTCCTGGGATTTGACTTGGGGAATGTGGACAGAATCACACAGTCAGTAGAAGCTGGAAAGTAGGAGGGAGTGGCCCCATGGGGTAGGGACAAATCAGAGCTATGATGAATCAGAAGCAGAAGCGCCAAGTTGAAGAAGAGACACAAAGCTTGGAAGCAGGAAGAGATGGAGCAGACACAGAAAGGAAGCTAACACTGGAGAGCGGCAAAGTAAAGGTGGCGTGCTAGAGGAAAGCTCCAGGATTCCCACAGCTGGGCGCTGGAGCCACCCTGAGCTCTCAAAGACCTCCCTGTTCCAGTCTCTGCAATCCCAGGTCCTGGTATGTCCCCAGACTTGGGGGGAGATTCTGGCTCCTTTGTAGTACCACAATAAACCCTCATCACCTGAATTATCCCAAGTGACTCCCTGTTCTTTATGGGCTCACAAGCCAACACACCAAAAGTAGCCACCATCAATGGGTTAGGGGCCCACACCAGCATTGGGGGGACAGGGGAGGTGTCCAAAGAGCTAGCTCCTCTCAAATGTTCTAATACCCACAGAGGTGGTTTAACTCCTCAAAGCTCTAAGCTCCGTTTTCTTTTCCTTTTTTTTTTTTTTTTTTTTGAGGCAGAGTCTCACTCTATCACCGAGGTTGGAATGCAATGGCGAGATCTTGGCCCACTGCAACCTCTGCCTCTCAGGTTCAAGAGAGTCTCCTGCCTCAGCCTCCCAAGTAGCTGGGATTACAGGCATGTGCTATGATGCCTGGCTATTTTTTGTATTTTTAGTAGAGACGGGGTTTCACCATGTTGGCCAGGCTGGTCTCGAACTCCTGACCTCAAGTCATCTGCCTGCCTTGGCCTCCCAAAGTGCTGGGATTACAGGTGTGAGCCACCGTGCCTGGCCTCATTTTCTTTTTTTAAAAATGTATCCCCCAATTTTGTATACATATATAAAATATCTATTTTATCAATATATTTATAAATGTATCTTATATACAATAAAATATATAAGTATATATAATATATAACTATAATATAACCATACATAACTACTCTATGGCAATATGTAACTATAAATGCAAGCAAATATCAATCAGACCCTTCCCGTAGGACTCTTGCTAAAATAGCTGGAAATGTGAAAAAATAGATTCTGGTCCCAACCCCCTGTCAAATATTCAAAGTGGGAAATTGGGATCCTAATTTGCAAAGACTTTTTCCATCCCAAAAGGCAATTGATTAATCCCTCTTGGCAAACAAATTGCTGTGCCGTCTCCTGTAAGTCAGATGTCCTCTGAGATTAGTGTAATTGAAACCCTCATGACTATCCAAAGATTTGAGGTGATTCTAATAATTGGTGCATGTACAATAGCTCCATCAAAATAGAAAACAAAAAAATCAGAGACAGGGGAAAATAAATAACCCAAAACAATGAGGCTGATAAAATTCCAATAATGTACAACCATAAGTTTCCTGGAGGTAATGGGAAAAAGGAGGAGTCCTAGATAAAAAATGATCATTGTTTAATCAAAATAAATTAATCAAAAGAAAAGGGTTTTCTTTTGGAACTATTTTTAAAAATTAACTCACTCATAATTTCATCATAGTGATACTGTTATTTTTGCTTATATACATATATTCCAGTCTTTGTCTGCAAGCAAAATAGAAATTTGTTTTTTAAAAATATTTGTTTTTAAAAAATATTTGAATAAGCAAAACATGCACATAGTTTGAAAATGAGAAAGTATGAAAAGTATATGCTGAAAAGTTTCCTCCCATCCTTGTTACATATCTGCCCAGTTTCACATCCCCTCACTCCCCGGCAAGCTTGTCTCCTTCCAGAGTTTTTATGCATATTTAATAACATAATTATCATCATCAATATCAACAACAAAATATGTATTTTTATCTTCTGCTCCCTTTTTGCACCTTAATGTTTTTTTTTTTTTTTTTTTTTTTTTTTGAGACAGAATCTCACTCTGTCGCCTAGGCTAGAATGCAGCAGCACAATCTCAGCTCCCTGCAGCCTCTGCCTCCTGGGTTGAAACATTCTCCTGCCTCAGCCTCCCGAGTAACTGGGATTACAGGTGCATGCCACCATGCCGGGCTAATTTTTTGTATTTTTGATAGAGGTGGGGTTTCACCATGTTGGCCGGGCTGGTCTCAAACTCCTGACCTCAAGTGATTCGCCTGCCTTGGACTCCCAAAGTGCTGGGATTACAGATGTGAGCCACTGCGCCTGGCCTATACCTTAATTTTTTTCACTTAACTACATATCTTTCAGGCTTTTCCATTTAGCAGAAGGAAAGTACCAGTCCATTTGGACAATTATAACAAAACACCTTAGACTGCATAATTTGTAAATAATAGACATTTATTACAGTTCTGGAGGCTGGGAAGTCCAAGATCAAGGCACCAGCAGATTCAGTGTCTGGTGAGCACTTGTTCCTCATAAAAGAGAACTTCTAGCTGTGTCCTCACATGGTGGAAGGGGTAAACAGACTCCTCAAGCCTCTTTTATTAATATAATGGTACTAACAAGCCTCTATCATTAATATAATGGCACGAATCTCACTAATGAGGGGAGAATCCTCATGACTTAATCACCTCCTAAAGGCTCCAGCTCTTAACACTGTCACATTGAGTATTAGGTTCCAATGTATGCATTTTTGGGGGTCACCCATATTCACACCATAGTAGACAGCTTCCTCATTCTCTTTGATAGCTATACGATTGCCCATTGTCTGACTGTACCATAACTTATATAACCAGAGCCCTCCTGGTATTATTTGGGTTGCTTCCATTTTTTTGCTATTGCAAATAAAGCTGGGGTGAATAATCTTACACACATGTCATTTCATGTGTAGGCAAATGTAGCTGTGGGATAAATTCCTTGACACAGATTGTTGGGTCGAAGAGAAAATGCATTTGTAAATTTGATAGCTATCACCAAATAGAGATTTTAGGAAAGGATACTTCCGCCAGCAGAGTCAGAGGGTTGAATGCCGCATGGTATCCACACACTTAGCCAGAGCTAGTATCCTCTTAACCACACTCCAGGGAGGAAGGAAAAAACATGTGAGAAAGGAAGAGCTATTTATCCGACACCCACCTGCTATGTGGCAGACACACTCTGTATACACACCCAAGATACATTGTCTTCCTGTAAGGCAAATTGTGTTTCTTTGATTTTTATATGTGAGGAAACTGAGTCTCAGGTTAAGGAAAGTTACACAACGTCTCAAGAAAGTAGAAGTGTCCTGAACCCATGGCTGGCTCTGAAGCCTGTGTTTGTTCCAGGGGGCCATGTCACGGTGCCAGGGAGAATATCTCAGCTGGGCTCTGGTGTTCCGCCAAGGCTGTTTCTGTCAGCATTAATGAATGTGAACAGCGGACTTCATTTCCCAACTACTTTATTTTCTTGCCTGCCTGGAACTTCAAGAATCAGACCTCTGCCCTGCTTAGAGAAATCCCTGGCAACCCCTCCCCACCTTTGTGCTCCCCCCAGGTCCCAGGCCCAACCCTCACATGTGACTTTTATGTGTGGAGCAGTGCTCCTCCAGGTGCGGCTCTCCCAGAAGAGCGTCCAGCCACAGTTCCAGGTCCCGCACTAGCTGCTCCAGCTCTCGCACCTCTTCCTCTAACTTCTCCAAGAAGACATGCAAGTTCTCCTTCAGCCAGTTCCTGATGGTCTTTATCGGTTCTTCCGAGGGCTCATCAGTCTGATATTCAAGCCCCTGGAAGGCAGACATGGAAGTGACTTTCTCAGATAGGACCCTCCTCCCCGCCCCCACTGGTTTCAAAAAGATCCCTGGGCCTTTGCATGTGCTATTCATCGTGCTCATAGTACCCACCTTCTACACTTGGCCAGCTCCTACTTATCTTTCATGACCCATGTTGCCAATGACACCTCCTCTGGAAAGCCTTCCCAGATTGCCTCACCTCAGTACCTTGCTGGATATGTTACCTGGGAAACTACAAGATTCTGGTAGTAGTTACATTCTCTGATCCTTTCTGACACCTCCCAACTGCTTCCTGAAACAGGCACAAACATCACCTCTTAAGAGCAAATGAGCACTAATTGAAATAAACATGGTTAGTCATCCCAGTATGATGAAGGGTCAGTAGGAGAAGGCAGGTTATGGAGGTCTCCTTAACAAGCAACCATGTGGATTTGGTTCCTTCTTTCTCAGATTCCAGAATGCTCACCCGATATCCCTGTGCTCAAGTACAGCACCAAGATCAGCAATGCCAACAGTGTCTAGGGTGCAAGAAGAGGAGGAGGAGGAAGAACATGAGGATGGATTCTCTTCAGGTCCCCCTGCTTCCATCACAAAGGGCCAGGCATGGGCATGCTTATACGACAGTTTTTTGAGCTTAACTTTTGTTCTAGTTATCTAAGTCACACTTGCTTACTACAAAACTCCCAAACTTCGAAGAAATAGATAACATGGCAACTCACTGATGTTGAATTTGCGTTTTCTCTCATTTAAACATCTTTCGTTTTAATCGATCTTGAAATTAAGATCAAACTTCTTTGTGATATAATTTACATATAAATAAAACACACACATTTAAAATATATAGTCTGATGAGTTTTGATAAATGTCTATACCTGTAGACCATCACCCCAATCAAGATGTAGAACGTTTCCATCATCTTCGAAAGTTTCCTTTTGCAGTCAGTTCCATTCTCACTCCTGCCCTGCCTGGAGAGAACCATTCATCTGTTTTCTGTCACTATGAGTAGTTTGGCCTGTTCCATAACCTTGTATAAGTGGAATCACACAGTGTGTGTGCTTTTGCATTTAGTTTCTTTTGCTTAAGATACCGTTTTTGAAATGCCTCCATTTTTTGTGCTCAATTGTATTGATGAGTATATTGTGTATTTGGTTGATGAGTATTTATTTTATATGAACATAGAATATTGCACAATTAGTCTCTTTACCTGTTGATGGACCTTCAGGTTGTTTCCAGTTTGGGGCTATTATGAATAAAAGTGCTGTGAACACTCATATACGAATCCTTGTATGAACATATGTTCACATTTCTCTTGGGTTAATATTCAAAAATGCAAATGCTGGGTTATATGGTAAATGTATGTTTAATTTTATAAGAAACCCCCACTGACTTTTCTGTACCCACTGAGCCACTATACGTGTCCCCATTTTTGTGGTAAATTGCATTGTGTTTTAAATATTGAGCCAAGTGAGTTTCTTCAGTAAACTCTAGTTGTTCATGATGCATTAGCTAGCCTTTTTGTATGTCACGTGATTTGACAAGCTACTATTTTGTTGAGATTTCTTACATCTACATTCATAAGAGATTGGTTTAAAATTTTTTCTAGGCTGGGCATGGTGGCTCATGCCTGTAATCCTAACACTTTGGGAGGCCGAGGTGATTACTTGAGATCAGGCGTTCGCAACCAGCCTGGCCAACATGGCAAAACCCTGTCTCTACTAAAAACGCAAAAATTAGCTGGCCATGGTGGCAGGTGCCTGTCATTCCAGGTACTCAAAAGGCCGAGGCAGGGACATTGCTTGAGCCTGGGAGGCAGAGGTTGCAGTGAGCCAAGACTGCGTTACTGTACTCCAGTCTGGGTGACAGAGCAAGACTCTGTCTCAAAGAAAAAAAATTGTTTTTTTCTGTACATTTGTAAAGTTTTGGTATCAAGGTTTTGTTACCCCCTTAAAATGAATTGGTAAGAACTCCCTTCTCCTCTATTTTATAAAATAATTTGTGTAAGATTGGTATTATTTTCATCTCAAATGATCGACAAAATTTATTGGTTGAACCTTTTGGGCCTGTAGTTATTAAGACTCTTCTTGAGTCAATTTTGGAAGTTGTACTGCCCAGGAAGATCTATCCATTTCACCTAAATGTATCGGCGTCAAATTGTTCCTAATATTACCTTAATATTCTTTTAATGCCTGTAAGAGTCATGATAATAATCCTCTTCAATTCTTTTTAAAAATATATTTAAAGAGGGCAAGAGAGGAAACAAGAGACCTCTTTCATTCTTGATATTGGTAATTTGTGTATTCTCTCTATGTGTGTTTTTTGTTTAGTCTATTAAAAAGTTTTCCAATTTTTAATTTAATTTTACCAATTAAAAATGATTAATTTTATTTTGTCTGCTTTACATTTAATTAATTTCTGATTTTGTCTTTTTTATTTCTTTATACTATTGAGTTTAATTCTTCTTTTTCTGCTAATGTGGAAATTTTGACCACGCTTTTAAAGTTTTCGTGTTTTTCAAATATGTGTATGTGCGTGTTTGTGTGTGTGTGCATATTGACCGACATCCGATTTTCCCCAAACTCACTAGGTTGTGGCTGAGTCAGATTTAGTTTGCCTTAAAAAAAGAACAAATTTCTTAGACACCCAAGTATGTGAAGTAACATTTAGACCCAGTACTAAACAAAGAAGATGAAAGATTTGTCTAACTTGTCTCTTCCCCAGATAATTTTCTTTATGATACTAGCAACTATATTATCATTAACTTAAAAAAATAAACATGTTACATAGCAACAACTGGTTGGGTTTCACAGACACAGCGATAAGTGGAAGAAGTCGGGCACCAAGGTATACATGGTATGATTCCATTTACATGAAATTCAAGAACATAGAAAACTCAGCTATGATGACAGAAATCAGAATCACTGCTATGGGAGTGGGATGCCAGGTGGGCGGAGCCCCGAAAGAGCCTCCCTCGGTGCGAGAAATGTTCTACAGTTTGATCTGTGTGTACACCCAATGCAAAATCATCACACTGTACATTTAATATTAGGGTCCTTTTTCTTTTCTTAACAATATTCCTTAGGAATCTTTTCATGGAAGACACACACTAACTGTCACAATCTTTAAAACAGCTGATGAGTTTTCGTGGCCTGGAAGCTCTTCTTTGTGTCTCACCAGTCCTCTATCAACGCATTTTACAGGTTGATTTCTTCCCCAGCATGCTTGCTGCTGGTTTCTATACTGTGCTGCATGGAGGCAAAGGAAGGAACATGGACTAGGATTGAGTTTGAGTCCTTTTGCTTGTGTCGTCTTGGGGCTTGAGCCAAATAATTTCTCTGAGCCTCAGTTTCTTCGTCTGTAAAATGGATTTTGAAATACACTGAAAAGTCTTTCAAAAAAGAAGCCGGCCGGGCGCGGTGGCTCACGCCTGTAATCCCAGCACTTTGGGAGGCTGAGGTGGGTGGATCACCAGATCAGGAGTTCGAGATCAGCCTGTCCAATAGGGTGAAACCCTGGCTCTAGTAAAAATACAAAAATTAACTGGGTGTGGTGGCGGGCACCTGTAGTCCCAGCTGCTCGGGAGGCTGAGGTAGTAGAATTGCTTGAACCCGGGAGGTGTAGGTTGCAGTGAGCCAAGATTGCACCGTTGCACTCTAGCCTGGCGACACAGCGAGGCTCCTTCTCAAAAAAAAAAGAAAAGAAAAGAAAAGAAAAGAAAAGAAAAGAAAAGAAAAGAAAAGAAAAGAAACAATGGGACTCTGGTAGAATCAAGGTGGGAAATGCTGTGGTAAACAAAGCTAAGCAGACTTCTTTGTTGAAGGACTTCTCAGAGCCTTCCTTACGTGAATGAGCAGCGTCAGTCTTCAGGAGGGGTTGAGGGTATGCAACCTTCCTCAAGCCACAGAATTCTGTAAAGAATGTTTCTAAAAGGAGCATTCCTGGGGTCTGGTGTCTATGGAACACCTTTTAGGAAAAGCCACAGCATGATGGGTGCCCATGAAGGCCCCTGTTATGTGTTACAAGGTCCAGCATATAGGAGGCACTTGGTGCCTGTATAGTAAATTAATGAGTGAACAAGTCTTTTGAAAGCAGAGACAGCAGAGCTGATTCGTTCATTGCTCTGCTTAAAACCCTTCCACAGCTTCTTCTTATCCTCAGAATAAACCCTTGCTCAGGATCCTTATAGCAGATGAACCTGATTTCAGGGGGTTCTAAAATCAGACGGATGTGTTTTCAAATCTTGTTATGTCCCAGCTGTATGGCCCTTTTGCCTTTCTGGGCCTCAGTTTACCCCCTGTGAATGAGGTTGATAGCATCTAAGAGATGGGGTGTGGATGCACCAGGCTGTGTGCAGCAAGCATTAATGTTTTCCATTTTGATGAAATCCCACGTGAGTGTTGAATTTCAGCCCTGAGAATGAATCCTCCAGGAGCTCTCCAGTTCAGGAGTATTATCCTATTTCAGTTCATTCACTCATTCAGCATCTATTAGGCACCAAGCACCATGCTAGGCACTAGGGATTCAGTGGGAAACTCAACAAAAAGCCCAGTCCTCCTGGAACATACTTTCTGCTGGCAGTGCTGAGAATTTAATAAGACAGTGTCAGTGACGGCCCCGCCAAGAAGTGCCTAAGCCCCTAAGCTGTGCTCCACCAGAGTAGGATCCAGGGACAGTTGGGTCCAAGGTTCATCCCGGGCTTCGAGGGGCTTATAGTCTGTCTGGAGTGGCAAAAGCAGCCCAGGTGGGAGGAAAGCAGCATGTACCTGGCCTGGCCTCACCTGCTTCTTGTCATCACAGTGGCTGTCCCTTCTCCGTTCAAGCAGCTGGGCTGCCACCCGCTCTGTGGCCACCCGCCTCCTGCTGCCCACTTGCTGGGTTGCCATGGCCTCAGATCTGGCTGCCTGGGTGGACCAAGGTCCCCTCACTCAACAGGCAGAAGGGCACCCTTCCCCTCCCCCACCTGTGGTCACCTTGCATCCCACAAACATTGAGTTCTGATGTCACAGAAGGTGGGGACAGCAAGGTTCTCACCTTCCCACCACCCTGAGTTTTAGTCCCTTCCCTCACTTTTATTTTTCATATGAGTGTAGAAAACAAAGATCAGGAAGAAATGCATCAAAATATTATGTTTCAGGATGATGACTTTTCTGATTATTTTCTTCTATATTTGCAAGTTTTTAATAAAAATACTAATTCTAAAATATAAAAACAAGAGATTGGGTGCAGTGGCTCACACATGTAATCCCTAGCACTTTGGGAGGCTGAGGCTGGAGGATTGCTTGAGTCCAGAAGTTCCAGACCAGCCTGGGCAACATGGTGAGACCATGTCTCTATTTTTTAAAAATTACAATAAATAAATAAATAAAAGCTATTTTTAATTGAAAAATGTATGGAGATAATTGTAGATTCACATGCAGTTGTAAGAAACAATACAGAGAGATCCTGTGCACCCTCTACAAGGTTTCCCCCCAATGGTACAGTAATATCCTGCCTCACTGCAGTAGATCACAGCCTGGATGTGGACATTGACACACTCTACCAATTCTACGCAGACTTCCCCAGTGTTACTTGTTCTATTTGTGTGTGTGTGTGTGTGTGTGTGTGTGTGTGTGTGTGTGTTTAATGCTAAACAATTTTGTGTAGGTTTGTGCACTTAGGACTACAGTCAAGACACAGAAGAATTTCAAAATACAAGGGGCTTTGTGCTGCTTCGTGATGGCTGCTGCCTCCCGACCCCACCCACGCTGCCCCTAACTCCTGGAAACCACTCATCTGCTCTCTCTTTCTAAAATTTGTTTATTCCAAATGCTACATAAGTGGAATGAAACAGTAGTTAACCTTTGGGCATTGACTTAAAAAAAATAGTATAACTCCTGGAAATTCACCCAATTTGTTGCATGTATCAGTATTCATTCCTTTTGACTGCTGAGTAGTATTTTGTGATATGCGTATGCCATCCTTCAGGACATGTTCCAAACATGTTCAAAAGCCGGCTGCCTCCAGTTTTTGACTCTTGAGAGTAAAGGTGATATGAACATTCTTGTACATGTTTTTGGGTAAATGTAAGTTTCATTTCCCTGGGATAAATACCTGAAAGTGCAATTGCTGGGCCATAGCATCATGGCATGATAGTTTTATAAGAAATTGTCAAACTGTTTTACAGAATGGCTGTGCCATTGTACATTCTCATTAACAGTGTATGAGTGATTTGGTTTCTCCTCATCCCCACCAATGTCTGCTTTCACTATTTTTTAATTTAGCTGTTTTGATAGGTGTTTAGTAACATCTCGTGGTTTTAATGTGTATTTCCCTGATAGCTAATGATGTTTAATATCTTTTCTTTTTTAAAAATTTTATCAAGCAATTTTTTTTGTTTTGTTTTGGGTGGAGACAGTGTCTTGCTATGTTTCCCAGGCTGGTCTTGAACTTCTGGGCTCAAGCAATCCTCCCACCTTGGGCTCCCAAAGTGCTGGGATTACAGATGTGAGCCACCATGCCCTGCCTGAACATCTTTTCATAATAGCTTATTTGCCATCTGCACCCCCTCCTCAGTGGAATATCTGTTCCTGTCTTTTGCCCATTTACTAATCGGGTTGGTTTTGCTACAGTTGAGTTTTGAGACAGCTTTTTGCTCATTTTAGATACTGGTCCTTCTTAGGATATATGGTTTGCAAACTATTTTCTCCCAGTCTGTAGCTTATCTTTTCAACTTCATCACATGAACTTTTGCAGAGAAAATGTTTTAAAACGTTTTGATCCAATCTATCACTTTTTCTTTTATGAATTGTGCTTTTTTGTGGCAAGTCTAACAACTCTTCACCTAGCCCTAGGTTCTGAAGTTTTTTTTTTTTTTTTTTTTTTTTTTTGTTGTTGTATAGCTTTATGCTTCTTATTTCAGCCCATGATCCATTTGGAATCAATTTTTGTATAAAGTGTGAAGTTTGAGGTTCATTTTTTTTTTGCTTATGGGTGTCCAGTTGCTCCAGGACCATTTGTTCTGTATTCTGTTTCATTGATCTATGTATCTATCCCTGCATCAATACTACACTGTCTTGATTGCTGTAGCTTTACAGTGAGTCTTAATAGCAAGTAAAGTGATTTTTCCTACTTTGTTTTTCTTTGTCAAGATTGTTTCAGCTCTCATAGGGCCTATGCCTTTCCATATAAACTTTAGAACAAGCTTATCTAGTCAACAAACTACTTTGCTAGCTGGGATTGTGATAGGAATTGCATCAAACCTATGAATCACTTTGGGGAGAATTGTCATATTTACTCTGTGGTGTCTTCTATCCCACGAACACAGTATACTTCTTCATTTATTTAGGTCTTCCGTTTTGTTTGTTTTTTAACCAGCACTTTGTAATTTTGGGGATATAGCTTTTGTACATGTTTTGTTGGGTATATACCTAAATATTTCATATTCTTTGGACTTTCCTTATACTTTAAAAGCTCCCATGTACCGAAAAAATTTCATGTGTTAAGAAATCATCAATGTTCCACATTTTGTGAACTAACTTTACCAAAGTTCCACATACAGAGCTTCTGATTGGCATCCAGATAACTTATATATGGAGGCCTGCTGTACGCTAGGCATTTCACTAGATTATTTTACTACAGCTTCTCTAGGCTATAATTCTGCGGGTAGTGGGAAATTAAATCTGTCTTACTAACCATTGCATTTCTGATGCCCCTTATGCAGCCCGTTACATAGTAAATGTTCAGTAAAAATACCTGTTGAAAGGATGAATAATGAACGATCTCAAACTGCAGGCTCTGAGAGGCCAGGAACTGTGTCTGGTGAATACATTTTTGTAATCATAGTACTTGGCTCAGTAAATATTTGCCGAATGAGTAAAGCAGGTGGTATGATTTTACGTTTTGAAGAGACCGAGGTCCAGCGAGGCTAGGGAAGGTTATCGGAATTAGTGGGTGTCACGAACGAAGTACCTACTGTGCGCCTGACCCAGAGTAAGTGCCTTCCACATGTTACCTCATCTAATCCTCCTAACTGCCCTACAAGGCCGGGGCTGTTAGTTTCTGTTGGGAATGTTAATCTCCTTACTCAGTGGCACATACCCTGCCTTAGTATGGGTCTATTTAACTCCAAAGTCTTCTCGTTTACCACAAGGAGTTAATGTAGTTTCAGCTAAAAACAAAGAAAGTGGTCATTCTTGCCTTTTGTGGCTTCACTGTGCATAAGCAGATGTGAGATTTCCATTAGACTTTTTGAATATCAGACATAACCACCTTCTCTCCTGTCCTTCTGTGTCCACAGTTTGTTCCTTCAGGTGGTTTCATGGTCTTCCTGACTTCAAGAATGAAGCTGCAGACCCTCGCGGTGAGTGTTACAGCTCTTAAAGGTAGTGGACCGAAAGAGTGAGCAGCAGCAAGATTTATTGTGAAGAGCAAAAGAACAAAGCTTCCACAGAGTGGAAGGGGACCCCAGTGGGTTGCTGCTGCTGGCTGGGGTGGCCAGCTTTATTCCCTTATTTGTCCCCACCCACGTCCTGCTGATTGGTCCCTTTTACAGAGTGCTGATTGGTCCATTTTACAGAGTGCTGATTGGTCCATTTTGTAGAGTGCTGATTGGGCCATTTACAATCCTTTAGTTAGACACAGAGCGCTGATTGGTGCATTTACAAACCCTCTAGCTAGACAGAAAAGTTCTTCAAGTCCCCACTGGACCCAGGAAGTCCAGCTGACTTCACTCTTACTTCCAACTCCATGACTATCCCAGGTTGGCACGTGGGGGCATTTCATACAATCTCCACTGCTTTCTGCCTCTTATTCTGCATATCTTTATTGTTATTACTAAAGTGGCTATGTTGTCTGGGGTAAATGCCCAGGGTTCGTTGTCTTATGCCAGGAAAATTTAGGATACGGACACACAAAATAGGCAAAAAAGGGGAAAGAAAAACAGCTCCAGAGAGAGATTGAGAGGGAACTTCTCAGAGGACAAGACCAGCCAGTGATGGCTGCAGCAGAATTTCACAGTTAGGCTTGTGGAGGTGGTGTATGATTTACACAGGGCTCACAGTTTGGTTCCATGAGGTATGATATTTACCTAGTGTGGGGAAGGCTAGCTGCCCCACCCTAATCTTATTATGCAAATGAACTTTCCCTTTAGCCAGGGCTGTCTTGTCTGCTCCTTACTATACACGTGGTAGACAAAGAGAAGGGAAGATGGAGGTGCCATCTTGAACATGATTGGCACAACTGTAGCCTCTATGTCTGCAGCTCGATTTTACAGGCTGCTCTTTGTCAGAAAGGAAAATAACTGGGGGGCTGCTTTTCATGAAAAGGAAAACCTTACTGAGGACTTCCACACCCTCTCTGTCTGACTAATTAATTTCTTCTTAACTCCTGTATTATTACCATGCGCAACTAAGATATTTTGAGAGTTTTCTAAGTACTGCACACTGTGCAAAGTGCTTTACATGCATTGGTTCACCGTACAAATATTACATCTCTAGGTGGTAAATCGTACTTTTGTCTCCATTTTACAGATGGGGAGACTGAAGCTTAGAGTGACTAAGTCACTTTCCCAAAGTTACTCAGCTGGTAAGAGGTAGGTTTGAGATTTGGACTGCACCATTCTGGTGACAGCACCCTGGCTCTTGGTGGCCGTGAGATACTGCTCCTTCCCTAGGAAGATTCAAGACCAGAGAAAGAAAGAGTCCAGCCCAAGGCAGTCCAAGGAGAGGTACCAAACTCAGTTCTCTTGCCTCCCACTTGAGGGCCCTCCAAAGGCCATTTGCATCATCTTGATGGTCTTGCATGCACCCATGCAGTTGCTGGCTCTTGGGCTTTATCTGGTGGACACATTTGAAATGTCAAATGCAGGCACGTAAGGACTGCTCATTAAGCTAATTATGGCACATCAAAAGTAATGAATTACAGTCACGAAAAGTAATGAATTACAGTAAAAAAATGTATAGTCACACACAAAAAAGTAATGAATTACAGTCATTTTTCTAGGAAACACAATAAATTCTTCCAGGAAACTCCTTCAGAAGGCAGAACTTCCAGGATTTGGTCTCAGGGCGGGGAGGAGAGGGAGGAAGAGCTTCCCCATCCGGCCCTCAGAGAACTGGCCCAGTAGCTGGTGTGGGCAGGGGACTGGCAGAGGGTCAGTATGGCACTGGGTGCGCCACACTTCCTAGTAAAGGAAGAGGGAGAGAATGAGAAAGGAGAGAGAGGACTTTGAAGGAGGGAATTAGGGAGCAAGTCAATGTGAGCATGAGTTGGCGGGGGGCAGGGAATGAATGGAAATGTGTGAATGAATAAAGATTTCCAGGGGAATAACTAATCAGACTTGAAAAATTACACTCTGCCAAGGGAGAAATCTGCCCCAAACCTAATAAGTGGAGACCAAGCAGTGCTTTGTGCTTGAGTCCTGTCTCCCAAACACACCTGGGTTCAAATCCTGGTATCATTGTAACATTCACTTGGGAAAGTGACATCATGTCTCTAAGTCTCAGTTATCTGAAAAGTGAGGCCAATAATAATAATGTGTGTCTTATGGGGTTACTGGGAGGGCTAAACGGGAAGAACTAACTGGATAGTGCCTACCTCAAACTGGAAGCTCAGGTAGTTTCTCTCTCTTCCCCCTTCTCCCTCTCTCTCTCCTTCTTTTCCTCCCTCTCTCCCTCTCTCCTTTCTCTACTCCCTCCCTCTTTCCCTCTCTCCTTTCTCTCCTCCCTCCCTCTTTCCCTCTCTCCTTTCTCTCCTCCCTCCCTCTTTCCCTGCCTTCCTCTCTTCATTCCCACTCCCCCCTCCTTTTCTCCTCCTCCCTTCTCCAAGTATTTGATGGGCTGCCCTTGTGCCAATTGAATTTAATTCTCCCAGTAATGTAAGATTGCAAAGAGTTTATATGAAAAGTCTATCCAGAAAACTGATAGAGATGACATAATTGGCAAGCCTGTACAGGAGTGGGCGGGGACTACGGAAGGAAGAGGACCCGAGGAGGCGTTTTTGGCTAGCTGGAGGGGAGAAGAAAGGATGTCTGGGGAGACTGAGAATTATGGGAAAAGACCTCACAACCTGGGCCTGAAACCAGAACCCAGTCCTAGCCTGGGTCTTGTGTCTGCCTTAAGTCCACAGAAGAAAGACTTGTATTTATAACAAACTTTGCAAACTCAGATGTATGCAGGTACTGAACAGTTAATAAAATGAGAGACGTAGTCTGGGTGTGAAACAGAAGGGCATGGTGGGGACCATGGCAAAATCATAACGCTTGCGTCCAGAAAGGCCAGCCAATTGTTGCTTGAGAATGTGGGGTTCAGTGTGGTGAGAACTTCTGATTTATTTTCAAGAGATGTAAGAAATTCAGTCTTTTGTGTGAAACCTCCTGACTTGTAAATGTTGGCAACAAATTCAACTTTAGAAAAAAAAATCACAGTGTGAGCCCAATTTCTGCCATTAATTTGTGAACTCTCTTACTGTGTGTCTGCTGTGCTCAAACGAGGCTTGTCCCTAATCCTCTACACAGCCCTGCTCTGTGGAGCTTGCTACCTGCTATGGCGAGCCACAGAAGCCCCTGTGGCTAACTCGCATTAGAAAAGGCCAGTCTTGGAGGGGTGAGAGGGACTGCCTGAATTTGATGGGAAGGCTGAAACTCCAGGGAGAAGAATAGCCGTTGGGACCATGGGCAGGGGCATATTACAGGCAGGCACTGAACCAGAATGGAATACTGGGGTAAATGTGTACCCTGCGTGGTGGGATTCCAATGCCATGAAATAATTCTAAATTCTCTTGGTGTCTGTGTTAGTTACCTATGGCTTCTATAATGAATTATTACAAATTGGATGGTTTGAAATTACAGAAATTATTTTTTTGTAGTTCTGGAAACCAGAAGTCCAAAGTCAGTAGCGCTGGGCTGAACTCTGAAAGCATCCATCTGGCTGTGCTCCCTCGAGGGAAACCCATTCCTCAACTCTTCCAGCATGTGTGGCTGCCAGCATTCCTCAGCTTGTGGCTACAGCACTCTCATCTCTGCCTCCATGGTTACATTGCCTTGTCCTCTTCTCTGTCGCTGTCTCTGTCTCTATCTCTGTTTCTCTCTCTCTCTCTCTCTCTCTCTCTCTCTCTCTGTGTGTGTGTGTGTGTGTGTGTATGTGTGAAATTTTCCTCTCTCTCTCTTTTATAAGGATTCACAGGCTTATGCTGGGGCCCCTTGGATAATCCAGGAAAGTCTCCTTATCTTTTTTTTTTTTTGAGATATAGTCTCGCTCTGTCACCCAGGCTGGAGTGCAATGGCATGATCTCGGCTCACTGCAACCTCCGCCTTCCGGGTTCAACCAATTCTCCTGCCTCGGCCTCCCAAGTAGCTGGGATTACAGGCACTTGCCAACATGCTTGGCAAATTTTTGTATTTTTGTAGAGACAGGGTTTCACCATGTTGGCCAGGCTGGTCTTGAACTCCTGACCTTGGGTGATCTGCCTGCTTCGGCCTCCCAAAGTGCTAGGATTACAGGCATGAGCCACCATGCCCAGCGAAATCTCCTCATCTTAAAACCCTTCATTTGATGACATCTGCAAAGTCCTATTTTGCAATATAAGGTAATATTCACAGGTACAAGGGATTAGGATGTGGGTATCTCTTGAAGGCTTTTCTCAGCCCACTACTGTGTCTTTGGGATGCTCCCTGCAGATTCAAAGCTCTGATCAGGGACAGCTGCTAGGCTGAAGTAGGGAGGAGGCTGGGGGCTTCTGCTGCTCTTGAAGTGGGAGACAAGGCTGTGTCAGCCCCAAGACTCACCTGATGGGTGATTACCTCCAGGGAAGGAGGGATTGAGGCTGCTGAGTGTTGCTGCTGTCCGTTCCTCCCTTCTGCACTGAGATGGAGACCTTGTTCTGAGGGGCTGGGGGATGTCCAAGCTCTCAGCCCCAGGAGGGCAGGTCTGTCTCCCTCTCCCAGTCCAAGGCACTCCAGAACTTAGCACGACACCTGGCACTGAGTAGGTGCTCAGTGTTTGTTCACAGGCTGCTGCCTCCAGGTTCTGTTCTCTCTCACTGTGGCAAGTAGAGGCTGGGAGGCCAGGCCAGCTGAGGGGCAAGTGTACACATGGACACACAGCCTTGGCATAGGCTTGCCTGCTAGGGCCACAGGCCACACCAAAAATACCCTTCTGCATGCCCCATTAACCAGAGGGCTAAAGAACTGTGACCAGTGGACCAAAAAGGAAAAAAAAAATGGGATTAATTTATGAGGCGTTCTGCTGCCTGGATGGCTCATTGCATACCCGCTCTGGCGATGCTGCTCTGTAATGTGCTTCTAGACTTACTGTACTTCGACATCCAGGGGCCCTTTTGTAACATGCCAAGTATTCCGCCGTTATTGTTCTAGGCACCTCCTGTTGGTCATTGGGCTAATTTATTTCAGTCGGAATTTCAGGACCAGACACAACTCTTATTACTCACTGCTTCGGAGAGGGAATAAAAGAGCAATTGATATTTGGAAAAATGAAAAATATGTCCAGAATACTTTGGGCTCTGAGGCCAAGAAGAAAAAAAAAAAAAAAATAGGAGGGGAAAGCTAGAGGGAAAAATAAGGCGGGCTCACCCCGTCATGCACTCTGTCGTGGCCTGTCTCGGAGACATGGAGTCTAGAATGTCTGCAGACAAATGAATCAATGGCAGGGCTCTGAGAATTCCTCAGGCACCTGGGCCCTTCCGCCCATGACTTCAGCCACCACCTGCAGGAGCAGGACTGGAAAAGGTTGGAGTGTGAAGCGCCCCTCAATTAGTTGAGTGTGTTAAATTGGGTCTCAGGTTGGAGGGTGAGGGAGAAACCCCAGTGGGGTTGTTGAATTCCTAAGTTTGCTTGCTCCTGAATCCAAGACTCTTATGGAAAATTAACGTAGGAATAGAATTTTGAGATGTGACGCCCAGACGCTTGCTTTCAGGACTGAGACAATGCTGAGGAGTGAGAAGGCTCTGTGCATGAGCATGGAGATGATGATGATGTGCTCCCCGAGCCCCTGTCAGTGGTCTTCTGGTGGCTTGAAGGCAAGCATCTCCCTTGCCATTCGAGACCCTTGCCTGGTGCATGTGGGTGTGAAATCTGTGACTTCGCTGTTCCTGGAAGTCCTGGTTGAACGCCGGGTTTTTGGCAGACAGAGCGGCTTCTGCAGATGCAGGAAAGTGGGGGATGGGTTTAGCTCTGCCCTGGCCAACAAAAACGGCCAAGAGTGACGATGTATGTGAAAGTGAAGGGGTGGCTACATGTGCCAAGGGTGCGTTGTGTTGTGGTCTGGGGCTTGGGCTGCAGAGCTGGGCATCCTGAGGACAAATCTCACTGCCCCGCTCCACTCATTGTGAGACCGTGGGCTGCACGCTGTACCTTGAGAGGTCTCTGTTCTCCCATCTGTAAGGTAGGGATAAAAATACCTGCCTTAGGCCAGGCATGGTGTCTTACGCCTGTAATCCCAGCACTTTAGGAGGCCAAGGCAGGTGGATCACCTGAGGTCAGGAGTTCAAGACCTGCTTGGCCAACATGGCGAAATCCTGTCTTTACTAAAAGTACAAAATTAGCTGGGTGTGGTGGTGCATGCCCATAATCCCAACTACTTGGGAGGCTGAGGCAGGAGAATCACTTGAACCCAGGAGGCGGAGGTTTCGGTGAGCCGAGATCACCCATAGCATTCCAGCCTGGGCAACAAGAGCGAAACTTGATCTCAAAAAACAAAACAAAACAAAGCAAAACAAAACAAAACAAAGCAAAACAAAATGCCTGCCTTATAGGGTTGCTGTAAGGGAAAAAAAGATAGCGTGTAAAATTCTGACCCCTGGCGATGATAACATGGATTCCCTTTTCTTGCACATTCATTTACTGTTAAGCATTGAATTAAGCACTTTGCATTCATTCCCTTATGGAATCCTCGCAGCAACTCTACGAGATGGAAACTGAAACCATGTCTGCTTTGCAGATAGAAAACTGAGGCTAAGGGAAATTGGGAGCCTTACCCACAACTCCAGAGCCTGAGTCCTTAACATCTACTGCCTCCCCTGGAGATCAGGGTCTTCAGGTGAGGCACTTACGGTAAGTCAAGCCGGAGGAGACAGACTCCAGCAAAATCCACCACTGCCTCCTCTTCCTGTGGTGATGGGGAGGACCACTGTGTCTTCATAACAAGATCCTTTCACATGGTAGAGTTACCCTCAGAGGGGCAAGGTCCACTCCAGGAGACACGTGACAGCAGGGCCCGAAGGAGGGGGAAGTGGGGGTTGGGGGATGCTCAGTTCTTGGTGCTGGAGTGTGAGGGCAGCGCCGTCCTGGTCTGTTCCAGATGTTTCTTTCTCTCTCTAATTGTGTACATTTGAATTTGAAGAAAGAAGGTGGCCAAGGGCCCATGGGATGGGAAGACCCTGTTAAAGGGGCGGCGGGCATGTGGCGCTCCCAGCGGATCTAGTGAGGGCTCAGTGTCTATTAGTCAAATGAACGTGGTGGTGGGTGAGCATCTGGAGTTGGTAACCAGCGCTCTAAGGTTGAAATGGCTTCAAGACGGGATCAAAACATCTGTGTCTGGGATGTTTCTGGGCTGAGAATCCTGTCTCAGTTCTGACTTCATTCTCTAACCACCAGAGCCCCGGCATCCCTTTCCCCAGGGGTCTGAAGACAGCTGGGGTCTCCTGAGGGGCCTCCTGGGTCTGCGCTTGGGAGACCTGTGGGTCAAAATTTCAGTCCACGTTAACAGACAGAGTGAGCCTGTAGACATGGCCCAAGACAAGGCTCCCACAGACCTTGAGCCAGTTTCTTTTTGTCTTAAGCTGTTTTGGGTTTCTGGCAATCGGGAATAGAGGGATTCTTGACACAATAGTTGCATGTCAGGTTGTGCTTTTATAAGGAACACCATGAAACTCTTCTGCATCCAAGACGCTTCCTGGGATTTGTGGGCGAGCCTTGCGATCAAGTTCAAAGGAGCTGTGAAGGAATTGGAGGGTGGGGCAGGGAGGGGTGGGGCAGGGCAGGGGGGACCGTGTGCCATGGGCCTACGCAAGATAAACCCGCAAGGAACTTCAAATCCACAGGGGCGTGGGACTGCTGGAATCAGGATTCCGTCGGCCATCCGTGGTGCAAGGCCCATGGGGATCAGGAGAGAGGTCAGAGAGTGAGCTGTGCAGCCGAGCAGACCTGGGTTTCCATATTGTTTCTGTTGACTGCCTGTGTGACCCTGCGTGGGCTCCTTCCTGTCTCTCTGCTGGCTCAGTTTCCTCATCTGTAAAATAGGAACAACATTACTGTCTATTTCACAGGCCATTATGTCAAGGTGGGGCAAGCATGGGATCTCTGAATGGGGTGGGCCAGGGTGGAGAGTGACAGAGCAACATGCCATCGATCCCTGCTCTCCATGCCAACAGCAATTGCAACAACCAGGTGTTAGGACAGCAACAGCTACTATCACCAACATCTTGATTGTGCTGGATCTAACAAGCTTGATCTCACCCAATCCTTACGAATGCCCTTTGAATAGATGTCATTTTTTTTCTATTTGTCAGACGAGAAATCAGACGCAAAGCCCATAGCCACCAAGCCACACACTGCCTCCTGCGAAGTGCACCCACAGTAAATGCACAAATGGCATTTAAATTCTACTCACCATTCAAGGCCTGGCATGAGCCCCACCTCCTTGGTATAGTCCTCCAACCACAGGGATGTCTCTTTACCCATCTGGACTGCAGACAGATGTTTAACTTTTTAAAATAAATTGTCTTAAAAATTAGGAGCTTTCCCATACAATCTAGATTTCTGGCTTTTCTTGAAGAATGAGCGATCTGGGCACAATGACCCATGTTCCTGCATGCCAACACTTGCCTAAGCCTGGGCAGCTTAGCTTCCTTTAGATGGGGCCTGGGTGCTCTTGCTGGCTACTGGACACTATGCCTGCCTTGTCTTGAAGGCATCTGGCTTGAGTCTTACCCTCTATTTGGTTATCTCATCACAATGCCTTGAATCACTGGCAAATATTTTCTATGCATTTTTCGGTCTGCCCCGTGAGGACACCAGCTGCTCTGTGAGGGAAAAGCCTTCCGCATCCTCAGAATCCCTCCTGTCTGGGCCTGTGTGGGCCCCAGGGCACATGACCTGTAATTATCTTTTAATTGGATTAACCAAAAGCAAGCAGCCCCAGACCGGGGGCTCAGAAGGGATTCAGTGACCTTAGAGGAAGGGATTCAGTGACCTCAGAGGAAGGGATTCAGTGACCTCAGAGAGGTCGTGTATCTCCATTGCTCTACCATGGTGGACGTAAGACTGATGTTTATCC
This sequence comes from Rhinopithecus roxellana, assembly GCF_007565055.1. Lineage (NCBI taxonomy): Eukaryota > Metazoa > Chordata > Mammalia > Primates > Cercopithecidae > Rhinopithecus > Rhinopithecus roxellana. The sequence goes on from NC_044551.1 coordinate 173,653,661, forward strand.
AGCCCTGGTGTGCACCAGGCATGGTGGAAGGAATCATGGGGATATCATCTCACTGAGACCCCACCACCTCCCTGAGACTGAGGTCAATGTCCCCATTCTACAGAAGAGGAAAGTTGGACTCAAGAGAATCGAAGAGACCTGCTTAAGGTCAGAACCGGCTTGCTGGTGGGAGAGTCAGGATTCGAACCCAGGTCTGTTGACTCCCACATCTGACTCTTTCCACACACACCCTGGGCCAGCTCTCCACACCAGGCCCCTCTCTGCCAAAGAGAAGACCTTTGCGATGTTTTGTGTCCTTGAAGGCAAACCAAAAGAATTCCCTACAACTCGCTGCTGGCATTTCAAGTATTGGTTTATGGGTTTCTTGGTGAGAATGCATCCAGGGGCCTATCACCCTTAGTGAAATAGATACTTTTCCAATCAAAGAGTCAAACCAGAACTTGGCTTCTTAGAAAACCACTTGTCTGGAATGCTTGCCAGCGACCAGACGGTCCCACAGTTCAGATTTTTAAAACTGTCTCAAATGTATGGAGAGACCTTTAGGGTGGAGGGTGGGAAAGGCACATACCTTGCTGTGGAAATACATAGACGTTCAAGTCGTCAGGACTCCTCGGCTGGCCAAGGTCAAGTCAGCCCTTTTGTGGCGTTCTCAGGAGTCTCGCTGCCTTGCTGAACCCAAAACGAGCTTTTATTTTATGAGACTTTTCTTTCATGAAACAAAAACAGTAATTAAAGAGAAAAACCTTCTATAAACAAGTGTCTATAGTTCTCGTTTGCTTAACTTTTTCCAACCTTATGAAAAATTGGAACTGAAATCGCCTTCTGAAAGAAGGTTCGGGAAGTATTTTCTTTCAGGTTCATTCAAAATAGTCACACCTCCTTCTCCACCCCTTCCCGAATGCTGATATTTCCAATGGTCTTCACCATATCCTGAAACTAATAAAGTGGTGTGTTTTCATTATCTCTCACCACAATAATAAATATATGCAAATGACTCTGAATATAGTTTGTGACCTAAACCCTCACCCCACATCTGGATGGAATCTGAGACCCTAAATGGTTCAACCATTTGGACTGAAGAGGTTGGTTAATTCCATCCAAGAGCCAGTCACAGGCTGGTTAGGGACTGGTTAATTCATTCCAAACGGTCAACCGAGGATGGTGAGCAGACATAACCTGTGGTTCAGAAAGGTTTCCCTTAACCCTTCCTGAATTTTGATTTGAGGTTTATACAAACAGAAATTATGTGTGGGGTGGAGTGCAGCCAGGAAGTCTCTGAGAAAACTCCATCTTACACATTTTCTTTGAGACGGCCAGACATAAATCTTTGAGGATATCCGTCTTCCTACCAGAGTGGCTGGATTTTTATGGTTACTACACCCTGGTTAGATTTTAATGGATAAAATACTTTTTTGAGTCCAAGGAAAGGGCTAGTATTCCTTGAGTAGCTAATACGGTCTTTCAAGCAGAAAGGAATGACCATTTTTTAAAAGTCAGAGACTGTACACTACCAAGGGGTGAAAAGGGTGTGTGTGTGTGTGTGTGTGTGTGTGTGTGGGTGTGTCTGTTTGAGTGGATGAATGAAAGAATGGCACTTCTGGGATGCATTTTCACTTCTTTTCAGGATAAGCAAGTTAATTTTCTGCCTCTAAAATAATAGATTAAGCTGGGAAATAGGTTGGCTGCCTCTAAGCTGAAGTAAGATAAACACATATTTGTCAGTTCAAACTACTCTTCCCTGTACCCTTAAAAATCATTAATAATAACAAAATGTCAATTTTTTAACGCATGCATTCATTATTGGTCCACAATACTCAATCTCCTTCCCCGCTTTCTCCTTCACTTCCTTCTTTCAGATATTTTTATGAGTACCCACTACGTGCCAGGCACTGCCCTAGGTTCTCTCAAAGTTCCATACAAAGACCACCCGGAGAATTTGTTGACCACACCAAGCCAGGTTTATTTTTTATTGTTTATTTTTTTCTGAGATGGAGTCTCACTCTTTTGCCCAGGCTGGAGTGAAGTGGCGCGATCTCGGCTCACTGCAACCTCTGCTCCCTGGGTTCAAGCGATTCTCCTGCCTCAGCCTCCCGAGTAGCTGGGATTACAGGCACCTGCCACCACCACACCCGGCTAATTTGTCTTTTTTTTTTTTGTATTTTTAGTAGAGGTGGGGTTTCACGATGTTGGCCAGGCTGATCTCGAATTCCTGACCTCAGGAGATCCACCTGCCTTGGCCTACAAAGTGCTGGGATTACAGGTGTGAGCCACTGCACCTGGCCTAAGCCAGATTTATTAAACTTGCTGAACAAGGAGGAGCACCACTGTGAGAGAGTCCCATAGTATCTTAAAAGGGGATATTAGCAAAGGGCACTTATAGGGGCTTCGGGAATGGAGATTTGAGGGCGCTCTGCTGGGCACTGGGGTCACGGACACAGATGACTCAATTTGACTTCAAGGAGCTCACAGGCTGCAGACTGTAGGCAGAGTGTCGCGCTGTAGTGTAAGTGCTATGGCAGATAGCAGGGAACATGGAGGAGGGCCCCAGCCTTAGGTCTACGGAGGGGGCCCCCAAAGAGGGACTCTGAAGGAGTTAAATCGTAATGAAATGCACTAGTAAGAAAGGCATGGGGAGGGTGTTACAGGCCGGCCTGGGGAATAGCTTATGTGATGTGAGGGAGCCCTCATGGGGCATCTGAGGCACTGCAAATAGTCTAGACTGGCTGCAGGAGGGCAGTGGTGGAAGACAAAGCTGCAGAGGGCAAGAGGGGTCTGATCATGCTGGAGCCTGGACGTCCAGTTAGGCAGCTTGGGTTTTATGCAGGAAGGCTGTGGGGGTGGCTTTAGAAGCATATGAAATCAAGCACAGAGGAGAGAGCACCGGGTGCATTGGTTAATTAGGGAGCACCCTTGGGAAGGTGAGGTGGATGGATTTGGAGAGAAGGAAGAAAGACGTTTTGCATCATCATCATGGTTAAGATGTGGAGGGCAGAAAGCATGGGTGTTCGAGTGGGAGATGATTTGCCAGGCACTGCTGGTGCTAGAGATGCAGCAATGCACAAAGACAGAGGAGGTCCCTGCTCCTCAGAAACTGACTTATTCATGCCAGTCATTGGATCAGAGTATCCGTCATCCATTGAACCTCAGCCATCCATTGAACCAAGAGAAGTTAACTTTTGAGACAGACGCAGTGGCTCACGCCTGTAATCCCAACACTTTGGGAGACCAAGGCGGGCAGATCATGAGGTCAGGAATTCAAGACCAGCCTGGCCAACATGGTGAAACCCCATCTTTACTAAAAAATATTAAAATTATCTGGGCATGGTGACACATACCTGTAATCCCACTCAGGAGGCTGAGGCAGGAGAACCCCTTGAACCTGGGTGGTGGAGGTTGCAGTGTGCCGAGATTGTGGCACTGCACTCCATTCTGGGTAACAGAATGAGATTCTGTCTCAAAAAAAAAAAAGAAAAGAAAAGAAAAAGAAGTTAACTTTTGAGTGCCTACTGTGCAGCAGACACTTTCTTTTTCTTTTCTTTTTAGAACTTTTAAATTGTAAACTAGAATACAGATCAAGAAAAAAATCACACAAAACAAATGCATACCCTCTGAATCATTATTAAATGGACATCCTTGTAACCATCACCCAGTTCAAGAAATAGGACTTTGCCAACCACCCAGAAGCCCCTCCATGTGCCCTGTCCTGAAATCAAACCTCTCCCTCCTCCCAAAAGGAACCAATATCCTGACTTTTGTAGTACTCTCTTCCACACTTTTCTTTATGGTTTTATCACCCAAATGTGCAATCCTAGATGCTATAATGTAGTTTTGTTCGTTTATTAAAAACATATCTTTTTGAAATATCTTTAATTTATAGGTTCCCCCTATATCTTTTTATTTTTGCTATGATTTATGTGTTTAAGAACCTGAATTGATTGACCTGTTTGTTTTTCCACACTAGGGATTTTGCTCTTTTTTGCATTCTCTTGGTGTACTTGGACATGTTCCCCTGTCCCACATATTTCCTGCTAGTTGGCAGCTGGCAGAGGCTTGATCAGATTCAGTGTGTTATCAGGACTGGAGGTGGTAGTGTCTACTTTTCATCAGGAAGTATAGAATCTAACTTTTGCTTTTTTTGTGATGTTGGCAGCCATTGCTGCCTAATACTAGATCTGTTAATTGATTGGGGGTTGTGAAAATGGAGATAACCTAATGCTACCATTTTGTCTTTGTATATTGGCTAGAATTTTTTTTTAAGAAGTTACTTTCCCTGACTTGCTGTTTGATTTCCTGTTTGAAAGTATATAAAGGGAAAGGCAGGATAAATGTTTGATTCCTTCTTATGATACACTAAAAGCAACAAATTAGTTTTTAAAATATAATTAAAAACTCATAGATTTAAACGTAGTTGATAGGTTTCCAATTCATTGCAACTTTCAACCTTACTGAAGCTCCAATTATTCTACATTTGGAAAGTGGAAGCCACTTCACATTGGCTTCTGGTTCCTTTTGATATAACTTAGTAGCCTTTGATAGCTTTGATGCTGTCTGGTGTGCAAAATATTCCATGCTCATCTTGTATATTTCCAATTCCAGGCTTGGAATCTGCCATCTCTCCAAGGAGCCCTGTTTCTACTGATAGGATGTCATGTTTAAAGACCACAGTCTGAGTGTTCTGGTTGTTCACTGTGACAGGACTGCTCATTGTTCCTAGACCTCTTCCCTGACGCAATACATGTGTACGTGTGTGCATGCAGACACAAATACCTTGTGAGTTTATACTGATATGTCCAATTCAAATTCAGCACTTCAGAGATATTACTTAGCCTTCTCTATGTTATATTTTCATCTGCTTCCACACTGAGAACCCTGGTTCTTAAGGGCACAGCAGTTGGTAAAATCTGAATAAACCATAATTACTCATTTGCTTTGTTCCATTTCATACATACAACCATCACAAACTAACAATATTAAAGCTACCTCCATGGATTAAAATTGCTGAAACAGCTCACTTTCTTTCATATACTAGCTTCACTCTTCTTCATTAAAAAAAAAGAGAAAAAAACTGTTGTACTAGATCCACATAGTCAGATCAAAGAACCATTCTCTACTATCATCTTTCCCTTTTAACTCTCATTTAGTCTTAGTTCTATGCATAGTTGTCTCTTCTGTCATTTTTGTTGTCTGAAGATCATTCTCTAGTAGATTCCACAAAGGGCTCATGGGAATAATATTTCTTGAGTTGATAACAGTTTGTACTCTTTATATTTGAAGGTTAGTTTTGCTAGATATAAAATCCTTGGCTCACCTTTTATTTCCTGTGTCTTCTGGTATAAAATGTTGGTGTCAAAAAGTCTGATGACCATCACATTTTCTTTCTCTTATAAATCACATGTTTTCCCCCCCCCCATATGCCTGAACGGCTTTCTTTTTTCTTTAATGTTCAGTGATTTTACTAGAATATATCTGGCTTTTGTCAGGCTGGGTCAATAAAGTCTCAGGTACATGGTGTCATCATTCAATACGTAGTTTCAATTATTTTTAGTTGACGAAATTTTTGAATCATAGTTTCTAGTATTTGTTTGTTCTGTTACTTTAGTTTTCTTCCTCTGGGAATTCTTTTATCCATATGTTGGATCTTCTTTGTCTATGTTCAGTGTTTGTAATTTCTCCTCAAATTATTTTTAATCTCTTTTTTAACATCTTTATTTTAAAATTATTTCTCTTTTTCATATTGTATTTATCTTAAGGCATTATTTGCTGTGTTGTCTGTACTTTGCTTTTTCCAGTTTAGTCTTCATGTATAAAATCACTCTTTTCCTTTATTTCTAATTCTGTCTCAAGTTCTGCCATCTCACTTCTGAGGTTTTAAATTTTTGATATATGTGCTTCTATCATTGTCTTAAGATCTTTTATTTATCTCAAAATAGTATGTTAGAACTTTTATTTCTTTTTAAAGGATTTTTCTGGTGTGTTCTTATTAACTGTAGAATTATTATTCAGTTCTTGAATCTCTTTTCTCTTGCACTAACACTGTACAGCATTTTTCCTTAATGTTTTTAATGTTTATCATTTTATGTTAATTTAATTTTCCTGACCTTCTAGAAAGTTAGTTGTTCTTTTATAACTTCATAGGTTCCTCTTCTGTTGTTTTCATGTAAAGTGAAAAATCATAGCAGTTTGCTTTTTGAAACTTCTTGGCTGTGTTCTTCTCTTTCACTTTATCTGTATTTTTCATTCCTTTGTTTGTTTCCCCTGTCCTATTTAATTTTGATTCTATTCCCAGAAGTTTCTCCTCAGTGTTGGATCCTGTCCTAGAAAGGAGTTCTGGTGGGTCCATTTTGAGAGTGTGTAGGAATGAGACTGCACCAGTCTCTCTCTTGCTTCCTGGTTCTACTCATCCCTTTTGGAAGTCAGCAAAGGCCCTCCTAGGTTCAACTGCTGACGCCAAGTTGGTCTGTCACACTTTCTCATGAATGCCTCTTGTCTATTTTAGAGTTCTCTTGTTCTCGGGGCCATTAGATGCCTTGTTGCTTCCATTACTTTCTCTCTTACAGAAGCCAATAACATGTAGCTCTTATGGCTATTGGTGTGCTTTGGGGTTTGTGGGCATTCATTTTTACCTAGTTTGTTTTAAAGATTGTACATGGGTTTGGGGTTTCCTACCTGGTTGCTCTGTTTTTGTGTGGGGTGTGGGGACATCCAAAGCTATACTTCCATCATCACTGCCCCCACCTTTTTAGAAACCATATCTACCTTATGTGTTAAATGCATCATCATACAACAGTCCAATGAAATAGTCGTTATTTTCCCTCTTTTGCAGAGGATGTAAGCAAGTCTTCCAAAGAGGGCAATAATGTATTCCTAAGTGGCAGAGCTATGATTTGAATCTATGGAACCCTAAAATCTTCGATAGTGTTACAAATTCTTTGACTATCATTATTCCTGTTTTAAGTCACCCAATAAATATTTAAATGTCTGCTTTGTTCTGGACACTGTACAATAAGCAGTGGACTTAAAATATAAATAATAGTAATTATAGCAAGTATATATACGGAACGGAAATGTTCCAGGCTGTGTGCTGAGCACGTTACACACATTATTGCATTCCATCCTCATTACCACCAGGGCTCTAGATCATTACAGTTGAGCAAACTGGGGTTCAAAGAGGTTAATTAATGTAAAGCAGATTTTGTCACATTATCTTGCTTAATAGTTCACAATGACTCCCTATCATACTAGAAGTAAGATTTAAAATCTTTATCCTGACATACGAAAAACTTACTGGATCTGGCCCCTGTCTACCTCTCTGACCCTATCCTAGACCACTCTTTTCCCCATCCACATGTGCCAACTACCCTGAGCTTCTTCAAGTTTTTTGGCTATTCCAAGATCATTCCCACCCTAGGGCTCTCGTCTCAGCTGTTTCAGCTGCCACATGGACTGTCCCTGAATGTCACAAGCATGGCGCCTTCTTGTGGCTTCACAGAGACCTTTCCCGACCGCCAAGCATAAAGTAGCCCTTTACTCATCCTCTTTCACCTCATCCGATTTTAATTCTTTGTGTACCATCTAATATTATGTGATGACTTTGTTGTTTATTAATTTACTTACTGTCTCTTTACACTCACCAAATTATGAGTATTATAAGAGCAGAGATTGCCTTCTGAAAGCAGAGCCTGGGTCAAGGGTTTAGGTGCAAGTAGACTGGGAGGTGCTCCCAGAAAGGAGGAGGGAGAGAGCAGGGAGAGTGGAAGCGGGAAAGAGGAAAAGCCAATGCAAACTCTGCTGCTGAGATTGTGGCTGGAGGCAGCAGGGCCTCGATTCCCCTAGGGTCTCAGAAAAGTACATGAGATGTCTCCCGGACTTGCCTACATGAAGGATGGGCGGCTGGAGTGTTATCTGCCAACTTTTGCCCTTGTTGATTGAAGGCAGCCTCCAAGAATGTTAGCCCTACACTTCTGTGCTGCATTTACAGAAGGTTCTAAGAGGCCCCTTTCATGCCAGAAAATTTCTTGGGGCAGGAAGCAGAAAGTCCTGCAGTGCACCTGGTAGGTGGGAGGCTGCAAGCCAGAGGTGAGCTTGAGCTTGCATGGAAGTGTCTGCTGCGGCTGTGGCTGAAATAAGAGGGCAGAAGCGGTGACGTCACTGCAGGGCCCACACTTGCTCTGCTCTATGAGGACAGTTGCGGCTGGAAAGAGGAGCTGGTGCACTAAGACGCAGTGGAGGCAGACTCTGGGCCTCTGAAGTCTGGTTTTTAATCACCAGGCTACACAGCGTATGCTCCTTACCCTTCTCAATTTCTCCAATTTGGGCAGAGCAGAAAGAGAGACATAAAAAAAATGAAAGGGAAACTGCTGTCCTCAGCTGGAAGATGTGGGAAGAGGAGATGAACTCAGGCTGAATGGACAAGGTGGGAATGAATCTTGGAATCATACGACCAGCTACTACTTTACAGAGAACCTACCATTTGTTCAACAAACCCTTTCTCCAGTTTGTACAACTGTAGATTAAAAGTATTTCATTCCAATTTTACAGACACCTGTGGCAGAGGGAGTTAAGGAGGCTTGCCCCGGCCACATGGCTACCAGGAATTTCCGCTTAAGCCTCTCTGGCTTCAAGGTTGAGTTGGCCTCCTTGGTACATGGAAGAGCCACAAAGAGGGTTGCGCATGGCCCCAGCCTCTCCCCCATCCTGCTTGGAAATCTGGCTCGAGGGCCATCAGTACTCAAGCTGGGTTGGGCTGGACGGGTTTTCTTGGGTATTCATGTCTTGGGTATTTCATGATCCTTACTGGAATACCTGTGCTCCACACCGAAGGGGAGGCCAGCAGTGACTTCCTAGCCACCAGAGGAGTCCAGACAACATGTGACATTTGTTACATGTGCAAGAGGTGGGGCCAGGGGCTCACACGATTGAGCCCCAAAATAGTGAGGGAGGAATGGAAGGGTTTCTTTCTCCTCCTTGCTCGGCTCCCCTGGACCCCAGCAGCTGCTGCAGATTCAGATAAGCATCTGCACTTGGGGAAGCTGATTCCTACTGAATCCAGCCCCTGCACCGTCTGAGGTCCACCCATCCCTAATTTTCATATGAGTTACATTAAAGTGTCTGATGGGAAAGTATGTCTTGGTTTAAAAATAGAATAATACAACAATAAATCAAGAAGAAAAAGCAAACTGAAAAAATGCAGAAAACAGATGAAAAGAAAAGGGAAAAAGTGAACGGTATAAAAATACCCTCCATGCCAGGCACTTCAAATGTGATTTCCTGTGGCCTGCACTTTGAAAAAGCCTCCTGTTATGCCATGTGCCGTCTCTGAAGGCCAACGGGGCAGACCAGAGAGGCGTGTTGAGACTTGGAGGCCAGGGCGACATCTGACCTGCTTCTGCTCCAGACACATACACCGAGGACACGTCAGATGATTTTCCGCTCGGTGGAACTGAGCCCCGTGGGCCTGCTCCACCCACCCCGTGCCCACCCGGCTCTGACACACTTCCTGTTATGGGCGGCGGGGCACACAGTGGGGCCGCTCGTCGAGGCCAGGGCGCTGGCTTCCCTGTGGGTTGGTGCAGACGACTTCAAAAGCCGTGTCTGGCACGCGGAGGAATGGTTTCAAAGTGAACTTGGGTGGCTCCCAATCCGACCTACTCCAAGTAAGTAGAAAGAAAACATACATTATCTCATGTTAAAGAGCAGGCTTCTTTGAAGGCATTGCCAACTATTTATGAAATCCTAACTTATTGCTGAAAAAAGCCCCCCGACAGTCCTAGCAACCGCTGGCAAGGCCAAAAGGACATAAACATGATGCCGGGGTGCCACATTCCAAATTGGCCAGGATTGCATGACAAATTTGTAATTCTAATCAACCAGAATCTCAAATGTATGCCCGAAGAATATACTGTCTGCATCAGGGATGCACTTGTCTGATGTTAAATTCTGCCAAAGAAAAGCAAAATAAACATCTTTTCCAACAGGCTGATTTGGGAGGGGTGAGAGGTGGTGGTATATGAGTGGAAAAAATAACATTTCAATAACATGAGAGAAAAAAGAACAAATCAAGACATGACTGATGCAGGCTGTGAAATTGTCCAATTTAGATGTTTGATGCTGAGGAGTTTGCTGTGTATCATGGGACGTGGAAGGCTGGTTGGGGTGGAGTGTGGGTGTGGACGGGAAGGAATTCATAACCCGGGGGGCACCTGACACAGATGGGTTTGAACCTGAGAAGTGTCCCAGGATGGATTGGGCTCATATTTATAAACCACTAAAATGTTTCTGGTTTGCCAGGCAAGAAATTGGCAGCAGGCATCCTCTAAACATGTGTATGTGTGTGTGAACGCTCGCGTGTGTGTGTGTGCGTGTGCGTGCACACGTGTGTCTTGGCCGTCAGCTTGAGGCCAGCTGCACTTGATTAGTAATCCCCAGCATGCCCACAAACATGCATGTGACTGAGGGGATGGGATGCCCTTAAGAAAATGCGATTTATTAACGCTGTACTGCGGATCTCGGGTGCTTTTGCCATCCTTCTGTGCCTGAGAATGGGATTTTGGGAGGGGTGCCACATGGGGCTGCCTATTGAGTGTGGGCAGAGGGAAGAAATGTGCTTAGAACTCTGCCCCTCTGTCACTGCACTGATTCCACTTCAGGGATGAATAAAGGACCCATGTGGCCAGCGATTAGAAACTCCCAATCTCAAGTCCTGGCTTTGCCTTTGAGGAGAGAAAAAGAAGGGACCAGGCACTGGCTACTGAACTTAAACAATTTTTTTTAACCTCTTGGAAGCATGGGCTGGGGGAAACATTCCTTCTGTTACTTTCATAATGTGTCAGGATTCTTAATGATTAAAAACAAAATTGAGATATATCAGTTGTAAGTGCTATAGGCATTATCATTATGAGTATTATTTTTATTGAAGGAAATGAAAACTTCCCATTTCAAACTATCCTCTGAATTAGCTCTGCCCTGATAACAGAAATGTCTGACATTTATCATTACCTTGGGTTACACGTTGAAAGTTCATGCTCAAATGCCAATCCTACCAGAGAAGGGGAAACATGTTAAGGCATGTCATATGTCCCTGCTCATCTAGTGTGGCTCTAAGGCAGAATTCCTAAACTTTTGGGGGTCATGGAACCCTTTGTGACTCTGATGTGCCCTCACAAAATGCACATCCATATATTCACATGAAATTTACTTGTAATTCCATGGTATTAATGGATCCATTGACATAGAAATCCAGAGATCTTATATTAAGATCTTCTTGCTCTAAAAGTTGGAAACAAACTGGATACATTTTGAAGAATGCCAGGAAGGGTCAAAGGCAATAGGCACAGCCTTGGAGGGCAGATGAATATGCTCGTGCATAGAGTGGTGAAGTGACCATCTCAAGGTTATAAAGCCAGAAAATGCTGCAGCTAGGACCAGGACCAAGGACTACTGGACTTATTGTCCAGTGGAGTCCTGGAAGGCACCAAGGAAGCCTGGGTTCAATGCCTCACTCTGCCACCTCTGTGTGACCTTGGACAAGTAATTTAACTTCCTTGGGCATGTCCTCTAATCTTCAGCTTCTTTATCTATAGCCATGGCATAACCACATACTCAGGCTACTCATCTATTAATGGAGATACTAATATTTACCTTAAGAATTCCATATGACTTTGACTATTGGTAATATATATGAAGCATTTCATAAATGATAAAGTTCCATATAAATTCCTGGCATTATTGCTATTGATGCTGAAGGACAAGTGCTAGGGTCTAAATATTTAGGTCCCCCCTACATTCATAGGTTGAAATCAAATCCAGTGTATTGGTGTTAAGAGGTGGGGCCTTTGGGAGACGACTAGGTCATAAGGGTGGAGGCCCTGTGAATGGGATTAATGCCCTCCTGAAAGAGACCTGAGGGACCTTGTTTACCCTTCTGCCACATGAGGATGCAGCAAGAAGGTGCTGTCTATGAAGTCGAGAGCAGGCCCTCACCAGATATCGAATCTGTCAGTGCCTTAATTTTGGATTTCCCAGCCTCCAGAACTATGAGCAATGCATTTCTGTTGTTTATGTCATCCAGCCTAAGATAATTTGTTATGGAAACTTGAATAGACTAAGGTAACAGGGAATGTAAATATATGGCAACTTTTGTTATGGAAACTTAATAGTGAAAAATTAGGACTATAGTCCAAATTATTCTAGTTCAAATCTGGACAAAATATAAGGGAAAATGATGGTACAATTTCTGCCATGGGTGCTGTGATGGCTGATCTGAACAGTGAAGGACTGTGAGTATATTAGTTAGGAATCTCTCTATCATGATGAAAATCCACCTTGAAATGGCCTAAGCCAAAAAAGGGAATTTATTGGCTCACTTATTTGTTTCTTTAGCTTATTATTTCACTTTCTCTTTAATTGTATGGTCTCGTTTCTTGGCATATCTAGTAATTTTTGATTAAACATTAGACATTGGTATCAAAACATTGTAGAATCTCTAGATGATATTATCTTTTTCCAGAGAAAAACTCTTTCACTGTTTCCTATGTTAGACAGATAGAGTGGAGGCTGATTACCTTAACCTAATCAAACTGAGGTGAGTCAAGGCTGGGTTGCAGTTTTAGTAAGGTTCCATCTAACTCTGTTTGTTTCTAGTCCTCCAGGACTGCCAGTTGAGAGATTGATGTGTTCACTGGAACTTCCTTCCCCTAGTAAGGCCTAAAATTCCAATCCTTGTCTCTCTAGCACTGTGAGATTGCTGAGAACACTATCCTGCTTCTAAAGGGCTTTCTGTTTAGCTTCAGAATTCAAAAGCTCTGTTGGTTTCTCTGTCCCCAAACGGAGTAAACTCTGCCCAGGAAAAGTCTGGATTCTCATTCTCTCTCTCTCTCTCTTTTTTTTTTTTTTTTTTTTTTTTTGAGATGGAGTTTCGCTCTGTGGCCCAGGCTGGAGTGCAGTGGCCGGATCTCAGCTCACTGCAAGCTCCACCTCCCGGGTTTACGCCATTCTCCTGCCTCAGCCTCCCGAGTAGCTGGGACTACAGGCGCCCGCCACCTCGCCCGGCTAGTTTTCTGTATTTTTTAGTAGAGACGGGGTTTCACCGTGTTAGCCAGGATGGTCTCGATCTCCTGACCCCGTGATCCGCCCGTCTCGGCCTCCCAAAGTGCTGGGATTACAGGCTTGAGCCACCGCGCCCGGCCTCTTTTTTTTTTTTTTTTTTTCCGCATGCGAAATCAACAAACTTTTTCCCCAAGGAGAAAGTAGCTTCAGAATGCCAAATCACCTTTTTACACTTCCTCCTCTGTGCATCTTATCTCCTCTAGTTCTGGTTGTTTCAGCAGATTTCTAATACCTTTAGACAGGTGAAAAAGGAAAAAAGGGTTTTTGTCTGGATTTTTCAGTTTTTCTCAGAGGGGGTGTAGCAAAAGCCTCTGGAATATATATCTTAAAAGTCTAAGGATAGATCTGAAACTACAGGAACAGCTGAATCCAGATGACCAGTGATATTATTAGGCATTTTTTTTCTCTCTTTCAGCTCCATGTTACCCTGTATAGGCTTCTTCTCAAACAGTATTTCTCCTGATGTTGCATAGAAGGCCTCTAGCAACTCCAGATTTATAGTAGATTAACAATCCCGGTAGAAAGAGAAATCCTCTTTCTCAATAGTCTCAATAATTGGCCTAGTTTGGGTCATGTGTCCACCCTGATTCAATCATTGTGGCAGGAAAATAAAATAGGATATTTTTTAAGGCCTTGTCACATACCTACCATGGAGTCTGGATGTGATCAACTTCAAATGATCCGTCTAACTCAGCATGAGGCAGGGTGGCTCTCTGGGAAAAAAAAAAAAAAGGAGGTGTTATTTTTCCAGAGGGAAGGGGAATGGATGCTGGTCAGTCTATAGATATCCTCCATGGTGAATGTTGTGCAAATGAAGGCAGGACTGAGGTGTGGAAAGCATTCATCTGCCTCTTCACCCCAGCTCCTGTCATCATTCTCAGAGATCCCTGTTTCCATTTAAACAACTCATCCAAAACCTCAAAATTCCTGGGCCTTTGTAACTCTCATAACTTTCATAAAATTACCTCCACTCCATTTCAACCTCACTCCCTGCACTTGGTCATTACCTGAAAATGCTCCTGTCTCATCCTCTGGCCCCCTACACTTCACGCCTGCTCTGTGGCCCCTGAGACTCCTAGGTCCTTGACCTTTCCATTTATTAGCTACACATCACCCACCTGGCAAGCCTCCAGCCCTGGGATGATGCTACTCTCTACCTTTTTAACTCCTCAACTGGCTTGAAGCTAGAACTCACGCAGCTGTGAAGACTGGTGCCATCAAGAAAACACTGCAGTTTCTAAAGTAGCTTTGTCTTTTGTCTTGGTTTGTTTTTGTCTTGTTTTTATTTAATCTTCCATGCCTTTCACAGATGCATTCAAACTTTCACCATCTCCTTCACAGCAGCGTGTGGGGGCCATTAGGGGAAATCTTTCACAAGTTTCTATTTTTTAATCCATACACTTTTTGCATCTGCACTAGAGAGGGCCTCCATAGGTTTTGCTTGCCCAGTATACATGTCCCTTTCTTCTGGTAAAATAGTGTCTCAGTTTTCCTTTGGGAAGAAAACCCTTGCTCCACTCAATGTGTCTGGTTTGAATGGGAGTGATTATATCCTTTGAATTTGGGTGTTCAATAAAAAGAGTCCATCTCCCTGGCCAGGGTGACTGTGTTTTGAATAGATACAGGACCAAAGAGTGTCCAATGAGAAACCACCTCAGAAATGATTCCGAGTGAGAAGTTTACATTCTGCTGGGATGACTAAGCTAAGAGGGTACAGTTTGTGCATTAATCACTACTATGCTTATACCATGAGGATAGGTCTTACATGAGACTGGAGCCATCACAACTCTAAGAGATGAAAAAAAAAAAAAAGAAAGAGAGGGAGTCAATGACATCATCTGAATCCCTAGATCTAGCTATTACTGAAGGTGCTACTTCTGTACTTTTTAGTTAAAGGGGCCAGGAAATTCCCTTTTTCTGCCTAAGTCAGTCTAAACTCGGTTTCTCTTACTACTAACCAAAAATGTCCTGATCAATGTGTACACATACCCTTATCTTCTTTATTCAGTACCAGGAAACAATACATCCGGGTTCTTGTTCAGATTAACCTCTCCATCAGTGCTGTTTATTTATTCAATAAATATATCTTGAGAGCCTGCCTCCAGTCAGACATTGCTCCTGACACTGGGGAATATCATAGGAAACTAGATGAGACCTTTCCTTCATGGGGTTTTCTGTCTAGTGGGAAAAAAGGAGAAAATGAAAAAGATTAAAAATATAAAATTTGAGCTGTGATAAGTGCCATGATTGGTGCCAAGATGGAGAATGGCTGGGTGGTAGAGGGAAGAGGAGTGGGAACACTTCCGTTATCTTTTTAAAAATTGGTGTGCACTTATGTGTATTCTGGAGTCATTGTGTATAGTGTTCAAGAAATGTTAATTAAGTCAGTTTTGTTGACAGCATTTTTGAAAGTCTGTTGTATCCTAATTGATTTTTGTCCACTTACATCAGTTACTCAGCGATGTGTTAAAATCTTGGCTTGTGGGTAGATTTGTCTATTTCTGCTTTTATTTATTTATTTATTTATTTATTTATTTATAAAATAAGAAACAAGGTCTTTCTCTGTCACCCAGGCTGGAGTGCAGTTGTGCGATTATGGACCGTTGCAGCCTCAAACACTTGGGCTCAAGTGATCCTCCTGCCTCAGTCTCCCGAGTAGTTGGGACTATAGGCGTGAGCCACCACCCTCAGTTACTGTTCTTTTAAACTTTTCTGTGTGTGTGTTTTGTAGTCTACTTTTGCTATACATATATATTCTGAAACTGTGTTATTAAGTGCACACAAATTTAGAATTGTTTTGTCTTCTTGTTGAATGGATCCTTTCACCATCATGAAATGTTCCTCTGTATCTCTAAGTCCTACTTTCTGGTGGAAATTTGCTTTGGTGGCATGTTACTACATTAGTATAGCCACACATTTTTAAATGTTAGTGTTTGTATAATGTGTATTTAATAGCTGCAAATATCTGGTCTCACAGTGATGATTGAGACCCAAACTATTCCATGTAGACAAATCATGTCTTAAAACTTTGTTCATTAGCCCTTTCTGATTAGCTGCACTCCAGTTGCCACAGGCTTGCCTTTACTATTCACTCCAAGGATCCAGGTACATTTCATTGTCCAGCAATAAATATTTATTAGTTTATTATGAGATATATTTCAGAAATTATCAGAGAATCTTAGAATTAAAAAGAGTTTGGAAAATACTAAAAGATGAACTCCCAAAGAAGATATATAGACAGAAAGATAAGAATTAGTTCCAGAGGAGGAGAGCCTTGGGAAAGCTTCTTGGAGGATATTTGTTTAGGAATGGGAGCTTGAGGGTTCACTAAGTCAGTAGATGAGGTTAACAGAGATAACAATTTTCATCTAGTAGAAGCTTGAATAAAGAAATAGAAGCAAGGACACAAATAAAAAATCCATTTTAAGGGAAGGTTGAGACAATCAAGATGAGGCTAGAAAGACAGGTCAGCCCTGTGGTGAAGAGGCAAGAATATAAACTTCAGGAATCTCCATGATGTACAAATTCACTAAGAGTCACCAGAGATACTTGAGCACAAAAGAGCCATTATTAAAACTGCTGAAGTTTCATCTTTTTGGTGTGTAATGTTTGCCATAAGAAGAGCCAGTTAGGAAGGTGAGAGGAGATGAGGGTCAGTACTCTGGGGACAGAAGTTCAATGGAGAGCATAGAGGATAGCCATAAATAAGAAAGAAAAGCAACAGATATTAAGCTTTGACTGATAGGCCACATTAACTGAGAAATGTGGTGTGTGGGGATGAATAACACATATTTGTGTGTGAATAGGCATATTTCTGAAATATTTTTGTTGTAGTTAAAATATATATAACATAAAATTTTCCATTTTAATGGTTTTCAAGTGTACAGTTCAATGGTATTGATTACATTCATGATGTTGTGCAACCATCACCATGATTTATTTTCAAAAGTTTCCATCATCCCAAACAGAAACTATGTAACCATTATGCAACAGCTTCTCACTCCCTGGGGGTATAGAGTCCACTTCTTACAAGTGGACACAATTGCACTCAACAAAAAAGAAGGAAAGGAAACTTCCCAGAAGCCCCCAGCTACTCCTCTTCTGATCCCATTGGCCAGGATTGATCACACGTCTGTGCTCCAGCTGCAAGGGAGGCTGGGAAAGCAGGTGACTGGCATTTTCAGTCTCTTTATAGGGATATGTGCTCTGCCAGAAAAGACGAAGGGAAGGGGAATGTGGTTGGGAAGAGGGCCCAGTATGAAGAGCATTGAGGCCTGGCAGGAATGAGTGCTCAGCCTGCTCTGGGCATCAGTTTTACGTTACCCAGAGGGAGAGACGAGAGAGTTTCTTAATCCAGGGAAACTCCCTAAGTAGAGGGTGGTTAGGTGAGTGCCTAACTGCAACGTGTCAAAAACTATGAAAAAAAAAAAAGATGCGCATATTGCATACATCTTTATCTTCCTTTTTTCAGCATCAGGAGGCAGTACATCTCTGCTCCTATTTAAAATTAGCCTCTTGGGTGGGTGTGGCTCACACCTGTAATCCCAGTATTTTGGGAGGCTGGGATGGGTGGATCACTTGAGGTCAGGAGTTTGAGACCAGCCTGGCCAACATGCTAAAACACTGTTTCTACTAAGAATACAAAAGTTATCTGGGCGTGGTAGTGCATGCCTGTAATCCCAGCTACTAGTGAGGCTGAGGCAAGAGAATCACTTGAACCTGGGAGGTGGGGGTTGCAGTGAGCTAAGATCATACCACTGCACTCCATCTTGGGTAACAGAGCGAGACTCTGTCTCAAAAATAAATAAATAAAATAAAATTAGCCCCTCTACCTGTGCTAGTGATTAATTAAGTCATTCTTTTATTCCACAAACATCTCTTGAGGGCTCATGGTATATCAAGAATCATTTATAATTAGTATCATCATTATAATCTGTCCTATTCATGGTCCAGAACAGTGCCTTGTACATAGTAAGCCCTTAATAAATGTTAATAAATGTTTGTAGATTTGAACTGATTTACTGTAGGATGTACTAGTTACATTTATCATGTTCTGGCTCTCTGTAAGATTAAAGCCAGACATATTTTTAAAAATCTTTTTATTTAGGTGCATCTTACATACAGTAAAGTATATGGGTGTTAGAAGTGGCTCAATGGTCTTTTAATGTATACCCTGGGTAACCAATACCCAGGTCAAGACATAGAATTTATCCCATACCCTGGAAGACTTTCTCATGCCTTGACACATTTTTGGGCATATATACATGAATAAAAAGATTTTATAATTTTATTATATGTTTTCTTTTATAAACTACCATTAATGTCCCAGAATAAAAAAGGAAGGTGCCCAAGAAAGTTCAAGCACAAAGCTAAACTAAGGACATAAAAATCTTTAATGCTAGTTGACAATTGGTATTAAATTGTTTAACTGTTCAGAATCAGGAATCTTTTACTTAACTGAAGAGATGTGACCCAGCAGATTCTGCTGTAAGGTAAATTTCTGTCAAAAATTATCTTTTCCCATCAATTCCTACCATAAAATTGGAAACGTTCTCTGGGGATCCAAATACTGACCTCTGGCTATAGACTCACACGCGATTCTCTGATAAAACTTCACCAATAACACTCAAAATGTTAATTAAACTCACAAAACTCAGAATTCTCTGCAGAATTCCAAAGAAATGTGAAAATCAAAGCACTGAGAGTGAAAACGCAGTAAGGAATCTTTGGTAATGTGATGGCCTCATATCATGACCTTCTTGCAGCAGAATAATTCCATGGGCTAAGGATTCTGGGGGACTGGCTTTATGGGTAGTGGGTGGTGGGTGGTAGTTTCTTGGTACTAGTAGTGTGACTGATGTCAATTTGCTTTTCTGAACCACAGTTAATTCCTCTCCAGTCTTAGGATACAAATATAAAACCCCTCTCTATTTGACAAGGCTTTTTTGAGGGTAAAGTGAGAGAATACTTAATGGGTTTTCTTGTTCATTTCTTTAATTGTACATTTGAATAATATCTATTAAGAATCTTCTATGTATCCAGTGCTGTGCTAGAGTATAAAGTGATGAACAAGATAGTCATGTTTTCTGCTCTTGTGGAGTTTACAATCAATTGTAGAATAGAGACATCATACAATTAATTGTACGCAGAGCTCCATGTGAAATATGATATGGAAAGGTAAGCAGTCAATTAAAATAAACTTTGTTACAATAAGAAATTATAAGAACAATGCCTATATGACTTACACAGTTTATTTTTACTGAAAATATTCGCATATACATCCAGTCACTAATATTGTGATGCGGGAAAGAGTCTTTTGTGGGGTCTGAGTTTGCAAAATAAAGCTCTGTATCTTTTTTCTTTAAAGTGAAACAAAATACGTATGAATTAACACAAGTGCATAATCCTTCTGGAATTTTGTGGCTCTTGTTGCCAGCTGTTTGGAGTTTTTTCCTCACCCCCATCCAACAGATATGTTTTCTGAGACTTGCCTTTATTGATTATTTCCAAAGTGGTCAACTTAGAAACAGCGATGTTTCTTCAATGCTCATATTTCATTCGTTGGCATAATATTTAATTAAATTACGTAATGACAGTACTGAGTACATCTGCCATAAACAATTTAGACAGCAAATGCAATGGTCTCTTGGTCAGTAAACAACTCACATGATGAGAGTGGAAGTTTATGGGGATGCTAAAGGTTACCTCTATGGGACATAACGCATTTGTCTGCAAGGAACACAATCTTTAACTGAAACAAGTTTTAAGTTTTGCTTTCAAAAAACTCTCGGTGCATAGAAAAAAAAAAACGCATTTTAAATTGTCCCTTAGCACATATGCAAGAGTATAAACTGAAGCAAATTTTCACAAGCAGAACTTACCTTTACTTTGTGGGATGCTATCTAACATTTTCTATTTTAATCTATTCTTTCCTATTTTAATTCTATTAAAAATGCTAGTCATGACCCGCTAATGTAGTCTCATGTCTCATTAATGGGGTGCAACCCACAGTATGAAAAACACTGACTTAACCCAATAGAACATTTATTATTTTATGTGGGAAGATGTCTAGCGATAGAGAAGCCCTTGAGATGCTGCAGTAGCTCAGCAGCATCCTCAAGGTCACAGGTATTTTCCACAGACTTCTTTCTGCGATCTTCTGAGAATTAGGAATGTCTCCACTCATGGTGTAAAATGGCTTCCACATCTAGCAGTTGTTACAAGTGGACACAATTACACCCAACAAAAAGGAAGGAAAGGAAACTTTTCCCAGAAGCCCCCAACTGCTCCTCCTCTGGTCTCATTGGCCAGGATTGGTCACACGTCTGTGCTCCAGCTGCAAGGGAGGCTGGGAAAGCAGGTGACTGGCATTTTCAGCCTCTTTATAGGGATATGTGCTCTGCCAGAAAAGACGAAGGGAAGGGGAATGTGGTTGGGAAGAGGGCCCAGTATGAAGAGCATTGAGGCCTGGCAGGAATGAGTGCTCAGCCTGCTCTGGGCATCAGCTTTACTTTACCCAGAGAGAGAGAATAGAGAGAGTTTCTTAATCCAGGGAAACTCCCAAAGTAGAGGGTGGTTATTCTTAATTGCAACGTGTCAAAAGCTATGAAAAAAAAAAAAAAAAAGATGCACAGCTGTTATTGGTTCATATTGCAGGGCACTTACCTGGGCCAGGGAACTGGGGAGCCCTCTTCAGGGAAGCGACTCTGTTAAGCCAGTGTGGGGAGATGTACCATGGTGGTGGGTGGTGGGACTGGTGTTCCAGGCAGAGGGAAGAGCTTATGAGAAGGCTAAGAGGAAGGAGGGGTCATGGCTGAGGTGGCATATTTATTCTACTAATTGTCCGTCTCTTGTGGGCCCAGCCCTGTACTAGGCATCAATGGCTAAGAGAGTAATGGGACATCTCCTGCCCTTGGGAATGTCATTGTCCATTAGGAAGGCTGATGTATGAACAGTCATAACTAGAAACCAAGGGGAACGTATGCCTTCAAAATGCTATGATATCTCCTAGTGGAGGGGACTCAGGGGGCTTCCTTGGTGGCACCTAATAGGCAGGATCCGCATGTGTAGAGTTAGCAGGGGTCATGCCTTCCAGTGGGAGGGGCTGCTGTGAGCAAAGAGGCCTGGAGGCAGGAAGCAGAACCAGCGGTCACTTGGCTGGAGGACTGGGCGCCTGAGGGGGAACCAGAGCAGGGAAGGTTAGAAGGTGGTTCCAGCCAGCATTGTCCCAGCTCCCTGCATTGAACCCCAGCCATCTGCAGCCCCAACCTTGGCTAACCCTCCTGGCAGTGAGTGTGACACTGGGCCCTAGGAGACAGAAGGAATGACTCAGACTTTGCTGTTGTTTAGTATATTTTTTCACCCAAAGCAGAGCGACTCCCAGGGAGAGGCCCTTGCGTGGCCCTTCTTCTTGGCACCAGCAAAGGCGCCTCTCCAGTCTCTTTGGAGAAGGACCAGTCTCTGAATGGTCAGAGGGTCGCTAGGTCCCGTGTCTCCCAGGATCTGCTGGGAGGGCTGCCAAGGTGGCACAGGCCCTGCTAGGGAGACCTCTAGAGGCAGTGAGGCTGGGGGCTGGGACATCCATGTTCCTGCCTTGAGGGGATGCCCAGGCCTGAAAGTCATGGGTGATGGCCCAGGCGGAACACTCAGGGGATGATTGGAGTAGTGGTGGGCAAACCTTTGTGGCAGTCCCTGGGAGGTCCCTGGGAGGCCTAGAAGGAGCCACCAGCATGTGAGTTGAACAGTTTCACCTTTATGGGAGGTTTCTCAACCACTGGCATTTGGGGTGGGATAATGCTTTACTGTCAGGGGCTGTCCTGTGCATTGTGGGAAGTTATGCAGCATTCTTGCCCTCTATGCACTAGATGCCAGCAGCATCCTTCTCCAAGTTGTGACAATGAGAAAAACTCTCCAGACATTGCCAAGTGTCTCCTGGGTTGGTAAAATTACCTCAGTCTGGGAACTGAGACCTTAAGGTGAATAAAGAGAAATCTCAGAGCTTTCCTGTACAAGAGCATTCTGCTAGGACCACAGGAATAATTGCCCACCATTCTGGGACTATGCAGATGATAATTTAGAGATGGCAAAACTAGAGGCCACTGAGTTCAGCCTCTTGGCTGGAGGTCTGGGCACCAGAAGGGGAGCCAGATGGACTAAGGCAGGGAAGGTTAGGAGGTGGCTCAGACCAGAGCCTCATGTATGGGGCCTTTGGGGTTGGTCTGGGTTGGGGTGATGGCAGAGGAAAGGGAGGGCAGTGATGGGTCTGAGAGGTGTTTGGGTATTGGGTTTGTGGAAGAGGGAGGAGCTGAGGGTGGTTTCTGGTTTCTGGTTCAGGCCACTGTGCAGGCTGCTATGTCAAGAGCAAAGATAGGGCACCGGGACAAGGAGTAGCTGGGGTCAAGTGGCTGCGGGGACGAAAGCCAATACTCTGAACTCAGGCCTCCTTCTCTGGCCATCCCCACCCTCTGCAGCCCTGTCTGATATTTGTCCCTCAGCATCTCTGAGAACCAGCCCTCATGGCTGCTGCCTCCAAGGCAGGGAGAATGAGCAGAAGCTTGATGGGCCACTGGCCTGGCTGGAGCAGCCTCACGTCTTTCCAGCAGAAAGCTGGGGCTCTGACTGTGCTGTTGCTACCGTCTGACATTAGTTCAATTTGGCTTTTTGTGGACCAGAGCCTGGAGGAGGGTTTCTAGTCAGTTTGTTAATGGCTAGGGGAGGAATGGGGAGCTAGAGAAGATGTCACTACCCCTTCCCTGAGCATCACACGAGAGAAGGCCTTGGCCTGAGAGGACTGGACGGGAGGCAGCTGGCCCTTTAAGAAGAACTATTCTCAGCAGGACTTCCATGTCTTCTGGGAAAGGGTAGGTTTCATGAGCAAGGGTGACCTTCCATGAAGGCCGGGCGCCTTTGGTGAACTTGTGCTTCTTAGGAGTTGGGCCTTGGACAAAGGGATCTGCATGGTGACCATGAGCCAAGACTCTGGCTGGAGGAGAGTGATGGCTTTACACTTGGGCTTGCTCTCCCCATCCTCCTCCTCCCTCCACTGCTGTCCTTCTACCACTCTTTCCTCCTCCTTCTTCTCAGTAGCGATTGACCCTTTCTGGAGCATTTGGTCCCCTTCCAGGCCTTCTGAGGTCTGTCAAGAGCAGAGCAGAGTCTGCCCTTGCAGACAGAAGACATTGAAATGCAAAGGCAAGCTGTCCAAATGGCAATTCGGGAGGCAGAATTCAGCACTAAATATATACTCTGAAGAGCCCAGTGACCATCTCTTTGCTCTGAGCCAAGACAAGCATATGATTTCTGTACCTTTGCACGATTTGTTCCCTTTGCCTTAAATGCCCACTGTAGTTGACTCTTGACATTGTCTTTGGCCACCAGCAGCCGAATGCCCTTCCTATGATTCTTGGTTAGTGCAGAGTCTATTCCCTGGAATAAGAGCTCAGAATTCCAACTCCTACTTTCTCATCCTGTCTTGCAGCTATGGTGTGGCATGTCACCCAGACTGTACTGATCAGATGTGCTTGGCATGGCCTTGACATCAGGAGCTGTTGAAGCAGAATAGTAGGGACCTGGGGAACCCCCTCTGGTGATGGAAGCTGTGGTGTCCTGTGCTGGGGGTGAGGTGGCAGTGATGTCCTCTTAGGATCAGTTCTGTGACATGCTTTAGGGCAATGCTCTCAGCTGTGTTGCCTAGAATGTGGTTATCCATCCCTCCCAGCAGTTTTGAGAGCTCCTGCCATCCTTTTAATGAATTATTTTCCTGTTTAAAAGAGCCAAAGTCAGCACCTATACTTGCAACTATGAACTCTGACTAGTATGCTTCTCTCTGTAGAAAATGTTTATGTTCCCTACAGATTCATATGTTGAAATCTTAATACCCAGTGTGATGGCATTTGGAGGTGGGGTCTCTGGGAGATGATTAGGGCATGAGGGCATGGCCCTCATCAATGAAGTTAGTGCCCTATAAAAAAGGCCCCAGAGAGCTTCCTTGTCCCTTCTACCATGTGAAGACACAGTAAGAAGATGTCTACTTATGATCCAGGAAGGGAGTCTTCACCAGACGCCGAATCTGCCAGCACCTTGACCTTGGAATTCCCAGCCTCTAGAACTATGAGAATTGATTTCTGATGTTTATAAGACACCCAGTCTATGATCTTCTGTTATAGCAGTCCCAATTGACTAAGGCACACCCTCTCTTTCTTCCATTGCTTGGCAAACTCCAACTCATCTTTACACAATCTACTCAAATAGCACCTCTTTCAGGAAGCCCTCTTGGATTCCTCAGGCAGTGAGTAGCTAAAGCATCTGGGCTCCCAGTTGCATACAAAGTATTACGAGGGCTGTAGGAGGTCAGGAGATAGTTCAGATGCACTCGCTGAAAACATGTAGATAATTTGTCAGTCTACGGGGCAGTAGAGAGGGGAGGAGGAATAGGAAGGGAGGTAGTAAAACAAAGTGGTGACAAGCTTGAGCCCTGGAGTTCAAATTCTGGCTCAGACACATGCTGGCCGCGTGGTTCTAGGCAATTTACTTAAAATCTCTGTGCCCCAGTTTCCTCCTCTGCAAAATGGGAGCTACTACAGGACCTATTTCATAGGATTGTTGTGAGGATTAAAAATAACACATGGGACGTCCTTTAGAAGAGTTCCTGGCACTTGGCAAATACTCAATAAATGTGAATTGTGATTTTGGCAGGTAGCAGGGTGCAGCATCAAGTCAGGAGATGTAAGTTCCACCCTAGCCTGGCCATCAACTCCCTGGGGTCTTGGCAAAGCTGTTAGAAATAAAGAGAATCCTATTTCAAAGCAGCTTAAGCAAAGGAAATGGAAGTCTTTCATGGGACCCGAAAGTGGAAAGTAAAAAGATGGAAAGTCACAAAGGCCCGGAACCAGGAAATGGAAGGTCAAGGTCACCAGGCAACTATGTACTCTATCTTGCTCTTCTTTTCTGAAGTCAGTCAGTCTATCTTCTCTACTTCTTCTTACATGTCCACACATGGGCTTTCCATGTCTTTCTGTGTACATAGCTCCCAAAGTTACGTGCAGAAACCATCTAATGGTCTCTGAATCCCAATCCTCAGTTCCCAGCAGAGAGTCTCAGATGAACTCAGCTTGGATGAGGAGTCCATCCCTGGTCCAATCAGCCAGGAGGTGGGGTCAATGTGGTACAAACCTAAGCTGGGCAGACTGGCCCTCTCTTTGTCTCAGCTCAGACATATATAGAAAAGTTTCATGAATGTATTAGTTGGAATCTTTTCAGCTGCAAGTAACAGAATACTCAACTAAAAGTAGTTTAATTATCAAATACCTTTATTCTCTTAAATAACAAGAAGTCTGGAGCAGGTGTGTTGGGGTTGGTTTATGGCTCAACCTTGTCATCAAGAAGCCAGCATCTTTTTGTTCTTCAGCTCTACCGTCCATAGCCTGTTGCTTTTTGTTTTTAGACTTGTCACGTCATGGCTGCAAAAGAGTTGTGGTAGCTATAGACATCACACCTTCACTGGACAGTATCCAAACCAGGAAGTACAATGCTTTCTTCTTGCATCGATTTCTTTAATTGAGGAGTCTGTAAGGTTAGAGATTTCTTCTTACATTTCCATTGGTCAGTGCTACATATACAAGGGAAACTGAGAAAATATCTGCCATTTCCAACTTCAACTATTGGAGAGAAAATTCACCAGGAAGGAAGAAGGTGTTGGGGAATAGCTGTTGGATAGGCAACTAACCATGTCTGTCATAGTCAGAGTCATTCTAGTCTAGTCAACTGCCAAAGTAGGGTCATTCTAGAAAATACCATTCATTGCTTAAAATACAAGCATTAAAAGTAATGCTCAGTGTTGTTTTTACTGATAGAAATTTAGAAATCACTCATGTACAAATACATCACATCCAAAAGGCTGTCTTTAAGTCTGTTTCTTTCTAAGCCTCTGCAGTATACGTGTCTGTATAAAGTTGAGTTTCACAAAAGGACTGGTGATGTGCTGGCATTGATTCTGGCTCTACTTGGTGCTTTTCAGTTCTTCAGAAATGTATCCAAAGATGTTTTTACTTTGACTTTCTTCTTTTCATGGTAAGAAGACACTTCTTTAAACAGCTCATGGGCCAACACTAATGACTAACACGATGGCCAAGACTAAAATGGATGCGCATGACTGCTGCACACCATCTGTGGGGAACAGGCGGAGCTGGCC
This sequence comes from Rhinopithecus roxellana, assembly GCF_007565055.1. Taxonomy (NCBI): domain Eukaryota; kingdom Metazoa; phylum Chordata; class Mammalia; order Primates; family Cercopithecidae; genus Rhinopithecus; species Rhinopithecus roxellana. Next base: position 173,679,954 of record NC_044551.1, read on the forward strand.
TACTTTTCCTTTAATGCATGACTTTGTTCTTATCTGTGAATGTTCGTAAGTAGAGAAGTTTCAGTGCAGATGTGAAATTGTTTTTGAAATATTGACGGCTCTTATAATTTGTGTTCTTTTTTTTGAAAGAAGCTTTTCTTTGGTTTGATGCTCACTGAGGATAGAAAGAAAGCCCAAAGAAAAAGAGGCAAGGGTCCTACAATGCAATGACTTCCTCCCCCAGTACATGGGTGCAAAGTCACAAAGTTATGGATGGCTTGTTTGGAGGCCCTGAGTTCTTCATTCTAGACTGTAGAAGTCATCAACATGCCCCATGGCAGAAGGCTCTGGTAAAGAGAGCCCAGGCTTTGAGGCTAACTGTCTTGGGTTTCATGGCCATCTCTCCCACTTCTTTGGCTAAAAGACCAGCAATGGGCAAGCTCGTCCTCGGTTTCCTCAACTTGAGCAATGTCAAATTCTGTTTTTTAGGGTCTTGGTGTGGATCGTGGAAGTCGGCTGGGTGACTTCTGATTCTGAAGATTGGAGTCTACCTCCAACATCATGATTATCTCCTATTCTTCCTCCTCCATCTTCTTTTCTGTTATCATCATCATCATAGTCATCATGATCATCATCACCATCTGTGAGTGTAATGTTGTCCTAGGCACTGCCCCGAGTCCTCTACCTATTTAAATTAATTGAATCCCTGTGGTGAACATGCAAGGTAGGTACTATTACTGACATCTCACAGATTAGGAGGCTAAGGCTCAGAGAGGTGAGAGGATTTGCCCAAGGTCAACCCAGCTCGTAGGTGGCAGAGTAGAGATCAGAACTTCCAGGCTAGGATTTGTTTTATTTAGAAGCCACTCTGTCCCCTTGATTGCTTCCAGTGCTTCACAAGGAGCCCATGTTCCTCAAATAAACAGGCCGTAGAATAAAGCTGTAGCCCCAAGGACCAGGCCTAGGAAAAGCTTTTGTGCAGACTCAGTGGCTACCAGCCTCCTCTTATAATCAGATAACCCTCCTGGAGAAGGAGCTTAGGGGTCTTCACCCCAAGTGGCCTATGCCTCAAGTGGATTTTACTCCCATAGTGGGACATTTGGGGTTTTTGCCTGCTCATTATCCATCCTCTCTTCTTTTGATGACAGCACCCCAATTTTTCCTTTGGGGAAATCACCTCAACTCCACTCTTAACGTGTTTAGGGAGACTGACTCTTCTCTTCTCTCCCCACTTCCCACCTACATGTTAGTGGTGGTCGCATGATCTAGTTTTGACCAATCAGAGTGTTCTTCTCATCAGACCAAAGTTCAAGTTGTCTAATGTTCTGCAATCCTGGGACTTTTGTGAAACTGTTGGGAAAGACAGTTTCTTTTCTGCTGGTGGGCTCCTGGGTCCACTGAATGCAAAAGGCTTTCTGAGAATCTGAGGCACAGGGGTGACAGAAGACACACCTGAGCACCTGGATTCATCAGTTCCTGAAGCCAGTGCTGTCTCCTGTAATGGGAAGAGTCATGACTGATATGCCTGAAATATACTGATTGCAGCACAAATTGTGCCAGAAAAAAAATTGATTGATATATTCATGTTCATAGGAGATTGTCATCCCCACCCTCCCACCACAAGTTCAAACACTTTTTTGGCGTATAACTTTGGTTTGGAGACTGCTTCAGTTTGGCTCTTTTTGAACCAAGTAACTGTTAGTTACCTCTTGGAAAGGGAAACTCACTGAAGGAACTCTCTTGATAGGAACTGGAATTGGGGTTCAGGCAGGAGCTGAGGCAGCCCTGGAGCTGGAGGCTCTATGTGTCTCTGTGGCAGTTCTGTTTCTCTCTGCTCTTGTGTGCTCTGTTCTAGTTTCATTCACCAGGGCCTCTGCCTTCTCATGAGAACTCATGCTCCCTCAAATCTCCACGAGCAGATGGTCCACCATGGCCCTGACTCCAGCATGTGATATCCTTTCCATTTCAGTTATCACTGGAAACTCCCCAAGGAGGAATAGGATTAGCCCAGCTCATCCCTTCCTGACACATCTCGGGTTGCTGGTTGGTCTGTGGATTCCTAGGTCTACTGTCCATCTCAGGTCCTGACAGCTGTGCCTGGGGTCCTGGGTAGGTCTGATGCCATGCAGTATCCAATCAGCTGTGCTGTCATGTGGCTCACTTAAGGCTTCCCCTTGAGGAGGAGCTGTGAGGGGGCAGTGCTGTGGTTGACATCTCTTGTGAAAGAAAGGCTCTATTTGAACCATACTTAATTGTCAGTGAGTCATAGTGAGCAACATTTCATGGGGGTGCTCAAATTACTCTCATGGAGCTATTGCTTAAGTGGAAAGATGGACAATGGATGAGAAGACACTCCCATTTACACCAACCATGGTCAGTGATGAAAGATGGGTGGCTGTCCTAGACAGCTGTGGGAGGGCCCATTGCAGAGTGTGCAGTCAGAGAAGACTCATTGGAGGAGACATCATTTGAGCTAAAGTTTGACCAAAGGATCCAGATGGATCATTCTGGTAGGCAGAGAAACAGCATATTTAAAAGCCCCAAGTTGGAAATGAAACTGTATTTGAGGAATTAAAAATGAACTTGTGACTGGAGCATTCAGGGTGTGAGAGAGAGAGAGTTTTAAGATGTAGTCAGAGATGGTCACGCGCAGTGGCTCACACCTGTAATCCCAGGACTTTGAGAGGCCGAGGCAGGCAAATGATCTGAGGTCAAGAGTTCAAGACCAGCCTGGCCAACATGGGGAAACCTCATCTCTACTAAAAATATAAAAAATTAGCCAGGTGTGGTGGTGGGCGCCTGTAATCCCAGCTAGTTGGGAGGCTGAGGCAGGAGAATTGCTTGAACCCAGGAGGTGGAGGTTGCAGTGAACCGAGATCACGCCACTGCACTCGAACCTGAGCAACAGAAGGAGACTCTGTCTCAAAAAAAAAAAAAAGCAAGATGTGGTCAGAGATGTTAGCAGGACTTGTATCACACGTAGGTCCTGGTATGACATTGATGTTTTATTCTGATTACAACAGGAAGTCGTCAGTAAGGATGATCCAATTTGTACTTTCAAGGTCTGTGAAAGTCAGGTTATGTCTCTGAGCCCTTTTTTTCTCCTCTGTAAAATGTAGATGAGAATTTAGCCAATTTTTGAAAGACCCTGTAAAGATTAAATAAGAAAATGGCTAAATAAGATGAACTTGTTTGAAAACAGCTGTGTCTTGGCAGACCTCTGTAAAGATTTCCTTTCTCTTTGTTCCTTAGAAAAGAAACAGGAAATTGTCGTCCATCAGCAAACTCTCTTCTCCTTTGACCAACCTAGGTACATTTTGGACTCATGGTTTCACTTTTCTATTCTCTCAGCTTATACCCAGATTTGGCTGTTGTCTGCTCTCTCCTCATTCTTTGTGTGTGTGTGTGTGTGTGTGTGTGTGTGTGTGTGACAGAGTCTTGCTCTATCACCCAGGCTGGAGTGCAGTGGCACAATCTCAGCTCACTGCAGCCTCCGCCTCCTGGGTTCAAGCAATTCTCCTGCCTCACCTTCCCGGGTAGCTGGAATTACAGGTGCCTGCCACCATGTCTGGCTAATTTTTGTATTATTATTAATAGAGACAGGGTTTCACCATGTTGGCCAGGCTGATCTTGAGCTCCTGACCTCAAGTGATCTATCTGCCTCCGCCTCCCAAAGCGCTGGGATTACAGGCATGAGCCACCATGCCTGGCCCCTCCTCATTCTTTTGTTGAGGATGTTGCACATAGACTGTTTGGGAATATTGCATCTCATAAATCTTTTGCATTGTTCATCAGTCTGAATCCCGTTTCCATTACTTCAGCCCTTCTCGGGCAGAGTTCCTTACCCTGTTTAGCATTTATGTCACTTTCCTTAAATAGACCTTCTCTTGATTTCATCTGAACTGCTATGCTTTATGGAGATTTTTAGTTGAATGGGGGAGGTTGTGATTTTATCGTTAACCCTGTGGGGAAGACAGATCACACTTGTGAGGATATGTTGGAGAGAACCTTGGAGCCAGAGAGAGCAGGGTCCAAGCTCTTGAGTTCCTCTTTTCTGGCTGTCAGGCCCTGGGCAAGTGACCTCACCGGTCTGACCTCCAGTTCCCTCATCTACAAACATGAGGATATAAATAGTGCTGGCCTTGCTGGGTTATTGGGTCTGGCATGGAGTAGGTCTTCAACGATATTAGTTCATGTCTCTGTCTACTGCTCCCTCCACCCCCTGCCTCATGCCTTGTTCTTTGACCTTTGCATTGATGATCTTCAGTCTGATTCTTGGCATGCTCCTTTTCAGAATCCATGAGCCTCTATAAGCATCTATTCATGTTCCATGCATTGCGGTCTTTGGGGTTAGGCTGACTTGGGTTCCAATCCCAAGTCTCCTGCTTAGCAGCTGTGTCATTTGAACTCTTGGAGACTCACTTTCCTCATGGGCCAGTGGGAGATATTACGAGTACTGCTATGGCTGGAATGTGTGTCCCCTCCAAAACTCATTTTGAAATTTAATCCCCAATATGGCAGTATTGACAGGTGGGGGGTTTAAGAGGCCACTGGGTCCTGAGGGCTGTGCCCTCATAAATGGATTAATGGGTTATCATGGGAGTGGGACTGTGGCTTTATAGGAGGAGGAGAGACCTAAGCTACCAAGCTCAACCCCCTCACCATGTGATGCCCTGAGCTGCCTTGGGACTCTGCAGAGAGTCCCCACCTGCAAGAAGGCCCTCACCAGATGTGGCCCCTCTACCTGAGACTTCGCAGCCTCCATAACTGCAAGAAATAAATTCCTGTTCTTTATAGATTATCCAGTTTCAGATATTCTATTATAAGTGACAGAAAATGGACTAAGACAAGTGCCAATCTCTGAAGTTATCACAAAACATTGAAATAATATTCTGGAAACACTTAGTGTAGAGCCTGGTATATTGTAAGTGGTCAATAAAAGGTATTGCTATTACCATACCTTTATAGGAACACTAGACTCTAAACCCCTGGAGGCAAGGACTGTGTTTCTCCATCTTTGTACACTCTTATCCTTGCAAAGGTCCTGGAACACCATGGGCCCTCTGCTGGTTTCAGTTCCTTCCATCTCCTATAACAAATACAGAGCTGCTTTGCTGCCAACTTGGCTGGAACACTGGCATCTCCATAAAATCCTACCTGCTTACACAAATGCCACTTTCTAAAGTCCTAGAGATAGGGTGGGATCACGAAGTGAAATGCCTCAGGACTTGACTGAGTGATCCAGTTGCCAGTTGCTGTTGGGAGGATGGGGAAGGTGGGCAGAAGCCATGACCCCAGCGAGGGCTTCTCTAAAGAAAGGGGCCTCGCTCCAGAGCTGCTTGTCTTATTTATGTGTTCTCATCTCATTATTTTTCTGAGAACCTTTTTAGAATTTCACTGGGAGTCAAAAAACACATTTTGCCAAATTCAGAGGCCTTGTAACCACAGGGCCTCAACCTAGTGACCAAACCGAGACCAAACAGTAACCTTCTGGCACTGTTTACAGCTGGCAAAAGACCACTTTGGGTTTCTTAGTAAAAAGAGTTAGAAAATTGTATGAAAAGGCTCAGAAGACTCACAGACATCAAATAGCCCTAACCAAACCAATGTAATTAGTTAAGTATAAATGAATCAGAACCATATGGCTTAAACGCTAAAGGAAAAAGGGTTGGAGGAAAAAATGTCCTTTGGGATTTAATCAAACAAAAATTGCTGGAAAAATTGTTGATGTTCACCAAGCTCAGACCCCAACTGGGTGCCCTCCAATCCCGCTTTAGCATTTCTCTCCTTCCCAGGTATTCGCCATGAAGCAAGGGTGACTTCTGGGTCCTGCTCTCTTGATGCTGGGCATCATAGGGGTGGAGTAGGTGTGGAGTGGGCACTAAGGCTCAGGGAATCTGGGGAGCACTGAGAAGGGGTGCCCAAGTCAGCCCTTGGCAGATTGGGAATGGCTTCCCTGTGGAGAAGAAACTGAGCCAGGATTACAAGTAGACGAGGGATTGGGGGACTGGGGTGGAGTGGGCATTTTGGAGGAGGCAGTGGCGTATGCACGTGCACAGAGGATAGACTAAACCTGGGACAATCATGGAACTGCAAGAAATTTGGAGCAGCTGGTTCTCAACTCATGCCTTCCTTCCCTGGCCACCCAGTTAAAGGCACATGGCCCCTTCCATTCACTATCAATCACATCACCCTGTGGCATTTTCTTCGCAACACTTTTCACAGTGTTTCTTTCACAGAAAGAATGAGAACATTTCTTTCTTTCTCTCATTGTTATTTACATTCCCTGGCATATAAGCTTCTTAAGAGAAAGGCTCTTGTTTGTCTTGTCCCCCCACTGTGCACTTGTGTTTCTAGCAGCTAACGCAGCATCTGACTTGGAGTGGCTGACTGCCCAATACATACCTGAGGAATGAATGAATGGAGAGTAATGAGTGAATGGCTGGAGAGTAGAAGACATGAGGGATGGGGACAGAAAAAAGACTGGAGAAGTGGGCAGGCGCCTGGGAGACTTTGCACCTGGCGCTAAGAGGCCCCTGAAGGTAATGGGAAACCAATCAAAGGTTTCTAGGAGCCTGTGGTGAGGATGCGATAAGGTAACACTGTGTTATGTTGTTAGGAATCGGTGAAGGTGGGAAACCTGGAACCCCGGAGAAAATGAGTGACAACCAAATCCTATGTTTGTTTGGCATTTCCCCATCATCCCTCAGAGGGTGTGTAAGGTAGTGAGTAGTGTAGAATAGGTAATTAGTTAATGCTGTGGAGTTAATAAGGGGTAGATGACTCTCAATTGCTACATGCAAGCCATTATTTTCTCATTTAGAAAAAGGATCTTGTGGCTCACTGTGGAAAATCATCTTCCAGAAAAAAAAGAGACATGTGTATGTCTGCTCTGTCTAGAATGTTTTCTCTGAACCAGAATCTCTTTCCGTAGGGTGGCTGCCCTTGGCAACTCTCGGGTTATATGAAGCTGGGCGGGAGATTCCTCTGACATTTCAGCAGGGTCATGAGTGGGTGGGATGGGGAAGCTCCGAGCTGCAAAATAGGTAAGTTGCTCAATGTCCCTGGAAAACCTCCGAGGACAGAACTGAGTGTGATTTGGGGGAGTATTTTAGGTTCAGAGACATCTTTATGTTAGGCAAGAAATTCATGCCCCAGGCTCTTGGAGTTGCTCATAACAGTGTGTTATTGCTGGAAGTCCCAGAGGAGCTTGGACTCAGCTCCCTTCGCAGGGGGCTGAGCCTCTCTGAGAAAGCTGTTTACTTCCCCAGACACATCAGTCTCACTTACCCATGTTTATTGCTTCTGCTCCTCCTCTTTACCCCCCAGCCCTCAGGTGCAGGAGAAGCCGGTCCTCTTCACTGCACAGAAGACACTGCAATCACCGTAGCTAGTTCTTCCTAAGTGTTTGCCATGTACCCGCTCTCATTCCAGGCGTGTTCTAGGTGTATCATCTAACTGGGCCCTCTGAGCTCAGAAGCTCAGAGAGCTGAAATCACTTGCTCAAGGTCATACAGTCAGTACCAGTGGAGGCTTGAGCACTGCCCCTCTTAGAGTCCCTCACCTCAGGTGATTTTAACCCTTACATATGGAGCTTGCCAGAAACTCAAGTCCACCCTTTTCCTCCACACCATTAACTCTGCCCTGGTTTTATCAAGAAGCATCTGCCTTCTCTTCTGGATTTAAATAGTAACATTTGTAGTGAGCATCTGTGGGCTTGGAACTATTCAGTGGCCAGCAGCACTTCCATTCCCTATGGAGACCCACCCTCCGTTGTGCGCAGTCATGGCACAGTGGGTGATGAACCTGCCCCCTACACAGAAGCACAAAACCCAGTTCTCCCCCTCTCTTCTCCGGCTGCAACCAAACGGTGTACACATAATCCAGGCGAGGGTAGCCACATGTTCCCTCCAGGACTTGGACCCTTGAGTGAGTGATTTGGGGCCGGGAGGAGTGGCTGGAGGCTCTCCAGGTCAGCGGCAGCGGTGGCGTGCTGGCCACCCATTCTCGTGACCTTGCTAAGGCCCCTGTTGCTTAACTCTCTGGCAAGCCCTTGGTTTCTGGCCATTTTCCAGACTTCATCACTCTTCTCTGCCAACTCTATGAGCCCCTGATAGCCTTCCAATAAATTCCACTTGATTACCACATGGCTTGCAATCAAGAACCCAGCCTAACACACAACCACTTATTAAATACTAAGTAAGAGCCAGACACTTGACATGTGACATCTTGTCAGATCCTCAAGCACCCCGGTGAGGAAAGCGTTATTATCCCTGTTTTCCAAATGAGGACACTGAAGCTCAGGGAGCTGGGTGATGTGTCAAAAGTTGCCCAGCTGCAGAGTGGCAATGCTGGAATTTGAAGCCAGGCCTTTCTGATTCTGAATTCCATGCTTTCTTACTTGCCTTTGTCATCTGCTCCAGCTTGCGATGCCTTAGAGAGGTGGCGCTGACTAGCCTGGGACTTCCAACATACAACCTACATTGCTGGCCTGAGACTTGTGGCAAAAAAGACTTTTAAAATCTAATTTGCTCACATACATGAACACCTGCCAGGAAGGAATTTGATGCCTTTGGTCTAAACATGGAAAAGCTGAGTTCATTTGCCCCAGAGGGGGCACCTGCAGGGAAAAGGAAAAATGGTTTTAACCCTTTCCTTGAGTCAGAAAATGAGGCCACCAGATTCTCCTTTCATCCTTCAAGTATCAGAAAGGTCTGTGCTGTGAATTCCACAGATGAGATTCATTGCAAGATGTGAGGGCAGAGGAAATCCATGGAAATGGTGAGTTCTTTCATATTTGTGCCTTTCTATTGTCAGTTTGGGGACATTTGAAAGAAGTTTGAGGTGTTTGTGAAGAACCCATTTATTTTTATGTAGCTTTCTGGGGGAAATTTTGGAATTCCTCAAATCCAAGAATTTTGAGATTTAGAACCTCCAAGAGGCCTGACCTGTTGACCAGTCTTCATGCCCCAACCACCTCTCCAGTGACTCCTCATAACTATAATTTATTTCTTTTCTATTATCTTTTTACGAGACAGGGTCTCACTCTGTCATCCAGGTTGGAATGCAGTGGTGTGATCATAGCTCACTGCGGCCCTGATCTCCTGGGCTCAAGTGATCCTCCCGACTCCACCTCCCAAGTAGCTGGGATTATAGGCATGCCACCACACCCAGCTAATTTTCTATTTTTTATTTTGTAGAGATGGGTTTTCACCATATTACCCAGGCTGGCCTCGAACTCCTAGGCTCAAGCAATCCTCCCGCTTTGGCCTCTCAAAGTGATGGCATTACAGGTGTGAGCCACCACGCCCAGCTTTGTACTTTCTTAATGATGTGAAAAGACAGCTGAGTAAATCTGTAGCTGAGAGTGCAGGAAAAAGAAACTCTATCACACACTCTTTTGTCAACCGAAATGCAGAAATCCACGTTCAAACTGGATGCACGCATTCAGCAACTGGAAGCTGAGTTCATATTTCATTGCCCATCTACCCTGACCACTTTGCAATCGCAGGTTTGGAAGGACCCACAGCCATTCTATGGAAATGGATCTGCTTTCAGGACTGAATCTCAGACTTTTCAAGAGTCATACCTCTTGGGGAAGGTTTCAGTGGCTGCCTTTGCTGTACAGACCTGGAGATGGGTTTGATGATCGGACACCTGAACTATCTGTGTGGCTGAGTTTCAAGAAGACCTGCTGGGGTGAAATGAAAATGGTACCTACTAGGAGCCCCAGTGACCTTGATGGTGGAGGTGAGCATAGATCCTAGAACTATATCCTGATGTTTCTCAACATGTGGTCAAGCTCTGGGTAGTGTTTGGACTCACATGTATATGTGAAATTCATTATTTTTTATAGGGTGCAAACATTGAGCTCTATCTACCCCATAGTAATAAAGGATGGCTTTAAGGAACAGAAACCCATTTAAAATTGCTCATATAAAAGAGTGACTAACTGAGGATTAAAAAGGGGATTCTCATCAAAAGAAAGCACAGAGAGTAAAGCTCAGCCTGTGGGAGCTAGAAAGCAGGCTGACAGCTCGTCTTCCCATTTCTCCCTTTGTGGTGCCTTCTGGCATCTCTGCTCTCTCTGGGAGGCCGCAGGCCAGCCTCCCTGCCTCCTTATGGTTTATCTTTTTTCTTTTCTTTTTTTTAGATGGAGTTTCCCTCTTGTTGCCCAGGCTGGAGTACAATGGTGTGACCTTGGCTCACTGCAACCTCCTCCACCTCCTGGGTTCAAGTGATTCTCCTGCCTCAGTCTCCCAAGCAGCTGGGATTACAGGCGCCCGCCACCACACCCGGCTAATTTTTTGTATTTTTAGTAGAGACGGAATTTCACCATGTTGGCCAGGCTGCTCTGGAATTCCTGACCTCAGGTGATCCACCTGCCTCGGCCTCTCAAAGTGCTGGGATTACAGACGTGAACTACTGTGTCTGGCCTGTGGTTTCTGTGTCTCCACAAGTTTGGCCTCCACCAAGATTTTGGCACCACCTCCTGCCTCATCTCCATATGACTCTGCAAGTTCAGCACCATCCACCAAGGCTGCTGGCTCTGGGGCTTTCTGATGCTTTTGGTGGAGACAGTGTATCAGTTATCTGTTGCCACACTAATGCTGGGTAACAGTCATTAACACCTCAGTGTCATACAACAATAAACACTGATTTTTGCACACTAGTCTAAGGGTTGCTACGTGGTTCAGCTGTGTTGAGCTGAGCCCGGCGGGACTCACTTATGTATCTTTGGTCAGCTTTGGGTTAGCTGGATGGCTTTGTAAGTCTTGGATAGGTGCTTTCATATGTCTGAACCTCACCTGAGACAAATGGGCTGACTTGGCACTGCTCTATGTGGCTCATCCTCCAATAGGCTAGCTTGCTTATATCCTCACACAGAAGCAGAGATGCAAACAAGTGAGAAGGTGGAAGCACCCAGGTCTTGAGCCTTAGTCTGAGAACTAGAACACCATTCCTTCTGCTGCATTCTCTTGTCCAAAGTAAGTTACAAGGCCAACTTAGATTCAAGGAAGGGGGAAACAGGCTTCACCTCTTGATGAGAGAAGCTGCAAAGTCACATTACAAAGGGCATGGCTACTGGGAGGTATGAGGACTTGGGGTAATAATTACTTGTGTAATTGTTCTATCACCGATGCGGAATCTGATTGGCTCTCAGCAGGCCTGTGGATTAGTTCCATTTGGTTCAGGTGCTATCTGAGGTTTGGAGGTGTGTGTACATGGAGTAGGGGAAGGGTCAGAAGAGATACAGCAGCCCCAAGAATGCAGTATTTAACTTTGCCCCAAGACACCCACTGTGTGTTATGTTCCTCATCAGATTAACCTTCTAAGTGGGTACACAGCTCCTTCCCATTTCTTCTACCTACAAGAACAATAGCTGCTATTAGGTGCTTACCCTGGGCTAAGTACCTTACATGCATTATCTCTTCATTGCATGTATCAAAATGTGTAACTGGATACTTTTTGACTTTTAATTTTTTTTTTTTTTTTTTTTTTTTTTTTTTTCTGGAGACAGGGTCTCACTCTGTCACCCAGGCTGGAGTGCAGTAGTATGATCTTGGCTCACTGCAGCCTTGGCCTCCCGGGCCCAAGTGATGCTCCTGCCTCAGACACCCAAGTGGCTGGGACTACAGGCATGCACCACCATGTCCTACTACTGTTTTGTATTTTTTGTAGAGATGTGGTTTCACCATGTTGCCCAGGCTGGTCTCAAACACCTGGGCTCAAGTGATCTACCCGCCTCAGCCTCCCAAAGTGCTGGGATTACATGTATGAGCAGCAGCGCCTGGCCGACTTTTATGTCTGATATAATTTCAAACTTACTGAAAAGTCACAAGAACAATATAAAGAATCCTTGAGTAGATGAGTTCATGTCCTTTGTAGTGACATGGATGAAGCTGGAAACCATCATTCTCAGCAAACTAACACAAGGACAGAAAACCAAACACTGCGTGTTCTCACTCATAGGTGAGTATTGAACAATGGGAACACTTGGACACAGGGAGCGGGATGTGGGTCTGGGGGAGGGATAGCATTAGGAGAAATACCTAATGTAAATGACGAGTTGATGGGTGCAGGAAGCCAACATGGCACATGTATACCTATGTATCAAACCTGCACATTGTGCACATGTACCCTAGAACTTAAAGTCTAATAAAATAAATAAATAAATAATAAAAAAGAACCCTTGAATATTGTTTACCATGATTAAGCAATTGTTTACATGTAGCCCCTTTGCTTTTCATTCATTTGTTCATTCATTCATTCTCCTCTCTCTCTGCATATATATATTATGCCCCTTTCTCCCTAAATACTTCAGTGTCTCTTGCTTGTCTAAGAAAAAAAGCATGCTCTGATATAACAACAATACAATGATCAAACTCAGGAAAATTAACATGGGTATAATTCTATCATCTAATCCACAGACTACATTCAAATCTTACCAGTTGACCCAACAATCTAGTTGTTAATAGCCATTTTTCCCAGTCCAGGAGCCAATTCAGGACCAGGATTGCGTTTATTGTCATGTCTTTTAGTCTTCTTTAATATAGAATAGGCCCTCTGTTCTTCCTTGTCTTCCATGATTATAACCTTTTTGAAATACAAGGCTGGTTACTTTGCAGAATGGCTCTAAATTTGAATTTATCTCATGGTTCCTAACAATTATATTCACATTATGCATTTCTTGGCAAGAATACCACCGAAGTGATGTGTGTTTTTCAAGGCCTCATACTGGGTAGCACATGGGTTCATTTGTCCCAGTGTTGCTGACGTTACTTTTGCTTGCTTTAAGTGCTGCCTACCAAGTTTCTTCACTATGACATTCCTCGTGAGAGGAATTTATGTTGTTGCATGTGTCGTTTTAGTTTGTTCCTTTTTTGTGCTAAGCAGTACTCCATTTTATAAATATACCATACTTTGTTTATTTATTCTCCTGTTGAAGGACATTTGGGTTATTGCCAGTTTAGGGCTATAATGATGAAAGCTGCTATGAGGATTCATGTGTAAGTGTTGTGAACATATATATTCATCTTCTTGGATAAATGCCTAGAAATGGAATTGCTGGATTATAGGGTGGATATATATTTAAGTTTTTTCATGTTTTTTATAGTAGCTTTACTGAAGTATAATCCACATGTATTTGTTTATAAGAAACAGGCAAATCATTTTCTAAAGTAGTTGTACCATTCTGTATTTCTACCAACAATGCATGAGAATTCCTACTGCTTCACATCCTAGCGTACATTTAAGATTGTCAGTATTTTGAAGTGTAGCCATGCTAATGGCCATGTAGAGGTATTAATATCTCATTGTTTTAATTTGCTTTTCTCTGGTTGACTAATAATATTGAGTAGTTTTTTCTATGTTCAAAAGTCATTTGTTTATCTTTCTTTGTGAAATGTCTTTTTGAGTCTTTTGACAATAAAGTAATTAAAATATTTTTGTTATGGAGTTGTAGAAGTTCTCTATATATTCTGGATACTAATCTGTTGTCAGATTTGTTTTTGCAAATATTTTCTTAGTCTTGTGTGTGGTGGAAAATAGGGGTCATTTTTTCTAATACCTAGTTGTTGCAGCACTTGTTAAAAATACTTTCTTTTCTCCAGTCTTTAGAACCTTTGTTTAAAAACAAAAATACAACAACTTGTTGATTATATACATGTAGTTCTATTTCTGAACTCTCAGTTCTTTTCCACAGAGTTGTCTATCTTTTTATTCCTCCCACCCATTCATATGCTGAAATTCTAACCCTCAAGGTGATGCTATTAGGAGGTGGGACCTTTGGGAGGTGATTAGGTCCCTAATAATTGGGACTAGTACCCTTATAAAGGAGCCCCCAGAGAGCTAGTTTGTCCTCTCCACTATGTAAGGACACAGCAAGAAGACACCAGACACTGAACTAAAGCAACCTGAACAAAATCTATTGAGATTATGATTGGGATCACATTGACTCAGTAGATTTGTTCAGGAAGAACTAAAACCTTAATAATCCCAAGTCTTCCATTTCATGTGCATGGTATATCTATCCATTATTTAGTTTAAAATATTTCTCTTAGCAATATTTTGGTTTTTAGTGTAAAAGTCTTACACACCTTTTGTTAAATTTATCCCTAAGTATTTACTTTTTTGACACTGTTGGAAATGGGCTTTCTAAATTTCATTTTTCAATGTTTGCTGCTAATATATAGACATACAATTGATTTTTGAATATTGACTTTGTATCCTATAACCTTGCTAAATTCACTCATAGTTCTCAGAGTCATTTTATGTATTTCTTAGGATCTTCTATATTAATAATCATGCAAACATTTAAACAGAAGTAATTTTACTTGTTTCCTTCTTCTCATCTTTGTGTTCTTTTCTTGCATTATTACACTGGTGAAGATATTCACTGATATGTTGAATATAAGTGTTGAGAGAGACATTTTTGTCCTGTACCTGATCTTAAGGAAAATATTTAATATTTCACCATTTGCTGTAATCTTACTTTTATGCTTTCTATAGATAACCTTCATCAGATTGAGAAACTTCTTTTCTTTTCCTAGTTCGCTGAGAGATTTTACAATGGATGGGTGTTTAATTTTGCCAATGCTTTTTATTCATCAATTACCTTCTTCATTCTGTTAATACAGTTAATTATGTTAATTGACTTTGGAATGTTAAACCAACCTTGCATTCTTGGGATAGACCCCAGTTTGTTATTATGTAATGTACTCTTTTTGTATCACTGAATTCAATTTGCTAATATTTTATACAAAGATTTTTGTGTCTATGTTTAGGAGACAGATTGGTCTGTAATATTCTTTTCTTTTAATATTTTTGTGATATTTCAGTGTTAAGGTTATGTTGAATTCATCAAAGTTTATAAAAGATTGATATTACTTTCTGTTAAATGATTGTTAATATTTACCAGTGAAACTATCTGTGCCTAAAGTTTTCCTTTTGGGAAGGGTTTTGATAATAACTAATTTTCTGTGTATATGGGGATATTTGAATATTCCATTTTATCCTGCAAAGTTATAATGACATTTTTAAAAGGAATTTGATAATTTCATCTCAGCTGTGGAACTTACTGCCATAAAATTTTTCAAAATATTCTTTTATCATTTTAATGTATTTAGAGTTTGTACTTACATGCTCTCTTTTATTCCTGATATGGGTAATTTGTATTCTCTTTTTTTCGTGGTGAGAATTGCTAAGGGTTAATCAGCTGATTTAGTCTGTTTAAAAAAACAACTGTTGGTTTTGTTAATTTCTTCATTGTTTGTCTGTTTTCTGTCTCACTGAACTCTGTACTTATTTTATATTCTATGTGATTTGTATTTAACTTGCCTGCTTTTCCATAGCATTTTAAGGTGGAAACTTAGATAACTGATTTTAAACTTTTCTCCTTTTCCATAAAAGCATTTAAATCTATACATTTCCCTATAAGTGATAATTTAGCTCAATCTAGTAAATTTTGATATATTGTATTTCTGTTACTACTCAGTTCAAAACACAATTTGATTTGGTTTATAACTACTTCTTTGAATATAATACGTTATAAATGTGTTGCTTAATTTCCAAATATTCGAAGCTTTCTAAATGCTTTACAGTTATTAATTTCTAATTTAATTCTAGTGTCATCATAAAACATACCGTTAGAGTACAAGCTTCTGAAATCCTCTGACATGTGTTTTATGGGCCTGCATTTGGTTATTCAACAGTAGTTGGGTGTACTGTTCTATAAATGTCAATTAGGTAAATGTAGTTAATAGTCTTGTTTAGGTCTCCTATATTTTTATGATTTCTATCAGTTACTAAGAAAAAGGTGTTAAAATGTCCAACGTGATTTTTGAATTGGTCTATTCTCTCCCTAGTTCTGTTAGTTTTACTTCATGTATCTGGAAACACTGTTTTTTTTGTTTGTTTGTTTGTTTGTTTGTTTGAGATGGAGTCTCGCTCTGTCGCCCAAACTGGAGTGCAGTGGCCGGATCTCAGCTCACTGCAAGCTCCGCCTTTCGGGTTCATGCCATTCTCCTGCCTCAGCCTCCCGAGTAGCTGGGACTAGGCGCCCGCCACCTCGCCCGGCTAGATTTTTGTATTTTTTAGTAGAGATGGGGTTTCACCGTGTTAGTCAGGAGTTAGCCAGGATGGTCTCGATCTCCTGACCTTGTGATCTGCCCGTCTGGGCCTCCCAAAGTGCTGGGATTACAGGCTTGAGCCACCGCGCCCGGCGGAAACACTGTTAATAGGCTCATTCACATTTATGATTGTTATGTCTTCCTGATGAATTGACTCTTTTTTTTTTTTTTTTTTTTTTGAGACGGAGTCTCGCTCTCTCGCCCAGGCTGGAGTGCAGTGGCGCGATCTCTGCTCACTGCAAGCTCCGCCTCCTGGGTTCACGCCATTCTCCTGGCTCAGCCTCCCGAGTAGCTGGGACTACAGGTGCCCGCCACCACGCCCGGCTAATTTTTTTGTATTTTAGTAGAGACGGGGTTTCACCGTGTTAGCCAGGATGGTCTCTATCTCCTGACTTCGTGATCTGCCCTTCTCGGCCTCCCAAAGTGCTGGGATTACAGGCGTGAGCCAGAATTGACTCTTTTATCATTTCTAAACACCCTTCTGTATTTCTGGTAATTCTCCTCTTCCTGAAGGCTAGGGTGTCTGAAATTAATACAGTAATCCATTTTTTTTTTGCTTGTGGTTTGCAGATATATCTTTTTCTATTATTTTTCTTTCAAGCCATCTGTGTGTTTACAGTTAAGAATTCTTTTCTTAAAGACTGCATATAGCTAGGTCTTCATATATTCCACCCTTTAATGGAAGTGGTTTTTTAGTCTATTGAAATTTAATGCAAATATTGATATGGTTGGATTTCGGTCTCTTACTTTTTTTACTTGTTCTATGTATTTTTTTTGTCTGTTTTTATTCCTCTATTTTTCTTCTCCTACATTATTTGAGTTAGTCAAATACTTCTTAGTATCTCATTTTAATTTTTCTATTGTATTTTTAGCTGTATCTCTTTGTATTGTGTAGAAATTGTCCTAGGGATTACACTATGCATCCTTAAGTTATCAGAGACTATTGAGTTAATATTGTATAAATTCCCATAAGAAACATTATTCCAAGATTATAGTTTAATTAACCCTATCTTTTGTGCCATTATTATAATGTATATTGCATATACACATGTATTAATCCCACAACATATGGGTTTTTTTTCTTTAAACTGTCATTAAAAAAATTAAGAGCAGAAAAAATAATCTTTTACACTTACTCACATATTTATTATTTCTAGTGCTCTCATTCATTCTTGTAGATCTGGGTTTCTACCTGATGTCCTTTCTTTTCATCCTGAAAAAGCTTAGTTTATCATTTCTTGTATTTTAAGCAGACTGGCAAAAAAAAAAAAAAAAAAAAAAAAAAACCATACGTTTTTATTTACTTGTAAAATATTTATTTTACTTCCTTTTTGAAGGATATGTTTGCTTAACATCCTGAGTTGACCATTTTTTTTTTCTTTCAGTATTACAAAGATGCCCTTCCATTGTCTTCTGGTCTTTATTGCTTTTTGTGAGAAGTTAGTAATCATTTTTATAGTTGTTCTTTTGCACAGTGTTATTTTCCCCTGGATGCTAAAAAGATTTTCTATTTATCCCAGCAGTTTCACTGTGATGTGGCATTTTGTATTTATCCTGGATGGGTTTTCTGAGCTTTTTGTTTCATTTTCCACAAAATTACTAGGTAAACGTGTTACACAGGTAGATATATTTTTACAGGCTATTGAAGCTCTGTTTATTTTATCTGCTTTTCCCTCTCTTTTCTACAGATTAGATAAGGACTATGACCTATTTTCAAATTCACTGGTTCTTTATATTTTCATCTCTAATCTGCTGTTAAACCCACTCAGTACATTTTTCATTTATATATTATAGTTCTTAATTCTAGAATTTCTATTTGGTTTTTAAAAATAGTTTCAGTTTCCTGGCTGAGATTCCTCAACTATTATATCATTATGACAATGTTTTTCTTTAAATCCTTGAGCTTATTTCTAATACATACTTTAAAATGCTCTTCTGCTCATTCAAACATTTGAATTGTCTTGGGGTTGGTTTCTATTGCCTGTTTCCTTCTCTTGATTACAACTCACACTTTTCCATTTCTTTGTCTATCTACTAATGCTTCATTTTATACTGGAGGGTTTTTTCTTTTTTGAGATGGAGTCTTGCTCTGTCACCCAGGCTGGAGTACAGTGGCATGATCTTGGCTCACTGCAAGCTCCGCCTCCTGGATTCATGCCATTCTCCTGCCTCAGCCCCCCGAGTAGCTGGAACTACAGGTGACCACCACCACGCCTGGCTAACTTTTTGTATTTTTAGTAGAGACTGGGTTTCACTGTGTTAGCCAGGATGGTCTCGATCTCCTGACCTTGTGATCTGCCTACCTTGGCCTCCCAAAGTGCTAGGATTACAGGAGTGAGCCACCATGACTGGCCTACACTGGAGGTTTTGAACAATACCTTGTAGAGCCTCTGGATTCAGTTATCTTCCTTTGAAGAGTGTTATTTTTGTTTCAGTAAGGCATTACCTTAGTTAAGTTCAAACTCCATACTCAGTTTTTCTTGTGATGAATAACAGCTGAACTGCTCAATTCCTCCAACTTCCCAGCTGATGCTTTTCGCTGAGAACCTTGAAATCTTCCTTACACATGCAAAGTGCACAAGTCAACAATAATTTGCAGTAGAGTTTTTAATGTAGATTTTTAGGGTTTCACATTTTATGGCTCCCTCTTTTTCAGCATTTCTTCCTCACTTTCTACCTTTCTGGCAGCTCCAAACTGCATCCTCTGACTCAAGCCAGGTGAGGCTTTTTGCTTGAGTTCTAGCCACTCTGGGATATGTAGACTGGAAAGCATTTTAAGGCAAAAATGTAGTCAACCTCCTTCCAGTTGCTGTCTTTTGGTAAAAAGGTAACAATTGCCTTCCAATTGTTTTGTCCAGACTGTGTATTGTGACTTGCAGGAGGGTTATCATAGTACAAGTTACTCTACTGGAAATGTAACTCCCTGTAATTGTATATCAATATGTTTATTTATGTAATGCCTGTCTTCCTCACTAGAGGAGTCTTCATAAGGGCAAGGACCATTTTAATTTTGTTCAGTTACACTCCTGTTGCCTGATATTTAGTAGCCACTCATTAAATAACAGCAAGATGAATGAATGACTGTTACTTAATTCTCACAACTCCCACATCATTGAGTATTCATGCTCTTTTTCTCTTTCCCTTATTTTCTCTGTAGATTTGCTCCTCCACTGGCTCTTCTTGTAGTCACAAGATGACTGCTACAGTATCAAGGGTCTCATGCAGACATGACAATGTCAAGAGAAAGAGGAGAGCCTCATTCTTCCCAGGCTTTTGCTTTTAAGAGCAGAAAAACTTTCCCCAGAATTCCTCCAGCTCACTTCCCATCTTACTTCATTGGCCAGAACTGGCCCTGGTGCCCATATTCTCAGTCAAATACTGATGAAGGAAGGGGGGCCACTGTGAGTGGTTTAGACTAATTGAATTTGTCCTTAAGTCCCTTGAAAGAGAAGTATACAACAGAATGAAATCTTGACTCAGCTTTCAATAATAAAGAGGGTGAGATGACTGATGGATGGCAACCAATAGTTGCCAAATGGCTAGCAAAATCAGATGTGGGCTCTGTCCTCACAGAGCATACGGTTGGAAGGGGAAGATTTACTTAATTACACTAACAAACATAACTGTGGTCAGTGTTCTGAAGGAAAGGAAATCCAGTTGTATGATAACATATAACAAAGAAACTGAACTAGGATGGAAGTGGGGGTGGTGAGTGTGGTTGGGGAAGCCAGGGACATGGTCTGTATGATGGCTGGCCTGGATTCAAGTTCTACTCCACTTACTTGCTGTGTGATTTTAGATAAGTTGCTTCTCCTCTCTGAGCTCAACTTCATCTATAACAATCTTTCCTAGGGTTGTTAAAGGATTGAATAAGCCACTCTATGTAACCACTTGGCACATAGTAGGCACTTCAGTGGCTCCTTTTCCAGATTAAAAAGGAGAAAACGTGTATGTTTGGAGTTAGCACAAGACGGGGTGATTCCTCATGTTTGTTTTGGAAAACAGGTCTTAAACTCACAGCCATGACAGAGTCTGACATCATCAGACATCAGGCGTGTTAGGAATTGCACTCTTAATTGAAAATGTCCAGAGTTTGTGATTAATTGCAATCCTTTTCAGATCCTTTCCTTAAGAATTTAATTTTTCTCCCCACCCACCCGGAGGTCAGGCTTTTACTGTAACAAGTACAATCAATCTTCCACTGAAGATGGTCTCTCTCTAGTGCAAGCTGGAGCAGGACTCATCTGGATTAGAAGCCTAGACGGTTTGGAGTCACCTGGTGAGGTTTACGTGCACAGCTGGGGCCCAGCCTACCTAATTAGGACCAGAGAGTGGTCGAGAAGGGGACGGGCGCGTATTCCAGGCGCCCTCCTCCAGTGTCTGTTTCTAATAACGGCAGCAAGTAGCAGAGGCGGCAGGGCGAGCGTGGAGCGTGGTGACATCATCCCCCCAGCTGTTTTACACATCTGTAACATGGCTCATTAGGACTCTCTTAACACCTCATCCTTCCCTGCTCCACACAGCTCCAGTTGCGTGAGAAAAGGTGCTCTTGCATGTGAGGGGCCCCGAGACTGGGGCTGACTTCAGGGTCACAGATTCGCTTGGGCACTCTAGCAGTCATCAGAATTCTCACAGAGACACCCCCCGACACACCCGCAGCATGCGCTCCGTGAAAGTGCTAATAGCTTCAATATGAGGCTGGCACTTCTGCATGATGGTTGGGTGTTCAGGGCCAGCTTAGTTTGGGGGGAGTAGGCCATCTGCAGCAGCTGCAGAAATGTTTTTGCTTATTTTGAGCATTCTACGTTTTTCCTAGCCATGAATAACAACAATCGAATAAATCATCCCACAGTGTGTAGGATGGTTGGTTTTTTTTTTTTTTTCCAACAAGAACAACAAAAAATGGCATATCATGTACGATGGATAATACTCATAAAAAATTCCACCATATTTATAAGCAGTAGTTAACTAACTGTATTTAGATATTTGGAACTGTCTTAAATCAGATGAATGAGAAAAGCTTCCTGGATTTCAGTGGAAAGCCTAAATGACTAAACTAAAAAAAAAAAAAAGAAAAAAAAAGTTTTATTACTATGAGGTATAGTGCATAGTTTGAAATAAAGGAGGAGTGATATTTACAAAATAAAAAGAGAAATGTTGTCAGTAGACAGCCTCATGGAGTAAATCAGGGTCCCAGACTTTGAGACCTTGGTTTGAGTTCGAAAATTTGCTATGGAGGAGGGGGCAGAAGCCGTTCATTTTAGCTCTTTAAATTTCCTCACCTTTGAATGGGGATGATAAAATGCCCCTCACAGGGTTTTTGAGAGGACTAAAAACATGAAGTATGGAAAGTATTTAGCATTGTTCCTGTCACAAAGTTAGTGCTTGAATATATTAGCTATTATCATTAATACTACTGCTATTCTTATTTCTTCAACTGTTACTGTCAAAATGGTGCATTTTAATCAACTATTAAGTGCTATCATGTTTCAATTAATACATAATGTTATTGATTAGAAGATGATTATTGTTTTGTCTCTAAGGAAGAAAAAAGGCTGCCTGTTAAACTATGGTACATTGCTTTCTTGTTCTATCAGCTGTGAGAGGCATTCTTTTTGGTTAGGATAGAGTAGGTGAAGCTGCAGTAACAAACAATTACAAAGTTCCGGGGCTCAATGCAACTGAAGTTTATTTCTAGCTTGCATTCCATATTAAACTCAGGCCTTGGCTCACTGTGGTCACTTAGGAACTGCGGGCTTGCTCGGGCTGCCACGACACAGGGCCACAGCCTGGGTGGCTTATGTAAGAAGCATACTGTCACAGTTCTGGAGGCTGGAAGTCTGACCTCAAGGCCTTGGCAGCATTGGTGTCTTCTGAGGCCTCTCTCTGTATCTTCTGTCTGTGCCCTTCTGAGTCCTTGTCTTTTCTTCTCATAAGGACACCAGTCATACTGGATTAGGACCCATTCCAGTGACCTCATTCTAACTTAACCACCTCTTTAAAGACCTGCTCTCCAAACACAGTCACCTCCCTAGGTACAGGGGTTAGACCTTCACTACAGGAATTTCGAAGGACATTACTCAGTCCGTGACAGTAACTCAGACTAGTGGAGGCTCCAGTTCTTCGTAAGCTCCCAGGGTCATTTCCAGGGACAAAGGGACATGACAAACAGCACCGGTTTTCTGTGGCTTCCACTTGGAAAGCACACTGTTGGCAAAGCAAATCACAGGGCATGTCTCACTTCAAAAGGATACGCGACTGTGGAAGTGTAATGCTCTGTTGTGCCCTGAGCAAAGAGAATTGCATAGTTTTTGGACAAATTAACCCATTTATGCCTAGTGTTCCATTATTGAAACTCTAAGCCTGTGGGAGTTATTTATACCCTACTGCTCAAAGTCATTGCCAAGTTCTGATTTTTCACACAAAAAATTTTGCAATCTCCAGCATAAATGGGTTAATAACCATCGCACAGCCCAATTTCAGAGACATTAATGTGAAAAAAAATGTATATCTTAGAACCAATAAAATAGGAGATATGAGAGATCATCGTTACTGTATGGTGAGGGTGACAGTTTAAATGAACAGGGCCTGCGTAGTCAAGGCACCCTCTCTCCGCCTCAGTATTCTCATCTAGAAAATGGAGGAGGTGATTCTCTAATTATCAATAATTTAATGATCATAAATTTGAATGGTCATTATAAGTACAAGAATCAAATTCTGGAGTACGGGCGCAGTGGCTCACGCCTGTAAGCCCAGAACTTTGGGAGGCCCAGCCTGGCGGATCACAATGTCGAGACCATCCTGACCAACATGGTGAAACCCCGTCTCTACTAAAAATACAAAAATTAGCCTGGCGTGGTGGTGCATGCCTGTAATCCCAGCCACTCAGGAGGCTGAGGCAGGAAAATTGCTTGAACCCAGGAGGCGGAGTTTGCAGTGAGCCGAGATTGTGCCACTGCACTCCAGCCTGGGCAACAGAGCAAGACTCTGTCTCAAAAAAAAAAAAAAAAAAGAAGAAGAAGAAGAAGAATCAAATTCTGGAAAGCATCAATCATCTCTGAGACCTTTGAAAATGATCTCATTTTGTAGCTCGAACCCTCTGTTCTTGCAAGTAGGCCCATGAATGCAGAAAGTGCATGCTGTGAGCCATGCTGTACACCCCCTCATTGTTCATTTCTCTTCTTCTGGTATCTCTCAAGGTGTGTGGTCAGATTAAGAGATTGAGACTTAAGCCAGGCAGGTGTTACATTCCTCTCACCATGACAAAACCTGAGACAATGAGAAGAGGATAGATTCTTTTCCTCCTGAGGGTGCTGAGGCAGGATCAGAATCTCTCCCCCGGTGTCTGAAGCAGATCATATAGAAGGTTCAAAGCTGCAAGAACCATTCTGTCACCATAAGAATCCTGAGAATGAAGCCCACCTCGTGCTAATTGTTGAGACCAAACTTATTTGAGTTTACTTGAGCCCCTGGATCCAGCCGTGCCTGAAAACTTTTTAATAACATGAATAAAAAATTCTATTTTGGATAAAGCACTTTGAGTTGGGTTTTCTATTACTTGCAGCTGAAAAGCTGAAATGGTCCTATGTGATAAGGGTCCTATGTGATAAGACAATGATTTTGAGCATTTAATCTAACAAGAACCACAATACTGTGTCTGAATACCAAAACAGGGGATTAGGTGTTGCCTTCTGACAGTATATAAAAGAACTCATTTCTATCAGTTTCCTGTAATACCCATCAGAATTTCTGTCTCAGAATTTAATTTTATGAGTTGAGTTTTAATGTCATACATGGACAGTTATACGGAATTCCAGAATGTATTTCTTATAAAAATATCACTGAAGATATTGTCACATATATCACTCAGTGGTGCTTTCATAAGTAAATTTCTTTCAGAATTCAATATTAGGAGAAACCTGAGGAAAGGATATGCTCTTCTCCTCTTCGGAAAATATGTGAATAACTAATCTTATATTCCTGAGGCTGGGTGTGGTGGCTTACACCTGTAATCCCAGCACTTTGGGAGGCTGAGGCAGGTGGATGACTTGAGCTCAGGAGTTCAAGACCAGCCTAGGCAACATGGAGAAACTCTGTCTCTACAAAAAAATACCAAAATTAGCCAGGTGTGATGGTGCACACCTGTAGTCCCAGCTACTTGGGGGACTGAGGTGGGAGAATTGCTTGAATCCAGGAGGCAGAGGTTGCAGTGAGCTGAGATCACGCCAATGTACTCCAGCCTGGGGAACAGACAGAGTCTCTGTTTCAAAACACAAAACAAAACAAAAAACAAACACAAATAACTAATCTTGTATTCTTTTTTGCTCTGGCTGCCTGGAAGCTCAGAACCAGATTAAAAGCTCAGTTTCAAGTTATTCACACTACCTCGTGATTGGTTCATTTTCCTTTTCTTTGGTTCTTCTGTGTATCACACACATCACATATTTTTGTTTTGTACCACCCCAAATTCCTTAATGGAAGAAGCATGTTATAAACAAACTAATAAAATGTGCCCATAATTATTACCATTCGATGTCAGGAGATCGAGACCATCCTGGCTAACACAGTGAAACCCCATCTCTAAATATAAAAAATTAGTCAGGCGTAGTGGCGGGCACCTGTAGTCCCATCTACTTGGGAGGCTGAGGGCGGAGAATGGCGTGAACCCAGGAGGTGGAGCTTGCAGTGAGCTGAGATCTGGCCACTGCACTCCAGCCTGGGCAACAGAGCAAGACTCTGTCTCAAAAAAAAAAAAAAAAAAAAAAGTGATTATAGGAGAGAAAGAGCTCGTAACTATGTTAACATTTTCTCTAAGTTGAAATCTGAAAAAGTAGGCAGAGACTCTCAAATCCAGCTATTGGTATAAATTATAGGAGTTTTGCATTTTCATTCTGGTGACCTAGACAGCTCTCTGTTTAATCTAACAGTTGGGGTCCCTGAGGAGATGAATACTTTGCTCCGTGGCCCAGGGGGTTAAGAAGTGATATGAATCTGACAGGCTTTGGCTGCTTACTTGCTAACATGGGACCTTGGATAAGTTACTCAGCTTCTCTTGGTCTCAGTTTTCTTTTGTGTAAAGGAGGAAATGCTCCCTACAGGAAGCTGTCGTGGAGAGTGAAGGAGATTCCAGATGCATGGTACCTAGCACAGTGTCTGGCAGATTGGGCCTCCAAAGGCCAGCCATGTCTTCCTTATGCAGGGTGCCACCTGCTTTTCTGTACCAGGGGCCTCTGTCTCTTTACAGAGCCACATGTCGGACGTGACTGCCGCATCATATTGGATTGCCCTCTGGCCTTGTGTTGGTGGATCTTTACTCCTAAGCCTTCATCCAGAGGCAGCCCAAGAAATAGCTCTGCATATTCTGTATTCTGTTCCTGTAGGGCTATTGTGGAGATTTGGTCCTCTATGTGATTTAGGGGACCCAGATGAAGCCCTGCATGAATTTTTATTTCAGAAATAGGTGTTAAGGACAAGTTTTGCTGGGAGTTATTTCCTCTCTCACAATAAACATTAGGCAATTGACGCTTCCCCACCCCCCACTTCGGCTCCTGGGAAACCCAAAAGAAAAAACCATGAGGAGATAAATGACTTAAACGGAGCACCCAATCTCTGGAACCATCAAGGGACAAGTAAGCTGCACCTTCTGGCGTGGAGACACTCAGAGCTGAGTGGAAGGTGGAGGGTCAGCAAAGGGCAGTGTCAGGAGGAAGAGCATGCTGTGGGAGAGCCCAGTAGCCCTCAACATTATTTTCTCAAAGCCTTGATATCTCCCTTGAATGTAGGATTTTCCTCCTCCAGATTTTGGTGATTGCAGACCATCCTACAGCCAACCAACCCCCAAATGTGTGAGCCACCCAGCCAGGATCAGCAGAGCCACCTGGATGGCACACAGCTGACTGCAGATGTGTGAATGAGCCAAGACCAGCAGAGCTCGAGAGTAATAATAAATACTTATTGTTTTAAGCCATCGAGTGTAAGGATGGTTTGTTGTAAGAACGATAGCTGATATACTCTCCCAGTGTCTGCAGTTATGGGGTATGCAGTAAGTGCTAAATAAATGCCTTTTTGGTGGAATGAGATAGTCTCCTTAAGAACAATAGCTGATACATTCTCCCAGTATATAGTGAGTGCTACATAAATGCCCGTTTTGAGGAATGAGATAGCCTCATGGAATGGAATTGAGGATCTCTATTATTATGTGGCTTTAGAGTATTTCCTAGCAGACTTCAAAGTTTAAGGAGGGAAATAGGTCAGAGAAGAGTGTATACATTTGGCTGTGGCTCAGGAGCCCTGGACAACAGTCCTACACTGCTGCCTGTCTGTGTACATGGGTAACTTCTACTGTAGGCACCTCAGTTTCCCGACCTACAAAATGAAGGAGAGAGCCAGGCTGGCATGAAAGTCAGCCAGAACCTTGGCCACCATCAGGCACGGAACCTGCCCTGCAAGGACGCTGCTACCGCCAGAGCCAGCGCTCTGTAGATGTCACAGTACCTTCCTACTGTCCCACACTGTGCTGGTTGCTCCTACCAAGGCAGTCTCTCCATTGTCCCTCTTCTTGGCGTCACCAGTTCCCCCCTGATAATATGGAAAGATGGCTGGTGGTGCCCTGGCTACGTACCCTGTGAGGGATGTGGGGAAAGTGAGGGTCTGGCCTTTCCAGCTTCAGTAGAGGGAGGTGAACCCCCTTGTCTTTCACTAAGAATCATGAAATTGGAGTGCCCCAAACACAGGAAGGAGGCTCAGATGCTGGACATCTAAACAGGAGAAAAACAGCCACTACACCAAATGCTTCATAACATCTTGAGAGTTCGAGAAGATGCTCTCAACGGGATTCTGTGAGGCTTGACATGGGCTCAGCCAACCGGAGCTCAGCAAACATTGTAACTTTTCAGAAGTTGCACTGACCTTCTTCGGGAACTGAGCAAAGACGGGTTAAGAAAATCCGTTGGGCCTTTTATCCCCCAATCTCCGTGGCTGCTGGACGGGGCTCCAAGCACATGCTCTGGAAATATGGGGGCTGTGCACCAATCCAGGGTAACACACCAATTGAACAGGGCAGCAATAAACCAGGCTGACAAGATGACTTCAAAAGCCAGAGCCTCTCAGTTACTGAGAAATCTACTGCAGACATTAGTCAAGCAGAACTGAAGGCAGGTAACATGTAAAAATGAGTGCCCTTGGTTGTCAAAGCCACAATAGCTGAGAGGCAGGACACCCAGCAGGCCTTAGAAAGCCCCGGCCCAGAATGCAAATGCAGACCCTCTGCCCTGGCTTCAAACATGAGGAACAGTCCGCTTCTTTCCTGGCATCTTTTTCTCCAGACTCATCCATTATTCCTTCTCCCTTCACTTCTCAAGAATCCAGGCCAGGCGCGGTGGCTCATGCTTGTAATCCCAGCCCTTTGGGAGGCCAAGGCGGGTGGATTACGAGGTCAGGAGTTCAAAACCAGCCTGGCCAAGAAGGTGAAACCCTGACTCTACTAAAAATACAAAAAATTAGGCAGGCATGGTGGTGGGCGCCTGTAGTCCCACTTACTCAGGAGGCTGAGGCAGAGAATTGCTTGAACCCAGTAGGCAGAGGTTGCAGTAAGCCGAGATAGCACCACTGCACTCCAGCCTCCATCTCAAAAAGAAAGAAAGAAAGAAAGAAAGAAAGAAAGAAAGAAAGAAAGAAAGAAAGAAAGAAAGAAAGAAAGAAAGAAAGAAAGAAAGAAAGAAAGAAGAGAGAGAGAGAGAGAGAGAAAGGAAGGAAGGAAGGAAGGAAGGAAGGAAGGAAGGAAGGAAGGAAGGAAGGAAGGAAGGAAGGAAGGAAAGAATCCAGCATTTTACAAGGTGTTGAAGTGATCAGAATCTGTTTCCTCAAGTGTAAAAGGGGACATTTAGGCCTACCAAGGGGGGCTGTCATGTAAGGTTGAAGAAACCTTGGGGAGAGGGCCACCGGTCTCTTGGGGAATCTGATTAAAACTGTTAATCCTCTTTCTAGGGGAAAATTCACACATGCTCAAACAATTTTGCATCTAATTTCATAAACCTACTGAAGTTGGTCCATAGAAATCCGGAGGACGAGGGCATGAAGAACCTGTAAGCCATGCCAAGGAAGGCAAGACTTTATCCAGAGGGCAGTGAGGATACTACAACAGGTAGGAATGATTTTCATCTCAGTATAAAAGAGATGCAGGTAACTCTGGCTTAAGCAGGTAGAAATTTATTTTTCTCTCTTATAAAAGAACCCAAAGTAGGCAGTTGACCGTTAACTGATCTCCTCAATGTTGTTAACATCCCAGACTCTTTTTTTTTTTTTTTTTTTTAATCTCTCAGCTGCAACCATCCTTAGTACCTGTTTCCATCCTCAATATCTCCTTATGGTCCCTACTGGTCACTGCTGCTCCAGCCATCACGTTAGCATTCCAGTCAGGAAGAAGGATGAATGGGGATGGAGAGGGGCCAAAAGACCGCTAAGCTGAGTCAACCTCTTTGTACTATGCTTTTCTGGAAACTCTTCTCCCCACCAGTGGCTCCCATCTCTATGCCTTTGGGCGAAAGTTTCCGACTTGGATCTGAAAGGGCTTGGAAAGGTAATTTCTCAGTTGGGCCCATTGCCAATCCTATCAAAATCAGGTTATTTTCCTCAAGGAGAAGAGGAGAATCGGTAGGCACTGGAATGTCAAAATGTCTCTTCTGAGGAATGAGAAGCAGCTGTGGACTGTGAAGAGTAAGGCAAACAGGAGGTAGGGGAGGGGTGTGGAAGAGCCTGTTTCCCGTCTGGGTGGGGCTGCGGAGAAGGCAATGTGAAGGGCGAACCAAGAGGACTTGGTGATGGACAGGAAGGATGTGAGGGGGGAAAAAAGGATTTGTCAGGATACATCCGTGTTCCAGCATAGGCACCGATTCCGTGCCAGAGCCAGCGAGGGCCAAGAAGTGTTTAGGGGAGCGGCGAGAGGATGACAACTTTAGGTAGAACTGGATTGGGACCATGAGACCCTGGTCACTGGAAAGATGATGGTGCACTCTCAGAAAGTCGCTCTTATTTTTCCTGTGATAATGACTTCAATGCTTTTACGAAAACCAGCTTTATTTAGCAATGACTTACGTACAATAAATGCACGTGTTTCAGGCACATTTCAATGAGTTTGACAAATGTGTACACCTTTTGTGTAACCACCACCCCAGTCAAAATATAGAATATTTCTGTCATTACAGAAATTTCCTCCCTGAACCTTTCTACACAATACCTACATCCCCTACTGATGGGATTTCTATCACTGTGCATTAGTTTTACCTGTTTTAAAACTTCAAATCAATGCAGTTACTCAGAAAATATCCTTTTGTGTCTGACTTATTTTACTCAGCATCATACTTCCGGGGTTCATTGCATTGCTGTGAATATCGGTAGTGTGTTTATTACTCTGTTGTATGACTATACTACCATTGGTTTATCCCTTCATCTGTCGGTGGCTGTTTGGGTTGTCTTCAGTTTTTGCCTTTTATGAAAAGACTTATGAATATTTGTGTGCAAGCGCTTTGAGAACATATATTTTCATTTCTCTCAGTAAATACCTAGAAATGGAATGACTTGATCATAAAGTATATGTTTAGTTTTAAAAGAAGCTGCCAAATTGCTTTGCAAGGTGATTGTACCATTCTCCTTTACTATCAGTGGCACGTGAACAATTCATTTGCTCTGTGTCCTTACCAACACTTAGTGTAGTCAGACCTTTACAAAATTTTTTTAGCCTTTTTCAGTGGGTGTGAAGTAGTATTTCACTGTAGTTCAAATTCGTATTTCCCTGATAACCAACAATGTTGAACATCTTTATATGTGCTTATTAGAGATTCATATATCCTTTCTTAAGAGGCAAAGTCTTTGCCCATTTGAAACAAATTTGATTATTTGTCTTCTTATTACCGAGTTAGAGAAGTTCTTTTAAATTCTGGATGCAAGTCCTTTGTGAGATAATTGTTTTGAGAATAACTTCTCTGAGTCTGTGGTTTACCTTTTAATTTTCTTTTTTTTTTTTTTTTTTGAGACGGAGTCTCGCTCTGCCGCCCAGACTGGAGTGCAGTGGCCGGATCTCAGCTCACTGCAAGCTCCGCCTCCTGGGTTTAGGCCATTCTCCTGCCTCAGCCTCCCGAGTAGCTGGGACTACAGGCGCCCGCCACGTCGCCAGGCTAGTTTTTTGTATTTTTTAGTAGAGACGGGGTTTCACCGTGCTAGCCAGGATAGTCTCCATCTCCTGACCTCGTGATTCGCTCATCTCAGCCTCCCAAAGTGCTGGGATTACAGGCTTGAGCCACCGCGCCCGGCCCCTTTTAATTTTCTTAAAGTTGTCTTTTGAAGAAGAAAAAAAATCGAAATTTTGATAAAGCCCATTTATAATTTTTTTCTTATGGCTCATGGCTTTTTCCCCCCATCTAAGAGATCTTTGCTTATCCCAAATATATAAAAATTTTCTCCTATGTTTTCTTCAAGAAATTAGAATCTTTTAACCTTTACAAGAGTTATATTTTATGTATGGCATGAGTTAAATTTTATGCATGCAAAGTTCACTTTTTTCCTTATAGCTCTGTAGTCATTCTGTCACTAATGTAAACACTTGCACACTTTAATACTGTTTTGTGAAATAACAATATACTTAAATACTTTCCATTCTTCTTATTCTTGTTCCCTCTGCTTTAGTTGACACTTGCTTCATCTGCCTATGTAGTAATCCAGCTCTGAGTTCTGATTTGCTCCTGTTGTATTTGCATGGCCTGTGAAAAACCCAGGTGGAGACATTCATCAGACTTTGAAAGGGATGGCACTCTGGAGAAAAGGCTGAGCTTTAGAAAGAACTGGGAGGTGCATCAATAATGGTCATAGTCACATGTGTGTAGATCCTCGGGAAAAGCACAACTGGGTTCTTTCTGGGTTCTGCATCCTCTCCTTTCCTCCCTTGTCTCTTCTTTCTACCAGCAGTGGCAACTTCCCACTACTACTTTTCTGGGGGCTTCACAATTCCTCGTTGGCTTCCACACCCCTAAAATCAGTCCCTTTATTCAACTCTCTGCTGACACGCCTTTGAACTGTGTCATCTGTTTCCTCCTGAGACCCCAAATGATGCACCCACTTGCAGGTATTTTAAAAAGTTCAGTTTATTAAAAAGTCAGATTTCCTGTTATTCTCCCTCATGTCAAACACTCAAGCACATACCTGCTAGGCACCAAATCAGCCCATAGCTAGCTAAAGCTGAAGCCTTCCACTGCAAAACCTGGATGCAAAAACACAGATCTAGGTCTGCTGCAGGATGCAGTTTTCTGTTGGTAATTCCTGAACTCCTTCATGAAGGGAAGTCTGGTGGTTTCCATGGGGCACTGGACTGTGAGCCCCTCAAGGGCAGACATGGTTTCTGCATTTGCTTACCCTTGGCTGTCCAGCACCTGGGAGAGCACCTGATGCATAGTAAACAGTAAGCCCTGAGACACTGGAAACTCTGCAGTGGCATCGAGTACCATCAGGAAACCTCCTGGCACTCCCAGCAGCTGAGGATGGCACCTCTAGCATTTCATGGGCAAATACATAAGGACAATGTGGTGAGTGCAGTCAGTAGTTCCAAAACAGTATAAGAGAGGTGATGTCTTTTTGTTTTTACTTTGCCTGCTCTGAACATATAAAGGAATTTCTAGTCATTTGCTCAAGGCCACATTGGCTATACATAGATAAGCCTTGGGACTGCCTTGGGGGCTCCAGGAGAGAATGAGAAAAGGTAAAATGGTAGGGTGGGTGGACGGTGAGCTGCAGGATAAAGCAGCATCCATCCCTCTCAGGCTGTAGTGTGGCTACTGTCTACCTTTCCCTCTGCGTGTGAACAGGTGCCCCAGACCTCCTTTAGATACTACCTTGGCCATTTCCTAGATGTGCAGCCCTGGGCTCATGTCCCTGCATAGCCCAGATGATTCCAGCTCAAGCAGGAGCTAAACAGGATTGGAGAATCCAGTATATTCTCCCTGTCCCTTCCTAAGTCAATGCTCATTGGCTTCCTTCTTCAGGCCTCACAGATTGGTGGCCTTCGGCCAATCTTCACATGCTCTCTTATTCAGTGTCACCTTCCTAGCCAGAGCCCTTTTAGTTGGGTCACAAGCCAACTCCTGCACCCATTGGTGTGGCCAGGGGGTGTAATGCATCAACTAGATTAGGCCTGGGCCATGCTTTCCTGGGTTGGCATGGAGCCTCATCCAAACCAGATGGGCTGGGAGTGGGATAGGGCTGGATCCTCCCATCGCACATACAAGGGGAAAAGGGGAGGGTTGCTTGGGAAGACATGAATGAAACCTCTTATGAGTTGCTTCAGGCCCTCTGCTATGGATGTTTTAGGGAATAGGGATGGGTGGTATGAAAAACCTGGGTTCCAATTCTGCCTCTACCACTTATTTGCTATGTGGGCTTAGGCAAGTCCACTTATTGCAGCCTCAGCTGTCTCACTTCTAAAGTGGAGAACACACTTCCCCAGTCTGAGTCTGTGTGTGCTAATGAGCAAGCATGTTCACCCTCTTTGACACCCAAGCTGCTGGCAAACACTAAACAGTAGCAATTATTATTATAATTATTATCATTCCTCGGCTTGGGCTTCTGGGAGTCCAAGGATGCCCAAGGACCAGCTGCAGATCATTAGGCTTCATGTGGCTGACATCTGGTCTCAGAGAAGCAAGTGCTGAGGACGTGTCCAAGTCACCCAGACCAGGCCATAGGCTGAGCCCATCAAGCATCTGCATGAGGGGTGGGGCAGGTTTCTGTCCAGCTTGGTGTCTCGTGGCTTGTTGAATGAAAGCCTATTAACAATCTTGTCTCAATGCACATTGGAGGGGTTACAGTGTCTGAGTGATTAGGGGTGAGGAGGAGGCAGAAGACACCCCAGAGAACTGAAGAGTCAGGGGAATGGTTGCTGGGGTGATTATGAACGCCATCTATCTATCCAGTCCTTTCTGCTGGTCAGGCCTTGTGCTAAATGCTTTACATCTGTGCGGAGACTGCAAGATGTCTCCCAGTATCCATTCTCCCTTCTTGGGTGTAGGATCAGAACCCCTGATTTTAAACTCAGCACATTGTTGTGCAGAATAAAGGCTGAATATCTTACCCTCTTCCTTCTCCCCAGGTAGAACCATATTCTGGCTAATGAGATGTGAGGAGAAGAGATACATGCAATTTCAATACCATGCTTTTAAAAGGAAAGAGCATACCCCTTTCCTTCTATATGCAGGCTGGAATGCAAACATGACAGCAAGCTACCTTAGGGCACATGGACAGAGCAATATCTTAGAGATAGCAGAACAAACAAGAGGGAAGGAATCTAGGATCATGGCACCATGGAGCCACCATAACAGCCCAGAATTGCTTATGCCTAAATTCTCATGTGAGAGATAAATGGATCTCCTCATTGTCTAACATGAGTTCTGTTGCTGTAAAAGAGACACTAACCAATACATATGCATTTTTATAAGAACATGTTTCTATCCTAGGTTGAGATGAGAAAAGCAAGGCTCAGAAAGGTTTAGTAACTTGCTCAAGTGTATTAGTTAGTATAACACTAGCTACTGAAACAAGTAGACGCAATATAGGGTCTTAAATACTCTGAAGTTTATTTCTTGCTCACTTCACAGTAACAAGTGAGCAAAAAAGTCAGTAGGGTAGACTTTTCTTTTCCACCATCTGGGACTCAGGATACTGGAGGTGCTTCCATCTTCACCATGGAAATTCCAAAGTTGCCCTGGGGTCATCTCCATTCAGCCAGACAGAAAAGGGAAAGAGCACAGGGAAGGGTAGGGAGGTTTCATGGACCAATCTGAAACTGGCACACTCCCTTCTCATGTGTCATTGGCTAGAACTCAGTCACATGGCCAAATCTAACTGCAAGGGAAGCTGGGAAAGGTAGCCTTGCTGTGTGCCCAGGAAGAAAAGGAGATGATTTTGCTGAAGAGCCAGCCAGTTTCTGCCACACTGGGCTCACTTAGCTAGAAGTTACAGAAGGTGAACTGGTCAACCTGATTCCGAAGCTCAGTGTCATTTGTCTTCTTCTGTTGCCTCCCAGTTTTGAAGCAAAGACTTTAGACTTTGTTTGATGTCTGTAATGGTCTTGGGATGTGTCAATGTGGCCAGGCTACAGCCTCCAGTTATTCAATCAATGTGTTATCCAGGTGTTGTTGTGAAGGTATTTTATAGATGTGATTAATGTCTATATTCGACTTTAAGTAAGGGAGATTATCCTAGATAATCTGGATAGGCCTGATTCGATTAGTTAAAAGGCCTTAAGAAGAAAACAGGTTTCCTTGAAGGAGAAATTCTGCCAGTGGGCGGCAGCTTTGGCTTGTAGCAGAGTGTTCTAGGCTGCCCCTCTTGAGGGCTTGCCCTGTGAATTTCTGACTTCCCTGGCCAGCCCCCAAGGGGTGTAAGCCAATTCCTTGGCATAAATCTCTTAATGTGTGTCTGCTGGTGGTTCTGCTTCACTGCTTGAACAATATCATTTGTCCTCTTCCTATTTTTTTTGTCCCTAAGCTCCCCACCTGTGACAGTCCCTTATATTCCACTTGTGTTTACTAATGTATGCTACACATTTTTACTGAGCACTTATTATATACCAGTCACTGTGCAGCAAACAAATAAAAATGGTCTCTGATCTTGTGGAATAAGTGGAAGAGACAGGCTTCAATCAAAGGATCAGAGAAGCAAATGTGGAGTGGCATCCTGTGATAAGTGCTATGATGGAACAGCTCACAAGCCCATGAGGAGACCTGATATCATCTGAAGGGTCAGAGACAGTTTCCCTGATGAGTGACAAGGGAACTAAGCTCGGAAGGAAGGAGTGCACTCAACTAAGGCATGTGGGCATGGCCTAAGAAGGCAGATGCTCCAGGCAGAACAGCATGAGCAAAGGGCTTGACATGAAGGCAGAATGGCAGGTTCGATGATGGAGATTAAGGTAGCAGGGCAGGGGAGCTCAGAGCAGTAAAAAGTTGAAGGAAATGAGAGGCAGGCTGAGGGTGGGCCAGGCAGGGCCATACAGCCCCTTTGAAGATCTCGATCCTTATCTTAAAGCTCTGGAAAGCCATTGAAGAATTCTCAGCAGATAGGTGATATTATCAGGTTTCCCCTTGAAAGATGATCTGGGCTGCAGGTGGCAGAGAGGACTGGAGAGTCTCACAGGGGAGGCAGGGAGAGCAAGGAGGGTCTCACAGTGTCCCTGGGTCTTTCCTCTTATAAAGGAAGCAGCTGCTATACCAAGCCTAAGGACATGGGCTTTTCCTCTCGAATACCCTTATGCTGTCCTCTCCATCTCCCTTCTATCTGCAAACTACCCATTCAGTTGTTAAAGTCCTACTCCAAGGCCAGTGAGGCAGGAGGCGGGACTCGGCAATGGAGGTGGTCCGCAGACAACAGACCAAATTGATGGCCAGCTAGAACAGGGGCAGCTTTCCATAATACATGCCCACCAGTGGGCCATGTCAGTTTACCGTTGCCATGGCAACACCGGGAAGTTACCATCCCTTTCTATAGCAACCACCCCATGAATCGGAAGTTAACGCCCTTTTCCTAGAAATTTCTGCATAAACCACTCTTTAATTTGCATATAATTAAAAGCAGGTATAAATATAGCAAACTGCTTCTCAGCTGTGTTTCATTGTGGGTCTGCCCTGGTTAGGAGACTATTAAGGTATTTTTTGTTTGCTTGTTTGTGGTGTGTGTGTGTGTGTATGTGTTTATGTGTTTTTTACTAATAATTATACAGTTAGATCAACTTTTCCTAAAGGGTTTTCTACAGAATTTCAGTGCCAGGGAATTTTAATAGGTGCTGTAGACACACATGATTCCTTGATCAAATAATATATGAAGCACAGGTTTAAACAAAGTTAAGCAACTTTTCTTCCTGCAAGGAAAGCTGTACGTGCCCCACTGGATTGTGAAGCTCTAATTGGGAGATATATGGTCTACAGCATTTCCAAACTTGTTTATTCATGGAACCAAGAGTCATTGGTACAACCAAGGGTCATTGGTACAACATACTTTTTGAAAAACTGGAATTGAGTTATTTCCTTAGACTTGCATCTTTAATGGCAGCTTTCCCTTGTCTCAAGGGCAACTCAGTGGAAACCCTTGAGTAGGGACCCAGTAAGGACCCTTATTCTTCTCTGTCGTGCCTGCCTTCCGCCCACAGTTCAGGGAGCAGGGCCTACATCCCAGGGTCCTGGGAGTCATGGCTGACTCCTCACTCACACTCATCACCCACATCTAATAAATTCCAACCCTTGTGGATTGTATCTCTTGTCTCAAGGCCACCATCTCTCTGAGTCACTGTCATCTCTTGCCTGGATGGTAGCTATGGGCCCTATGTAATCTCTTGGCCTCTAATCTTGTCTGTACCAGTGTACTCCTCACACGGTATCCAGTCTGGCAAAAGTGAGTCCAGCCATGCCATTGCCCAGTTAGCCACTAGTTTCTTTTTGCTCTTAGCCCAAAGCCCAACTCCTTGACAAGGTCTGTGGGGCCAGATCCTGCAAACCCTTCCAGTCTCATCTCAGCCCTCTGCCCTCCCTCTGTGACAAGGCCACCACCTGAGCTCCTCTCAGTTCTTGGAGCCCAGTGAGCTCTTTCTGCCCTGGGAACTCTACTCACACAGGTCCCTCTGCTTGAAACCACCTTTCCACCAGCTCTTCGCCAGTCCAACTTGCTTAATGCTTTCAGATTTTGCTCAAAACAAGGCCATTGGGGCCTCAGGTTAAATTAGGCATGCTTCTATTATTTTCCTCCATTACACCAATCATAATTTACACTTATTTCTATCTCCATTTTTAATATATGTTTATTTATTTCACCTCTGTCTCCCCCAGCAGCATGTAAACTCCCAGAGGGAGAGCATGTCTGCTTTGCTCTCAGGCTTGTGACCAGTTCCTGCTGCCATGCAGCACACGGGAGTGCTTTGCGTATCTGCTGAAAGAAAAGAAGATGATTTGGGATGCATATCATGCTGTGGGTGTGCTGCTGTCTCTTTCTCGCACTTGCAGGAATACTAGTAAAATGCTCGTCACAGGCTCCCAGGGTGCCTGAGAGCCTTGGGGGTGACCTGGAGTACAATGTCATCCGAAGCGTTTGCTCTAGCTGGCTGATTCTGGTGTTGCTCATGGGAGAGATACAACTAGGGAAAGAGTATACACTGGAAAGAGTAAGGCAACACATGTAAAATGTTTTATTTAGATCAGATCCTGTCTTAGTCCACTGGCACTACTATAACAAAGTATCTGAAACTGGGCAATTTATAAATAATAGAAATTTATTTCTCACAATTCTGGAGGCTGGGAAGTCCGAGATCAAGGATCCCGCAGGTTTAGTGTCTGATGAGGACCCGGAGACCATTTCCGAGATGACGCCTTGCTGCTGTGCCCTCTGGAGAGGATGAATGCCATGTCTTCACATGGTGGAAGGGACAGAAGGGAAAAAAGGGCCTAAGCAAGTTCCTTCCAGCCCTCTTTAAGGCACTAACCCACTCAAATCCATTCATGACAGTAGAAGCCTCATGACTTAATCACTTTTCCCAAAGTGCCACCTCCTAACACCACCACAATAGAGGTTAAATTTCAACATGAATTCTGGAGACAACATTCAGACCATAGCAGATCCCTCAGCCTAATGAGATGGAAGCTTTTGTGCAGAAAGATATTCATTTCAGGGCTCTTTATAAAAGCAACTAATTGACGGCTGGGCGCGGTGGCTCAAGCCTGTAATCCCAGCACTTTAGGAGGCTGAGAGAGGCGGATCACGAAGTCAGGAGATCGAGATCATCCTGGCTAACAAGGTGAAACCCCATCTCAACTAAAAATACAAAAAGTTAGCTGGGCGTGGTGGCGGACGCATGTAGTCCCAGCTACTCAGGAGGCTGAGGCAAGAGAATGGTGTGAACCTGGGAGGCGGAGCTGGCAGTGAGCAGAGATCGCGCCACTGCACTCCAGCCTGGGTGACGGAGCGAGACTCTGTCTAAAAAAAAAAAAAAAAAAAAAAAAAAAAAAGAGCAACTAGTTGAGAACATCTAAAAATCTAGCGGTAGGGGAAGGATTAGGGAGAGCACGGTCCTCCATTCTGTAAAATAAGGTTTAAGGAGAGTTTAAGACAATCCAGGGAAACGCTTAGAAATAATAAGTTTTTAAAAAGCAGGAAATAAGTAAATAAATAAATATTCATGTATCACACACAAATACATATATGAAATTTAAAAATACATATAAACGTATCTATATATATAAATAAGCATAACTTATATAATAATGTATGATAAAAATATATATAAATATAAAATGTACATTTATAAAATATAGGTAAACATGATTATCAAAAATATATACATAGAAAAAATGCTGGAAAAATACATGAAAACATAAACAGGTGTCTGAGTGGTAAACACTATTTGTGGTATTTTCCCTGTTCTTATTTTTATACATTTTAGTTTGTATTTATTGTATTTTATCTTAACAAGTGTATATTATTTGAACGAGTTGGGAAAAATGATTTGTGACCATCAAATTTGTATTTGGTGATACAGCGCTGGTACATGACTTAGATGTTGCAATAAAAAAACCAAGTTTTATAGCGAAACATGAATTTTTGATGGACATATCCAAAATCTTTCCCTCGCTGGCAAAACCATCACACCTCACTCAACTGGAAAGGAGACTGGCTGCTTTCCAACTTAAAAAATGACTCTACGAAAGAGAAAAGAGAAACTCACCAATTGAAGGCAGGAATATTTTTAATAAAGCATAAAGAGTATGAACAATATATAAATTTGAAATGTATTCCATATTCACAGCCAGGTGCAGTGACATGCACCTGTAGTCCCAGCTCCTCAGGAGTCTGAGGTGGGAGGATCTCTTGAGCCCAGGATATACACATTTGATAATGTATCATTCATATATTCATTTGTTGGAAATAGAGATATGTTTTTAGACCATAGATTTCTTACTTGGGTCTGTACACCAGGAAGTCTGTGGTTGGTTTGTAGAGATTCTGTCAATACAATCTGTTTTTCTTTGAGATAGAGTGTTGCTATGTTGCCCAGGCTGGTCTTGAATTCCTGGGTTCAACGGATCCTCCCCCCTCAGCCTCCTGAGTACCTGGGACTACAGGTGCATGTCACTGCACCTGACTGTGACTATAAAATCTTATCCAAGATTTTAAGTTTGGATTTATTTTGCTAAGAGGAGTGTTTATCAGATTTGCAGCAGGGCCTGTCACTCCCGAAAAAGGTTAAGAATCACAACTTCAGACAAATATAACAACACGATAGCTAACATTTATTTATTTTACAAAAATTCATTTGGCACCTGTGTGCCAGGCCCTGGTGGATTAGGGGTGACCCCACTGGATCCACTGACCCCAGTGGATCTTCAGAGCAGCCTGCAAGTTGTGTGCTGTCCCCTGATGAGAATTCTGGAGCTTAGCAGGATTCAGTAACTTCTTCAAGGGCCTTGAGTTATTCATTCATTGGGCACTCACATTGGGCTGGGCCTGCGCTTGCCACACCCAGCCTCTGGTCACACGACTGAGCGCGTGAAATGTGGATGTATATAGAAAATACACAAGGGATTTTGAAGACTTAGCAGCTTAGAAAATGTCTCAATTTTTAAAATATT